>NC_138898.1:53472736-54089245 GCF_965194825.1 Balaenoptera physalus | reverse complement strand
TTTCTGACCATCTTGCCAGAAAAGATCCAGAGCTGGGTGAGGGAGCAGTGTCCAGAAAATGGTGACGAAGCTGTGGCTCTGGTTGAGGATGTACAGAGAGCACCTGGGCACCAGGTGAGAAAAGGCAGTCAGAACCTTGTGGTTTTAGTCATGAAGAAGTTGGTGTGAGGAGCACAAGCATCCAGTTACTGGAGAGGCGCTTAGCTGAGAAATGCCAGAAGCTGTCTGCTGCCCAGAAAGTATTAGCTATCCTGCCTTGGTCCTATGCCCTTGGTCTATGGGAAGAATTTCTCATTTGGTGAAATAACTTAGACATTCATATATTCACTGAATCCTTGGAGTCACTAATTAAAGTGAGATAACACTCTCCAAAACAAGGCGAGGAAAAGGACAACAATCCTTCACTCAGCAGGTCAGGAAAATTAGAGATGGTGGTGAATTTAAATCTAATCTCTCTTGCTAGAAGGTTCCTTGAAGTAGTGTGCCATGTGTTGTACACTAAACAAAGTCGTATTAGAGCTGGTCCTTGCTGCCTGAATTAAGTGGTCAGTTTGGGACAGTGATGAGTTTCACAAAATACCCACTTGTAGAGGTAAGGACTAGGTCTGAGATCCACTCAGTGTAACGTCTTGTATATTTTGGGAGAAGCGGGGTGTGAAAGGCACAGGAGAAGGAAAAGAAACATGAGGGCTTCAGTTGTGGGAGATTCTGTGGGAAGAAGGCGGCTGAAATCCAGGTCAGAAATCTGGGAGAGGCAACGAGTAACGGAGGAGTGTGGGTCAGAGGAATGCCAGCCTGAATGTGACTGTGGCCAGAGCAGGAAGCAGCCCGCTGGCGCCCGAGTCTGCATGGCTGGATCAGGACATGCTTGCGTTTCCCTGCGAGGAGGCGGATGTGCACACCAGCTGTAGGAGGAAGAGTGGCAAAGGGGGTGTCAGTGAAATTTCATAGGATTGAGAGGTTTTGACAGAATTTGGAGGGGGGAGCAGTATGGTGGTGATGCATTAGAAACAGGGGAAGTTAATTTAATATCCATGGTTTGGAGACTGTTAATAATAACCAGGATGGATGGAGAAGGGCAGTGGAGCACATGTACGAAGTTAAGAGTTTGGAGAAGGGACCTAAGCAGAGCGGGAATCCCTCTGTGCTAACAGTCTTCCTGGTCCCCGTTCCCCTTGCCATTTCTGTGTGGACCATCTCTCCCTTATTGTCCACCACCATTTCAGGATCACACTCTTAATGTGAATGAAAACAGTACAGGAATGTAAGGGTTAAAACGGCTATTTGAAACCCATCAGGGGGGTGAAGGGGAGAGCAGGAAGTGGAGGTGAGAAGCAGTAAGGGAGGTGATACCCCAGTTGCCTCTCAGTACCTCTCCTCTGTCACTTTACACAGGAATTTGTAGTGACAGATGATGGGGTCTGTTCTCAGGTCCCGGAATCTGGGAAGGACTTGAAAATGCCCATCGAGGAGACGGCCTCCTTGGAAGCAGCCAGAGAATCACTGAGATCCCACCTGAAACAGGGGGTTCATCCAGAAGAATGGACTGTGAAGGGGTCACGGAGCTCACCCCGGAGACCGTGGGGACAGTCAGAAGGTAAGCAGAAGCCTCTGCCCTCCCCCAAGCTGTGAGGGACAATCATCTCTTGGAAATGCAGGTCTGAGCTCAAGTTGGCCCCTGGGTTCCAGATTAAATGCCTTTGAGATACATCCAAAAATCAAGATTTCAAATTATAGTTGATGGTACTAGCACTTAAAATGTGGGTGGAGATCCTTTATGTGTTAGCTTAATTCTCTTTTATTACAATTTAATTCTATTGCTTCTGAATCAGGTGTTACTAAAGGTGAGCATAATTACCTCACCTTCTACAGAGTGGTTCTTCATGAACTTGAAGACATAACCCCCTTCCATCCAGCTTAATCTCTTCCAAAATACATTTCTCCTATTAGTTTTTCCTTTCTTCCAGTGCTTTTTTTAAAATTTGTCCTAATTTTTTAGAAAAAGGTTAATTAAAAATTTAATTAAATTTAATTGATCTCAAATTCATCACCTAATGTAAAATTAGCCATCTCAAGTGAACCATTCAGTTGCATCTAGTACAGTCACAGTGTGGTACTATCACCACCTCTGTCTCGTTCCAAAAGTTTCCATCCTCCCCAAAATAAACGCCATGCCCATTAAGCAGTTGCTCCTCATTCTCTCTCTTTGTATTTGCCTGTTCTGAACATTTCATAGAAATAGAATCCTACAATATATGACCTTTTGTTTCTAGCCTCTCTCATTTATCACGTTTCCAGCCTACGAAGTATCACTACTTGGTTTGTTTTTGGGGCTGAGTAATATTCCATTGCGCAGACAGACCAAGGCTCTATCTTTATAAGTCTCTTTCTGTGAAGCACTTTGGCTGCATACATTTCTAGATTATCTAAAGGCCACTGCTGCCTTTTCTGCGTAATTCAAAGCTGCCCTTACAGGTTTCTAAGTAATTATTTTAAAGCCACCTCATCTTTATGTAACTCAGATCCTAAAGAAAAGCACTGTGTCTTCATGCTGTTTAAAAAGGCAAGCTTCTGTTGATGAAATGAGAAACAGTCTTAAGAGTTTATTTGCTTTTGTATTTTTTAAGTGAAGTAAATACACTATCAATATGTTAGAAAACTTTGCCATTTAGAATTTATTTACTTTTAATCCTTGGGAACATCTGTGCTCTTTGGTGTGTGATTTCTGAGGCTTTGGGGTCTGAGTAAAGGGGGCAGGACTCACTGTGTTCCATGTTCTGCAACCTCAGCTCACCGTACCTGTGGGCTGCTCCCAAGTGGTGAAACCTCCCCAGGGGTCAAGTTCCACTAATAAGTCATCAAAACGTACCATTTCCTTTGTACTATTCTTGAAAATGGGGATCTGGAAAAAAATGTATTATCTTGGTCTGAAAAAAAAAGAATCAAATTCCCGTGGTATTTTTAAGAGCACTATAGGGGATTTCCCTGGTGGCGCAGTGGTTAAGAATCCACCTGCCAATGCAAGGGACACGGGTTTCAGCCCACGGGTCCAGGAAGATCCCACATGCTGTGGAGCAACTAAGCCTGTGTGCCAAAACTACTGAGCCTGTGCTCTAGAGCCTGCAAGCCACAACTACTGAGCCCATGCGCCTAGAGCCTGTGCTCTACAACAAGAGAAGCCACTGCAATGAGAAGCCCACACACCACAACAAAGAGTAGCCCCCACTCGCCGCAACTAGAGAAGAGCCTGCGCATAGCAACGAAGACCCAGCACAGCCAAAAACTAGATAAATTTAAAAAAAAAAAAAGAGCATTATAGTCAACTCTGAGTGGTGGGACAATGAGACATTCCCTCCCCTTGCTCCCAAGTATTCTATTAAAATTTTTAAAAAATATACTATGCACATATTTCTTTAGAATGAAAAAACTTTTTTTAAAGCTATTATGTCAGGAGGGATCTGGTAAAAGGAATTTCTTAACACACAGACCATTGGCTATGGCAGTGGTCCTGAAACTTGACTATGCATCAGACTCACCTGAGAGAGTGTTAAACAGATTCCCAGGCCTCACCCCCAGAGTTGCTGATTCATTATATCCCAGTGGGGCCCAGGAATATGCATCTCTGATGAGCTCCCAAGTGCTGCTGAGGCTGCTGGCCTGGGGACCCCACTCACAACCTCTGCTGTGTGGCTGTTATGTGGAGACCACCCTCTAACAGTGGCTGTTTTCTCCCCTAGCCTGGCTTACTCTGCAGGCTCCCAGGAACCTTCCTCAGAGGAGGGGTCTTGGAGACCAGGAGACAGGTGCTGTGCTCCACATAGCTGGGGCCCAGGTGAGCTATGGTGGGTATCTTTTATCTCTTTAAGTTCCCCTTTCATCTTGCGCTCACTCTCAGCCTAAAATCCCTTCTCTTCTGGAGATGCTGGAAAGATTTTTACGTGGTCCATTGAGTTTCTCTTGGGTTGTTTCCTTGTTCTGTCCACTGACATCATCACATGGCTCTTTACCCATCCCGATCCTTCTCTTGGAGGCCTGACCTCTCCTTGCCTTGCTTTGCCCCTGATCTGATACCCGTGGTCCTGTCTCTGCCCACCCCCCAAGCTAGAGCAGTGCTATTTTATCGGTAGCAGCAGACCCCGGTGTTGTTACAGGGACGAGCCACGTGTGAGGACAGAGCCATATCCCTCTGTCAGGAAGGGCAGATACACCTGGGCCCCGAACAGAGGGCCCTCTACAGGGATGTTACACAGAAGAGTGACAGAAACGCCTGGCTGGGTAAGGATCCACGTTCCCTCTAGGTCCAGAGTGGATGTGTTCAGTTGTCTGGAGACAGACCAAAAGAACCCAAGAGGAAAGGAGACAGAGAGGCAGTGGGGAGCCTGTTGGGTGGGGGGAAAGAAGGAACAGGAACATACTGAGAGATGACAAGAGACACAGAGAAAGGAAGACACAGAGAGGGACAGAGGGATAGAAGGAAGGGAAAGCACGGGCTCATGACAGGGGCAGTGGGGACAGAGCATGTGGGAGGCAGAGGATGAGGGGGGAGGGAAGACAGACAGCAGCTAGGGAGGCACAGGCTGTGCTGGGAACAGGGGAGAGGTGAGTGAACTTGTGCTCACACACACAGCTGTGATAGGTCCTGGGGAGCAGAGGAGACTGAAAGACAAGAGACTCCAACCGTGACAGTCTACTTCTATGCCCAGGCCCTTCAGGAGGCAACAGGAGCCCTTTTTCAGAGTCTCTGGACCAATCTCTTGCCTTTTTTCAAATCAGTTTTGCCCCATCTGGGCTGCTCCTCCTCAGAGCAGCCTCCCCGACCATCAGATTCAGAGACAGATGCTCTCCAGCCTTGATGTCTCCTCCCTGCGTCTCCACATGCAGGGTTGCTCATTCATGGTCGGAAGGACATTCTGGGCTGGATCAGAGAACACGCAGGGACCCCAGATATGCAGGGCTGCAGGACAAGGAAAAGGCCTAAGACTTCCACGAGGGAGACTAGAGTGAAAGCCCATGAGACACCAGCAAACAGGGAAGAAGAAATCAAGGGTGAAGCACAAGAGCCAGACTCAGCAAATGGGACAGAGGCTGGCCCACCGTGGGTGGCTGAGGACACCAGGACTCTCCTGTCTGTTCTCAGCAGCCTCGGTTTTATGAGGAACTCCAGGAGCACCAGCAGAGCAGCCAGCTATGCGGGGAAGTCGCTGAGTTCTTGTGTGAACGAGGTTTCCACCAGACTCTGGAGCAGCATGAACCAGTTCAGAAGCCTCTGGGCCAGTGACTGCAGCCTGCTGCAGCCAGGCACCCTGTGCCCTTCAGGAGGAGAAGGAAGCTCTGCCGGCCTTACAGGGCTCCTCCAGTTCTCCCAGGAGCTCGGCAGACAGGGCTGTTGAGGCCAAAGGGCCAAGCCAAGGGCCATGGAAGCGCAAAGAGGCGAGGCTCGAGGACACAGTTGGGGGCTCAGACAGCTACAAATTTGACAGGAAGCAGCCAGTCCAGGAAACTGGAGCCCCCACACCTACAGCCAGCTCCAGAGCCACTTGGGTGAGGGCCTCTCAGCACACGTGTCCTGGTACTGTCACCTATAAGCAAACCATGCCCCCACTCTGTGCCTTGCCTTCCAGCTGTAAGTTGAGGATTGTTCCTGTTCCCTCACTGCTGGGGAAATGCTGGGATGAAGGCTCTAGTGGACACCCGACATAAAGCCATTCACTCGGCCACCTGCAGGTTACACACAGGGAAAAGCAGTACCTAAACCATTATGTTGTCTTGGTAACCCAGGGGATTTTCTTCTGAGTTGTGAAATTGGAAAGCCAAAGCCTGGGGTGTTTCTGTGACCTAAGAAGTAAATTGTGTGAGTAGGTGTTATATCTAGATTTTGTTAAGTGAACATAAAAGAACGAAGCTAATGTCAGCCTGGGGAAGGAGCACTGTGTTCTCCGTGGAAGGTGGGTGATGTCCCAGCTGGTGCCGCTGTGTGGATTCAGAGAGCTGTCATCGCAGTCTGGGAATCAGGTTCCATTGTAGCTGCAGGGCAGTGGGGCAGGAGAAGAGTGATGGAGCATGTGGGGACAGAGGGTGGGCTGCATTTTTAATTTGGGTTGTCAGGGTAGTCCTCACTGAGAAAATGACATTAGAGTAGAGATGTGTAGGAGAAGGGGTGAAGTGTGTGGCTCTCTGGGGAGACTGTAACAGTCGGAGGGGATCACCAGTGCAAAGGCTCTGAGCCGGAGGAGCCTGGGCAAGGAGGCCAGTGTGCCTGGTGCAGGTTGAGAGGGGATGAGAGTAATAAATGAGGTCAGAACCAGATCACGTGGGGCAGCACTACTGAGAGTGAAATTGAGAGCAAGCGTTTAGAAACTTTTATAGCAATCTGACATTGCTGCACCATCTAACTGCATATTCAATGTATTTTGAAAAACAAAAAACCTGGTTCTTCACAGATACTTTGAGAAGCACTAACCTAGGGCCTCAGGCCCTACATAGAGGACTTTGTAAGGACTCTGACTTTTTCTGTGTGAAATGGGGTAGCCTTGCAGGATTCTGAGCAGAGGAGTAATAGTTTTAAAAGGATCACGTTGAGAATTTCAATTTATTTGACACTTAACTCTATTTAAACACGTGTTTGTGTCTCTGTTTTGTTACGGAGACCTTTGGAGGACTGTGGTCTTCTTGAAGGCAGGGTCCATGTCATATGACAGTTGCATTTCTCAGAAACTGGCCTGCTGGCACTCACACAGGTTAGTTGAGTTGAATGAAAAGGAGGGGCCCACTTTGACAGCTGGACTGAGAGAGACTGTAGGAGGTCCAGAGGAGAGTCAAGACCAGGTAGGTGGCCACTGCAGTAATCCAGGCACGAGAAGACAGTGGCTCGGAGCAGAGTGGACTGGAGAGTGATGAGAAGAGGCTGCGTGCCCTTCAGAGCATCATGACCAGGTGTGATCAGAATGCATTTGCTGGGATGGCTCTAGACAAATGGCCCTCAGCCACCGGCCCAGATGGGCAGCCCCTGAGGGGCCTGTGCTGAGTGTTCTTGAGTAACCAGCCTTCCTGAACTGCTCTTCCCAGACCTTTACTACTTATTCTCACCTTGGGACACTACCTGCAGTAATTCAGTTTCTTGCATACACAGGGATGACAAGAGATATAAACAGATGTACAGGAGCCAGATCAGGAGGGACTCAGACATCAGAGGTGGGACTTAGCAGAAGTATCCTATCATCCGATCTTCTCTCTTGTGAATCTTTGCTTCCATCCAAGTCTTACCTGTTCACCAGGTCCTCTTATATGGCCAGTCACCCTCAGAGATTCCCACCCTGGAGACAGACAAGCACGAGGCTTATCCTGAATCATCTCTCAGGGGAAATTAGTGGGATTCAGGATAAAGAGAAATAAAAGCAGAAGCTTTGGTAAAGACTCTACAAACCCTCCTCAGCTGGAGAGGATTTCACTGGAAGTTGTTGCTTTAGGAACAAGCCCACAGTGAGATCTCCCCAGGAATGACAGTAGCCAGCATGGCATAATTTGAGAGACTAGGATGTAGCTTCCTGGGCTGCTAAAACCCTTCACTGTGGTATCGGTCCACCCTGCTCTGATCACTGAGTTGTCTCCTGGCAGCAAGTGTGCACTGGGGCTATGAAGAGACCAAGACACTCCTGGCCATTCTCAGTAATTCTCAGTTTTATGAAAAACTCCAGACCCGTCAGCAGAACAGCCAGGTCTCCAGGGCCTTGGTGGAACAACTCCAGGAGCAAAGCTTTCTGCAGACCCCAGAGCAGCATTGTGCCAAGCTCAAAAGCCTGCAGTCGAGTTCCCGCAACATGAGGAGAGGCTGTGTGCCTGAGCCTTGTATCTTTTACGAGGAAACTGATGCCCTTTCCAGCCCCTGGGCCTCTGCACCTACTATGGCAAGCAGTGCTGTTCCTGGCCAAGAGGGAAGTTGAGGCTAGAGAGCTGAGTCAGCAGAATGGGGGGCCCACAGAGGCTGGAGAATGTACCACCGTGGATGGTGAGGACTGGGAGGAAGAGGATTTCAGGGATCCTGGCCAGGCGGTTAGGAGGGTTGGCCTGCCAGACCTGTTCCCAAACAGACGTGGTAAGACTCTTGGCTTTGACTCTTGGTCAAAGCATGGGTAAGTCCACTTAGGGCCGTTAGCCTAGCATCACCAGAGAGCCATTCTGCTCCTGGCCTTGTCATCATCTTGATGTATGACCTGACATAGGCCAGAGAGTCTTGGTTTTCATGGTTAAGGATTATTTCCTTTGCACTTCAGAGCCCTGATTTTACTTTGCTGGCCTCTTTCACAGGGTCCGTGTCATTTTTCCCCATGAATTTGCACTTACTTTGCTTCCATAGATGGCCAGTCAGGTCTCCAGCCCAGACTCTCTCTCCTTTTCCAGCATTGACCCTCCTTTCAAATCTAAGCCTGGGTTTCCCAGATGCCCAGCAACTTGCCTTCTTCCTGTTTGAGATGGTTAAACCCGGGGTGGCCTTTTGTTACTCTTCCCAGAAGCCAGGCCATTCAAGAACTGAGAGAGATGACAAAGAGCTTGACTCCTTGCCTCATTCTGTCATTGTGTCAGAACATCCAAAAAGAGGTGCAATAGGAGCAAAGTGGGTGGATGGAGTTTTCGGTATATTTACCTGTGATCATAGAATTTGTAGCTTAAAAATATTACAATTGGAAAATAAAACTTAGGTTTTTAATTAGCAGAAGACTGAATCACATGAGAATTCCAATTAGTTTTTCTTCTTAAAGGTAGTTTAGTTGTAATTCTTTCCTCATTCCATTGTTTTCCTGCTCCACAGTCTGATGTATTTCTTTTTAGGTTTTTTTTAATTTTTATTTATTTATTTATTTATTTATGGCTGCGTTGGGTCTTTGTTGCTGTACACAGGCTTTCTCTAGTTGTGGCGAGCGGGGGCTACTCTTCATTGTGGTGCACGGGCTTCTCATTGCGGTAGTTCTCTTGTTGCGGAGCACAGGCTCTAGGTGCGCGGGCTCAGTAGTTGTGGCTCGTGGGCTCTAGAGCGCAGGCTCAGTAGTTGTGGCACAAAGGCTTAGTTGTTCCGTGGCATGTGGGATCTTACTGGACCAGGGCTCGAACCTGTGTCCCCTGCATTGGCAGGCGGATTCCTAACCGCTGCACCACCAGGGAAGTCCCGACAGTCTGATGTATTTCTGTTCTTGCAGGTATTGAGATCAAAAGCGGGATTACAAAAGAGAATCGGAAATGGGATGATACAGAGGAAGCAGAAATGAACAGGACTTTTCAGAGAAAGTCCAGTGAAGTCTTTTGGCACTCTGAGCTAAAAAGAGGCTGGGCAGGTGCTCCAGTGTCAAAAAGGCAACGAAGATGTTCTCCAGGGGAGAGTGAGGAGAAACCCCCATCCCAGAAGAGGATGAGTCACCAGAGACTTCGTACTGGGGAAAAGGCCTGTACACATTTCCTGTGTGGGAGAAACTGCTCTCAGAGTTCTCCCTCTCACCACCAGCCAGTCCCCAAAGTGGAAAAAGCTTCTAAATGTCACGAATGTGGGAAAAGCTTTAGCCGAAGTTCTTATCTTGTTCGACACCAGAGAATCCACACGGGAGAGAAGCCTCACAAGTGCAGTGAGTGTGGGAAAGGCTTCAGTGAGCGCTCCAACCTCACTGCCCACCTAAGAACTCACACAGGGGAGAGACCCTACCAGTGTGGGGAATGTGGGAAAAGCTTCAACCAGAGCTCCAGCCTCATTGTCCACCAGAGGACCCACACGGGGGAGAAGCCTTATCAGTGCACTGTCTGTGCAAAGAGATTCAACAACAGCTCCCAGTTCAGCGCTCACCGGCGAGTCCACACTGGGGAGAGCCCATACAAGTGCGGGCAGTGTGGGAAAAGCTTCAACAACGGCTCCCACTTGAGTGCCCACCAGAAAACCCACACGGGAAAAGCCTTACCAGTGCTCTCAGTGTGAGAAAATCTTCACTAAGAACCCTGCCCTCATCCACCATCAGGGGGTGCACACAGAAGAGGTTCCCATATCACAGGAAGGAAGGCATGTGCTATAAGTGTGGAAGAAACCCGACGGATCAATTCCTTACGTCAACATGTGTTTCTCGGCGCTTCCTTCTGCTTGTGGAGAGTTCTACTGGGCAATCCCCAGCTTAGCTATAGGTTTATTCTTAAGAACCACGTCCAGGAATAGGAATCAGGGTAAGAATGCTGAACTCTTTCTGGCACTGCATGGGACTCCTGGGTCCTGTCTCATTGTTGATTTCAATTCTGTTTGAAGGGGACAAGGCTACAGGATCCATAATTCCTGCCAGGAAACCTGGGTATGACTGTTCCCAGCAAAGAATGGGGGGGCTAGTGGCCTGAGCACTGTTTCTGGGCCATGTCAGAGAAGAAATTCTCCACCCTCATGGGAAGCATATCTAGAAGTTAACAGCCTGGATGTATTCTAAACCAACAACTGACCTCTGGCACCTAGTGTTAGGTACTACTGCTAACTTCAGAGCAGATCACTACTCTGTAATCCAGCCACCACCAAAGAAAGAAAAAAGGAAAGGAAGGAGAGGTTAAGCCACTGGGCAATATTAAATCTGTTTCCCTTGGTGACGTAATCTCAGAGCAAGGGTAACATCTAGGTTAATCTTTGTAAGATTCCTCATTTTACCATCACCTCCACCCCAGTTCCTGGTTTATTGTCTCTTATAGTTAACACTTTCTACAAGCTTATAACCATTACTGCTTCTGTTGACAATAAAGGTGTTTCTCCCTCTACTTCTTTGGCCTTTGGTTGTAATTTTCTCCATTAGAAACTTTATTCTCATGCAGAAGCCTGCACGGTCCTCAAGAGGATCCAAGGGTAGAACCTGCTTCGGGACAGTAGAACATGCAGAGAAGGAATAAGGGACAGGAAATGGGGAGAGAAGGAATACAGCTGGGTTGGGGAGTAAGGAAAACACAGGGGCTGCAGGCGGTTCTGACTATAGGTGAAAAGAAGGGTGGGTGTGAGGAGCATGAAGAGCCAAAATTAAAGCTTACTGATCCAGAACAAGGCATAGATGTTTAAGCTTTTGTGAAATCTCTGATAAAATGTGGTGAAAGATGGGTAAGTTGTCCATGGTTCTTGGCTTGTGCATGCAAGTTGTCAGTACCTTGCCTAAGCTTTGTTGAAAAGCAAGTGTCATGGTCTCTGCTTTAAGCCTTCTTGAGGAATTACAGATGAGCAAAGGAGAATGTATACCTCAAAGCCAAAAAAAACTTAATTTAGAAAAGGAGAAGCAAAGGCAGGACAGAAAAATATACTTAAGTGTTTCCTCAGCTTGAGTCTCGCTTGGCCCATCCCGCAGTTCTCTGCATACACGGTCCTTGAACATGGCCCAGTGGACAAGCTATGCAGGCCAGTTCCCAGAGTCACATACTTACCTCTGCTCTACAGAGAGGGGGAAAACAGAGAGGGGGGAATAATGATACCTTAGGAAAGCTCAGGCAAAGGCAAAGAGATGGGCTTGAATGTGACCTGTTGGGGCACAGCCTGACTTCATTGGAGATCATGGTGGGGAAGAGGGGGACAGCCCGGGGTGGATCAACTACTGAAGGGCTTTGTACACCAGCTCAAAGAAGCTGGCTTTGATAAGTGAGGAGAGCCAGTGAAAGTCAATGGAATCACTAAGGAAGCGCAGGTACCCAGGCCTCACAGGCATGCTCCTCCCACCCCTGGGTCTGCGGTAACCAGGGAAACTGGGATGCAACTGTTGAACTCCTTGCATTCTTAGATTGCCTCCACCATCCAAATTGCTTTATCCTCTAGTCTGCTGGGCAGGAGAAAGAACACAGAGTACTAGAGCGCCCAGCCCTTGCCTGTCAGCCTCTCGGGAGGGTCTGGAGCAGACAGTAAGAACTGGAGAATACATCCAGTTATTCATTCATTCAGGAAACATTTGATTGCTTATAAAGTACCAGGTATGACACAGAAGCCAAATACAAAGCAGTGAACGAAACAGACACTGTATCTTCCTTCCAGAACCAGCCTTACTGGACCCCTCAGAAATACAGCACAAGTCAGGCAGCACACCCAGCCCCCAAACCCCAAGATCTGAGTTCCAGCTCCGCAGGGCCACTCTTCTAAGTTCCGAGTTCTGATAAACCCAACCTGCTTCCGAGTTCTGATAAACCCAACCTTTCCCCCTACTCCCTGTGTGGTCGCTGCTTCCTACAGTTACACCTCTTTTACCTTAGTGTCTACGTCCCACTGACAAATCAGCCTGATCACTGCACCAACCACTTGAGAATACATTTGAAGTAGGCTGTACAAAAGGCAACACCCCCAAGTCTATCCATTTCCTCTGACGTGTAACTTATACTCCTGGTTTGCTTCAGCCCTTCAGATATCCAATGAAAAGCCAGTTTTCCCCTGTACATTTAAAACTGGGGCTCTCCATATAGTCTGTACATCCCTTCCTCACTGAAACATTTTAACTCATTGATACAGTTTTTCAGTTGACAGCATGCCTTTTTTCCAAGGACTGCTAACCACTTGCCACAGACAGGATCAAATATTCTCACAACCCAGAGAAGTAGCTCAAAGCCTGCACACCGTTCCCTTTTCACACATCTGCTGTGGTTCCTCAGCCTAAGGTGGCTGATGGGTGGTCACAGCCAAAGCCAGAGCTGGGCCCCTCAGGCCTCCTACCCAACTTCCTTTCCTCTTGCCACCTCTTGTCTGCCTCTCCTGTGAGGGACTGCCTTACCGGTCAGTTTGGGAACAGCCAGGACTGCTGGGGTCCCGGGTGAGACTGTGCCCATGTCATCGCTGACGTCATCACAGGCGAATCCTCGCTTTCACCATCATCAGCTCCAGCCTCCTTGCAGTCCTGCTGCTCGTCCTCGGCTCGGCTTCTGGGTAGAGACAAAGAGAAGGACTGAGTGCAGGTCACAGGACACTAGCAATTAACCTGGCTACTCCCTGTGATACGGAAGTTAGCCTGAAGGATTTTGAACTTGTGCCACCCTGTTCTGGCATCTGGAGAAAGCTGTGGTCCTGAAGCTGCTCGGGCATTCCCTGTACACTTGGCCATTCTAGTGGCACTTCTGGAGTTTTTGATAAATTGGGGATTTACTGAGATTTGCAAGTAAAGTCTTCCTGGTAGCCCCAATAACACACCTGCTATCATAGGTTTCAAGTGACTTGCATAGCGATTAAAGTGAAAGAGCTGGATTTTGAACCTGGGTCAGATCAATTTCAAAACCTTTTAATTTTTCACTCTCACTCTCAACACTCTTTCCGGCTAACAATTTCTGTGAAACCTCCAAACACAGACCTTATACTACATGTTCATGCCACCAGGGCAGCCTTGTTGTGGCAGGGGCCGTAGGCCCAGCCTCCTGGGGAGGAGGAAGGCACAGTTGAGGTTTCATGTCACACCCATCACCAGCAACTACCTCCCAGGCATGGTGTCGTGCCTAGCACAAGATTAAGAGCTAGTTATTACACAGTATAGATTAGACATGGTTCCTAAGAAACTTTTACAGCCAAAAGTGAGAAAAAGCAAAAAGAAACCCATTAAAAAGACAGAAAAGGAGACCCATCAGAGATCTCACTTGTTATACAGGATGGTCAAAAGGTACCCCTTCCATCAAGGCACAGTACGTGTGGCTGGGCAGAACAGAAGAGAGTCAGGACCCCAGTGCCGCACCTGACAGTGGCAGAGTCTTATAGGTCTAAACTAAGATCCGGCCCTCTGCCTTGTATGGCAGCAGGTCACCATGTAAGCCCCTAGACCTGATTCATACATGACCCTTCTAAGAGCTATCATGGAATGAGGTTTTCTGAAGGGAGAACCAGAGGGAACGACAAAGCCTCTATATGGAACTGAGCTGCCTCAGAACCACAACTGCGTCCCAAATCACTAGCTTCCTGCTCCCAACTGTGGTCATGACAGAACGATAAGGTCACGTCTCTGATGGATGGCACAGGCACGGACAACCTCTCATTCCTGGATTCTTCCTGCCTCTCCCCTTTCCAGCCTGAGACTCTGTTCTTCAAATAGGTGGGTTGTTCTTTAAAGCCCCAGGGTCTGAGTGGTCTGAGCATAGCTCTGCCTCTTCTCTTGGGAAAGCTCCTGAGGATGGGCTTCATGGTCTCCAATAGAAGCCTGGTAACCGCACCCCCCCCCCCCGCCATAACCCCGGTTGCTGGCTCTTCTTGGAGCACAAACACCATCACCTGGAAATAAACCCCATCAATGGACACCCTACCTCCCCCGCCAAAGATCATCATATGGGCCCAGGGAGGAAAAGTATAGGAACGGAGATGCCTGCAAAGCCAGAGTTAGAAACTTGATTGAGGAATGTGATGTGTGTGGCTGAGCAGAACAGCAGAGAGCGCTTGAGTCCTGTGTGCTCAGGGCAGTGCTGGGAGGTCTGGGGCAGCCCCTGCCCAGGGCCCCACAGTGCTGTTGTATCTTGCAGGATTACTATCAGTCCTCAGCAGGTCCCAGTCTGGCCCTCTCCTGACCAGAAATCCAGTTCTGTTTATCTGTTTTGTGAGAGGTGTGACCCAGACACTGAGGATGTAACCAAAGTTCCCACAGCTAGCTGAGCATTACAATCCCTCTGTCTTACAACAGGCATGTCAAGAACCAGAAGATTATCGTTTACAGAGGTGGCTCAGGTCATTATAACCTGCAGAGGAGAAAGCCTGAGTTCTACAGGGACAAATACTTCCCTTCCTTTACTCTTGGCAGCTGAGACCTACTGAAAGCTCGGTGATTGATGAGGGTCCAAACTCTCTCTCTACCCACCCTCCTTCCTTCAAAGGGGAAAGAAAATCTGTTCTCTTAAAAGCTGGCATGGACACCAATCAGGAAAACAAACAAGTGCTTGAGAAGCAGCAGCTAAATCAAGTTTCTCCACCTTGTTCCAACTGCCTGTCCCCTAACCCAGGCCCTCTCCAACCTGATCCCATTTCTCTTTCCTTACTCCCCTTCTCACCATTGCCTTCGTCTTCTGGGTTCTCACTCTAAATGCTGCACCAAGGTCACTGCCTTCTCAACGCTTCCTGGATGATGCCCCCTCACCCAGGCTTGGATCTTCCCATGCAGAAAGGAAGACGTGTCGGGAATTGCTTCAGCTCCAGGATCTTCTCGTTGAATGTAGTTTGGGCTGCAGCCATCATAAGCACAGCTCCCAGAGCTGGCTGAAAGCTTGTGAGTGAGGCCCAGCAGTTGCCAATAACATGAGAGTCTGAAGAGCTGGTGGGGGACCTCCAAGTTGCCAACCTCTCTGAGATGTCAGGACCTGCCATCAGCCACCTGAGAGAATGTGAGTAATGAAGACGAATTCAACTGAGGCTCATGTGTTCTCAAATGCAGTTCCTACAATGTGGAGAATCACTTCCAGCTGGGCCTCTCCAATAAGAACTTCATTTCTACTTCACTTTGCTAAGTTTGGGTGAGAAGGTATAGATTTTTTTTCTCCCATTCAAGTCAGACAGTGTTACCTAATGGAAATCTCACAGACTTTGACTGTCAGGTGGATCCAGTTTCCAGTGCCAGCTCAACTCCTCATTAACTGATGTGGGGCAAAATACTTAACTTCTCTAAGCTTCTTTTTCTCATCTGAGCATAACTATACCAATCCTGCAGCATAGAGAAAAAGATTAGAAATGCTATTTGTGAAGCATCTGGCCAATGCTTGGCACTTACAAGATGCAGAGTAAATGGTCTGTGGTGATAATAACAGAAGCTCTATCTTACAGGAACTTCTTTATAGCATATCTCACTACTTGACATATATTTATTGGTTTCATGTCTGTCATCCCTACAAGAATGTAAGGTTCTTGGAGAGCAGGTAATTTGTTTTGTTCATTGCTGAATCACAGCACCTTGAATAGTGTCTCATGCAAAATAAATATTTTGCAAAGGAATGAAAGGGTGAAAAAAGACAAGGAAGTCTGGGTCTTTAGACCTGATTGACTGCTTAAAGTACTTAAGCATTGTAAAGAATATGAAAGGAGGCGAAGACTGGTCTCTGGCTGAGACGTCTCTGAGATCTGTCTCCCCTTCGTTTCCACTTCTATCGCTCTAGGGTTGCATTTCTGAACTTCAGCACTATTTTTTTGTTGTTGTTTTAAAGCTTAGGTTTTTGTTTTTTGGCCACGCTGCGCGGCATGCAGATCTTAGTTCCCCGACCCGGGATCGAACCCGTGCCCCCAGCAGTGGAAGTGTGGAGTCCTAACTGCTGGACCTCCAGGGAATTCCCTTGAACTTCAGCACTACAGTATTGACATTTGGGGCCAGACAGGTCTTTGTTGTCTGTGTGGGTCGGGGCGGGGGGTTGGGGGGGGTGTCCTATGCATTGTAGGATGTTTAGCTGCACCCCTTGTCCCCACCCACTAGATGTCAGGAGCACCCGTCAGTCATGACAAGACTACTCCAGATTTTGCCAAATATCTTTGGGGGGTCAAAATCTTCCCTGGTTGAGAACCCCTGGTCAGGGACACATCATTAGGCCAGGCTGGTACAAGAGTCTTCCATCTGTCTACCTGGTCTTCCTACAGAGCAGATCTGGATTTCTTGACTTTCTACAAATCTAATTCAATTGTGTAAACTGCTCTGCTCAAAAGCCTTCAAGACTTCCTAATACCACTGAAATAAGCCAAGATCTCCTAACCTGCAAAGGCTCTCCCTGGCATTCTAGATCTAACCTACTCCTCCAGTCTCACTGCGCACTCTCCTACACATGGTCTACAATCCAGCACAGGTGAACTGGTCCCATATCATGGAACAGGCTCTCTGCTTTCCATAGTGTCTTTGCCCTCTAACCTTTTCCCAAGACCTGATTTCATTCTTTCCAGAGAAAGTGAACACCAGGGGCTGCCAATCTCCATTCCTCCCAAGCTAGGGAGGAAGAGCACCTAAGCCTAGAAATTAGAAATACGGTAAATTTTATGTTCTCAGTGAGTGGAGTCCATCAAAGAAGACAAAAAACCCACTGGAAGAGGATTGGTAACAGCACCATCACCACCTTCTTGACGCTTTCTTGACGCTCTGAACTCCTCGGCCCTGTCTGTAACTCTTTCTCAGGGCGCCTTCTCTTACTCCACCTAACACCAGAACTTGTTTCTGCGGGTTTATCTACTCCACAGTTTGGGAGCTCTCTGAGGGCAAGGAGCATGTCTGAGCTGTGTTCGCGTCCTCACCGCCCAGCACAAGGGCGCACAAGGAAGCGATAGGGCCTCGGTGAACCAGTGTTTGATTCGCGTAAAGCACAAGGGTAAAAGGCTCTGAGCCTTTCAAAGCACATTTCACGGGGAAATGGAACGGACAGGAACCCCAAAGGGCGACAGGTCCCGTACACCAGCCTACCATGTTCCCAGGCCTCTCCAAACAGAGGGAGGAGGCACCGGCTCACGGCCACTGAGAGTCTTACGGTCACACGACCCAGGACATCATGAGAGCCTCAGGGGAGAGGGCGGAGCCGCGGACCTCCAGCCCGCCCCGCCGCGAAAAGCCAGCCTCAAACGCGCGACTCACCCACCTGGTCAAATTTCCCAGAGCCCGCGGCCTGGAGCTGCCGCAGGGCAGGCCGGGACTTCCAGAAAGCCTGACGAATGCGCAAGGGCTAAGCCGGAAAACAGCGCCGCGGGATACGCACAGCCCTCCCCAGCTGGTTCCGCCCCCCCCCCGCTAATCGACAGCAGTCGTCCCCAATGAGGAGACGGGCTCCTCGTTTGCGTCATAACCTGGACCAATAACGCTGTTCGAAAACCTGGGGCCCTGGATCTGGACGTTTGTTAGTCCCTCCTATTGGTTACTGCTGCTGTTCTGCTTGACAGGCGCTTCCGCTTCTCTTACTTAGAAGGGTCTTTGTACCAGGCCTACCCGGACTGGTACCCTACTTACAGATGTGACAATGACAGTATCAAAAATACGTAACGCTTACTGTATGTTTGGCACAGTTTTACACACGTACACAGTAACTTATCCTCACACCAATCCTATGAAGCCAATACTATTATCGTCCTCCAGACGAGAAAACTGCGACAGGGTTTAAGTGACTGTCTAATCACAGAAGTAGGACTAGAACTCGCTTCTAACCCAATGCTTTTCTTCCCTCTGTTTTAATTTTTTCATATTCCACAAGTACCGCAGAACATTCTCATTTAAAAATGAAGCCTCTCATCCCTTAACTCCCAAGTTACACTCCCTCTCCAGAGGAAATAACTGTCATTAGTGTGTATGTCTTGCTGGACCTTAATCTGTAATTTTGTCTACTTAGTATATCTTCCAAGTTTTTCTGTTTCAATATATCAACCTCATCTTTTTTTTTTTTAAACTCCTGTGTTTGGCATTTACCATTATGTGTTCAATCTTCAATCATTTCCCTTTTGATGGACATACAAATACTTTACTAATTTTCGTGTGTGTGTGTGTGTGTGTGTGTGTGTGTGTGTGTGTGTGTGTGTGATTCTGGATTGGGATATTCTGGATATATTCTGAAGAGGGAGCTCATGGGTTGGGATAAGAGTGTGTGGGAAAGAACGGTGGAGGCTTCTCTCTGCCTTTATTCTGGCCCCACTTCATCCATCCATCATTTATAAACAATCTGGTTGCACAGTGAGAGTAGTACTCCATCAGGATATAAATGGAGCTGGGATGTGATATAGACTGATAAACCTCCTTAGGGTAAGTATTCCATCTTTGATTAAGTACAACACTGAGCAGTTTTCTCGAAGCACTCGCACATGCGCTATCTACTTTGATCCTTACATTGTTCCTGCCATCTACTATATTCACATTTCATATGATGAAACAGAGTGCTAGAGAGGGTTAATAAAACATAAGCCTGGGACATCTTGATGTGGCAGAAAGCAAGGAAATGCTCAAGGAATATGGGGACAAGTCAAAAAACACAAAAGCCAGTTTGAATGGACTCCCAGTGATTAAACAAGGGACAACAATATAATGATAGTAAAAAGTTATAGGGCTTCCCTGGTGGTGCAGTGGTTGAGAGTCTGCCTGCCAATGCAGGGGACATGGGTTCGAGCCCTGGTCTGGGAGGATCCCACATGCCGCAGAGCAGCTGGGCCCGTGAGCCACAATTACTGAGCCTGCGCGTCTGGAGCCTGTGCTCCGCAACAAGAGAGGCCGCGATAGTGAGAGGCCCGCGCACCGCGATGAAGAGTGGCCCCCGCTTGCTACAACTAGAGAAAGCCCTTGCACAGAAACGAAGACCCAACGCAGCCATAAATAAATAAATAAATAAATAAATAAATAAATAAATAAATAAATTGAAGAGTTGTTGCGTTTAAAAAAAAAAGTTATAAACCATAGAATAGAATAGGAAACGTAAATAAATAAAAGATTAAGTTGAGTTTCATTAGTATCGGGATATTTAAGTAGTTTCAAAGTATTTCCCTGTAAAATGCTTATTAATTACAAAGTAGGAAATAATGGAAAAGCCTAGCAGACACCACCTTCATTTAGTGATCCAAGTAACATCACTAGTAATGGGAGACATTGAAATTTACACCACCTGTCTTAGTCTGAAGACATCGAAATTTACACCACCTGTCTTAGTCTGCTTCAGCTGCCATAACTAAATACCATAGATTGAGTGACTTAAACAATAGGAATTAATTTTCTCACAATTATGGAGTCTGGAAACCCAAGATTAAGGTTCTGGCAGGATTCAGTTTCTGGTGAGGGCTCGTTCCTGGCTTGCAGAAGGCTGCTTTGTCCACAGTTGGCCTTTCCTTTGACTGTGTGTGGAGAGACAAAGATCTCCCTCTCCTTATTCTCTTTGTAAGGTCACCAATCCCATCAGATGAGGGGCGCACACTTATGATACCACTTAACCCTAATTACCTCCTAAAGGCTCTATGTCCAAATACAATTAATTACATTGGGGTTTAGGGTTTCAATATATGAATTTTCAGGTGGGGTACAAATTCAGTCCATAGCACCACCTGATAGCATACGATGAGAAGAATGTAACATCACATGTGTGGAATTCCTGACAAAGATGACCTGAATCTAACTATGAGGAAAAAAACTGAAATTGAGCTATGTTCTACTAAATAATTGGATGATCTTTTAAAGTGTCAGGGTCACGAAAGTCAAGAAAAGACAGAGGAACAATTTCAGACTGACAGAGACTAAGGAGACATGACAACTATATGCAAAGTGTAATTTTGAACAGAATCCTTTTGCTATGAAATACATTATTGGGACAATTGGCAAAAGCTGAATAGGGTCTCAGGATTAAATAATATAATGTATTGATGTTCATTTAGTAATTTTGATGGCTACATGGTGGTCCTGTAGGAGAACGTCCTTGTTTGTTAGAGATACACAGTAAAATATTTGGGGAAGACAGTGTATCATGCTGTCAACTTACTGTCAAATGATCCAGGGAGAGAAAGTCCTTTATATCATGCTTCCAACTTTTCTGTAAGTTTGTGATTATTACAAAAAGAAAAAAAATTGGAAAAGGCACAAGCTTTAGAGTCAAGAGTACTTGGGTTTGATTCCCAGACCTACCACTGTGTGCTGGGAGCACATTTCCTCTTGTGCTCCAATGTCCTCATCTTAAAATGGGAATGGTATAGGTTGTTGTGAGGATTAAAGGAGTTGATTTTATAAAGGGTTTAGATTGTTACAGAGCCCAGGATAAGTACTCAGTAAAGTTGATGTGCTCAACTCATCTATATAGTCAAATAAACTGGACTTTTCCACCCAATCATTAATGGAGCATCCAAATTAGCCTGTAATTTAGCACTCACATACTAGAGCATAAGCTCACCAAGCCAAAGGCACTTTCCCATTCTTATTTCTCACCATCTTCTTTATGCCAACATCTCCTAACCACAGCCATGTAATTGAACCTGAAGGCTGTGAAGACAGAAAAAGGACTGACTCCCTTCATTGACAGGTTCAAAATTTAGTCATTGCACTCACTTTGCTAGGATACAGGGCAAGGTGGGATTTGGACAGACTCTGTGAAAGGCTCTAAGAGATGGGCTCTTAAATTCACTTAAATCCACTGACCACACTAGCATATTCAAATTCTCTACATTTATGTTTTACTAAGGTTGGTGAACCTTCTATAGTTCTTGGTATATCTTTTGTTTTTCATTTTTTTGAATTTCCAACTGAATAAGACACAAAACCTATTTTTTCTTCTGAAACCCTAGAAATGGAACATCAAAGTCCTTAATAACAAGGAGCTTCCCTCACATTTAATGGTTTTTCTCCCAATTTTTGACTTTGTTTCATGCACACCACTGAGAATGGAAGACGAATATGTGTACACTTTGATGATGGCGTATGTGATCTCCATGATGCGTTCATGTCCCAAGCTTTTTCTCCTCCCTCTTATTCTCTGTGTCTTACTATGCCCTTAACTGCAAGTTAGATTCAAAACATCCTGTACTTTCTGTAGGGAGACTCTGCAAAATTCTGAAGTGTTTGAAGAACGCCTGTCTATTTTCTTCCTATTTTCCCACAAGTAATTTTGCAATTTAAATGAATTAGCTAGGGGATATCTCCTTGGAAAGTACAGTTCTCATAAATTAATCAACTGGCATTCTGGTTTGTATATCAACTTAGGAGTTTGGTCATTGTGATTCTACCTCCTGAGAACTTCATCTAATCTGAGTGTGCTGATCAATAAAACTTTTGAGCCTGCAAGACTCTGGACTTTGATGAACTCACCAAGTTTATGCTGCTAGGTGGCTACGCCTGGAGACATACTTCAGTATTACTGTGTAAGGAACTGAGACAATAGGTCATGGCTCTGATCTACAACTAGAAAAACAAATTCAGGCTGGGACAATATAACTAGATGTCTTTGGGGAGGCATTATGCAAATGTGGAAAGAGGGGAAACATTATTGTTTGTTCAGCATTGTCCAAGTGACAGGATGACCCCAAAGTGGAAAATATGAAAATGGTTCATTCGACATTTTTAGTTCCTAGTGTGAAAAAGGGAGACTCATGAGGCTTGTTAATTAATTCAACTCACTAAGCATTTATTGAGCATTTACTATGTATGAGGCATGTGTTTAGGTGCTGTGAAGGACACAAGACTCTTTAGAAAGTAGCCCTAAAATCATTGATCATCTTTTCTCTGGTAATGTAGTTGCCAGGTAACTTTCTCATATCAACCCAGCTTCTCTCCCTGGGGAAAGAACATACGAACTGCAGTGGCAGGTGTGGATTCCCTTGGCAATTCTAGTGACGTGAAGAATCACGTACTGGCATTCTCATTCCAATACCTGAGTTCTTTGGTAAGTCATGGTGTGCTGGACTGATTGCTGAATTTTAGAAACTTTAGGGGTGAAAGACTAGATCATGAGGCAGAGGAGATGCTTTACAAATGGATGATCTTTCCTGGGCTCTTAAACCTGCTTAAGGAATCTCAGAGCATTCCATAATCCACTGACCATACTAGCATATCCAAATACTGGTAGCAAATCTGATGGCTGGGACTTTGGTGAGGAAATGATTTACTTAATTAATTTATTTATTTTTTGGCCGCGTGGCATGCGGGATCTTAGTTCCCTGACCAGGGATCAAACCCGCACCCCCTGCAGTGGAAGCGTGGAGTCTCAACCACTGGACTGCCAGGGAAGTCCCAGTGAGAAAATAATTTAAATAAAACTATTTAATTGAAAGAAAAATGGCCTTGGGAATTCCCCAGCAGTTCAGTGGTTAGGACTCCAGGCTTCTACTGCAGGGGGCACTGGTTCGATCCCTGGTCGAGAAACTAAGATCCCACAAGCCAGAGGGCACAGCCAAAAAGAAAAGAAAAGAAAAATGGTCTTCTTACCATTTCTTTTTTTTTTTTTGAATTTTATTTTATTTAATTTTTTATACAGCAGGTTCTTATTAGTTATCCATTTTGTACATATTAGTGTATACATGTCAATCCCAATCTCCCAATTCATCACACCACCACGACCCCCCCCCCACCGCCACTTTCCCCCCTTGGTGTCCATACGCTTGTTCTCTGCATCTGTGTCTCAATTTCTGCCCTGCAAACCAGTTCATCTGTACCATTTTTCTAGGTTCCACATATGTGCGTTAATATACGATATTTGTTTTTCTCTTTCTGACTTACTTCACTCTGTATGACAGTCTCAAGATCTATCCACGTCTCTACAAATGACCTGATTTCGTTCTTTTTATGGCTGAGTAATATTCCATTGTATATATGTACCACATCTTCTTTAACCATTCGTCTGTCGATGGGCACTTAGGTTGCTTCCATGTTCTGGCTATTGTAAATAGTGCTGCAATGAACATTGGGTGCATGTGCCTTTTTGAATTATGGTTTTCTCTGGGTATATACCCAGTAGTGGGATTGCTGGGTCATATGGTAATTCTATATTTAGTTTTTTAAGGAACCTCCATACTGTTCTCCATAGTGGCTGTATCAATTTACATTCCCACCAACAGTGCAAGAGGGTTCCCTTTTCTCCACACCCTCTCCAGCATTTGTTGTTTGCAGATTTTCTGATGATGCCCATTCTAACTGGTGTGAGGTGATACCTCATTGTAGTTTTGATTTGCATTTCTCTAATAATTAGTGATGTTGAGCAGCTTTTCATGTGCTTCTTGGCCATCTGTATGTCTTCTTTGGAGAAGTGTCTATTTAGGTCTTCTGCCCATTTTTGGATTGAGTTGTTTGCTTTTTTAATGTTGAGCTGCATGAGCTGTTTACATATTTTGGAGATTAATCCTTTGTCCGTTGATTCATTTGCAAATATTTTCTCCCATTCTGAGGGTTGTCTTTTCGTCTTGTTTGTAGCTTCCTTTGCTGTGCAAAAACTTTTAAGTTTCATTAGGTCCCATTTGTTTATTTTTGGTTTTATTTCCATCACTCTAGGAGGTGGATCAAAAAAGATCTTGCCGTGATTTATGTCAAAGAGTGTTCTTCCTATGTTTTTCTCTAAGAGTTTTATAGTGTCCGGTCTTACATTTAGGTCTCTAATCCATTTTGAGTGTATTTTTGTGTATGGTGTTAGGGAGTGTTCTAATTTCATTCTTTTACATGTAGCTGTCCAGTTCTCCCAGCACCACTTAATGAAGAGACTGTCTTTTCTCCATTGTATATCCTTGCCTCCTTTGTCATAGATTAGTTGACCATAGGTGCATGGGTTTATCTCTGGGCTTTCTATCCTGTTCCACTGATCTATATTTCTGTTTTTGTGCCAGTACCATATTGTCTTGATTACTGTAGCTTTGTAGTATAGTCTGAAGTCAGGGAGTCTGATTCCTCCAGCTCCGTTTCTTTCCCTCAAGACTGCTTTGGCTATTTGGGGTCTTTTGTGTCTCCATACAAATTTTAAGATTTTTTGTTCTAGTTCTGTAAAAAATGCCATTGGTAATTTGATAGGGATCTCATTGAATCTGTAGATTGCTTTTGGTAGTATAGTCATTTTCACAATATTGATTCTTCCAATCCAAGAACATGGTATATCTCTCCATCTGTTTGTATCATCTTTAATTTTTTTCATCAGTGTCTTATAGTTTTCTGCATACAGGTCTTTTGTCTCCCTAGGTAGGTTTATTCCTAGGTATTTTACTCTTTTTGTTACAGGGGTAAATGGGAGTGTTTCCTTAATTTCTCTTTCAGAATTTTCATCATTCGTGTATAGGAATGCAAGAGATTTCTGTGCATTAATTTTGTATCCTGCAACTTTACCATATTCATTGATTAGCTCTAGTAGCTTTCTGGTGGCATTTTTAGGATTCTCTATGTATAGTATCATGCCATCTGCAAACAGTGACAGTTTTACTTCTTCTTTGCCAATTTGTATTCCTTTTATTTCTTTTGCTTCTCTTACTGTTGTGGCTAGGACTTCCAAAACTATACTGAATAATAGTGGTGAGAGTGGACATCCTTGTCTTGTTCCTGATCTTAGAGGAAATGCTTTCATTTTTAACCATTGAGAATGATGTTTGCTGTGGGTTTGTCGTATATGCCCTTTATTATGTTGAGGTAGGTTCCCTCTACACCCACTTTCTGTAGAATTTTTATCATAAATGGGTGTTGAATTTTGTCAAAAGCTCTTTATGCATCTATTGAGATGATCATATGGTTTTCCTTCTTCAATTTGTTAATATGGTGTATCACATTGATTGATTTGTGTATATTGAAGAATCCTTGCATCTCTGGGATAAATCTCACTTGATCATGGTGTATGATCCTTTTAATGTGTTGCTGCATTCTGTTTGCTAGTATTTTATTGAGGATTTTTGCATCTATATTCATCAGTGATATTGGTCTGTAATTTTCTTTTTTTGTAGTATCTTTGTCTGGTTTTGGTATCAGGGTGATGGTGGCCTCATAGAATGAGTTTGGGTGTGTTCCTTCCTCTGCAATTTTTTGGAAGAGTTTGAGAAGGATGGGTGTTAGCTCTTCTCTAAATGTTTGATAGAATTCACCTGTGAAGCCATCTGGTCCTGGACTTTTGTTTGTTGGAAGATTTTTAATCACAGTTTCAATTTCATTACTTGTGATTGGTCTGTTCATATTTTCTATTTCTTCCTGGTTCAGTCATGGAAGGTTATACCTTTCTGAGAATTGGTCCATTTCTTCCAGGTTGTCCATTTTATTGGCATAGAGTTGCTTGTAGTAGTCTCTTAGGATGCTTTGTATTTCTGCAGTGTCTGTTGTAACTTCTCCTTTTTCATTTCTAATTTTAATGATTTGAGTCATCTCCCTCTTTTTCTTGATGAGTCTGGCTAATGGTTTATCAATTTTGTTTATCTTCTCGAAGAACCAGCTTTTACTTTTATTGATCTTTCCTATTGTTTTCTTTGTTTCTATTTCATTTATTTCTGCGCTGATCTTTATGATTTCTTTCCTTCTACTAACTTTGGGTTTTGTTTGTTCTTCTTTCTCTAGTTCCTTTAGGTATAAGGTTAGATTGTTTATTTGAGATGTTTGTTATTTCTTGAGGTAGGATTGTATTGCTATAAACTTCCCTCTTAGAATTGCTTTTGCTGCATCCCATAGGTTTTGGATCGTCGTGTTTTCATTGTCATTTGTCTCTAGGTATTTTTTGATTTCCCCTTTGGTTTCTTCAGTGATCTCTTGGTTATTTAGTAATGTATTGTTTAGCCTCCATGTGTTTGTGTTTTTTACTTTTTTCCCCTGTAATTGATTTCTAATCTCATAGCATTGTGGTCAGAAAAGATGCTTAATATGATTTCAATTTTCTTAAATTTACTGAGGCCTGATTTGTGACCCCAGATGTGATCTATCCTGGAGAGTGTTCTGTGCGCATTTGAAAAGAAAGTGTAATCTGCTGTTTTTGGATGGATTGTCCTATAAATATCAATTAAATCTATCTGGTCTATCGTGTCATGTAAAGCTTGTGTTTCCTTATTAATTTTCTGTTTGGATGATCTGTCCATTGGTGTAAGTGAGGTGTTAAAGTCCCCCACTATTATTGTGTTACTGTTGCGTTCCTCTTTTATAGCTGTTAGCAGTTGCCTTATGTATTGAGGTGCTCCTATGTTGGGTGCATATATATTTATAATTGTTATATCTTCTTCTTGGATTGGTCCCTTGATCATTATGTAGTGTCCTTCCTTGTCTCTTGTAACATTCTTTATTTTAAAGTCTATTTTATCTGATATGAGTATTGCTACTCCAGCTTTCATTTGATTTCCATTTGCATGGAATATCTTTTTCCATCCCCTCACTTTCAGTCTGTATGTGTCCCTAGGTCTGAAGTGGGTCTCTTGTAGACAGCATATATATGGGTCTTGTTTTTCTATCCATTCAGCAAGCCTGTGTCTTTTGGTTGGAGCATTTAATCCATTCACATTTAAGGTAATTATCAATATGTATTTTCCTATTACCACTTTCTTAATTGGTTTGGGTTTGTTTTTGTAGGTCCTTTTCTTCTCTTGTGTTTCCCACTTAGAGAAGTTCCTTTAGCATTTGTTGTAGAGCTGGTTTGGTGGTGCTGAATTCTCTTAGCTTTTGCTTGTCTGTAAAGGTTTTGATTTCTCCATCGAATCTGAATGAGATTCTTGTCAGGTAGAGTAATCTTGGTTGTAGGTTCTTCCCTTTCATCACTTTAAGTATATCATGCCAGTCCCTTCTGGCTTGTAGAGTTTCTGCTGAGAAATCAGCTGTTAACCTTATGGGAGTTCCCTTGTATGTTATTTGTCGTTTTTCCCTTGCTGCTTTCAATAATTTTTCTGTGTCTTTAATTTTTGCCAATTTGATTACTATGTGTCTCAGCGTGTTTCCTTGGGTTTATCCTGTATGGGACTCTCTGCATTTCCTGGACTTGGGTGGCTATTTCCTTTCCCACGTTAGGGAAGTTTTCGACTATAATCTCTTCAAATATTTTCTCAGGTCCTTTCTCTCTCTCTTCTCCTTCTGGGACCCCTATAATGCAAATGTTGTTGCATTTAATGTTGTCCCAGAGGTCTCTTAGGCTGTCTTCCTTTCTTTTCATTCTTTTTTCTTTATTCTGTTCCACAGCAGTGAATTCCACCATTCTGTCTTCCAGGTCACTTATCCGTTCTTCTGCCTCAGTTATTCTGCTATTGATTCCTTCTAGTGTAGTTTTCATTTCAGTTATTGTATTGTTCATCTCTGTTTGTTTGTTCTTTAATTCTTCTAGATCTTTATTAAACATTTCTTGCATCTTCTTGAACTTTGCCTCCATTCTTTTTTGAGGTCCTGGATTATCTTCACTATCATTATTCTGAATTCTTTTTCTGGAAGGTTGCCTATCTCCACTTCATTTAGTTGTTTTTCTGGGGTTTTGTCTTGTTCCTTCATCTGGTACATAGCCCTCTGCCTTTTCATCCTGTCTGTCTTTCTGTGAATGTGGTTTTGTTCCACAAGCTGCAGGATTGTAGTTCTTCTTGCTTCTGCTGTCTGCCCTCTGGTGGATTAGGTTATCTAAGAGGCTTGTGCAAGTTTCCTGATGGGAGCGACTGGTGGTGGGTAGAACTGGCTGTTGCTCTGGTGGCAGAGCTCAGTAAAACTTTAATCCACTTGTCTGCTGATGGGTGGGGCTGGGTTCCCTCCCTGTTGGTTGTTTGGCCTGAGGTGACCCAACCCTGGAGCCTACCTGGGCTGTTTGGTGGGGCTAATGTCAGACTCTGGGAGGCCTCATGCCAAGGAGTACTTCCCAGAACTTCTGCTGCCAGTGTCCTTGTCCTCACGGTGAGACACAGCCAACCCCCGCCTCTGCAGGAGACCCTCCAACACTAGCTAATAGGTCTAGTTCAGTCTCCTATGGGAGTCACTGCTCCTTCCCCTGGGACCCAATGCACACACTACTTTGTGTGTGCCCTCCAAGAGTGGAGTCTCTGTTTCCCCCAGTCCTGTCAAAGTCCTACAGTCAAATCCCGCTAGCCTTCAAAGTCTGTTCCTCTGGGAATTCCTTCTCCTGTTGCAGGACCCCCAGGTTGGAAGCCTGACGTGGGGCTCAGAACCTTCACTCCAGTGAGTGGACTTCTGTGGTATAAGTGTTCTCCAGTTTGTGAGTCACCCAGCCAGCAGTTATGGGATTTGATTTTATTGTGATTGTGCCCCTCCTACTGTCTCATTGTGGCTTCTCCTTTGTCTTTGGATGTGGGGTATCTTTGTTGGTGAGTTCCAGTGTCTTCCTGTTGATGATTGTTCAGCAGTTAGTTGTGATTCCGGTGCTCTCGCAAGAGGGAGTGAGAGCACGTCCTTCTACTCTGCCATCTTGAACCAATCTCGTTCCTACCATTTCTCATTCAACATTGGATAAGACAAAAGGGAAAATGGAATGTAGACATAAAGGAGAGGTTAAACAAGATGACAGAGGGGCATATGGCTGGGAAGTGTGGGTAGATAGACAGAAATATTAAGAAAAGACAAAGAGAGATGGACAACGATGATGGATGGATAGGGTGCAAAGATGAATTCTTGGGTTTTCAACTGGGGCTAATAAAACCTGGCTTGATTTTATGGAATTATATAAGATACTGCCAAGTGGAGGTGCTTTCTTTAGAAAAGTACAGAATTCTCTAGAAATATAATAATACATATGTAATATATATTACACATAATAAAATGTGGACAGCAGTGACAGTGAGCTAAGTCTGTACTAAGTCAACAATCTCTGAGCCATTGATGACACATCTGCCCTGTTATCTGTGGTCCACAGTAGGATATTTGGTAAAGAAGTGTAGAATATTAGAAATAACATTAACCATGTACCAACAGCTTAGTGCTGTCAAGAACGTGCTTGTACTGTGGTCAGTACTCCTCATGTTCACCTGGCCAGAGAGAATGAGAAAAAGCTTGTAGAGATGAAGAGGTGGTAAATGATAGAGTTTTCCCTTCCTTCAGCTGACTTCCCCAGCAGCCTCCTCAGCGCCCTCTTCACCTCCTTGTTCCTCAGAGTGTAAATGAGAGGGTTGACCATGGGTGTGACCACAGAGTAGAAGAGGGAAATGAATTTGTCCTGGTTGCTGGTCTTAGCTGGAAGCAGATACCCATAGATAGCTGAGCCGTAAAAGAGGAGCACCACCACCAGATGAGAGAGGCATGTGTTAAAGGTCTTTCTCTGTCCCTTGGCTGAGTGGATCTTCAGCACTGCCTGAGCTATTTAGCAGTAGGAGATCAGGATGATGCTTAATGGGACAGTGGTGAAGAAGGTGCAGACACCATTGAGCACAGCCTCATTGAGACTTGTGTCTCCACAGGCTAGTTTGACCATGGCAGGCACCTCACACAGGAAGCTGTCCACCCTCTGGTGCCCACACAAAGGGAGCTTCAGAGTGAATGTTGACTGGACCACAGAGTTGCCCAAGCCACCCAACCAGGCAATGGCAGCCAGCAGCCAGCAGAGCCGGGGGTTCATGATGGTGGTGTAGTGCAGGGGTCAGCACACTGTGACATAGCAGTCAAATGCCATCACCACCAGCAGGATGCACTCAGTAGCCCCTAGCCAGAGGAAAACATTGAGTTGGGTCACACAGCCACCATAGCTGATGGTCTTGTCTGATCCCCACAATATGATCAGCATTTTGGGGACTGAGCTAGTAGTAAAAGCAAGATCCAGGGAGGAGAGGTTACTGAGGAAGAAGTACATGTGTATGTGGAGCCGGGCATCCAGGCTGGAAAGCAGGATCATGGTTGAGTTCCCAACCAGGGTCAGCAAGTAGGAGAAGAGGATGACTACAAAAAAGATTATCTCCAGCTGGGGATGGTCAGATACACCCATCAGAATAAAGCTCTCCAAGGAGCTGCTGTTGGCCCTTTCCATCTCTGGTTGCCTTCAGTCACTTGAGGAATCTGTCCAGGGACAACCAGGAGTAAAGCAAGTGAAGAAGAAGCTACTGGATTAGGTGGATCTGCATCAGTGCAGGTCTGATGTCGCCGGCCTTCGTAGTTAAGTACCAATTTAAATTTTATGATTGCAAGGTTTCATTGCAATCCCCAAACACTGTCAGTCCCACAATGAATGGAAAGTTTATTCCATCTGAATATCAAACATGAGCTATCACAAAATGAAGGAAGTGCCTCATGAAGAACAAAAAGATCAGGGTCTTCAGTTCAACACAGTGATGACCCAAGAAATTCATCTTTGCACCCTGTCCATCCATCATCTTTGTCCATGATGAAGGAGTGTGAACTCCTTCAGTTCAAAAGGGTAGAGGGAGTTGACCATTGGAACTAAATGTGGAAATTCTCAAAAAATACTAATTTCCCCAGCCAAGGTTTTGGTATACTCAGAGGAGGGGTGAGCAGACCTGCTGTATTTGGAAGAATTCCCCAAATGTTTCTGATAAATTTCTTCCCTTCTCTTCTATATCCCTCCCCTCCCAAGTGAAAACTCCTGGTCTAGAAAGATGAAGTTTGAGGGAGAAGGTGATGAGTCTATACAATCAGGAAAAGAATGGGAAGCATGAATATAGACATATTCACCAAATACAGAAAATACAAATACGTGAGTTAAAAAGAGGTAAATGTAGAACAGAACAAAATTTCATGTAAGCCCAAGTACGTGTAGGTGGAACAGGCTAAAGATAGAAACAGGGTCTACCCCAAAAGGAGTTAAATCAGTTACAGGATACCCATAATTAGAAAAGGAAAATAGAAGTTTTCAGAGGGGATCCCCCAAAGTTTGAGGTATATGACCACTATGCCCACCTCTAAACCATGGAGTAATTCTTAACATCTCATAAACAAAAATTACCTCTTGTTAATAATGGGTCAATTACCATCTCCCTTCAATGGGCAAGACCTAGGCTTTACTGAAGATCACGAACCAAAGCCCATCCCCCTTCTTTGGCTAATAAATAAAAGGATCTGAGAAGAAAACAAACAGTCTTGGGTCAGCTGTCCTCATCTGGACGCTGAAGACTGGGAGTAAATGCTCTGCTCTTCCTCTGGACCATGACATGTCCCACAGGAACCCTGGCTGCCACGCCCAAAGAGCAGGCTTGACAGGAGTTTCTACTCAAGGGAAGTGTGCACGTGTGCTTATCTGGTTCTGGTGCTCCAGACAGGGACAACTTGGCTACACCTCTTGGCTGAAGACCCTGAGAACTGTCCTTTTCATCAATAAGTAGCAAAAATACTGGAGATCCTAATGCTAGATCCCACCCAGATGTCAGGCAGGAAATCTCTTCTAATTGTCTGTTTCTTTAGGTCAACAAGGTAGTCCTTCTTTTGAGTCAGGGATGATAAAGATTTCAGAGCACTTTTCAACCCTCCTTCATACCTCTATCTAATACCTTAAGAAGAGGTGACTGCTTAGGGCTTCCCTGGTGGCACAGTGGTTAAGAATCCGCATGCCAATGCTGGGGACGTGGGTTCGAGCCCTGGTCTGGGAAAATTCCACATGCCTTGGAGCAACTAAGGCCGTGCGCCACAACTACTGAGCCTGCGCTCTAGAGCCCGCGAGCCACAACTAGTGAAGCCTGCGCACCTAGAGCCCGTGCTCCGCAACAAGAGAAGCCACCTCAATGAGAAGCCCACGCCACAACGGAAGAGTAGCCCCCGCTCGCCGCAACTAGAGAAAGCCCGCACAGCAACAAAGACCCAATGCAGCCAAAAATAAATAAATTAAAAAAGAAGAAGAGGTGACTGCTTATTCTTTTCATTTAGGACTTAAGGGAGCTGAGGAACTGAGGTACCAATCTGGTAGCTCATATTTCTGTTCTTCCTGGTATCCATCTCACTACCTCCTCCTATAAGTGCTTGTCCTCTTGTACCCCTAGGGGAAAGAAACACAGACAGACATGGCCCATGTTCTTCCATAAGTTGTCTGGTCTCTGGGAGGCTGATGCTTTGTGTCTGCTCAGCTGGGGACTCTTTCGGCCCCCACTCTATGCATACCAGTCAGCACAGAAAAAGGAAAGGGTATATAGTGGGAGGATGTTGATGCCAGGCACCCAGAAAGTTCAGGAGGAAATACCATACCAGCTAGATGCTTGGTCTGATCTTGACAAACTCCCCAAGCAAACATGAATGTAACTTCAAGTTTGAATTCAGCAACTCGACTGCTCTTCAGGGTGTTTTCCACCCTTAAAGGGTCTCTCCACTTGGTTCCTAGCTCTCTTGTAATCTGGAATGTTAAATTGATCCGGCACTATTTGCATTTTAAGAGAAGCCTAGAAAGGACAATACTGAACTCAGAGGATGCGCCATGTATGGTGCAATTTAGGAGCACCCAGATGGAGTTTGTTTGGCTACAGAAAGATTTTTAGGAATCACTCATGTATGCATAGATGGTTCCCATCTTGGCCTGTCCGTAAATTTGTTTTGAACTTTCAGGATTTTGAGAAAAGCAGCCAAGACTTGCTTCTTAAAGATAATCCTGAGTGTGGTAATTGCCCACCTTCACCCAGATTTCTGCCCATTCCTCCCCTAAATTTTACCACAGTTCTCAGTTGGCCACTCGTGGATTAGCCACAGCAAACGTGGAATTTGGAGTTGGCTTTCTCCTATCATGGAAACTGCTCCTGAGCTGTTAGCACTCCCCATATATGGGTGCAAGTTCTCAGAATTCAAGCCTTGCTTTAATATTAGCCTGAGTAATAAAAGGAAAGGGAATTATAAAAAATAAAAACAAATAAATAAACCTAATCCTGAATTCCTGATCCTGGCAGAGAAGTTTTTATATATGTTTTATTTTAAAATATTTCATTTATGTGGGAGACAGTTGACAGTGATATTCCTGAGAGCTCAGTTTGTGCCTATCTTGCATCTAAGGTCTAAGTTAACCTTTTCATGATGACTTGGTCAGAACTGGAGATAAGGTTTTCAGTGTAAACATTGTGGCAGTATGGCAGGCAAGAGCCATATAACAGAACAAAATTTGTCTAGAAGGTTGAAGTCTACGGTGGATTTCAGGTATTTGAACAGGAGTTCTACCCCCGAATCTTAGAATTCAAGAATTAGAGATGTGGGAGTTTGAATCTTAAAAGAAGTAAACATAGGATCAATAAAAGAAAAAATGACATAGTTCATAGTAAATCTATGGAAATTATTACCCCTAAGAGCAGCACAGTTGAAAAAATATATAAAATTTAAGATTCATAAAGGGAAATGAAGGGAATCTACAATGTCTGAAGGGGCCTCTACATTTGATGTTTGCATCAGGGAATCCAACCAAGCTCCCTTAAATTGATTTCTGATGCTACTGTTGGAAAAAGGATGCTGGATGCATGGACTATCAGGCTGGCTAAGGGGGTAATTCTAATGAGCATAGGATTTTATAAAATTAAAAGAAGGCTAAATGCATGGCAGTACATCAAATACATATAAAAGTTTACCACCAAAAACTCAGACTGGAAAAGGCTGGATAAGCATGGTGTTCCATTGAGGGTACATTTCTGTGCAAGCTGAGGGCAGTTTGCAGCGGGTCTCGTAAGGGAAAACTGGAGAGAGGAGCGCTCAACGTTAGGTCCAGGAAGCTTTCTGCCCTGTCTTGCCTAGGAAGTTCCTTACTGGAGGGTCTTACATTTTTTTTAAAGATTTTTGTTGTTGTTGTTGTGGACCATTTTAAAAGTCTTTATTGAATCTGTTACAATATTGCTTCTGTTTTATGTTTTTGGTTTTTTGGCCCTGAGGCATGTAGGATCTTAGCTCCCCGACCAGGGATAGAACCGCACCCCCTGCACTGGGAGGCAAAATCTTAACCACTGGACAGCCAGGAAGTCCCCTGTCAGACATTTTTAAAAAGACATGGAGCATGTGCAGATTTTCAGAGAAGAGGGAGAAGGAGGAAATAGGTTCTATGGAAAATGGCCAAGATATTAGCTCATTTAAGAAGTGATTAAAGAATGTCTTTGCTATATGGTGGGATTTCAAAGATGCCTGCTTGCAGAGCAGGTGCTCTCCTTACCTAGGAAAAGGAAAAACAGGCTTAAATTAAAAGCAAGAGAAATTGTGATTATACATTCTGAGATTTTGGCATGATAAAATATTGGCAAATCCTTTGGCAAGAGAAAAAGGAATTAGAGACTTCGTGTTTAGACATTTGCCTGACCAAGGGCACTGGGCTTTCCCTAAGTCTGCTATGACCCTTTTCTGTTGGAGGATTCTGTTCCTAGGACTTGAATGTGCACACAAAAGGGTCTTTTTTTGGGGGGGGGGATCAGGATAAAAATTTTCCAGCTTCTCTCCTAGACATTCTAGAGATGACTTTTATTCAATAAAAGTTCTTAATTTGTAGTTTTACAATTCCCGTGTGCAGCTTAAATATTTTTCCTTCCTATCTCTTCTCTTAGCTGATAGAGAAGGTCACAAATGTGCTTGGGGCCCTAATACCATATCATCACCTCCAACTTTTCCCAGGCAGGAAGAATCCAAAATCAGCCCCTGTAAAAGGCCGTTTCACATGCTCTCTCTTCTCTGATCCCCATGACTGCTCTTTCCTTCTCTATCTTTTTTACTCTTTGCCTCTCTTTCCCACACCCTGGATTCTCCACTAATAAATGTCTACAGATTTTCTATGGAAACATACCTTTGGCTTCAAGATTCCACCTGAATCTGTCACACTGTCATCGGTGCTTTGTGGATCAAGTAGGAGAGAGAGTGTGGAATTAGGATGGTGGCTGTGCTCTGTGGCTGCTCCCCTGCCCTCAAGCTGAGAGCGCAGGCTTTTAACCTTGGGGTTGGCCCTGGCCCTCTGAGGAGTGCTGGCTCTGCCACCTGGAAGCCAGGCTCGCTCTGGCTCATTCTGCAGGGCCCAAGAGGGGATCTCTGTCCCCCACAGGCAATAAGCACAAAGCACTCGCACGGCCGGGACACAGGAAAAAGGCTGTCCCCGAAGAACCGACTGGTTCTTTCACCTGAACTCCATCCCCAAACACAGATTACTAATTGAAAGAGCAATAAGAATTACTTCATTCCTTAAATAATTACTAATTATATAATTTTATCCTTTCCAAGGTACTTTCACAGGATCTAGCTTAGTTGTTAAAATGCTTTCTATGGCAGGTGGTCTTATCCCCACTTGGTAGACAAGTAAACCAAGCATAAAGTGAGAATAAAATGACTTGCTTAGTGTTAAACAGTGTTCGTTTTCTCACTAGGCATAAACAGACTATTCTATGTAGAGGAGGTTAGTATTTTTTTGAAGTATAGTTGATTTACATATATTTTTGAAGTACAGTTGATTTACATATAGCTGATATTATGTTAGTTTCAGGTGTACAATATAGTGATTCAGTATTTTTTATAGATTATACTCCATTTAAAGTTACTACAAAATATTGGCTGTATTTCCCACGCTGTACAATATATGCTTGTTGCTTATTTATTTTATTATTTTTTTAACATCTTTATTGGAGTATAATTGCTTTACAATGGTGTGTTAGTTTCTGCTTTATAACAAAGTGAATCAGTTATACATATACATATGTTCCCATATCTCTTCCCTCTTGCGTCTCCCTCCCTCCCACCCTCCCTCCCTCCTTATCCCACCCCTCTAGGTGGTCACAAACCACCGAGCTGATCTCCCTGTGCTATGCGGCTGCTTCCCACTAGCTATCTATTTTACACTGGGTAGTGTATATATGTCCATGCCCCTCTCTCACTTTGTCACAGCTTACCCTTCCCCCTCCCCATATCCTCAAGTCCATTCTCTAGTAGGTCTGTGTCTTTTTTTAAGTTACCTTGTTTTTTTGTTTTTATTTATTTTTGGCTGCGTTGGGTCTCCATTGCTGCACACAGGCTTTCTCTAGTTGCAGCGAGCAGGGGCTACTCTTCATTGCGGTGCGCAGGCTTCTCATTGCGGTGGCTTCTCTTTGTTGTGGAGCACAGGCTCTAGGTGCACGGGCTTCAGTAGTTGTGGCACATGGGCCTAGTTGCTTCACGGCATGTGGGATCTTCCAGGACCAGGGCGCGAACCCGTGTCCCCTGCACTGTCAGGCGGATTCTTAACCACTGAGCCACCAGGGAAGTCCCACTTATTTATTTTATACATAGTCGTTTGTATCTCTTAATTCCCTACCCCTAACTTGCCCCTTCCCCTTCCTTAGCCCCACTGGTAACCACTAGTTTGTTCTCTATATCAGTGAGTCTGTTTCTGTTTTCATATATTCATTTATTTTATTTTTTAGATACCACATCTAAGTGATTTGTTTGTCTGATTTATTTCACCAAGCGTAATACCCTCTAGGTCCATCCACGTTGTTGCAAGTGGCAGAATTTCATTCTATTTTATGTCTGAGTACTATGGCATTGTAAAAATATACCACATCTTCTTTATGCATTCATCTGTTGATGGACACTTAGGTTGCTTCTGTATCATGGCCATTGTAAATAACGCTGCTGTGAACATTGGGGTGCACGTATCTCTTCAAATTAATGTTTTCATTTTCTTCAGATATATACCTATGAGTGGAATTGCTGGATCATATGGTAGTTCTATTTTTAGTTTTTTGAGGAACCTCCATACTGTTTTCCATAGTTGCTGCATCAATTTACATTTCCACCAACAGTGTAGTAGGGTTCCCTTTTCTCCACATCTTCGCCAACACTTGTAATTTGTAGACTTTCTTTTTTTTTTTTTTTTTTTTTAATTTGGCTGCTCTGCGTGACTTGTGGGATCTTAATTCCCTGACCAGGGACTGAACCCGTGCCCTCAGCAGTGGTTTCTGGACCGCCAGGGAATTGCCTGTAGACTTTTTTTTTTACAATAGCCATTCTGACAGGTATGAGGTGCTCACACCTGTCTCACTGTACTTTGGATTTGCATTTCTCTGATGATTAGCGATGTTGAGCATCTTTTCATATGCCTGTTGGCTATGTGTATATCAAATTTTTAAAAATGTCTATTCATGTCTTCTGCCCATTTTTTTTTTATAAAATTTTTTTTTATTTATTTAGTTTTGGCTGTGTTGGGTCTTCGTTGCTGTGTGTGGGCTTCCTCTAGTTGCGGCGAGCAGGGGCCACTCTTCATCGCGGTGCACGGGCCTCTCACTGTCGCGGCCTCTCTTGTTGCTGGGCACAGGCTCCAGACGCGCAGGCTCAGCAGTTGTGGCTCACGGGCCCAGTTGCTCTGCGGCATGTGGTATCTTCCCAGACCAGGGCTCGAACCCGTGTCCCCTGCATTGGCAGGCGGATTCTCAACCACTGCACCACCAGGGAAGCCCTGCCCATTTTTAAAATAAATTTATTTCTTTTTCTTTTTATTTATTTTTGGTTGCATTGGGTCTTTGTTGCTGCGCGCGGGCCTTCTCTAGTTGCGGCGAGCAGGGTCTAGTCTTTGTTGCGGTGCACGGGCTTCTCATTGCAGTGACTTCTCTTGTTGCGGAGCACGGGCTCCGGCATGCGGGCTTCAGTAGTTGTGGCATGCAGGCTCAGTAGTTGTGGCTCGCAGGCTCTAGAGGGATCTTCCTGGACCAGGGCTTGAACCTGTGTCCCCTGAATTGGCAGGCAGATTCTTAACCGCTGCATCACGAGGGAAGCCCTCTTCTGCCCATTTTTAAATTAGGTTGTTTTTTTTTAATTTAGATGTATGAGCTGTTTATATATTTTGGACATTAACTCCTTATTGGTCATATAATTTGCAAATATTTTCTCCCATTCAGTAGGTTGTCTTTTCATTTTGTCAATGGTTTCCTTTGCTGTGGAAAAGCTTTTAAGTTTAATTAGGTGCCATTTATTTATTTTTCCTTGCATTACCTTTGCCTTTGGAGACAAATAAAAAAAAATACTGCCATGATTTATGTCAAAGAGTGTTCTGCCTATGTTCTCTTCTAGGAGTTTTATGGTTTCAGGTCTTACATTTAAGTCTTTAATCCACTTTGAGTTCATTTTTGTAAATGGTTTGAGAAAATGTTCTAATTTAATTTTTTTACATGTAGCAGTCCAGTTTTCCCAGCACCACTTATTGAAGAAACTGGGTTTTTTCTCCCTTGTATATTCTTGCCTCCTTTGTAATAGATTAACTGACCATCAGTGCTTGGATTTATTTCTGAGCTATTTTGTTCCATTGATCTATGTGTTTTTGTGCCAGTACCATGCCGTTCTAATTACTGTAGCTTTTTAGTAGCATCTGAACCCAGGGAGTGTGGTACTTCCAGCTTTGTTCGTTTATCTCAAGATTGCTTTGGTAATTTGGGGTCTTTTGTGGTTCCACTTAAATTTCAGGATTACTTGTTCCAGTTCGGTGAAAAATGTCACGGGTATTTTGACAGGGACTGCAATAGGGTAGACTGCTTTGGGTAGTATGGACATGTTAACAATATTATTTCTTCCAATCCATGAACACAGGATGTCTTTCCATTTTTTTGTATCATCTTCAATTTCCTTCATCCTTATTTTATAGTTTTCAGAGTATAGGTCTTTCACCTCCTTGGTTAAGTTTATTCCTAGGTCTTTTATTCTTTTTGATGAGGAAGTTAGTATTTTTGACTCATCATCTGGGAGATGTTGTCTTTGAGTGTTTTATTTGTGGGGGGAATAGAGAAAAGGGGATTCCCACTATCTCTGGCCTTAACATAAGAGGATAAGAGGCTTGAAACTTAGACACTCACACCATTCTGTGTGAAGAGGAATCACCTACAAATGATGCTAAATAAACATGTAAAATGTGACTGGCAACCTGATTAGGTCATTAGATGTCATGTAAGATAAATTACCCCCGAAACTGCTGACTTCGAAACCACCTCATTCAAGGAACGGTCACTAAGGGTGGACAGTATCCCAGGTGCTGGTGGGGTACAGGGGTGAGCAAGCTGAGCCTGGCCCCTGCCCAGTGGGGCTCCCTGCCCCGTAGGCCTGTCTCCAACAAGTCTCTCGCACTCATAAGCACTGTGGGCTGCTTGTTCTGTGTGCCAGATGCTCTGTTCAGTAGTTTACATTACCACGATGACCACACTACTTACTGTTCAGAGATAGTAGATAATTGTCCAGGGCACGTGGACTAGTTAGTAAATGGCAGAGCTGCTTAAACTATGTCTATTTGACTATAAAGTCCACAATCACAAAAAAATGGAGAATCTCAGTGTCCATCAGTGGGGAATTCAGTAAATATGTCACCTTGGAATACTGTACAAAATGTGATCATAGGTCTCTGCAAGACTTCTCTTTTGTTAATTTAATTTAATATTACTTTATTTACTTTTCCACTTTATTACCAATCCCACTCTCATTCCCTTCCACCCTCATAGGCACCTCCTCTGTCTCATATGTTTGACATATAAGTGTTTTGGTATGTATTGAATCCTTGTAGGACATGTAATGTTGTTTTATATATGTAAATGTTTTAAATTTGCATCAATGTTGTTGTGCTATACCTCCCGTTCTGCTTACATTTTAACTCCTTTTTTCCCACAGTGTTATTACTTATGTTTTAAAAGATATATCCATGTTGTTATGTGTATATTTAGTTTAGTGTTTTCTATGTTGAATATGCATCTATCATCTTTTATTTGTACATTCTACTAGGGATGAATGTATAGCTTGTCTTAATTTCCCACAACCACAGACAATGCTGCAGTGAACATTTGTGTACAGGTCCCTTTATGGACCTGCATGAGCCTCTACTGTATGCACATATGTGTACACACACACACACACACACACACGATTGAGAATGCTGGGGAATAGGGATATATATACATAAGCACTACCAGACTCTTTCAAAGGGTTGTAGCAGTATACCACTCCCAACAGCTATAAATGAAGGGTTCTGATTCCGCAGCCCCCTGCCCCAACCTAGTTAACACCTACTACAATCAAATTTTCTAATTTACGCTAATCTGATGGGTATAAAATGGTATCTCAGATTAATTTGATTTTAATTTAAAGTGATTACTAGTGAGATTGGACATTTTTAAAATTTATTTATTTATTTATTTATTTTTGGCTGCATTGGGTCTTCGTTGCTGCGTGTGGTCTTTTCTCTAGTTGCAGTGAGCAGGGGCTACTCTTCGTTGCAGTGCGTGGGCTTCTCATTTCGGTGGCTTCTCTTGTTGTGGAGCATGGGCTCTAGGCGCATGGGCTTCACTAGTTGTGGCACGCAGGCTCAGTAGTTGTGGCGGCTTGTGCACTCTAGAGCTCAGGCTCAGTAGTTGTGCTGCATGGGCTTAGTTGCTCCGCGGCATGTAGGCTCTTCCCAGACCAGGGCTTGAACCCGTATCTCCTGCATTGGCAGGCGGATTCTTAACCACTGCGCCACCAGGGAAGCCCGAGATTGGACATTTTTTAATAAATGTGTTGGCTATTTTTATTTCTCCTTCTATAAACTGCCTTTTCATATCCTCTGCCCGTTTTTATTTTAGTTTTTCTGTGGTTTTCTGATTTGCAGTAGATCCTAGAATAGTCTAGATAAATTTTGCTGGGTATATACAGTGTAAATATTTCCCCCTAGTTTAGTCTATGCTAACCTCTGAACAGAAATCCTAGATTTTTATATAATCCAATAATACACTATCTGCCTTAAAGTTGATTTGTGCATTTAAGATTTTTAAGAAGTTCTTCCCAATCCCAAATTTACAAATATATTTCATTTCAATTTCTTCATATAGTTTTATCTTTCATATGTAAGTTTTTAATTCTCTGGAGTTCACTATTGTATATGGTATGAGGTAGTGATCCAAATTAATTATTTTATAAGAAAATAGGCGGTTTATTTTTCCTTCACAAAAAGCAAGTTCAGAAATAGACAATCAGGGACTTCTCTGGTGGTCCAGTGGTTAAGAATCCACCTCCCAATGCAGGGGACACAGGTTCGATCCCTGGTCGGGAAACTAAGATCCCACAGGCCGAGGGGTAACTAAGCCCGAGTGCTCTAGAGCCTGCGCACCAAAACTAGAGAGAAGCCCGTGCACAGCAACAAAGATCCCGCATGCCGCAACTAAGACCTGACACAGCCAAATAGATAAATAAATAAAAAATAGACAATCAGGGTCTAGCATGGCAGCAGCTCAACAATCACCAGTGCAGGTTCCTTGTGCCTTTTTGTTCCACCATTCTTTTTTTTTTTTTTTAAGATTTTTTTTGATGTGTACCATTTTTTAAAAATTAATTAATTAATTTAGTTAGTTATTTTTGGCTGTGTTGGGTCTTCATTGCTGTGCCCGAGCTTTCTCTAGTTGTAGCGAGCGGGGGCTACTCTTTGTTGCGGTGCACGGGCTTCTCACTGTCGTGGCTTCTCTAGTTGTGGAGCACGGGATCTAGGCGCGTGGGCTTCAGTAGTTGTGGCATGCGGGCTCAGTAGCTGTGGCTCACAGGCTCTAGAGTGCAGACTCAGTAGTTGTGGTGCATGGGCTCAATTGCCCCTTGGCATGTGGGATCTTCCCAGACCAGGGCTCAAACCCGTGTCCCCTGAATTGGCAGGCAGATTCTTAACCACTGCGCCACCAGGGAAGCCCTATATGGACCATTTTATAAGTCTTCACTGAATTTATTATGTTTTATGTTTTGGCTTTTTGGCCACAAGGCAGGTGGGACCTCAGCTCCCTAACCAGGGATCGAACCTGCATCCCCTGAATTGGAAGGCGAAGTCTTAACCACTGGACTGCCAGGGAAGTCCCTGTTCCACCATTCTTTTTTTTTTTTTTTTTTAAAGAAAGTTGCCTTATTATTTTTCAATTTTTAAAAATTATTTAGTTACTTATTATTTATTTTTGGCTGCGCCAGGTCTTAGTTGCAGCACCGGGATCTTTGTTGCAGCATGCGGGATCTTTTAGTTGCGGCATATGGACTTCTCAGTTGCAGCATGCATGCGGGACCTAGTTCCCCGATCAGGGATCGAACCCGGGCCCCCTGCATTAGGAGCGCGGAGTCTTACCCACTGGACTACCAGGGAATTCCCCCTGTTCCACCATTCTTAACAGTGGCGTCTATCCTCAAGGCCACCTGTGGTCTAAGATGGTGGTAGGTGCTCTAGCCACATGTCCACATTCCTGCACGGAAGGTGGAAGGAGATGTTTGCACCTAGTTTAGGAAGCTATCCTAGAAGTCCCACCAAATATCTTACCCGTACATCTCATGGATGAGGATTCAGTTATATAACTACACCTAATTGCATAGGAGGCTGTAAAATGTAGTTTTTAGCTAGTCACAATTATTATATCACATCACATCACATCATGTCAGGCAGCCCCCATAATACAAGTGTTGTATTAGTAAGAAAGAAATGGAGAGGAGGTATTGAGCAGCCAAGCAATAGTCCCTGCCCCAAGAAGAATGATTAACTTCTTTTGAAATAGACTTCTGTATTGTTTGGCTAAATACAATAAGAATGTATTTCTTTACAATTAGAAAAATCCAATTAGGGAAAGTTTTGAGTGTCTTTTAAATTTTTATTGAGATAAAATTCACATAACAAAATTCATAATTTTAACCATTTAAAATGTTCAATCCTGTGGTTTTTAGTATATTCACAAGGTTGTTCAATCATTACCTCTGTCTACTTCCAAAATATTTTCATCATCCCCAAAGAAAACCCTCTACCCATTTAGTAGTTACTCCTCATTCTCCCTTGCCCCATCCTCTGACAACCACTAATCTCCTTTCTGTCTCTGTGGATTTCCCTATTCCAGATATTTCATATATATGGAATCATATGTGACCTTTGGGGCCTGACTTCCTTTTCTTAGCATAATGTTTTCAAGCTTCATCCCCGTTAAATTTAGTACAATTTAGTTGTACTAAATTCTTTTTTATGAATTGATAATATCCCATTATATGGATATACTACATTTTGTTCCTCCATTCATCAGCTGATGAACACTTGGGTGGTTTAAACCTTTTGGCTATTGTGAACAGTGTTCCTATGAACATTCACTTGCAAGTTTTTGTTTGAAAGCATGTTTTCAATTCTTTCAAGGATATATGTAGGAGTGGAATTATTGGTTCATATCGTAATTCTATGTTTAACTTTTTGAGGAACTGCCAAACTGTTTTCCACAGAGGCTGTATCATTTTATATTCCCACCAGCAACGTAGAGGGTTCCAATTTTTCTACATCTTTACCAATTATTGTTGTCCCTTTTAAAAAGCATTATAGCAATCCTAGGGGGTGAGATGTATTTCTCTTTGTGGTTTTGATTTACGTTTCCCCAATGACTAGTGATGTTGAGCATCATTTCATGTGCAATTGAATTGTCTTTTCACTTTTTTAATAGTGCCCTTTGAAATACAAAAGTTGTTTATTTTGATGAGTCCAGTTTACCTATATTTTCTTTTTTGCTTTTGTTTCTGGTGTCATATCTAAGAATCCACTGCCAAATCCAAGGTCATGAAGATTTACCCATATGTTTTCTTTTAAGAGGTATACTTTTAGCTCTTACATTTAGGTCTTTTATTCATTTTGAGTTAATTTTTGTATATAGTGTGAGGTAAGGCTGCAATTTGATTCTTTTGCATGTCCATACCCATTTTTCTCAGTACCATTTGTTGACAGGACTATTCTTTCCACATTGAATGGTCTTACCATTCTTGTCAAAAATCAATTGACCATAGATGTATGGGTTTATTCCTGGACTCTCAGTTCTATTCAGCTGATCTATATATCTATCTCTGTGGGGTTTAAAAAACATTTTATTTATTTATTTATTTATTTATTTATTTATTTATTTACTTATTTATTTATTTATGGCTGTACTGAGTCCTAGCTGCGGCACGCGGGATCCTCACTTCGGCATGTTTAGTTGAGGCATGCAGGATCCTTTTAGTTGCAGCATGCAAACTCGTGTTTGTGGCATGCAAACTCGTAGTTGTGGCATGCATGTGGGATCTAGTTCCCCGACCAGGGATCAAACCCGGGGTCTCCTGCATTGGGAGTGCGGATTCCTTCTCACTGGACCACCAAGGAAGTCCTGTCTCCGTGTTTTGATTACTATATCTTTGAAGAAATTTTTGAAACTGGGAAATGTGAGTTCCCCAACTTTGTTCTTCTATTTCAAGATTGTTTTGGCTATTCAGGGTTTGCAATTCCATATTAATTTTAGTATCAGCTTTTCCATTTCTGTAAAGGACACATTTGGAACTTTGACAGGGATTGCATTGAATCTGTAGATCCCTTTGGAAAGTATGGCCATCTTAACAATATTAACTCTTCCAATCTACGAACATGGGATGTCTTTCTATTCATTTTGGTCTTCTTTAATTTCTTTCAGCAATGTTTTATACTTGTTTGTATACAAGTATTGTATCTTCTTGGTCAAATTCATTCCTAAATATTTTATTCTTTTTGATAATATTATAAATGAAATTGTTTTCTTAAATTTCCTTTTCAAATTGTTCCTTGCTAATATATAGAACCACAGATGATTTTTATGTCTTGATATTGAACTGTGCAACTTGGCTGAATTTATCAACTCTAATACTTGGGTATTTGTTGATTCGTTATGATTTTCTATATATAAGATCATCTCACCTGTGAATAGAGATATTTTTTAATCTTCCTTTCCAATTTGCATGTCTTTTATTTATTTTTATTGCCTAATTGCTCTGTCTAGAACTTCCAGTAAAATGTTGAATTGAAGTGATCAAAGCGAGCATCCTCTCATCTTATTCTTGATCTTAGGGGGAATGCTTTCAGTCTTCCATCATTAAGTCATTAAGTCTTCCACCATTAAGTCATTAAGTCTTCCACGATCTTAGCTGTGGGTTTTTTAATAAATGCCCCTTACCATGTTGAGGAAGTACCTTTCTACTCCTAGCCTGATGAGTGTTTTTTTAATCAGAAAGGATGTAAGATTTTGTCAAAGGTTTTTCTGCATCAATTGAGATGATCATTTGATTTTGGTCCTTTATTCCACTAATGTGCTATATTACATTGACTGATTTTCATATACTAAACCACTATTTTTTTCCTGGAATAAATTCCACTGGTCATGATGTATAATCATTTTAATAAGCTGCTGAATTCAGTTTGCTGGTATTTTGTTGAGGATTTTTATATCTACATTCATATGGCATATTAATCTGTAGTCTTGTGATGTCTTTGTCTGGTTTTGTTATCACAGGAGTGCTGACCTCATAGAATGAGTTCAGAAGAAGTTCTTCCTCTTCTATTTTTGGAATAGTCTGAGAAGGTTTGGTGTTAATTTTTCTTTAACTGTTTGGTAGAATTTACCAGTGAAGTCATTGGGTCCTGTTTTTTTGTTTCTTAGGAGGTTTTTCACTACTGGTTAATTCTTTTTACATGTTATAGGTCTATTTACATTTCTATTTCTTCTTGAGTCAGTTTTTACAGTTTTGTGTTTCTAACAATTTTTCCATTTCATCTAGGTTACTAATTTGTTGGTGTACAGTTGTTCATAGTATTCTCTTATAATCCTTTTCATTTCTATAAAAGCAGTAGGAATGTCCTCACTTTCACTTCTGATTTTAGTAATTTGTGATTTCTCTCTTTCTCTCTTGGTCAGTTCAGCTAAGTTTTGTCAATATTTTTAATCTTTTCAAAGAACCAGTTTTGGTGTGTTTGATTCTCTATTGTTTTTCTATTCTCTATTTCATTCCATTTCATTTCTCTATTTCTATTCCCTATTCCATTCTAATCTTAATTATTTCCTTCCTTTGGCTGCTGTTGCATTTAATTTGCTCTTTCCTTAAAACAGAAAGTTATTGCTTTGAGATATTTCTTCTTTTTTAATATAGGTATTTACAGCCATAAATTTCCCTTTGAGTATTACTATTGCTGCATCCCTTAAGTTTTGGTATGTTGTATTTTTGTCTTCATTCATCTCAAAATATTTCATAATTTCCCTTATGACGTCTTCTTTGACCTACTGGTCATTTAAGAGTGTGTTAATTAATTTCTCGTATTTGTGAATTTGCCAGTTTTCTTTTTGTTGTTTATTTCTAGTTTTATTCCATGCAGTCAGAGAAGATACCTTATATGATTTGAATCTTTTAAAATTTACTAAGTCTTATTTCATTGCCTACTATATGGTCTATCCTGGAGAATGTTCATGTGCACTTGAGAAGAATGTGTACTGTTGTTGGGCAGGGTGTTCTATATATAACTGTTACATCTACCTGGTTTATAATGTTGTTGAAGAACTCAGTTTGTTTTTTTGATCTTCTGTCTAGCTGTTCTATGTATTATTAAAAGTAAGGTTTTGGGGCTTCCCTGGTGGTGCAGTGGTTAGGAATCCGCCTGCCAGTGCAGGGGACATGGGTTTGAGCCCTGGTCCGGGAAGATCCCACATGCCGCAGAGCAATTAAGCCCATGCGCCACAACTACTGGGCCTGCGCTCTGGAGACTGTGAGCCACAACTACTGAGCCCATGTGCCACAACTACTGAAGCCCACGTGCCTAGAGCCTGTGCTCCACAACAAGAGAAGCCACTGCAATGAGAAGCCTGCGCACCGCAACGAAGAGTAGCCCCTGCTTGCCACAACTAGAGAAAGCCCGTGCGCAGCAACAAAGACCCAACACAGCCATAAACAAACAAACAAACAAACAAACAAACTGTAAAATGGCTGAAGGACTCAAAGGGACATTTCTCTAAAGAAGATAAATGGTCAACAAGCACATGAAAACATGCTCAACATCATTAGTCACTGGGGAAATGCAGACCAAAAACATAATTAAATACCACTTTATACTCATTTAGATGGCTATAATAATAATACAAATAGAAAAATAGCTAGTGTTAGCAAGAAAGTAGAAAAAAGGAACCCCTGAACATGTCTGGTGAGAATGCACAGGCATACTTTGGAGGTACTGAGGGTTCAGTTCCAGACCACTGCAACAAAGCAAACACTGTGGGAATTCCCTGGCAGTCCAGTGGTTAAGACTCTGTGGTCTCACAGCTGAGGGCCTGGGAACTAAGATCCCACAAGGCGCACAGTGCAGCCAAAAAACAAAAAAAGCAAACGTCGCAATAAAGTGACACTTTTTTTGTTTTGTTTTCCCAGAGAATATAAAAGTTATAGTTATACTATACTGCAATTTATTAAGTATGCAATAGCATTATGTCTACATAATGCCAAAACTGTTTCAATAGTAACATGAAAAATCACTGATCACAGATCACCATAACAAATATAATAATGAAAAAGTTTGAAATATTGTGAGAATTATCAAAATGTGACACAGAGACAAAAAGTGAGAAAATGCTGTTGGAATAATGGTGCTGCTAGACTTGCTGACACAGGGTTGCCGCAAACATTCAATTTGTAAAAATACATTATCTGTAAAGACAATAAAAGTGCACTAAAATGAGGTATGCCTATAAAATATTTCAGGCCCGATAGGTAAGTCTGTTCCTCAAAAATTAAACATAAAACTACCATATGACCCCACAGTACCACTTCTGGGTATACTGTATGCCAACAGAGCTGAAAACAGGTACTCAAAACAAATACTTGTACTTGCGTGAATGCAACAGGGCTATCACAATAGCCAAAAAGTAGAAACAACTTAAATGTCCATCAACAGATGAATGTATAAACAAATTGTAATGAATCAATAATACTGAATATTATTCAGCCAAAAAAGGAATGAAGTGCTGATTGAAACATGCTGCAATGTGGGTCAACTTAAAAAGCATTACACTAGTGAAAGAAAGTCAGGCCCAACATGTCACATACTGTAAGATTCCATTTATATTAAATATTCAGATTAGATAAATCCAGACGGACAAAAAGTAAGTTTGTGATTTGCCAGGCACTATAGGAAAACAAGAATGAGGAGTAACTGCCTAGTGGATATGGGACTTTCTTTGGGTGTGATGAAAATATTTTGGAACTAGATAGAAGTAGTAGTTGCACAAAATTATGAATGTACTAAATGCCACTCAGTTGTTCACTTTAAAATGGTTAATTCTGTTTTATGTGATTGTAACCTCATTAAATATTTGCCTATTTAAAACCAACCTGCCATATTTATGTGGGTCAATTTCTGGACTCTTTATTCTCTGCCATTGATCTGTGTGTCTATCCCTTTACCAACATCACACTCTTTTGATTAACATAGCTTTAGAGAAAGTCTTATAATCAAGTAATGTTATTTCTTCAATTTTTTTCTTATTTTTCAAAACTGTTTAGGCTATTCTAGTTCCTTTATCTTTCCACATTGCATTAAAACTATTGATCAATCAGGGGAGAACTGACATTTTTACTACTTTGAATCTTTCTAATTTATGAACATGGTATGTCTTTCCATTTATTTAGGACATCTTTGACTTATTTCACCAGTGATTTATAGTTCTCAGCACACACAACCTCTACATGATTTGTTAGATTTATAACTATTTCTTTTTTTGAAGCTATTGTAAATTACATTGTTTCCAATGTACAGAAATAGAATTTGTTTTGTTTATTGACCTTGCATCTTGTGATCTTACTAAATTTACTTATTTTAGAGATTTTGGCAGGGTCTTAGAATTTTCTACATTGACACTCACGTCATCAGTGTACAGAACAATTTTGTTTTTCCTTTTCAATCTGGATGTTTTTTATTTCCCTTTCTTTCATTATTGCACTGGTAAAATCTTCCAGTACAACGCTAAACACGAGTGGCAGGACTGGGTATTCTTGTCTTGTTGCTTATCTCAGAGGGAAAGCATTCAATCTTTGATAACTAAGTATGATATAAGCTATAGAGTTTTTTTAATAGATGCTCTTTTACAGGTTGAAGAAGTTCCATTCTATTCCTAGTTTCCTGGGAGTTTTTGTCATAAGTAAATGTTGTATTTTGCCTCCATCTTCACCACAGTGCTCACTTCCAGGTTTCCAGTTGTGCTGAGCTGAGGTAAAGGGATATCAGAGAACATAAACTGTAAACTCACCATCAGTTCAGTGGTACTTTGAACTCTGGTGTTCTTCTCCAAATCACCAACTGCTATTAATGCTTTGACGTTCTCAAATAGCTGCTCCATACATTCTATCCAGGTTTTAGAGTTGTTTTCTATGTGAGAGAAAAGGTGAAGCATGCTTACTTCATCTTATCCAGAGCTGGAACCCCAATACTTAGTTTTTCTTGTGCCTTTCCAACATCTATACATTTTCTTTCTTTTCCTGCATTACTGGTTCTCCACTCTGATACCTAATCCCTGCCTCCACCGAGGTCTTCCCAAATTATTTTACTTCTTTTCAAAGGCTTTACTTAACCTTTTTTCTTGTCCACAATCTTCTTCCCTGTCCCACCTGCTACTATTAGTTACCTGGAAGCCAACTTGTCACCCTCTGTTTTAGTCCCTTCTTAGTCAGGTTTTTAAAATTGAGATATAAGACACATATCATAAAATTCACCATTTTGAAATATTTAATTCAGTAGTTTTATTACCATACTTACATTTCATCATCACTATTTAATTCCAGAACATTTTCATCACCCCAGAAGAAACCCTGTATCTTTAGCAGTCAACCTCCACCCCCTGCAGTTTCCAGTCCCTGGAAACCACTAATCCACTTTCTGTCTCTATAGATTTGTCTGTTCTGGATATTTCATACAACATGTGACCTTTTGTGTCTGACTCCTTTCACTTAGAATGTTTTCAACGTTCATATATGTCGTAGCATATATCAGAATTTCCTTTCCTTTTATTGCTAAACAACATTCCATTGTATGGATATACCACATTTTATTTATCCATTTATTAGCTGATGGACGTTTGGGTTGTTTCTAGTTTGGGGCTATTGTGAATAATGCTGCTATGTACATTCATATAGTAGTTTTTTGTGGACACAGGTTTTCTATTCTCTTGGGTCTATATGTAGCAGTGGAATTGCTGGGACAAATGGTAATTCGATGTTTAACTTTTGAAGTTAGTGCCAATGTGTTTTCTACAGTGGCTGAACAATTTAAATTCCCACCAGCAGTGTATGAGGGTTCTAATTTCTCCACATCCTCAATAACACGTTCTTATCTATTATCCACATGCTAGTGGATAGTATCTCATTGTGGTTTTGATTTTCATTTCCATGATGGCTAATGATGTTGAGTGCCTTTTTATGTGCTGACTGGTCATTTGTATATCTTATTGTGAGAAATGCCTATTCAAATCCTTTGCCCTTTTCAATATTAAATTCTCTACTACTGAGTTTCTTTCATGTAGTGTTAAATAATGCTGCTTGAGATGAAGTTTCTGAGCACTTGGGGGTTGATGGTTGTGAAAAGTTGAGACATAGACCAAAAAAAACAAAAAACAAAAAACAAACAAACCCTTTTAGCAAGTAGAATTGCTTATATACTAAAGTGCCTAAATTTTCGTAGGTGTTTTCTTTGTGACTGAATGTATCTAGACTTCTTGTCTCCGCCTTTAATGCTCTAATCATGTCATTCATAAGAATTTTAAAATTTAAAATAAAAATATCAAAGATACTCTTCAAATGTGAATGCTAAAGTCCACTCTCAAAAAAGTAGAGTGCCTAAGTCAATTCAATCACATCTATTTTTTAAATTAATATTAAGGTATGTAAGACAGTAGAGTTGTGTTTTTCCTATTCTATTTTGGGGAAGCTGCAGTTGGTCTTGAAGATAAGGCAGAGTGAGAAACTGACCATGGAAAGCCAATCTGCCAAACAAATGAATGATACAAATATTATACAAATTGTTTAAACCATGTAAAGAAACCTAGAAAATGCCCACTTTATCCCCAACCTAGCATTCTTTAGAAGCAAAAACACAAAACCAAAAATACTTGTGAACATAAAATCCCAGCACCTAAAACAATGCCTGGCATGCAGAAAGTGCGCAATAAACATTTGCCCAATGTTGAATGAATACATGAACATTCACAGTGCATATTGCTCCAAAAGTTCTAGGGAGCAAACATCCACAGGCAGAAATAGAACCAGTTTTTGGCAGCAGGTTAATGTGTCAATTTGGGAACTGCAGGTGATAAACACTAGTTTATGGCACCAGGAATACTGGTTACAAGTAACACTTGGTTTGTTAAGTCGATTTTTATAAATGTTAAACTACAGCAAGTATTAATTGGTCATAAAATGATCTTTCAAAGCATTTTGCACCACACTTCTTGACTATTAGAGCACTGGGTGTTGAAGTACAGAGTAACTACTTTAGAATAACTCCAGAAAGAGAATCAAGGGAAGGAGTGGACACCAACCAAGGAAAAGGAGAGAAAATTCCTCATGAAGAGGAAGTATGGTGCCAAATGGGGATGGAAATAGAAAAGGAGTATTAAATTTCCACATCATTTTTCATCTTAGTGGTTACCAAAATGCTATAGTTAAATGCTAATAAAAAGAAATACCAGGACTTCCCTGGTGTCACAGTGGTTAAGAACCCGCCTGCCAATGCAGGGTACACGGGTTTGAGCCCTGCTCTGGGAAGATCCCACATGCCGTGGAGTAACTAAGCCCCTGCACCACAACTACTGAGCCTGCGCTCTAGAGCCTGCGAGCCACAACTACTGAGCCTGTGTGCCACAACTACTGAAGCCCACGCGCCTAGAACCCGTGCCTGGCAGCAAGAGAAGCCACTGCAATGAGAAGCCCGCCCACTGCAACGAAGAGTAGTCCCCGCTCGCTGCAACTAGAGAAAGCCTGCATGCAGCAACGAAGACCCAACACAGCCAAAAATAAATAAATGAAATAATAATAAAAATAAATAAAATAATAAAAATAAATAAAATAAAATAAATTTGTTTAAAAGAAAAAGAAAGAAATACCATCAAGTAGGAATGGTTAGAAGATAGCTCAGGATTAGGCATATGATTAGAGGGAATTATAACAAATTCTAATGTTTTTAGTATTCATTTACACATAATTTCAATTAAGAAAAAAAGAGAAAAACAAAGTAGGTAAATGAGGGCCACTTTGAGCTCCAGGGGAAATGTCCTATATGAACATGTTAGAGAGTAATTACTATTATTATTTTGTTCTTTAGTGGCTTCCAGGAAACCAACAATTAACTGTTGCCACTGAACTCTTAATGAGCGAATCACTCTGGGGCGTGTTAAAAGTTAGCAGTCCATCATGCAGTTTCAACTTACTAATAAATTGCTCTTGTGATCATTACAGGCATCTAGTATTCCTTCTGGAGCACCCTCATTATTATTTTTTAACATCTTTATTGGAGTATAATTGCTTTACAATGGTGTGTTAGTTTCTGCTGTGAAACAAAGTGAATCAGCTATACATATACATATATCCCCATATCTCCTCCCTCTTGCGTCTCCCTCCCACCCTCCCTATCCCACCCCTCTAGGTGGTCACAAAGCACCGAGCTGATCTCCCTGTGCTACACAGCTGCTTCACACTAGCTATCTGTTTTACATTTGGTAGTGTATATATGTCCATGCCACTCTCTCACTTCGTCCCAGCTTACCCTTCCCCCTCCCCGTGTCCTCAAGTCCATCTTCTATGTCTGTGTCTTTATTCCTGTCCTGCCCCTAGGTTCTTCAGAACCTTTTATTTTTTTTAGATTCCATATATACGTGGTAGCGTACGGTATTTGTTTTTCTCTTTCTGGCTTACTTCACTCTGTATGACAGACTCTAGGTCCATCCACCTCACTACAAGTAACTCAATTTCGTTTCTTGGAGCACCCTCATTATGAAGCATTCAGGTTGCCTGCTGTTCTCATAAATGAATACCCCCTGGCGGGGGGGGGAGATCAAGAGGGTCCTCTTACAAAGTCATCCTGAGAAGTTGTTGGTCAAGTTCTGGTTGCCATTTGAGGGAGGGAAAGGCAGCTCCCACATTCTCAATTAAGCTTGCCTCTTGTGGGAGAGAAGGCTTCTGTTGAGTGGGAATTTTTTCTCAAAGACAGATTAGGGTATGATTGTCAAGATGTATTTCTCTTTTAAATGGAACTATTTATGCATGAAATGCCTTAACGTCTGAGATTTGCTTTAAAATACTCCAAAAGAAACAAAATAAAAACAAAAACTGGAGAGGTTAAATGAAACAAAATAGGTAAAATGTTGATAATTGTTGACGCCTACATAGGGTTCATTACATTATTATTCTCTACTCACTCTTAGAAACCGGGGTCAGAAACCTCACAGGTCTCCAAATTGAATCAGGGTTGTTAGGAAGGAGGAAAGGAAAAACGGATGCTAAGAGGCAACCAACAAATGTCTACTACACGCCTCACCTGTAAAACTTCCAGTATAATAGAATAGAGGACATTGAATGATAGCTTCTAAAACTGTAACAGACATAGTTGTGAAGCTATAATCAGAGATCAGGGACCTGGACAGTCCCTGAGACTGAGAGATGAAAGGTTACCTTAACGAAAGAACATGCAGTGTCTGGGGTGGATGGGAACAGTGGTGAGGAATTCTATGAAGCAAACATTACCCTAATACCAAAAACCAAAATAAAGACATTACTAATATCTCTCATGAACATAGATTCCAAACTCCTCAACAAAATATTAACAAATCAAATTCAACAATGTATAATAAGAGTTCTACAGTGGGATTTATTCCAGGAATGCAAGACTGGTTCGATATTCAAAAATTAATTAATGTCAGGACTTCCCTGGTGGCGCAGTGGATAGGAATCCGCCTGCCGGTGCAGGGGATGCGGGTTCGAGCCCTGGTCCAGGAAGATCCCACATGCCACGGAGCAACTGAGCCTGTGCGCCACAACTACTGAGCCTGCACTCTGGAGCCCGCTAGCCACAACTACTAAAGCCCGCGCGCCTAGAGCCTGTGCTCTACAACAAGAGAAGCACGCGCACTGCAACAGAATAGCCCCTGCTTGCCGCAACTAGAGAAAGCCTGCACACAGCAACGAAGACCCAACAAAGCCAAAAGTAATTAATTAATTAAGAACTTATACAAAATTAATTAACGTAATCCATCACATCAACAGGCTAAAGAATAAAAATCAATACTGTCAAGATGGTAATTCTTCCCAACTTGATCTATAGATTCAATGGAATCCCAATAAAAATCCCAGCAAGGGCTTCCCTGGTGGCACAGTGGTTAAGAATCCGCCTGCCAATGCAGGGAACACGGGTTTGAGCTCTGGTCTGGGAGGATCCCACATGCCGCGGAGCAACTAAGCCCGTGTGCCACAACTACTGAGCCTGCATTCTAGAGCCCATGAGACACAACTACTGAGCCCACGTGCCACAACTACTGAAGCCTGCATGCCCTAGAGCCCGTGCTCCGCAACAAGAGAAGCCACCTCAATGAGAAGCCCGTGCACTGCAACGAACAGTAGCCCCTGCTCGTTGCAACTAGAGAAAGCCCGCACACAGCAATGAAGACCCAACGCAGCCAAAAATAAATAAATAAAATAAATTTATTTTTAAAAAAATCCCAGCGAGTTATTTTCTGGATATTGACAAATTGATTTTTAAATATAAATGGAGAGGCACAAGACCCAGGATATCCACCATGATATTGAAGGAGAAGAAAAAAGCTAGAGGACTGACATTACTCAACACTGACTTACTGTAAAGCTACAATAATCAAGACAGTGTGGTGCAGGTGAAAGGACAAATAGATCAATGGAACAGAATAGAGAGCCCAGAAATAGACCGACATAAATATGGACAACTGACTGTTGACAAAAGGGCAAAGGCAATAAAATGGAGGAAAGACAGTCTTTTTAACAAATGGTGCTAGAACAATTGGACATACACATGCAAAAAAAAAAAAAAAAGAATCTAGATGCAGATTTTACACCCCTCACAAAAATAATTCAAAATGGGTTCTAGATCTAAATGTAAACCAAAATAATAAAACTCCAGAAGATAAAACATAGGAGAAAACCTACATGACTTTGGGTTTGGTGATGACTTTATACAGTAGATACAACACTAAAGGCATGCTCCAGGAAAGAAATGATTGATAAGTTGGACTTCATTAAAATTAAAAACTTTTGCTCTGCAAAGACACTGTCAAAAGAATAAGACAAGCCACAGACCGGGAGAAAACATCTGTAAAATACTTATCTGATAAAGGAATTTTATATAACTTATGCAAAGAACTCTTAAAGTTCAACAATAAGAAAATGATCAACTTGATTAAGAAAGGGGCAGAAGATATGAACAGACACTTCACCAAACAATGTACACAGATGGTAAAAAATCATATGAAGGGCTTCCCTGGTGGCGCAGTGGTTGAGAGTCTGCCTGCCAATGCAGGGAACACGGGTTCGAGCCCTGGTCTGGGAAGATCCCACATGCCGCGGAGCAACTAGGCCCGTGAGCCACAACTGCTGAGCCTGCGCGTCTGGAGCCTATGCTCCGCAACAAGAGAGGCCGCAACAGTGAGAGGCCCGTGCACCGCGATGAAGAGTGGCCCCCACTCGCCGCAGCTGGAGAAAGCCCTCACACAGAAACAAACACCCAACACAGCCAAAAATAAATAATAATGAATTAATTAATTTTTTAAAAAAGGGGATAATTAAAAAAAAAAAAACCATATGAAAAGATGCTCCACATCATGTCATTAGGGAATTGTAAATTAAAGCAATGAGATACCACTATACGACTATCAGAATGGTGAAAATCCAAAAACACTGACAACTACATTATAAGAATATGGAAAAACAGAAACTCTCATTCATTGTTGATGGGAATGCAAAATGGCACAGCGTTTCCTGTTATTCTTCAGCAAATCCCAGACCACTCTGTGCCTGCCAATGGTTAGAGGACAGACTGTTTCCAGGTCCCAGATGGTGTACAGGACAAGAAGTAATTTGGGAGGGCATAGCACCCAGGTTAACTCCAAGGGATTAGCCAAAGAGAAAACAGGGTTCTTTCTGAGAAAAAGAGACCATACTTAAGAAGGGATTCCTGTCACTTGTGGAGACAGGTGAGAGATCATGATTTAGTTGAGTGATGATACTTCCTGAGATATCCGTGCCCTGGTCTCTCCTTTTCCTCCTTCTAAGACAGTGAGGGCTGATATGAGTGGTCGGGATGGTGGTGGAATGGAGCCCTGGCAGTCTGTCTCAGACAGCCTGAGGAGAAGAATGGGTAATAAGGAATCAGTCAGGAGCGCTGACTCCTAAATCCTGCTCCACAACATGCATGGACAACAATTTACTTTCTTCCTAGAACTCTTGTGGTATCTAAACTGGGAACCAGGAAATCTCAATTCCGTCCCTGCATCTTCTGCAACGCATCTTAAGGCAACCACTTCCTGAAATTTGTCTTATATACCTGATGTCTCAAGTGGGACTGATGGTCCCTGTTCTTCACCCCTCCTGGGGAGTAGATAAGCTTTGAAGTTGAAAGATCTTATACTGGGTTGTCAGCTTTGTAAAAGTGAAGTGCCATTTTCCAAACCCTTGTGTGTAAAACACTCGTTGCATAGCAGACGCTGGAAGCAATTGAGACTGTTGTTGCTAAACGTTTGGATCTTCTACTAGATACAGAAGATGCCAAACACAATTGTTTGCATTGACCTTCGAGAAACAAATTCTTTGGCTGGGGCCCTTGCAAGAGAGAAGTCTCCAAGTTCTCTCCTAGAAAGAGAATGCACGGGTACTAGTTCTACTCTGCCCGCAATATCTAACCATGGGACCTGAAGCTTCACCTTCCTAATGTTTAATGGTGATGCCTGTCCCACTACCCAAGAGGCTGTGTGGTGTAGAGGAAAGGGCATTTAATTGCGAGCCAGGTGGTGTGGGATCTAATTTTGTTCCACTAATTCAGATATTCTCTCAAGTTTCCATAATGGTGAAAGGATTAACTAGGTCAGTGTTTCCCAAACTGGTATTCCACAAAACTGAGAGATGGATGTTAGGTGTGAATGTCACACACCCACCACCACCACCACGATCAAATAAGACTGGCAATCACTGCGTGCTTATACTCCTCTCCTTTGACCCGGAGTTTACACCGTACATTTAATTTTTAAAAATAAATTTATCTATCTATCTATTTATGGCTGCGTTGGGTCTTCGTTGTTGCACCCGGGCTTTCTTTAGTTGCGTCTAGCGGGGGTTACTCTTCCTTGCAGTGCGCGGGCTTCTCATTGCGGTGGCTTCTCCTGTTGTGGAGCATGGGCTCTAGGCACGCGGGCTCAGGAGTTGTAGCACGAGGGCTCTAGAGCGCAGGCTCAGTAGTTGTCGCACACAGGCTTAGTTGCTCAGTGGCATGTGGGATCTTCTTGGACCAGGGCTCAAACACGTGTCCCCTGCATTGGCAGGCGGATTCTTAACCACTGTGTCACTAGGGAAGCCCTACACTGTATATTTAAACATAAACACTGAGAAGTCCTCCTATAACAAAACATTGACTTTAACCCACTGTCCCCAGACTTACTTGGGTGCCTAATACTTTTTTCATGGAATAGCTCTGCATATCTCACATTGTTCTCTACCTACATTTGGTACCCACTGACAGAACAGATTTCCAAGGCCCCTTCCAGGTCCTTCTATACACCTCGGTGTTGAGCGAGTCCTTGGGAAGAGATGTGCTGAGTGCCTGCAAGACCCCTAGGTCTGTGTGGGCATTCAGGCCCTTGCTAACAGCAAGTGTTGGAGAGCAGACACGGTGGGGGTGGGTGCTGAGAGGACAGGCAACCCGAGTGGAGGTGCTTTCCTTGGGGTGCACTTGGAATCCAGTCTTCCTATTCCAGGGTGAAGTTCCCTGAGCTCCAAGCTAGAGCATTCATTCAGATGGAATGATAGCCTTAGACATTCCAAAGTCCCCAACATAGGAATCCTCTGTGCATTCCTTCAGAGGGCCTGCATGCTCTTCTCTTCCATCTCTCCTGATAAAGAACAAGACCAGGACTCATGGCCATCACACATTTGTCAAGCACTCAATACCTGAAGAAGGGAGAACACTGGGCCAGGGGGTGCTCTGAGTAACCAAAGCTAATGTTCAGGTGGCTGTGGCAGTTTTTTTCCGTTTGATATAAGTGGACCCTTGAAGAACATGGGTTTGAACTGCAAGGCTCCACTTACATGTGGACTTTTTTCAATAAATAGCTACCACAGCACATGATCCATGGTTGGCTGAAGCTGCAGATGCAGAACCACAGATGCAGAGGGCCAACTGTAAAGTTATACACAGATTTTCAACTGTGTAGGAGTTGGCGCAACTAACCTACCCTGCGCGTTGTTGAAGAATCAACTGTATTTTCATCCTTGTATTTATTATATGTCAGTTTTGTGCCCAACACTGAAGGCTACACAAGACAAAGCCCCTGCCCTCCTAATGCTTATATTCTAATGGGTTAAGACAGACAAAAGCAAGCAAACAAGCCAAATAACCCTGCCTTGTGATACTTCCTATGAAGGGAATGAACACAATGCTCAGAATGGTTAAGTGCAGACATGACTGACTGGTATAAGAGTGAAGGTCAAGAGAAGACAGAGCCCTTGTGCAAGCTTGGATTTCAAACTGTGGGAGCTGTGGAGAGATCCAAGAGGAGAATACTGTAGAAGCGCCTCTTAACTCAAAGAAGAGTAAGACTGGAAATATGAGCTCCTCCTTTAAGGAGGATAAATAGCTTTGATGCTGGGTAATGCTTACTCAACAGGAAGTTACAGGAAGAAGGAAACATTAAAACACATTTCCATAACTCCTCTGTGTGAGAAACTATTGTTCCTTAAGCTACTAACATTTTAAAAAAAGATTGTTCTGAAGCTTTAAATATCTAATAACTCTTCTCTTTGTGAACATTAAAGATCCTCCACTTTTTCATTTTTTCACATGCTTTGAAACTGTTCTGCTTGTACAAGTCATGGACAAATGCTTAGTGTGAAAATCATGATGCTGGAAATATTATATTCATTGGTTAAAAAAATTCAACAGAAAGATTTCTTACCAAGTATTTCCTTGAAGGTTCAGGGTATTCAAATACTATAAACCTTATTTTTGTATTAGTGCTTAGATCTGTGCAATTCAAGATTCATAATCCTACTGTGGTGGAAATGAAAAGCGATTCTGATAGTTTTCCTAAATCCGAAACTGAGTGAAAGACAAGAGCTTGCTTGCATAATTCCTCTCACAAGAGCCAGATGGGAGAACTGCTTTAAGTGAAGTGCAGGCATTATCAGATATGGATGATTTATACAGAAGGAAAGCCTTATAGACGCTTGACTGCAGAAAGAACTTCAGTACAGCCCAATACCCTTGTCCACTGGAGAATTCATACACAAACCCTACACATACATCGGGTTCGGTAGATGCTTTAAACAGTGCTCCAGCCTTGCTCTCCATTGAACCCACACAAGGAAGAAACTATAAAAGTGACAAGTGTGGAATAGATAGAGCAACAAAATGCTTCTGTACTTGTTTGGAAAGAACCCTAGAAACAGAATGTGGGTAAAGCTTCAGCACTTCCTACTCAGGGCACTTCAGAGACTGTACAGGAGAGAACCCACAGAAAGAACTTGAGGAGGCCTTCAGCAAATAATCCACTGTAAGCACTAGAGGGAAAGCTCCTGAGAGAAAAGTAATGGGCAGCCTTGATCCATTACACGTGAGTGGGAATGAGCCAGGAAATGCACAAGATGCTCAGTAAACACTTGTCTGTGGAGTGGGTGAACGAATGTCCGGAAAATCCTTTATGGTGTTCAAAGCTTTTTATTATGCCAACTGTCCAGCTGGATAGAAAAGGCTGCTTAGCATTCCTCCTCTAAAGATCTCCAGCGCAATTAAACACTGTTCTTAGTTTCAAAAGCTGATCGAAACCCTAAGCAGTTTGTTTCATCCAAGCTCTCCTCCTGTACTTCCCCTCCAGTTAAAAGATAGTTGAGATTCTCAAGATCAGCTTGAGGTTACAGTCAGCTTAATGGTGAGAACTCTGGGTATACAATGGTCCCAGGACCGTGGCCACTGGGACCCGTGCAGAGAAGGGGTCGAGGATTTGGGGACTAGGCTAGGTCAGTGATCCAATTCTCAGAACCAACCTTGGAGCCTCTATAAGGCTGTTAACTGGACACACAAAAACAAAACACCTTCTGGTTTGTTCTAGAAATCTGATTATGCAGGTCATATTAGTGAGAACTTTAACACTGTTTGAGGCTGAACCTAGGGTTGTGTCTGATTTCATTTTTAAACGAAGCCTCACAGTTTTGGTTTTACCTTGTTGTTTTAGTAATCGGCTCTCATCGCTGTGATGAGGTATAGAAATGCCTTCTTCCAACCTGAATACATCCAACCCAAATTCCAAAACATACGTAGTAGTAAAACATTGTGCTGATTAGTGGCTAAGCTAGAACTTTCCCACTGGAAGTTTCTCATTCCCCAGCTGGAGTGCCCTGCTCTTGTTTTCCTGTCCAAGCTTCTTCCCAACTGTTACCTTTCAGTCCAGGAAAAGAAGCCACCTTCCTCTTTACAACAATCTGGGAAAACTTGGTGATCTCCGTCCCGTGTTTTCTGAGGCACAATTCACAGAAGGTACAACAGAGCTATTTACCAAACCATTCCTTGAAGTCTACTGCACTCACTTAGGAATGGAAAGAAACCCCTAACCTCTCCCTAGCCCACTGATCAACAGAAGCCTTTCTTGTGCATGTGGGGCTGTGGAGCAGTGGAACAGAGGGGGGGCTGTGGAGCAGTGGAACAGAGGGGGGACAAAGACAGCGAAATGGAATAAGGCCAGGACTTTCCTGGTGGCACAGTGGTTAAGAATCTGCCTGCCAGTGCAGGGTACACGGGTTTGATCCCTGGTCCAGGAAGATCCCACATGCTGCGGAGCAACTAAGCCCATGCGCCACAAATACTGAGCCTGTGCTCTAGAGCCCACGAGCCACAACTACTGAGCCCGAGTGCCACAACTACTGAAGTCCACGTGCCTAGAGCCTGTGCTCTGCAACAAGCCACCCGATGAGAAGCCTGCGCACCACAACGAAGAGTAGCCCCCGCTCGCCACTAGAGAAAAGCCCATGCGCAGCAACAAACACCCAAGGCAGCCAAAAATATAAATTAATTAATTAAAAAAAAAATGGAATAGGCCAGAGAGAGGGACACATGGTTGCCTCGTCCACTTCAACAACTGACCTCTACAGGATTTGTCCCCAGTAAGCAAGCAAGCAGTCTGTCTTTCCCATCACTTACAGTCTTATAAGCTCCTAAGTGTTCCCATCAGTGTTACACCAGCTTAGTGGAGCATCTAGAGGAAACCAGATCTCTTCCAAGGACCAAAGACCAGGTGGAATGACAAAGAAGTTTCCTGAGCTCTAGCAGAATAGACAGTCTTACTGACAGGCCAGGTTATGCTGCAGAGACACATAGCACCAAGATACCAGTGATTTAACACAACGAAAGTTTATTTCTCATTCCTACAGTCCATTATAGGTCTGGGGGACTCTCCAGAATAGATACCCCTCCCCAATGTGAGGGGCTCGGCATTCCAGACTGTTCTGATCTTGTGACTCCTCTCTATGTGCTTATATGACTGAGGCAGGAAAAGACAGCACTAGAGAGTCCTGCACCGAGAAGGGAAACTTTTGCTCACACCCATTGCTCAAAACTATCTCAGCATGCTAACTGCAAGGAGAAAAAAGTCTAACCACTCCCTTCTTACTGTTCACTAGGATACAAGCTCCATGAGGATATGCATTTTGTCTCCTTGTCCACTACTATATCCTTAGTTTAGAAGACTACCTGGGCACATAATAGGCCCTCATTAACTTGAATGAATGAATGCAGTGTCAGCAAGAAATCCACATGTATATCTTGGGAGAAGAAACAGAGTCCCAGGGGTGTAAGGCTGAGACTGTTGGGTAAGATCTATGTAGACCAGAGCTGCAGAGCTGGCTGAGCTTAAGAAATAAGCACATTGGTATACTGGTACAGATCATCTTAGAGAAGAAAATGAAATCCTGCTGACAGCGGCAGACCAAAACCTCAGGTGACTTACACCATAAAGCACTGAAGCCAAGGACCAAATCAACCGAGCAAACCACCACCACGAGTGCTCAGCTCCTGGAAGGAGCTGCAACAGCCACAAATGCATCTGCTCCTTGAATGTAGTCAGTCCACCCAACATACCACTGGGGACCAGGGGAAAGGGAAGGACACGCACACTGACTGAGACCCTGCTATTGCCCAGGCCGTTAGGTGCTTTTCCTTCATCAACCCCTGTAATCCCCAAAAAAACCCTGAGTTGAGTGTTATCTCTATTTCATAAGGAAACTGGAGATTTAAGAGTGTTTCAGTAACCAATCAAGAAACAGGAATGTTTTACAAGCTAGAAATAGAAATAGATATGATACAGTGTCATCCAGGCTAGCTGGGCAGGGACAACATACAGATGAGTCCTGCTAATCCTGCCCTCAGGCCTGACTGATGCAGCTAAGTGACAGCCAACAGACCCACTAGCTATGGGGTCTTAACAAGCCTCTGGATCTCTTTGAACCTAACTTCCCTTTTTATAAGAGATTTGTAAGAGATCATTTAACCTCTTTCCTAATACTACCTGAAAGCTCTAACAGGAACACATCTGAAACACTGCTGTAGGTGTTATAAGAAAATCCACAGCCCATAGAGATTTTTGGCATTCTATGCTATGCTGGAGAAAACAGAAACTGGAAGACCCTGCCTGTTTACAGTTCACAGTGTAAGTCAACCAAGGCAGATGCAGGTTCACCTATCCTTGCCTACCACTCAACATCAGTTCCCAAACCTTTCCTTTTGGGAACTTGGTCTCCTGCTCACTGAATTCCCAGGGCACCATTCCCAGTGACCCACAGGATCCTCCCTACTGCATACACTTCAGTTCCCAGACAAACATAACTTTCTTATTGTTCTTAGTAACAAACAAAAGCCAAGTTAAAATACAAACAGACAAAAACCTGAGAAGTTGATCCTGAATTCCCATTAATTTCCATGAGCTTCAGAAAAGTGCTCATGTTTATGGCTGTTTTATCCAATTGGCATTGTGAGGTAAGGAGTCCATTTAATTGCAGAAAATTCTTCTTTTCATCTAAAATATACCGAATGGCTAAAAATTCCAACCCATGTCCACATGATCTCATTAGAGATATTCTTTTTTTGAACACCACAAATGAGAGGCAATGATAGTGCATTATTAGTTCACCTGGCAAATTCTCTAACAGTGAAGTAAATGATTTCATCACAGTAAAAACTGTGCTAACAGGACTCAAGAGATATAGTTGCTAAAATGTTCAAGAAGGAACTCAGAACCAGGTCAACTTTGTGAACACTGTCCAATGACAAAAGAGTAAGAAAATCCAATTTGGTTCTTGGAAAACTTTACATTAGAATTCATTTCTACCTCATGAGACTACTGAAATTTGTAAGTCTGCTAACTGGAAGACGATGGTATGCAATGAAACATGTATATTACTGCTTTTTGTTTTGGAAGACCATGCTACAAATGTTTCTATCATATGTGCTTAAGAGTGGCTGGGGAGGACCACAGAAGACTGATGATTCATGATTGCATCTGCTATTTTCAAGCTGATTTTGCTATTTTGCCAGGTACAATCCCAAACCTGCTTTTTCCCTTACTCAGAATATTCTTAGAACATTTTTTTTGCTAAGGAATTCAGTGAAAGTTCTAAGTAAAAACAGTAAGTAGTACAACTATTAACGTTTCCCCTCCACAGTCAACCCTGATTTCTTTCTGTGAAACATGACGTTTACATCTCCAAATTTTCCACTGGTGAAAAATTCTTCATGCTTCTTAATTTTGCATTTTTTCATAAACTTTAGGGTCAAGCGCCACTTGGTATATGTCTGTAGACTAAGGACACTGAACAAGCTTTCCTTCACTGGTGTCAAGGTTTCTGGTGTCAAAGTCTTGAGCACTTACTGAAGCTTCTCCTGCATGTGCTACAGGTGGGTTCTCCGGTGTTTAACAAGGTGGGAATTTTGACTGAATTTTTTTCCACATTGATGACATGTAAAGGGCTTCTCTCCAGTGTGAGTTCTTTGGTGTGTGTGGAGATGTGAATTTTGACTGAAGCTTTTCCCACACCATGAGCATTTATATGGCTTTACTCCTTGGTGTGTTGTTAAGTGCTTATTAAGATCTGACCTCCATCTAAACCTCTTATCACACTGTTCACATTTATATGGTTTCTCTTCAGTGTGAATTCTTTGGTGCTTAATAAGGTCAGAGCTAACTCTGAAGCTTTTCCCACATTCCTGACATTTAAAAGGCTTCTCTCCTGCACGTTCTTTCTTGTGAAGCTCGATAAGTTTCAGCAGCTCTTCTTCCCACCAGTTTGAAAATTTCTTTCTTTCCTTCACTGGAAAATCTTGGTGCCATTTCCCCACCCTAAGCATATCACCATGATTTTCTTTGCCCATTGTTTTCTGATGAACATTCACACTGGCTTTTTTTGATACTATGTCTCCTGGTGCTTGTATTTCTAAGTCAGAAAAACATATAGGTTGATGATTTTCAGTGTCATTTTTCATCTTTATCTCTGTTGGAATAAACATAAGAATCAGCCAACTGTATGTCAGAGCAAGAAAACCATGGGAATAGAAAAAACCGCAATATTCACTGATTTAAAAAAAATAGGGAAGTAGAATCTTAAAATGTTAAGCCCTTGTAAAGGTTCCTACCAAGGCACATTTCTCCTCTTCCCATGGTATATTTACCTGAAAACAGCTCTCCGGGACTGTCTTTGAACACTGGGGATCCTTGAACCCATGGCTCTTCCCCTTGCTCTAAGCAGCAGATCACTTTAGTTTTGGGGAGCACAAATAATGCTGTGAAATAAAAAACTGAGGTCAGTGACTGGAACTAACAATGGTTCACTAATTCCAGACTACTTCAGGAAGAGCAAAAGATACTTTAACAGTTTCTTATCCTGAATGGTTAAATGGAGAGTCTCATATCCAATATTAAGTTTACACTATACTGCATTTGTGAGTGGGTATGTAAAGACTGGGAAATAGGGGCTTCCCTGGTGGCGCAGTGGTTGAGAGTCTGCCTGCCAGGGCAGGGGACACAGGTTTGAGCCCTGGTCTGGGAAGATCCCACATGCCGTGGAGCAACTGGGCCCGTGAGCCACAATTACTGAGCCTGCACGTCTGGAGCCTGTGCTCCGCAACAAGAGAGGCCGCGACAGTGAGAAGCCCGTGCACCGCAATGAAGAGTGGCCCCCGCTTGCCGCAACTAGAGAAAGCCCTCGCACAGAAACGAAGACCCAACACAGCCATAAATAAATAAATAAATAAATAAATAAAAATTAAAAAAAAGAAGACTGGGAAATAAACCTAAGCTAGATCTATGAAAAGGGTATGCGAATTCATTGCGTGTTCCCCATCTTCTGAAACCAATACTCCATATTCAACTAAGCAGTAACCAAACTCCAGAGGCTGCAGGAAATACAGGCTGGTCCTATTACCTCTTTAGGAAGACTCATACTGGATAAGGCCAGGTCTAAGGGAGTCAATGTGAAGGTCAGTGGGCTGGGTATCATAAACACAAGTGATTCCTGTTATATTATAGCAAGTTTCAATTGAGTTCTCAGGTACCAGACACTGCACCAGGAAAGATTTCTACCACTCTTATAGCTCACTGGTTCACATCCAGGTGGAGGAAACAGACCAGAATTACTTAGTGGACTTTCTCTAAATCATACTGCCAAGTATGGAAAGCATTCATCACTCAGTCATTCAATACATATGTGCTGAGTGGCTATGGTGCACCAGGCACCCTCTATGTGCTAGGGATACAGTGGTGAATAAGCCAAGTCCCCCGATCTCACAGAGCTTATCTTCTAGTGCACAGTGAGACAGTCTAACGTCAATAAACACACAAATAAAATATCAGGAAGTGATAAATGTTTTGAAGAAAACTAAAGCAGGGTAAGAGAACATTTAAGATTCTGTTTCTGTGAAGCTATTTTAGATAAGGCTATGTGAAAAGCCTCTCTTAGAAAATGATATTTGAGGGACTTCCTTGGTGGTCCAGTGGTTAAGACCCATGCTCCTAATGCAGTGGGTCCGGGTTCGATCCGTAGTTGGGGAGCTAAGATGCCGCAACTAAGAGTTTGCATGCTGCAACTAAAAATCCTGCATGCTGCAACTAAAGATCCAGAGTGCCGAAACTAAGACCCTGCACAGCCACATAAATATATATTAAAAAAAAAAAAGTGATATTTTGAGCAGAACCCTAAACTGAGAGTTTTGTCATATGGCAGAAAAGTGTGCCAGGCACAGGGAAGGGGAAAGAAATGAGCACACCAAGCCCATGAAACAGCAAGATGAGCAGTGTGAATAGAGAGGCCAGAGCAAGGGCACGAGTGGCAGGAGACGACAGCAGGGAGATGAGGAGGGGCCAGATCGTGGAGGAAGCCTTGGTAAGGAATTTGGTTCTTATACTGAATGTGATGAGAAGTTATCGTAAAGTTTTGAAGCAGAAAATGTCATCATCTGATTAGGTTTGGTTTTTTTGGCCACACCCTGCAGCTTCCAGGATCTTAGTTCCCCGACCAGGGACTGAACCCACACCCTTGGCACTGAAAGTGCAGAGTCCTAACCACTGGACCACCAGGGAATTTCCCATGATTAGGGTTGTTTTTTTTTAAATAACTTTATTTATTTATTTTTGGCTGTGTTGGGTCTTCGTTGCTGTGCGTGGGCTTTCTCTAGTTGCGGTGAGCAAGCGGGGGCTACTCTTTGTTGCAGTGTGTGGGCTTCTCATTGTGATGTCTTCTCTTGTTGCAGAGCACAGGCTCTAGGCAAGTGGGCTTCAGCAGTTGTTGCATGCAGGCTCAGTAGTTGTGGCGCAAGGGCTTAGTTGCTCTGCAGCATGTGGGATCTTCCTGGAGCAGGCTCAAACCCGTGTCCCCTGCATTGGCAGGCAGATTCTTAACCACTGTGCCACCAGGGAAGCCCCCCATGATTAGGTTTTAAAAGACTCTGGCTGCTGTGTGGAAAACTGATTGTGGGAGGGCAGGAGTGGTGGCAGTGGGTGGCAGTTAGAAAGTACTGAGGCGAACCTTGTGGCTGAGACGAGGATGCTAACAGCACAAGAGGCTGAGACATGATCCGATTCAAGCTACACTGTGAGGGTGGAGCCAAGATGATTAGCGATGACCTAGTAGTGGGGTAGGATGGCAAGATCACGGTAAAGAATGATCCATAGGTTTTCGGGCCTGAAATATTGGGTGAATGGTAGCGTCCTTTAGGGAGACGGGAAAGAGAAGAGCAAAGCAAATTTGGAGGGAAGGGAACAAAAATTCTGGATAAGGAATGAGCATGTGAACTTGGCAAAAGCTCCCAGGTGAACTGGTTACACCTTTTCCCTGCTGAACCAGTATCTGAGAATCAAAAAGCAACTGGTAGGGCTTCCCTGGTGGCGCAGTGGTTGAGATTCTGCCTGCCAATGCAGGGGACACGTGTTCAAGCCCTGGTCTGGGAAGATCCCACATGCCGTGGAGCAACTAGGCCCGTGAGCCACAACTACTGAGCCTGCGCGTCTGGAGCTTGTGCTCCGCAACAAGAGAGGCCCACGCACCGTGAGGAGAAGAGTGGTCCCCTCTTGCCACAACTAGAGAAAGGCCTTGCACAGAAACGAAGACCCAACACAGCCAAAAATAAATAAATTTAAAAAAATTTTTAAAAAAGCAACTGGTAAATATATCTGTATATATATAAAAAAAAAAAGCAACTGGAACAGAGACTCTCTCACAGAGAAAACCAAGAATATCACAGATTACTCAACTCCTATGCAAACGGAAGGGCAAAGGACTTCCCTGGTGGTTTAGTGGTCAAGAATCCACCTTCCAATGCAGCAGACGGGGGTTCAACCCCTGGTCAGGGAACTAAAATCCCACATGCCACGGGGCAACGAAGCCCGCGCCACAACTACTGAGCCGGCACGCTCTAGAGCCTGTGTGCCACAACTAGAGAGAAGGCCGCGTGCCGCAACGAAACATCTTGCATGCCACATCGAAGATCTCACATGCCACAACTAAGGTCTGACGCAGCCAAATAAATAAATAATTTTTTTTAAAAAAAGATTCAGGACTTCCCTGGTGGTGCAGTGGTTAAGAATCCGCCTGCCAGTGCAGGGGACACAAGTTCGAGCCCTGGTCCGGGAAGATCCCACATGCCGCGGAGCAACTAAGCCCATGCGCCACAACTACTAAGCCTGCACTCTAGAGCCCGTGAGCCACAACTACTGAAGCCTGCGTGCCTAGAGTCTGTGCTCTGCAACGAGAAGCTACTGCAATGAGAAGCCTGTGCACCACAACAAAGAGTAGCCCCTGCTCGCCGCAACTAGAGAAAGCCCGCGTGCAGCAACGAAGACCCAACACAGCCAAAAAGATAAATAAAAAAAAAATAAAATAAATAAAAAGATTCAATGAAGGGAAGGGGAGAATCTTTACCTAGAGAGATGACAGTCTCATAGTTTTCTTGCATTACATCATTGTAGAGGGCCTTCTGAGTAGGATCCAGTAACTCCCATTCTTCCTGGGAAAAATATATGGCCACTTCTTCAAATGTCAACAAGCTCTAAAAAGAAAATAGGCTTTAGCTCAGTATTTGACACTTCAAAAGCAGCCCAACCATCTGACCCATGATTTGTATGTCAGGCCAGGAACTAAAGGAACAGCACATGATACTTTTTAAAGTGAGGAGGCAGAAATGGAAGAGGCAAGGGATCAGCAAACAATCTGAGAGGTGTCCAGTTCCCCAGGGGGATCATCTGGGTTAACACGCCTCTGAGCACGTGCTGGGCAGTGCAGGTCAAGGGCAGCAGGGAGAGGCAGCCCTAAGAAGCTGGAAAGCACAGCTCACCTGGGACTCAGGCAAGATGAGCTCAGGTGCCACTGGCCAGTCTTTGGTGTTTGTCTGTTCAGGAAAGGCTAGGATCCGGTGAGCAGGCACTGCTGTGGGTGAAAACAGCAGAGGTAATTTCTCTCGCTTCTGTTTCTGAACGTGGTAGGCTCTTTTCTAAAATACAGAAGACCCCGATTTTTTTAGTATTGATGAGATACCTTTACAAGTATGTGTGCTGGACTTCCCTGGTGGCACAGTGGTTAAGAATCCGCCTGCAAATGCAGGGGACATGGGTTCGAGCCCTGGTCCAGGAAGATCCCACATGCCGTGGAGCAACGAAGCCCGTGTGCCCCAACTACTGAGCCTGCGCTCCAGAGCCCAAGAGCCACAACTACTGAAGCCCGCACGCCTAGAGCCCATGCTCTGCAACAAGAGAAGCCACCGCAATGAGAAGCCCGTGCACCACAAGGAAGAGTAGCCCTCGCTCGCCGCAACTAGAGAAAGCCCACGTGCAGCAACAAAGACCCAACACAGCCAAAAATAAATAAATACATAAATTTATTAAAAAAAAAAAAAAGTGTGTGTGCTGCTCAGAAATGCCTCTCTCATTATAAATGAAAACCATGGAACTACCAGCCTCTAAAACAGGTTCCCTAGTTCTCATGAGCATATTAATGAAAGGAAAAAATTTTTATTACCCTCTCGTGACATAAATTGAAAACAAAATACTCAGGGAATCCAGTGTACAGTAAGAGATGTAGTTTTTTTGTTTTTTTATCATTTATTACTTTTTTTCTGGTTCAAATAGTGTTCACATTCTGCCACTAACCACCCATTCTGATCCCAATTCCTTCCATATTTTCAGCATGAGGTAAGACTGACCCTCTCTGCTTTTCTAAAACCAGAACTCCTGATGTTATTACCAGGATTCTGTGGTTTGGAGATTTCTGTATCTTAGGCCAACCCACACCTGGTCTGCTCTACCATAACCTGGGGGGCATCCTAATTGCTAACGTGGCTGCATTAGTAGATCCACAGGGCAAGCAAGAGAGTGGTAACAACATTCTGGCTTAACAAATTACTATCACAGCTCCCAGGAGAAGGAAAGTAACGTGAAGTTCCTTACCCCTCTCACATATGGGCTCAGTTTCTCTGTGGGTATTCCTGATCAGCAGCTCTTGTAGACTCTGGTGTGTATTCCAAAATTCTTCATCCTGGGACATGCCCACTTGCTGGGCCTCTGCTGGCTTCAGCTTGACGCCTAGGGCCTCTGCTGTTTCTCCCAAGAGCACTGCCTCCTTTCCCAGCTCATGGTCTGCAACCTAGAAATAATGCCCCTCCTTGTTACCATGGAACTTACTTTTGGTTTGGGAGTTGGTGGGAGAGGGAGGAAAAAGCAGAGTGCAAACTGTGGGAAGAAGGAGACACTAAAGGAAATGTCACAGAGACTTAAAAGAGATACGGGACCACCAATTTTCCACAAGAACTATACACAAAATATAGGAAAATTGGCAGAAGAGGAAAAAAGGTGTGGTTACTGCCAGCCCTCCAAGACAGCAGCCCCCACCCTCTGCATTCAGCCCAGCTCAGATCACTAACAGGGTTGCACAGGCCACCTGTTCTCATGCTGCCTTGACAGACTTTCTCTCCCAACTTAGATTCTTGCCTTAGTGGTTTCCTGTCCTCTAACTCTCTCAAAAGATTAAGGAATTGAATTTAAAAGTTGTCCTGTCAACCAGATTTTCCACATGGCCAGGGAAGAGTCTCACAGAGGATTGGGATAAAATGCAGAAAAAAGTAAGAGGAAAGAGTCAGGGCTCCAACCTATCCCCAAATGATTCTGACACAAAACGTGTGCCCTCCCGGTATTCTGAGCAGGCCTGTGAAGCCAGCTGGTATGCCGCCACCTGCCCAAGGGCATGCCCTGGATCCCCGCTCACAGCACAGCCAAGGAACAACCACTGAGGGAGGGCAGTGGAGGCCCTTGTCTACGGTACAGAGGACACTATCCCTCACGCTCTTTCTTCTCTCAGCTACTCTGTTGGGATTTCCAAATCTTTCTTTCCCTGTTTTCTTTCTACTTTTTCTCTTCCTGGGCAGTCTTCCTCTAGTTGTTTGGTTTCTCCCTCTCTTTCGTATCTTCACTCTCCTTTGGTCTCTGAAAATTACTCCTTTTCTGGATCTGTCCCGTCCTCTCCAACTCCTTATTGCCTTTTGTTTGTTTCTAAGAACTTGAGGCCCATCTCCTTCGCCAAGCCAGACTAGGCTCATTACCCTCAACACACTCTGGCTCCAAAGAAGGCCAAAAGCAACTCTCTCCCTAAGGCCAGGGAAGTCTGCCAGGATCTCTGAAACCTGTGGACTGACTATGGCTGTGGGTCTGTGCTTTCACGTCCTGCTTTACATGTCCTAAAGGAACAACAGAACTGAGACCTAATTCATCCTATTTCCCAATTAACTGCCCCAATACATCCACCTTCACCCTGTTTCACTGCACACATGAAGAATCTTTCTTCTCACCCCATTCCTCATTTGACCAGATTCCCTCTGTAAGTGTTCTACCAGGACCACAGCCTCCTCGATGCTCTGTAGATGGTGCTTCTTTATGCAGGTCTGGGTGTCCCTGGGCAGAATGGTCAGGAACTGCTCTAGGACCACAAGTTCCAAGATCTGCGCTTCTGACTGAATCTCTGGCCTCAGCCACCATGGGCTTAATTTCTGAAGCTGGTCAACAGCCTCCCTGGGTCCAGCTCCATCATGACAGAGGAAGCTCTAGAAGTACTAGTGAGACCTCTCGGGACTGAGACCATCCGTTTGGGGGGCATATTTCTTATGCTGACTGGAGCTCTCTGTCACAGGTCCCCTGGTCTCCCACAGAGCCCTGATCTGAGGGTTCAAGTACTTACCCACCTTCAGATCTACTGTCATCATTCTGATCTAGGAACAATTTGGCTCCTGTGTTGGACACACCACCAGCACCATCTTTGACAACTGAGGCCCAGTCTGGTCTGGAACAAAACCAATAGAAGGTTCTTCTTTCTAAGGTTTAAAGTGAGAAAAAAAAAAAGTGCATGTCAATAAGAAAGTCACATGATCTTTACTACTTGTTACTTATTATGAGAGAAAAATGAACTTTAAAAATCAACTGCCAAGCCCTTGTTTCTCTCCTTTTCTATTATTCAACGCAATACAGCAGGACTTATTGAAGACAAATATAAATAAATTACTTTGCCTTAAAAAAAAAAAATCAGGAGAGGTTGGTGGGTGAAAAAACTAGTACCCACTGGCTCCAAGGAGTTTGGGGATTATCCAAAGATTTAATTGATGCACTTCCTATGCCATCCTCTCCTTGTAAAGGAAAGATCAGGAGACTATTCTGAGTTTCTCTTATATTTCAACATATCATCCTAGTCTCTTCAGTAAGAGGGTACAACTTCTATGACCTTTGTTCTTTTGGGAAGATTCTGGACCATTTGAGGTGCTCCTTTCCATTGTATGAAAACTGGCAGGAGAGCTGAAACAATGAGACCAGAATGGAAGAACAGTAATTCAGAAAGATGGAGCCTTATTCTTCTCAAAAGCACCCCCCAATTAAGTAACTAGTTGCTCTACATTCATCTTGGCATTTCTTCGTAAGATATATAAAGAACACCATGCAGAAGACTTATACCTGAATTTTTAATTTTCATTACTTGACCTAGGAAAAATTACAGCTGATCCTTGTTCACAAAATGTTTATCCAAATGTCAATTGGAAAAAAAAGGACAGCATGTTAGTTGGTGATGATTACATTCAGCTGCTACCTTTCTCCAGGGCTCATTTAGACCTCTAAGCGAGGCTGAGGAGAGCTTCGTGAGGCTCACTTTCCCTGAGGTGATCCAGGGGAAAGGGCACCGAAATTCTGCCCAGGAAGCCACGGTGTTCACAAACGGCCGGCTCCCGATGACTCTGAGGTGCTGGGGACACTTCCCAGGCTTTTGCATCAGAGGAAGATGATCTGACTGAGGCTGGACCGCCCGTTTCTCCCGCAGTAACATCAGCCAGTAAAGGAAACGCCGGCGGAGGCGGGAAAGTGGACACGACCGCCCGGGCGCGCCCGCGAGCACTGTGCCTGCGGGCAGTGCCCGAGCGGGCTCCCGCCGCGCGGCCCCGGGCGCCACCCGCACAAACGTTGGAGAGAGCGGCCTCACGAGCCTGACGGCGGGCCTCGCCCCAGACAGTCCTACCGCCCGTCTCGGAAATACCCCCGGCCGCCTTGCAGCGGCCGGCGTCTCTCGGGGGCTCCGGAGCCTGCGCCGAAGCGGAAGCCGCTTCTAAGTTACCTCGGATGGCTTGGCTTCGTGGAGGCCGCTCCCTCCTCCCGGGGCTCTACCGCAAGTCGCCGGCGGTCCGGCCACTGCTCTGAGGACAGCTCCCCGCCCCGCGCCACTCAGAGGTGGGTTCCGAGGCTCAGGCCCGGAACCACTTAGGTTCGCCTAGCCCAGACGGCCCGCCCGGAGCAGTTCCTGCGCCACGGGCTTACCCACCCCCACCCCTACCCCTCACTCTATCAAACCGGAAGGGGAAGTGACGTACTTCCGGGGAGAGGCTCCTCGCAGGTCAATGCGTCCTCACCGCCGCGAACTGGGTTTACCTGGTGGCGAGAGTTGATGTCACGGAGTCTCAGGCCCGCGGAGCCTGAGGGCCCTGCACGGTCGCCGCCCTCTCGCGGCCATTACTTCCTTCGTCGTTGTGGGTGGCTGGCGACTGGTAACCCGGAGTCCCACCGGGTGACGTCCCCGCCCCTGCCAGTGCCCGAGCTGTCCTCCCGCCGCTTCTCACAGCCTCCTCCGGTACCTGGTGTTGACTTAAAACAATAAAATAGCCAGTTATTTTATCAGCAAAATGAGTTAATTTGGGGACAATAAAGAGTTGCAATTTGGAATATGCAAACCCTGGCAACCATAAGCAAGTCTGGAGAAGATGGTTCTTTTACACAGGAGACCTGAAGAGTTCGGAGCGACTGTTGTAACCTAAGAATCCACTGGAGGAAAATGGGAGTGTAGTGGCTTGTCATTGGCTGAACTTTGACAGTCTCTCATTGGCTCACCTGTTGCTGGGTCAGGAGAAAATCTTCCTCCTGGTGCGTAGTAAAGTAGTAACCTGTTGCAAATGCAATTGATGTCTAGTGGTTGGGCGTGAGCTCTCCCCCTTTGAGCTCTGATTCCATTTTAAATGAGGTACCGTTTATAATTTTCACAAAGGCAGTTTCGTCTAACTAATCTGGCTTGTGATAGGTGTAACCCAGACACTCACATGCAACCAGTGTTCCTACAGCTGGCTGAGCACGGCAATCCCTCTGTCTTAAAACAGGCATGTCAACAACCAGAAGATTCTCACTAATTAGAAAAATTAGAGAAATGTAAATGCAAATCAAAACTACCTCACACCGTCAGAATGGCCATCATTAAAAAGTCTACAAATAAATACTGGAGAGGGTGTGGAGAAAAAAGAACCCTCCTACACTGTTGGTGGGAATATAAGTTGGTGCGGCCACTATGGAAAACAGTGTGGAGGTTCCTCAGAAAACTAAAAATAGAATTACTATATGGTCCAGCAGTCCCACTCCTGCACATATACCTGGACAAATCTATAATTCAAAAAGATACATGCACCCCTCTGTTCATAGCAACACTATTCACAATAGCCAACACATGTAAACAACCTAAATGTCCATCAACAGATGAATGGATAAAGAAGGTGTGCTATATATATACAATGGAATACTACTCAACCATAAAAAAAGAATGAAATAACATGGATGCAACCAGACATTATACTAAGTGAAGTCAGACAGAAAGAGAAAGATAAATACCATATGATATCACTTATATGTAGAATCTAAAATATGGCATAAATGAACTTATCTACAAAACAGAAACAGACTCACAGACATAGAGAACAGGCTTGTGGGTGCCAAGGGGAAGCAGGGTGGGGGAGGGAAGGACTGGGAGTTTGGGATTAGCAGATATAAACTATTATATACAAGATGAATAAGTAACAAGGTCCTACTGTATAGCACAGGGAACTATATTCAATATCCTGTGATAAACCATAATGGAAAAGAATATTTTTTAAAAAGAATGTATATATGTGTATAACTGAGTCACTTTGCTGTGCAGCACAGATGGGCACAACGTTGTAAATCAACTTCAATTTTAAAAAAACAGAAAATTCTTGTTTACAGAACTGGCTCAGGTACTTACAACATGCAGAGGAGAAATCTTGTGTTCTACAGGGACAAATACCTCCCTTCCTTTATTCTTGGCAGACAAGAACTACTGAAAACTCTCTACCCACCCTCCTTCCTTCAGTGGGGAAAGAAAATCTGTTTTCTTAAAAGTTGCCATGGACCAATGAGAAAAACAAACAAGTGCTTAAGAAGCAGTAATTAAATCAAGTTTCTCCACCTTGTTTCAACTGCCTGTCCCCTAACCCAGGCCCTCTCCAATCTGATTTCCATTCTCTTTCCATACTTCCCTTCCCACCATTGCCTTCGTCTCCTGGTTCTCACTCTAAATGCTGCACCAAGGTCACTGCCTTCTCAATGCTTCCTGGATGATACGCCCTCACCCAGGCTTGGATATCCCTGGGCAGAAAGATCAGGAATTGCTTCAGCTCCAGGAACCTATCCTTGAATGCAGCTTGGGCTGCAACGATCATGAGCAGAGCTCCCAGAGCTGGCTGAAAGCTTGTGAGTGAGGCCCAGCAGTTGCTGATAATGGGAGAGTCTGAAGAGCTAGTGGGAGATCTCCAAGTTGCCAACCTCTCTGAGAGGTCAGAATCTGCCATCAGTCACCTGGGAGAATGTGAGCAATAAAGGGGAATTCAAATCGAACTGAGGCTGATCTTTGGCCCAAAATTCAATCCCTACAATGTGGGGTTAATCAACCTGGCATATGAGACAGGAAATGGAAGTTGTTACCTGTTACCTAATGGAAATTGCACAGACTTCGACCATCGGGTGGATCCAGTTTCCAGTCCCAGCTGAACTCCACACTAACTGATGTGAGGGAAAATATTCAACCTCTCTTAGCCTCTTTTTCTCATCTGAGCATAACAATACCTACCATGCAGCACAGAGAAAAAGATTAGAAATGCTATTTGTATAACATCTGGCCCAGTGCTTCGCACTTAGAAGGTGCAGAGTAAATGGTCTGGGGTGGTGTAAGAGAAGCTCCATCTTACAGGAATTTCAAGCATATCTCACTACTTAACATATATTAATTTGTTTAATGTCTGTCATCCCCACAAAAATGTAAGGTTCTTGGAGAGCAGGTAATTTGTTTTATTGTTGAATCACAGCTCCTCAAGAAGTGTCTGGTCCTAAAATAAATATTTGGCAAATGAATGGGTGAAAAAAGACAAGGAAGACTGGGGTCTTCAGACCTCATTAATTGCCTGGGTGTCCAGTACTTAAGCATTATAAACAGTATGAAAGGAGACGAAGACTCGTCTCTAGCTTAGATGTCTCTGAGATCTGTCTCCCCTTCGTTTCCACTCCTATAGCTCTAGAGTGGGATTTCTGAACTTCAGAACTATTGACATTTGGGGCCAGACAGGTCTTTGTTGTCTGTGTGCGTGGGTGGGTATCCTATACACTGTAGGATGTTTAGCTGTACCCCTGGCCTCCACCCACTAGATGTCAGGAACACCCACCAGTCCTGACAACAAGACTGACTCCAGACTTTGCCAAATGTATTTGGGCGGCAATCGGCCCCGATTGAGAACACCTGGTCTAGGCACATACAATTAGGCCAGGCTGGTAGATGAGTCTCCCATCTGTTCACCTGGTCTTTGTACAGAGCAGATCTGGACTTCTTGACTTTCTAATAATCTAATTGCTCAAAAGCCTTTAAGACTTCCTAATGCCACTGAAATAAGCCAAGATCTCCTAACTCGCAAGGCTCTCCCTAGCATTCAAGGCCCAACCTACCCCTCCAGCCTCATTGCACATTCTCCTATACACAGTCTACAAACCAGCACAGGTGAACTGGTCCCACATCCTGGAACAGACTCTGTGCCTTCCAGCCTTAGTGCCTTTTCCCAAGGCCTGATTCATCCTTTCCATAGAAACTGAACACTAGCGGTACCAGTTTGCATTCCTTCCAATCAAGGGAGAAAGGGCAACTTTGTTTAGAAATTAGACATGTGGAAATAAGGAAAAAATTTCAAGGAGTGCACCATCAGAGAAGGCAAGAAACCCAGAGAATGAGGACTGGTAACACCACCACTATCACCTTCTTGGAAGCTCCTAACACTTTGAACTCCTCAGTCCCGTCTTTAACTCTCTCTCAGCGTGCCTTCTCTTACTGAAAATGAGTCCCCCTAAAACTGAGTTTCCCTATTGAGTTTATGATTAATCACTCTACCCAAAACTTTTATTACCTTTCTTGTACGCTCTGACCTCAGTTTGTAATGGGGTGGGGGCGGGGCGAGAGCACAGCCATTAGTGAGAGGCTGTTAGTGGCCTTGCTATACTAATGGTCAGCATCATGGTAGTCCCGGTGGTGGCACTCTCCCTGGGTTGCAGTCCACAGGACCTGACCCCTGTTTGCAGGGCCTGAGGAGCCTGAGGGCCAGCTAGGTCCTGGGTGCCTTGCTCCCTCAGTGATGATGGCTGGGCAGGGTCTGGGGACCCGGCCTGGAGGGCGCCACCAGCTGAGATCTGCCTCTCCAGCTGGGCCTGGGCACTGGCAGGAGGACACAGGCTGGATGCTGGATGAATGCTCCCCAGCAGGGTAACCAGCCCGCACAGGGACCCTCTCCTCTTAGCCAGGGCCTAGACTTCAGAGAGCGAAAGTTGATCCTTGGGACCTTGAACAAGTAAAATGAGGGGTAATGATTTAGCTTTGCTTATGGGGTTTGTTAAGTGTCAGTGAGGCCAAACAATTCAAAAATGTCAGAATTTGGAGCAGAGAAAGGTTTACTGCAGGGTCATGCAAGGAGACGGGTGACTCATGCCTTGAGAAACCTCCAACTCCTCAAAGGCTTTCAGCAAAGCCCTTTAACAAGAAAGGTGAGGGAAGGGCGTGGTTAGTTGTCAACTTCTTGGTGTCAATCCTTTGTTCTTGCTGTCCACGTGGGTCAGGTCACAGGTTCCAGCCACAGCATCTTCAAGTGGCCTTTCATGCCAGGGGAGGGTCTCCCTAATTCACGGTCAGAGCGTCGCCATCTCCCCAGCCTGCAGGTCTACCTGTCAGTGCGCCTGCCCGGCCAGAAACACCCCAGACTCGCCCAAAGCCAGAAGCTGCAACGTGTGCGCGCACCTGACTCTGCCGCAGCCTTCCCCTTCAGTCCCCCTCCTCTGGCACCACTCTGCCAGGTCTGGCGCCACGAATGCTCCGGAAGGGGGCGCGAGCGCAAACGGCCGCATCTCGGGGACTGCGACCTATGGAGACTGCCACCGCGGGGACCACTGCGGCACTGACCATTGGTGGAGCGGGACCGCTAAGGCCTAGCGCGCCTCGCCGCCCCTGTTAACACTGCAAACACCTGCTATCGGCGTTTGGCTTTCTGCGCCGCAGGCACACAGCCCTTGCTCAGTTACATTACCCCAACTAACACCAGAACTTGTTTCTGCGGGTTTATCTACTCCACAGTTTGGGAGCTCTCTCTGAGCGCAAGGAGCATGTCTGAGGTGTCTTGTGTCCCCACCGCCCAGCACAAGGGCGCACAAGGACGCGATAAGCCCTCCGTGAACCAGTGTTTTATTCGCGTAAAACACAAGGGTAAGAGGCTCAGGGCCTTTGAAAGCACACTTCACGGGGACACTGAGCGGACAGGGTGAAGGGCGACAGGCCCCGCACACCAGGTACCTCGCCCCTACACCTCTCCAAACAAAGAGAGGATGTTCCGGCTCAACGGCCACGGAGAGACTTCCCGTCACAGGACCCAGGACAAGACAAGAACCTCAGAGAAGAGGGCGGGGCCGCGGAGTTGGGGCCCGCCCCCCGGGAAAACCCTACCTCAAACACATCACTCACCCGCCAGGCTGTCTTTTCCAGCGCGTGCGGCCGGAAGCTGCCGCGGGGCAAGCCGGGACTTCCAGAAGGCCTGACGCAGGCGCAAGGGCTAAGCCGGAAAACAGCGCCGCCGGACACGGAGGCGGTGAGCTACAGGACAGCTCTCCCCACCATGGTTCCGCCCTCCGCTAATCGACAGCAGTGTTCCCCAATGAGAAGATGGGATCCTCCTTGCGTCATAACCTGGACCCCTGAAGTTGCTCGAGAGCCCGGGGCCTTAGATCTGGGCGCTTGTTGATGCCTCCTATTGGTTACTGCTGTTTTGCTTGACAGGCGCTTCCGCTTCTCTTTTTTCGAAGGGTCTTTGCACCAGCACCACCTGGGCTCATACCCTGTTTGTAGATGTGACAACGACACAAGTGCTACCGAGGAGCACTGCTCTTCCTTTGCTTCTTCCCACAATCAGACTCTGCTATGTTCATCTCTCTCCTTCCTGTCAACGAAGCCATCCAGTTAACCTGCCCTCTAAAAAGGGAGGCAGCAAGAACGGTCATATACCTTAGAATGGTCATAACACTAGGACCCTAGAGACTTGAGCACCCTGGTGTACTCTGCAGATAGTCAGTTGTGGTAGCCAGTGGATCTCTCTAGTACTTCGTTACATCATCTATAAAGTAGATATAATAGCTGGCAGGAAAAATGTAAGGCTCAAGATAGATAATGCATGTGCCAGTGCTTAGAGAAAACTGCTCAGTGTTATCACTGATACTGGAGGTTCTATAGAGAGTACGCAGACAAGAAAAAGAAGAAAAGGCCTTCAAATAGGAAAGGAAGAAATAAATCTTTCTCTATTCAGAGATGACACGATCCTACATATAGAAAACCCCAGGAACTTCCTTGGCAATGCACTGGTTAGGTCTCCACGCTCTCAGTCAAGGGTCAGGGTTTGATCCCTGGTGGGGGAACTAAGATCCTGCATGCCGCGCTGTGGGGCAAAAAACAAAACAAAACAAAAAACAGAATTCATATAAAAACTACTAAAGATAATAAACAAAATCAGTAAGTTGCAGGACAAGATCAATATAGAAAATCAGTTGTGTTTCTGTACACCAGCAATGAACAATATGAAAGGGAAATAAAGAAAAATATTCCATTTACAAATAGCATCCAAAAGAATAAAGTACCTGGGTACAAATTTAACCAAGGGAATGAAAGACTTGTACGTTGAAAACTATAAAACATTGTTAAAATAAATTAAAGAAGACATATATAAAAGGAAAGACACCTCGTGTTCAAGGATTGGAAGACTTAACATTGTATTGCAATTCTCCCAAAGTGATCTACAGATTCAATGCAATCCATATCAAAATTTCAATAATCTTTTACAATATAAATTAATATGGGATTGCAAGGGACCCTTGATTAACCAAAACAGTCTTGAAAAAGAGAACAAAGTTTGAGGAGAAACACTACCCAATTTCAAAAAATAATACAAATCTACAGTAATAAAAATAATGTGGCACTGACATAAGGACAGATATACAGACAACTAGAATAGAATTAAAACTCCAAAAATAAACCAATATATCTATGGCCAAACAATTTTCAATATGGGCTACAAGAACATTCCAAGCAGGAAAGAATAGTCTCAACAAATGGTGCTGGCACAAGTGGATAGCCATATGCAAAAGAAACAAGTTGGACCACTACCTCACACCAAACACAAAAATTCATGAGGGACTTCTTTGGAGGTTCAGTGGGTAAGGCTCTGTGCTTCCACTGCAGGGGGCACGGGTTCGATCCCTGTTTGGGGAACTAAGATCCCACATGCTGTGTGGCAAGGTCAAAAAAAAATCATGAAAATGGATCCACGACCTAAATATAAGAGCTAAAACTATAAAATTTCCAAAGAAAATATATGAGAAAATCTTCATGAAATTGGATTTGATAATGGCTTTTTTAAAAATTTATTTTTGGCTGTGTTGGGTCTTCACTGCTGTGCGCAGGCTTTCTCTGGTTGCGGTGAGCAGGGGCCACTCTTCGTTGCGGTGCACGGGCTTCTCATTGTAGTGGCTTCTCTTGTTGTGGAGCACGAGCTCTAGGAACGCGGGCTTCAGTAGTTGTGGCACGTGGGCTCAGTAGTTGTGGCTTGCGGGCTCTAGAGCACAGGCTCAGTAGTTGTGGTGCACGGGCTTAGTTGCTCCGTGGCATGTGGTATCTTCCCGAACCAGGGCTTGAACCCATGTCCCCGGCATTGGCAGGCAGATTCTTAACCACTGCACCACCAGGGAAGTCCGATAATGGCTTTTTATATATGACACCAAAAGCAAAAACAACAAAAGAAAAAATAGATAAATTGGACATCACCAAAATGTAAATATTTTGTGTATCAAAGGACATTATCAGAAAAGTGAAAAGAAAACGTGTAAAAGGGTGGGGAATACTTACAAATCATACACAGGATAAGGGTTTAATATCCAGAATATATAAAGAATTCCTACAACTCAAAAGCAAAAAGACAAACAACCCAATTTTGAAATGGCCAAAAGACTTGAATAGGCATTTCTCCAAAGAAGAGAAATGGCCAAGAAGAATCTAGAAAGATGCTCAACATCATTAGTCATTGGGAAAATGCTAATCAAAACCACAATCAAATACCACTTCACACTCATTTAGATGGCAAAAATAATAATAAAAAAACAGAAAATAGCAAGTGTTGTCAAGGATGTAGAGTTATTGGATACCCTGTACATGGCTGGTGGGAATGTAAAACAGTTCAGCAACCATAGAAAGGTTTGACTGTTCCTCAAAAATTAAACATAGAATTACCACATGACCCTACAGTTCCACTTCTGGGTATAAACACAATAGAGCTGGAAACAGGTACCCCCAAAAATACTGGTACATGCATGTTTACAGAGGAACTATCACAATACCTAAAAACTACAAACAACTTAGATGTCCATCAACAGATGAATGGATAAACAAATTATAATAAATCAATACTATTGAATATTATACAGCCAAAAAAGGAATGAAGTGCTGATTGATACATGCTATTATGTGAATGAACTTCAAAAGCATTATGCTAGTGAAAGAAATTCAGGCCCAATGATAAATGTATGATATCATTTATATTAAATATTCAGAATAGATAAATCCAGAGGTACAAAAAACAGGTTTGTAATTTTCCAGGCACTGTGGGGAAACGGAAATGGGGAGTAACTGCCTAATGGATATGGGGTTTTACAGGAGGGGTGTGATGAAAATATTTTGGAACTAGATAGACGTGTACAACATTGTGAATGTACTCAGTGTTACTCAATTGTTCACTTTAAAATGGTTAATTTTATTTTATGTAATTGTCATCTCATTTATAAATTGCATATTATGGGAATTCCCTGCTGGTTCAATGGTTAGGACTCTGTGCTTTCACTGCCAGGGCCCAGGTTCAGTGTATGCTTGGGGAACTACGATCCTGCAAGCAGGGCAGTGCAGCCAAAAAAAAAAAAAAAAAAAAAGAATTGCATATAAAAATTAACTTGCTGTATTTATGTGGTCTGCTTCTGGACTTTTTATTCTATGCCATTGATCTGTGGGTCTATCCCTTTACCAAGACCACACTCTTTTTTTAAAAAAATATTTATTTATTTATTTATTTGGCTGCACAGGGTCTTAGTTGTGGCACACAGGACTTTCGTTGCCATGTGATCTTCACTGAGGCATGCAGGATATAGTTTCCTGACCAGGGATCGAACCCAGGCCCCCTGCATTGGGATCGTGGAGTCTTAGCCACTGGACCACCAGGGAAGTCCCCAAGACCACACTCTTTTGATTAATGTAGCTTTAGAGAAAGTCTTATAATCAAGTGTTGTAATTCCTTCTAATTTTTTTCTTATTTTTCAAAACTACTTAGGCTATTCTAATTCGTTTATCTTTCCACATTGCATTAAATCTATTGATTAGTCTGGGGAATTGATATCTTTACTATGTTGAGTCTTTCCAAACTACGAACATGGTATGTCTTCCCATTTACTTAGGATTTCTTTCACTTATTTCACCAGTGGTTTATAGTTCTCAGCATACATATCCTGTACATGTTTTGTTAGATTTATAACTAAATATTTCATTTTTTTGAAGCTATTGTAAATTATATTGTTTCCAGTGTATAGAAATGGAATTTGTTTTGTTTGTTGACTTTGTATCCTGTGATCTTACTAAATTTACTTATTCTAGAAATTTTGGTAGCGTCTTAGGATTTTCCACAATAAAAATCATGTCATCTGAGTAGACAGTTTTGTTGTTCCTTTCAAATCTGGATGTTTTGTATTTCCTTTTCTTTCATTATTGGACTGGCCAAGCCTTACAGTACAATGCTAAACAGGAGTGGCAGGAGTGGGTATTCTTGTTTTGTTCCTTATCTCAGAGGGAAAGCATTCGGTCTTTGACAATTAAATGTGATATGAACTATAGGTTTTTAAAATATAGATACTCTTTTGGAGTTCCCTGGTGGTCTAGTGATTAGGATTTGGTGTGCTTTCACTGCCGTGGCCTGGGTTCAATCCCCGTTCAGGGAACGGAGATCCCGCAAGCCACACAGTGCAACCAAAATAAAAATAAATAAATTAACTTAAAAGAACAGGTTGAAGAAGTTCCATTCTACTCCTAGTTTTCTTAGAATTTTTGTCATAAATAAATGTTGTATTTTGTCTCCATCTTCGCTACAGTGCTCACTTCCAGGTTTCTAGTTGTGCTAAGTTGAGGTAAAGGAATATCAGAGAATATAACTTGTAAACTCACCATTATGCGAGCCACAACTACTAAGCCCATGTGCCACAACTACTGAAGCCTGCCCGCCTAGAGCCTGTACTCCGCAACAGGAGAAGCCACTGCAATGAGAAGCCCACACACCACAATGAAGAGTAGCCCCCATTCGCTGCAACTAGAGAAAAGCCCGCGTGCAGCAACAAAGGCCCAACGCAGACAAAAATAATTAATTTAAAAAAATCCTATATAAACTCAGCATCAGTTCAGTGGTACTTTGAATTCTACTGTTGTTCTCCAAATCACCTGCTGCTATTGACGCTTTGAAGTTCTCAAATAGCTGCTCCATGCATTCTATCCAGGTTTTAGACTTGTTTTCTATGTGAGAGAAAAGGTGAAGCATGCTTACTCCAACTTACCCAGAGCTGGAACCCCAATACTAATAGTTTTTCTCGTGCCTTTCCAATCTTTATACATTTTTTTTCTTTTCCTGTATTACTGGTTCTCCACTCTGCCACCGAATCCGCCTCCACAAAAGCCTTCCTAAATTAGTTTACTCCTTTTCAAAGCCTTTATGTAATCTTTCATTTTTGCTTGTCCACAGTCTTCTTCCCTGTCCCACCTGTTACTATTAGTTATCTGGAAGCCTACTTGTTTTTTTTTTAATTTTATTATTTATTGATGTTTTATTTTTGGCTGCGTTGAGTCTTCATTGCCGCCCGCGGGCTTCCTCTAGTTGCAGCAAGCAGGGGTTACTCTTCGTTCCTGTGCACGGGCTTCTCATTGCGGTGGCTTCTATTTTTGTGGAGCATGGGCTCTAGGTGCGTAGGCTTTGGTAGTTGCGTCACGCGGGCTCAGTAGTTGTGGCTCACGGGCTCTAGAGCACAGGCTCAGTAGTTGCGGTGCATGGGCTTCGTTGCTCCGCTGCATGTGGGATCTTCCCCGTCCAGAGGTGGAACCCGTGTCCCCTGCATTGGCAGGCGGGTTCTTAACGACTGTGCCACCAGGGAAGTCCCTGGAAGCCTACTTGTAATTGGGGAAATGCAAATCAAAACCACAATAGAAAACAAAACAAAAAAACCACAATAAAATACCTGCTTAAGTCCCTGCCAATTTTTAAATTGCAATATAAGACACATATAATAAAACTCACAATTTTAAAGTGTTTAATTCAGTGGTTTATTAGTATATTTGCGTACCATCATCAGTATATAATTCCAGAACATCTTCATCACCCCAAAAGAAACCCTGTATCTTTAGCAGTCAACCTCCACCCCCTGACGCTTCCAGTCCCTGGAAAACACTAATCCACTTTCTGTCTCTACAGATTTGTCTATTCTGGATATTTCATACAACATGTGACTTTTATGTCTAACTCCTTTCACTTAGCATGTTTCAACATTCATCCATGTTGTAGCCTATATCAGAATTTCATTTGTTATAGCTAATAATATTCCATTGTATGGATATACCACTTTTTATTCATCCATATAACAGTTGATGGACATCTGAGTTCTTTCTACTTCGGGGCTATTGTGAATAAGGCTGCTATGTACATTCATATGTAAGGTTTTTTGTGGACACGAGCTTTCTCTTCTCTTGGGTATATACTTAGCAGTGGAATTGTTGGGCCAAATGGTAATGTTTAACTTTTGCAATTACTGACAAGGTGTTTTCTACAGTGACTGAACAATTTAAATTCCCATCAGCAGTGTATGAGGGTTCTAATTTCTCCACATCCTTGATAACATGTGTTATTATCTTTTTGATTATAGCCATGCTAGGGGAGATAAATGGTATCTCAATGTGTTTTGTTTGGTTGGTTGATTTTTTGTTTTGTTTTGTTTTTTTGGCAGCTTGTAGGATCTTAGTTTCCCAACCAGGGATCAAACCCAGTCCCTCGGCAGTGAGAGCACAGAATCCTAACCACTGGACCACCAGGGAACCAGCTTTTAGTTTTATTGATCTTTGCTATTATTTCCTTTGTTTCTATTTCATTTATTTCTGCTCTGATCTTTATGATTTCTTTCCTTCTACTAACTTTGGGTCTTGTTTGTTCTTCTTTCTCTAGTTCCTTTAGGTGTAAGGTTAGATTGTTTGAGATTCTTCTTATTTCTTGAGGTAGGGGACTGTATTGCTATAAACTTCCCTCTTAGAACTGCTTTTGCTGCATCCCATAGGTTTTAGATTGTAGTGTTTTCATTGTCATCTGTCTCTAGGTATTTTTTTATTTCCTCTTTGATCTCTTCAGTGATCTCTTGGTTATTTAGTAACATATTGTTTAGCCTCCATGTGTTTGTTTTTTATGTTTTTTTCCCTGTAATTGATTTCTAATCTCATAGCATTGTGGTTGGAAAAGTTGCTTGATATGATTTCAATTTTCTTAAATTCACCAAGGCTTGATTTGTGACCCAAGATGTGATCTATCCTGGAGAATGCTCTGTGTGTACTTAAGAAAGTGTAATTGCTGTTTTCGGATGGAATGTCCTGTAAATATCAATTAAATCTATCTGGTCTATTGTGTCATTTAAAGCTTGTTTCCTTAATTTTCTGGCTGGATGATCTGTCCATTGGTGTATATGAGGTGTTAAAGTCCTCCACTATTATTGTGTTACTGTCGATTTCCTCTTTTATAGCTGTAAGCATTTGCCTTGTGTGTTGAGGTGCTCCTATGTTGGGTGCATATATATTTATAGTTTTTATATCTTCTTGGATTGATCCCTTGATCATTATGTAGTGTCCTTCCTTGTCTCTCATAACATTCTTTATTTTAAAGTTTATTTTACCTGATATGAGTATTGCGACTCCAGCTTTCTTTTGATTTCCATCTGCATGGAATATCTTTTTCCATCCCCTCACTTTCAGTCTGTATGTGTCCCTAGGTCTGAAGTGGGTCTCTTGTAGATAGCATATATACGGGTCTTGTTTTTGTATCCATGCAGCAAGCTTGTGTCTTTTGCTTGGAGCATTTCCCTCAATGTGGTTTTGATTTGAATTTCTGTGATGGTTAATGATGTTGATTGCCTTTTTATGTGCTGATTGGCCATTTGTATATCTTATTGTGAGAAATGTCTATTCAAATCCTTCAATATTAAATTCTCTACTACTGAGTCTCTTTCATGTAGTGTTAAGTAATACTTCTTTTTAAAATTTTTTAATAGGTTTTTTTGTGGTTTTTTTTTTTAATTTTTAATTTTTGGCTGCGTTGGGTCTTCGTTGTGCATGGGCTTTCTCTAGTTGCAGCGAACGGGGGCTACTCTTCGTTGCAGTGTACAGGCTTCTCATTGCGGTGGCTTCTCTTGTTGTGGAGCATGGGCTCTAGGTACGCGGGCTTCAGTATTTGTGGCATGTGGGCTCACTAGTTGTGGCTCACGGGCTCTAGAGTGCAGGCTCAGTAGTCGTGGCACATGGGCTTAGTTGTTCCGTGGTATGTGGGATCTTCCCGGGCCAGGGATCCAACCCATGTCTCCTGTATTGGCAGGTGGATTCTTAACCACTGCGCCAACAGGGAAGTCCCCAAGTAATGCTGAAATGAAGTTGCTGATCGTTTTGGGGTTGATGGTTATAAAAATTTGAAACAAGCTTGAAAAAAAAAACGCTGCGACTTCCCTGGTGGCGCAGTGGTTAAGAATCCGCCTGCCAATGCAGAGGACACGGGGTCAAGCCCTGGTCCAGGAAGATCCCACATGCTGTGGAGCAACTAAGCCCGTGTTTCACAACTACAGAGCCTGAGCTCTAGAGCCCACGTGCTGCAACTACTGAAGCCCATGCGCCTAGAGCCCATGCTCCACAACAAGAGAAGCCACCACAATGAGAAACCTGTGCACCACAATGAAGAGTAGCCCCTTGCTCACTGCACCTAGAGAGAGCCCACGCACAGCAACAAATACCCAAGGCAGCCAAAAAAAAAAAACCCTTTTGGAAGTTCCCTGGTGGTCCAGTGGTTGACTCCACGCGTACACTGCAGGAGGCACAGGTTTGATCCCTGTTCAGGGACCTAAGATCCCACATGTCACGCGACACAGACAAAAAAACAAACAAACAAAACTCTTTTGGCAAATAGGATATAATTGCTTATATACTAAAGTGCCTAAATTTTCATAGGAGTTTGCTTTGTGTCTCAATGTCTTACTGAGAATGTATCTAGGACTTACCTGGGGATGCAGTGATTAAGAATCTGCCTGCCAATTCAGAGGACACGGGTTCAAACTCTGGTCCGGGAAGATCCCACATGCCGCAGAGCACCTAAGCCCGTGCACCACAACTACTGAGCCTGCGCTGTAGAGCCTGCAAACCACAACTACTGAGCCCATGTGCCACAACTACTGAAGCCCACACGCCTAGAGCCTGTGCTCCGCAACAAGAGAAGACACCCCAATGAGAAGCCCGTGCACGGCAGCGAAGAGTAGCCCCCGCTCACCACACTAGAGGAAGCCTGCGTGCAGCAACGAAGACCCAGTGCAGCCAAAAATAAAATAAAATAAAATAAATTTATATTAAAAAAAAAAGATAAGATGGAGTGGGAAACTGACCATGGAAAGCCAAACTGCCAAACAAATGAATAACAAAAATATACAAATTGTTTAAACGATGTACAGGAGCCTAGAGAATGCCCACTTCATCCTCAGTCCAGCTTTATTTATTTATTTATTTAGGTTTGGATGTGCCGCGCAGTTTGCGGGAATCCCCGACCAGGGATGGAACCCTGTGCCCCCCTTCAGTGGAAGTGTGGCGTCCTAACCACTGGACCACGAGGGAAGGTTCCTCCCCCTCACCCCAGCATTCTTTAGAAGCAAAAAGGCTAAGTGAAAATCTCAGCACCTAAAACAATGCCTGGCACGTAGAAAGTGCCCAATAAACATTTGCCCAATGTTGAATGAATAAATGAACATTCCCAGCGCATATCTCTCCAAAAGTTTTAGGAAGCAAACATCCGCAGGTAGAGATAAAGACGGAACCAGTTTTTGGCAGCAGGCTAATGTGTCAATTTGGGAACTGCAGGTGATAAACACTAGTTTATGGCACCAGGAATACTGGTTGCAAATACCCTTTGTTGATTAAGTCGATATTTATAAATGATAAAGTATGGTAAGTTAAATTGGCCATAAAGGGATCTTTCAAAGCAGGTTATACCACACTTCTAGACTATTAGAGCACTAGGTATTGAAGCACAGAATAATTACCTTAGAATAACACCAGAAGAGGATCAAGGTAAGGGGTGGACACCAACCAAGAAAAAGAAGAGAAAATTCCTCATAAAGAGGAAGTATGGTGCCAAATGAGAAAGGAAATAGAAAAGGAGTATTAAATTTCCACTTCATTTTTCATCTTAGCAGTTAGTTAAATGTGATGGGTAATGCTAACAAAAAGAAATATGATCAAGCAGGAATGCTTAGAGGGAAGTGAATTACAATAAATTCTAATTTTTTAGTATTCATTTACACATTATTTCAAGAAAAATAAAGATGAAAACCAATGAAAGTAGGTAAATGAGGGTACTTTGAGCTCCTGGGGATATGTCGTATATGAACATGTTAGAGAGTACTTACTATTATTATTTTGTTCTTCAGTGGCTTCCAGAAAACCAACAATTAACTACTGCCAATGAACTCTTAATGCGTGAATCACTCTGATGCTTGTTAAAAGTTAGCAGTTGATCATGTAGTTTCAGCTTATTAATAAGTTGGTCTGATCATTACAGGCATCTAGTATTCCTTCTGGCCCACCCTCATTATGAGGCATTTGGGTTACCTGTTGTTCTCATAAATGAATACCCCAGCAGGGAGACCAAGAGGGTCCTCTTACAAAGTCACCTTGAGAAGTTGTTGGTCAAGTTCTGGTTGCCCTCTGAGGGAGGGAAAGGAAGCTCCCACGTTCTCAATTAAGCTTGCCTCTTGTGGAGAGAAGGCCTCCACAAGAGGGAGAATTCTTCTTTGAGAATTCTTTCTCAAATATGGTTTAGGGCAGAGACTGTCAAGAATTGTTTATCTCTTATAAATGAAACTATTTATGCATGAAATTTCATAATGTCTGAGATTGGCTTTAAATATTCCAAAACAACCAACCCACTCTCCCCAAGCAAAATAAAAAACAAAAAACTGGAGTCCCTCCCATCAGGAAACTTACGCAAGCCTCTCAGATAGCCTCATCCATTAGAGGGCAGACAGCAGAAGCAAGAAGAACTACAATCCTGCAGCCTGTGGAACAAAAACCACATTCAGAAAGAGAGACAAGATGAAAAGGCAGAGGGCTATGTACCAGATGAAGGAACAAGATAAAACCCCAGAAAAACAACTAAATGAAGTGGAGATAGGCAACCTTCCAGAAAAAGAATTCAGAATAATGATAGTGAAGATGATCCAGGACCTCGGAAAAAGAATGGAGGCAAAGATTGAGAAGATGCAAGAAATGTTTAACAAAGACCTAGAAGAATTAAAGAACAAATAAACAGAGATGAACAATACAATAACTGAAGTGAAAACTACACTAGAAGGAATCAATAGCAGAATAACTGAGGCAGAAGAACGGATAAGTGACCTGGAAGACAGAATGGTGGAATTCACTGCTGTGGAATAGAATAAAGAAAAAAGAATGAAAAGAAATGAAGACAGCCTAAGAGACCTCTGGGACAACATTAAACGCAGCAACATTCGCATTATAGGCGTCCCAGAAGGAGAAGAGAGAGAGAAAGAACCTGAGAAAATATTTGAAGAGATTATAGCCGAAAACTTCCCTAACGTGGGAAAGGAAATAGCCACCCAAGTCCAGGAAGCGCAGAGAGTCCCATAAAGGATAAATCCAAGGAGAAACACACTGAGACACATAGTAATCAAATTGGCAAAAATTAAAGACACAGAAAAATTATTGAAAGCAGCAAGGGAAAAACGACAAATAACATACAAGGGAACTCCCATAAGGTTAACAGCTGATTTCTCAGCAGAAACTCTACAAGCCAGAAGGCAGTGGCATGATATACTTAAAGTGATGAAAGGGAAGAACCTACAACCAAGATTACTCTACCTGACAAGGATCTCATTCAGATTCGATGGAGAAATCAAAACCTTTACAGACAAGCAAAAGCTAAGAGAATTCAGCACCACCAAACCAGCTCTACAACAAATGCTAAAGCAACTTCTCTAAGTGGGAAACACAAGAGAAGAAAAGGACCTACAAAAACAAACCCACAACAATTAAGAAAATGGTGATAGGAACATACATATCGATAATTACCTTAAACATGTATGGATTAAATGCTCCAACCTAAAGAAACAGGCTTGCTGAATGGATAGAAAAACAAGACCCATATATATGCTGTCTACAAGAGACCCACTTCAGACCTAGGGACACATACAGACTGAAAGTGAGGGGATGGAAAAAGATATTCCATGCAAATGGAAATCAAATGAAAGCTGGAGTAGCAATACTCATATCAGATAAAATAGACTTTAAAATAAAGAATGTTACAAGAGACAAGGAAGGACACTACATAATGATCAAGGGATCAATCCAAGAAGAAGATATAACAATTATAAATATATATGCACCCAACACAGGAGCACCTCAATACATAAGGCAACTACTAACAGCTATAAAAGAGGAAATCGACAGTAACACAGTAATACTGGGGGACTTTAACACCTCACTTACACCAATGGACAGATCATCCAAAATGAAAATAACTACGGAAACAGAAGCTTTAAATGACACAATAGACCAGACAGATTTAATTGATATTTATAGGACATTCCATCCAAAAACAGCAGATTACACTTTCTTCTCAAGCGCACATGGAACACTCTCCAGGATAGATCACATCTTGGGTCACAAATCAGGCCTCAGTAAATTTAAGAAAATTGAAATCATATTAAGCATCTTTTCTGACCACAGCGCTATGAGATTAGAAATCAATTACAGGGAAAAAAACGTAAAAGACACAAACACATGGAGGCTAAACAATATGTTACTAAATAACCAAGAGATCACTGAAGAAATCAAAGAGGAAATCAAAAAGTACCTAGAGACAAATGACAATGAAAACACGACAATCCAAAACCTATGGGATGCAGCATAAGCAGTTCTAAGAGAGAAGTTTATAGCTATACAAGCCTACTTCAAGAAACAAGAAAAATCTCAAATAAACAATCTAACCTTACACCTAAAGGAAATAGAGAAAGAAGAACAAACAAAACCCAAAGTTAGCAGAAGGAAAGGAATCATGAAGATCAGAGCAGAAATAAATGAAATAGAAACAAAGAAAACAACAGGAAAGATCAATAAAACTAAAAGCTGGTTCTTTGAGAAGATAAAAAAAATTGATAAACCATTAGCCAGACTCATCAAGAAAAAGAGGGAGAGGACTCAAATCATTAAAATTAGAAATGAAAAAGGAGAAGTTACAACAGACACCACAGAAATACAAAGCATCCTAAGAGACTACTACAAGCAACTCTATGCCAATAAAATGGACAACCTGGAAGAAATGGACAAATTCTTAGAAAGGTATAACCTTCCAAGACTGAACCAGGAAGAAATAGAAAATATGAACAGACCAATCACAAGTAATGAAATTGAAACTGTGATTTAAAATCTTCCAAGAAACAAAAGTCCAGGACCAGATGGCTTCACAGGTGAATTCTAACAAACATTTAGAGAAGAGCTAACACCCATCCTTCTCAAACTCCTCCAAAAAATTGCAGAGGAAGGAACACTCCCTAACTCATTCTATGAGGCCACCATCACCCTGATACCAAAACCAGACAAAAATACTACAAAAAAAGAAAATTACAGACCAATATCACTGATGAATATAGATGCAAAAATCCTCAACAAAATACTAGCAAACAGAATCCAACAACACATTGAAAGGATCATACACCATGATCAAGTGGGATTTATCCCAGGGATGCAAGGATTGTTCAATATATGCAAATCAATCAATGTGATACACCATATTATCAAATTGATGAATAAAAACCATATGATCATCTCAATAGATGCAGAAAAAAAAACTGGAGGAGATAAATGACAAAAGTTGGCAAAATTGTTAAAGCCTATATAGGGGTTTGTCATATTAATTTCTCTACTTTAAATATGTTGATAATTTCTGTAATGAAAGTTTTTTTTAAATTAATTAATTCATTAATTTTTGGCTGCATTGCTGCTCGCAGGCTTTCTCTAGTTGTGGCGAGCGGGGGCTACTCTTTATTGCTGAGCGTGGGCTTTCTCTAGTTGCACTGAGCGGGGGCTACTCTTTGTTGTGGTGTGCAGGCTTGTCATTGCGGTAGCTTCTCTTGTTGCGGAGCACGGGCTCTAGGCACGTTGGTTTCAGTAGTTGTGGCGCTCAGGCTTAGCTGCTCCGTGGCATGTGGGATCTTCCCCGACCAGGGCTTGAACCCGTGTCCCCTGCGTTGGCAGGTGGATTCTTAACCACTGCGCAACCAGGGAAGCCCCATCATGAAAGCTTTTAAATAGGTATATATAAGAACATTGTTCCTCTCCTACATATATTATCTTAAATCAGGTATTGTTCTATGTATTAGAATGATTTCTGTTACAATGAACAGAAACCCCAATCACACTGGTTTAAACAATAAGAGGAAACGTATAGATTTATGTCGCTAAAAAGTCCTGGTCAATTCTAGGTGTCAGGTGATTCTTGATCCTACCGCTCAGTGGTGTCTCTAAAACCTGAGTATTTATCACTCTGCTCTGCCTTCTATGGTGTTAGTTTCATCCTAAGGTTCACATCTCTCCTATTTCAAGAAGACTATCAACATCTACTGGGTTACATATGTCATCCAGCAAGTGCTGGATCTGTTCTAGCATTTCCAACAAGACAGGCCAGGTTATGCTGCAGAAACACACAGCATCAACATCGCAGTGATTTAACGCAACAAAAGTTTATTTCTTATCCCTACAAAATCCATTATAGGTCTGGGAGACTCTCTGGAACAGATACCCCTCCCCAATGTGGGGGGCTCGGCATTCCAGACTGTTGTGACTTGTGACCCCTCTCTCTGTATGTGCTTATATGACTGAGGCAGGAAAAGACAGCATTAGAGAGTCCTGCACCAAAAAATAAACGCTTAAGTTGAGAAGTGAGAGTTCTGCGCACAACCCACTGCTCAAAACTATCTCAGGATCCTGTCTAACTGCAAGGAGAAAAGAGTCTAACCACTCCCTTCTTACTGTTCACTAGGATACAAGCTCCATGAGGATATGCATTTTGTCTCCTTGTCCACTACTATATCCTTAGTTTAGAAGACTACCTGGGCACATAATAGGCCCTCATTAACTTGAATGGATGAATGCAGTGTCAGCAAGAAATCCACATGTATATCTTGGGAGAAGAAACAGAGTCCCAGCGGTGTAAGGCTGAGACTGTTGGGTAAGATCTATGTAGACCAGAGCTGCAGAGCTGGCTGAGCTTAAGAAATAAGCACATTGGTATACTGGTACAGATCATCTTAGAGAAGAAAATGAAATCCTGCTGACAGCGGCAGACCAAAACCTCAGGTGACTTACACCATAAAGCACTGAAGCCAAGGACCAAATCAACCGAGCAAACCACCACCACGAGTGCTCAGCTCCTGGAAGGAGCTGCAACAGCCACAAATGCATCTGCTCCTTGAATGTAGTCAGTCCACCCAACATACCACTGGGGACCAGGGGAAAGGGAAGGACACGCACACTGACTGAGACCCTGCTATTGCCCAGGCCGTTAGGTGCTTTTCCTTCATCAACCCCTCTAATCCCCAGAAAAAACCTGAGTTGAGTGTTATCTCTATTTCATAAGGAAACTGGAGATTTAAGAGTGTTTCAGTAACCAGTCAAGAAACAGGAATGTTTTACAAGCTAGAAATAGAAATAGATACGATACAATGTCATCCAGGCTGGCTGGGCAGGGACAACATACAGATGAGTCCTACTAATCCTGCCCTCAGGCCTGACTGATGCAGCTAAGTGACAGCCAACAGACCCACTAGCTATGGGGTCTTAACAAGCCTCTGGATCTCTTTCGAGCCTTATTTCCTTGTTTAACTCCTTTCCTGATTACACCTAGATGCTCTATCAGGAACACACCGGCATCACTGTTGTAGATAAAAGGTGGAGCTACAAGAAAATCCACAGCCTACAGAGGTTTTCAGCAATCTATCAAATGTGTACACTAAGGCTGTTACATGATACGATGGAGAAAACAGAAGGATGACCCTTCCTGTTTAACAGTTACAGTGTAAGTCAACCAACATAGATGTGTATTTGTCTGTCCTTGCCTACCACTCAGCATCCTCTTCCAAATCTTTGCTTTTGTGAACTGGTCTCCTGCTCACTGGATTCCCAGAGTAACATGCCCTGTGACCCACAGGATCCTGGTGCAGTAAACACTCCAGTTCCCAGACAAATATAACCCTCTCCTTGTTCTTAATGATATACAAAAGCCAAGTTAAAATGCAAACAGATAAAAACCTGAGAAGGTGATCCTGAATTGCCATTAATTTCCATTTAGACCTTGGAAAAGTGCTCATTTTCATGGTTGTTTTATCCTATTGATATTGTGACCTAAGTAAACAGTCTAGTTTCTTTTACTCGAGAAAATTCTTCTTTACATGGCTAAAGATTCCAACTCGTTTCCATAATATCTCCTTCTTAGAGGTGTTCTCCCTTTTCCATCCACCACCAGGGAGGCATACAATAGTGATTAGTTCACCTGGGCAGATTCCCTATTGGTGAAGTAAATATGATTTCATCACAGTAAAAACTGTTCTAATAGGATTCAAGAGCTGAATTTGCTAAAAAGTTAAAAAAGGAACTCAAACAATGTCCAAATTTGTGAACAGTACCCGATGATAGGACAGTTAAGAAAATCCAATTTGATTCTTCAAAAATTTTACATTAGAATTCATTTCTGCCCATGAGATTATTGAAATTGGTAAACCTGGAAGACAATGGTATGCAATTAAACATCATATTATTGCTTTCTGTTTTGGAAGACCATGCTACAAATGTTTCTAACATGTATGTTTAAGAGTGGCTGGGGAAATCAATGCAAACCAACAATATTCACCTCTGTGACCACAGAAGAATTCATGGCTGCATCCACTATTTGAAGCTGAATTTGCTATTTTGCCAAATACAATCCCAAAACAGCTTTCCCCTTTACTCTGAATGTTCTTAGAACACCTCTCCTGTTAAGGAATTCCCTGAAAGTTTTTAGTAAAAACAGCAAGTAGTACAACTACTAACACATTCCCTGCAGACTCAACCTTGATTCCTTCTGTGAAACATGTTTATTTCCCAAAGTTTCCTGATGAAAAATTCCACTGATGAAAAATTCTTCATGCTTCATAATTTTGTACTTTTCATAACTTTAAGGTCAAGCTCCACTTGGTGAATTTCTTCAGACTGAGGACACTGAACAAGCTTCCCTTTACTGGTGGAGTTTCTGGTGTCTAAGAAGGCTTGAGCGTCTGCTGAAGTTTCTCCTGCATGTGCTACAGGTATAAGGCTGCTCACCTGTGTGAGTTCTCCGGTGTTTAATAAGGTGGGAATTTTGACTGAATTTTTTTCCACATTCATGACATGTAAAGGGCTTCTCTCCAGTGTGAGTTCTTTGGTGTGTGTGGAGATTTGTATTTTGACTGAAGCTTTTCCCACACCATGAGCATTTATATGGTTTTATTCCTTGGTGTGTTGTTAAGTGCTTATTAAGATCTGAACTCCACCTAAACCTCTTATCACACTGCTGACATTTATACGGTTTCTCTTCAGTGTGAATTCTTTGGTGCTTAATAAGGTCAGAGCTAACTCTGAAGCTTTTCCCACATTCCTGGCATTTAAAAGGCTTCTCTCCTGCACGTTCTTTTTTGTGAAGATCCATAAGTTTCAGCAGCTCTTGTTTCCAGGTTGAAAGTTTCTTTTTTTTCTTCACTGGAAAATCTCGGTGCCATTTCCCCACCCTATGCACATCACCATGATTTTCTTTGCCCATAGTTTTCTGGGGGACTTTCAATCTGGGCTTTTTTGATGCTATATCTACTGGTGCTTGTATTTCTAAGTCAGAAAGACATAGAGGCTGAAGATTTTCAGTGTCATTTTTAAGCTTTAGCCCTGCTGGAATAAACATAAGAAACAGCTAACTATATGACAGAGCAAGAAAGCCACAGTAATGAGGAGAAAAATTGGATGAACACTAATTTTTTAAAAAAACAGATAAGCAGAACTGTAAAATATTAAGCCCTTGTAAAAGTTCCTATTAAGGCACATTTCCTTTCTTCCGATGGTGTACCTACCTGTAGGCAGCTCTCCAGAATTGTCCTTGAACCCCAGGGATCTTTGAACCCACGGCTCTTCCCCTTGCTCTAGACAGGAGATCACTTTAGGTTTGGGGAGCACAAATAATGCTGTGAAATAGAAAAACTGAGGTCAAGGATTGGTAACAACAATAGTCCACTAATTCCAGACTATTTCAGGAAGAGCAAAGGATACTTTAACAGTCTGCAACACCAAATGGTTAAATGGATAGACTCATATCTGGTATCAGGTTCATAATATACTTCATTTGTGGGTGGATATGCAAAGTAGAGACTGAGAAATAAACCTAAGCTGGACCAATGAAAAGGATATAGGGCATGGGAATCCAGTGCATGATCCCCATCTTCTGCTACCAAGAATACCCCATATTCTACTAAGGTAGGACCAAACTGCAAAGGCTGTAGGAAATATACCTGGGCCTATTACGTCTTTAGGAAGACTCATACTGGATAAGACCAGGTCTAGGGGAGTCAATGTGAAGGTCAGTGGGCTGGGTATCATAAACACAAGTGATTCCTCTTATACTATAGCAACTTTCAATTTAGCTCTCAGGTACCAGACACTGGACCAGGAAAGATTTCTACCATTGCCAGAGCTCACTGGTTCACATCCAGATGGAGGAAACAGACCAGAATTACTTAGTGGACTTTCTCTAAATCATATTGCCAAGTATGGAAAGTATTCATCACTCAATCATTCAATACATATGTGCTGAGTGGCTATGGTGCACCAGACACCCTCTATGTGCTAAGGATACAGTGGTGAATAAGCCAAACCCCCTGATCTCACAGAGCTTATCTTCTAGTGCAGAGTGAGACAATCTAACATTAATAAACAAGCAAATAAAATGTCAGGAAGTGATAAATGTTTTGAAGAAAACTAAAGCAGGGTAAGAGAACATTTAAGATTCTGCTTCTGTGAAGATATTTTAGATAAGGCTGTATGAAAAGCCTCTTTTCGAAAGTGATATCTGAGCAGAACCCTAAAATGAAAATTCTACCATGTGGCAGAAACGTGGGCCAGGAAGAGGGAAGGGGAAAGAAATGAGCACATCAAGTCCACGAAACAGCAAGATGAGCAGTGTGAACAAAGAGGCCAGAGCAAGGGCACGAGAGGCAGGAGATGACAGCAGGCTGGTGAGGAGGGGCCAGATTTTGGAGGGTCCTGAGAGCCTTGGTAAGGAATTTGGATTTATTCTGAACCTTATGAGAAGTTATTGCAAAGTTTTGAAGCAAAAAATGTCATGATCTGATCAGGTTTTTAAAAGACTCTGGCTGCCATGTAGAAAACAGACTGAGAGGGCAGGAGTGGTGGCAGTGGGTGCCAGTTAGAAAGTACTGAGGTGGACCTTGATAGAGATGTTGCTGGCTGAGACCAGGATGCTAACACAAGAAGCTGAGACATGATCAGACTCAGGCTACACCGTGAAGGTGGAGCCAAGAGTGATGTGTTAGACTTAGTGGGGTATTACGGCAAGATCAAGGTAAAGGATGACTGGATGTTTCTTGCTCTGCGCAAGTGGATGAGTGGGTATTCCTTTTACGGAGATGATAAGGGCAAGATGTAAGGGCAAGTTTGGAGGGAAGAAGAGATCAAGAATTCCAAATAGTGTAAGGAATGTGTACTTGGAAAAAGCTCCCTGGTGATCTCTTCCCTGCCTACACCATCTAGTTGAGAACAGTCAGCTACTAGAACAGAGACTCCCTCACAGGGGTGCATTCTCAGTACGCCAACAACAGGATAGATTAGTCCACTCCTATGCAAACGGAAGGGGAGAATCTTTACCTAGAGAGATGACAGTCTCATAGTTTTCTTGCATTACATCATTGTAGAGGGCCTTCTGAGTGGGATCCAGTAACTCCCATTCTTCCTTGGAAAAATACATGGCCACTTCTTCAAATGTCAGCAAGCTCTAAAGAAGAGAATGGGCTTTAGCTCAGTACTTGCCACTACAGAAGTAGCCCAACCTTCTGAGCCATCAACTGCATGGTAAGCCAGTCACTAAAGGAACTAACAGCACATGAATTTTTTTTAAGTGGGAAGGCAGAAAGGAAGTAGGCAAGGGATCAGCAAATAGCCTGGGAGGTGCCCAGTTCTTGAGTGGGATCATCTGGGTTAACACACCTCTGTGCACCTGCTGGGCAGTGTGGGTCAAGGGCAGCAGGGAGAGGTAGCCCTAAGAAGCTGGAAAGCACAGCTCACCTGGGACTCAGGCAAGACGAGCTCAGGTGCTACTGTCCAGTCTTTGGCATTTGTCTGCTCAGGAAAGGCCAGGATCTGGTGAGCAGGCACCGCTGTGGAAGAGTGAGAGGAAATTTCTCTCCCTTCTGTCTTTGAACATCCTAGGCTCAGTTCTGAAATATAGAAGATCCTGATCTTTCAGTAGAAATGGAACACTTTACAAGTGTTATGTGGTACCTAGAAGTGGCTATCTCATTTTAAACAAGAATCAAGCATCTACTAGCCCCTAAGATGGGTTTCCCAGTTGACTCTCTTCAGTTTTCATGAGTGAAGTCAATAAAAGGAAGTCTTGTTTTTTCCTTACATGACATGAATTCTCCTGAGTTGGACAAAAATTAGAGGTGTTGGAAAATGTAGTACTGAGTCCAGTGTGCCAAGTAAAGGAAATGCAAAGGTAGAAATGAGCTTGGTGAGTTCAAGAAACAGCAAGAAGGGTTTCCCTGGTAGCGCAGTGGTTAAGAATCCCCCTGCCGGGCTTCCCTGGTGGCGCAGTGGTTGAGAATCTGCCTGCCAATGCAGGGGACACGGGTTCAAGCCCTGGTCTGGGAAGATCCCACATGCCGCGGAGCAACTAGGCCCGTGAGCCACAACTACTGAGCCTGTGCTCCGCTACAAGAGAGGCCGTGATAGTGAGAGGCCCGCGCACCGCAATGAAGAGTGGCCCCCACTTGCCGCAACTAGAGAAAGCCCTCGCACAGAAATGAAGACCCAACAGCCATAAATAAATAAATAAATAAATAAAGGAGTTCCTTTAAAAAAAAAAAAAAAGAATCCGCCTGCCAATGCAGGGGACACGGATTTGAGCCCTGGTTCAGGAAGATCCGACATGCCATGGAGCAACTAAGCCCATGCGCCACAACTACTGAGCCTGTGCTCTAGAGCCCACGAGCCACAACTACTGAGCCCATGCGCCACAACTACTGAAGCCCGCGGCCCTAGAGCCCGTGCTCCGCAACGAGAAGCCACCGCAATGAGAAGCCCACGCACTGCAGCGAAGAGTAGCCCCCGCTCGCAGCAACTAGAGAAAGCCTGCATGCAGCAATGAAGACCCAACACAGCCAAAATTAAATAAATAAATAAATAAATAAATTTATATATTAAAAAAAAAAGAAACAGCAAGAAGACCAGTGTGGCTGAAGAGGACTGAGCAGGGCAGGAGTGGCAGGAGATGAGGGCAGGAAGGTGAGGAGGGGCCAGAACTTGGGGGGTCCTGGGTGCCTCTACAAGGAGTTTGGATTCATTCTGAATGTGTGAAAAGTCACAGTAAGGTTTTGATGCAGAGAAATGTCCTGATATGATCCAGTTTTTAAAAGATTCTGGCTGTGCTCTGCGGAAAACAGCCTGCGGGAGGGGAGGAATGGTGGCAGGGGGTGCCAGATAGAAAGTACTGAGGTGGACCTTGTTAGAGATGCCGCTGGCTTACACCACGATGCTAAAGCACAGCAGGCTGAGACTTGGTTGGACTCAGGCTACACGGTGAAGGTGGAGCCAAGAGGACTAGTGATGCAGTAGTACTACTGGCGTATGATAAGATCGGTGTAAAGGATGACCAAGTTTTCTGGGCTAAAATATTGGGTGAATGGCGGTGTCCTTTGTGGAGATGGGAAAGTTAAGAGAAGAGCAATGTGGAGGGAAAGAAGGCAGGAAGGATCAAGATTTAGGATAAGGAATGATCATGTGCACTGGGAAAAAGCTCCCTGGTGATCTGGATATACCTTTTCCCTGCCTACACCATCTAGTTGAGAACCAGTCAGCTACTAGAACAGAGACTCTCTCACAGGGGTGCATTCTCAGTACGCCAACAACAGGACAGATTACTCCACTCCTATGCAAAGGGAAGGGGAGAACCTTTACCTAGAGAGATGACAGTCTCATAGTTTTCTTGCATTACATCATTGTAGAGGGCCTTCTGAGTAGGATCCAGTAACTCCCATTCTTCTTGGGAAAAATACATGGCCACTTCTTCAAATGTCAACAAGCTCTAGAGAAGAAAATGGGCTTTAGCTCAGTACTTGCCACTTCAAAAGGAGCCCAACCTTCTGGGCCATCAACTGCATGGTAAGCCAGTCACAAAAGGAACTAACAGCATTTGATTTTTAAAAAGTGAGAAGGCAGAAAGGAAGGAGGCAAGGGATCAACAAACAAGTGCCCCAAATCCTGGGGAACATCTGGACTAACAGCTCTGAACACCTGCTGGGGAGCGCGGGTCAGGGGCAGCAGGGAAAGGCAGCCCTAAAAAGCTGGAAAGCACAGCTCACCTGGGACTCAGGCAAGATGAGCTCAGGTGCCACTGTCCAGTCTTTGGTGTTTGTCTGCTCAGGAATGGCTAGGATCCGGTGAGCAGACACCGCTGTGGGTGAAGGAGAGCCACAGGAAATCTCTCTCGCTTCTGTTCCTGAATATCTTAGGCTCATTTCTAAAATACAGAAGACCTTGAGTTTTTCAGTATTGATGAGACACCTTCACAAGTGTATGGTGCCCAGAAATGGCCTTCTCCTTGTTAATGAGAACCAAGTATCTACCAGCCTCTAAACAGATTCCCCAGTTTTCATGAGCAAAATTAACAAAAGGAAAAACCCTTTTTATTTTCCTCTCATGACACAAATTGTTCAGAGTTAGACAAAGCTTAAACATATTTGAAAATGACGTACTCAGGGACTCCAGTATACAGTAGGAGATTTTAATCATTTATTACTTCTTTCCTGGTACACAATTTTCTTCACATTCCGCCACTGACAACCCATTTCTGATCCCAATTCCTTCTGTATTTTATGAGGACAAGGTGGGCTCGACCCTCTCCACTTTTCTAAAAAACTGAGTTCCCAGTGTTATTACCAGGGTTCTGTGGTTTGGAGATTTCTGTATCTTAGGCCAACCCCCACCTTCACCCACACCTGGTCTGCTCTACCATAACCTGGGGGGCATCCTAATTGCTAATGTGGCTGCATTAGTAGATCCACAGGGCAGGGCAACCAGAAAGTGCTCACACGTTCTGGCTTAAATTACTATCGCAGCTCCCAGGAGAAGGAAAGTAACGTGAAGCTCCTTACCCCTCTCACATACGGGCTCAGTTTCTTTGTGGGTATTCCTGATCAGCAGCTCTTGTAGACTCTGGTGTGTATTCCAAAATTCTTCATCCTGGGACATGCCCACTTGCTGGGCCTCTGCTGGCTTCAGCTTGAAGCCTAGGGCCTCTGCTGTTTCTCCCAAGAGCACTGCCTCCTTTCCCAGCTCATGGTCTGCAACCTAGAAATAATGCCCATCCTTGTTACCATGGAACTTACTTTTGGTTTGGGAGTTGGTGGGAGAGAGAGGAAAAAGCAGAGTGCAAACTGTGGGAAGGAGACACTAAAGGAAATGTCACAGAGACTTAAAAGAGATACGGGACCACCAATTTTCCACAGAACTATACACAAAATATAGGAAAATTGGCAGAAGAGGAAAAAAGGTGTGGTTACTGCCAGCCCTCCAAGACAGCAGCCCCCACCCTCTGCATCCAGCCCAGCTCAGACCACTAACAGGGTTGCACAGGCCACCTGTTCTCATGCTGCCTTGACAGACTTTCTCTCCCAACTTAGATTCTTGCCTTAGTGGTTTCCTGTCCTCTAACTCTCTCAAAAGATTAAGGAATTGAATTTAAAAGTTGTCCTGTCAACCAGATTTTCCACATGGCCAGGGAAGAGTCTCACAGAGGATTGGGATGAAATGGAGAAAAAAGTGGGAGGAAAGAGCCAGGGCTCTGGGTTTCCCTGATGGCGCAGTGGTTAAGAATCCGCCTGCCAATGCAGGCAACACGGATTTGAGCCCTGGTCCAGGAAGATCCCACATGCCAGAGAGCAACGAAGCCCGTGCGCCACAACTACTGAGCCTGGGCTCTAGAGCCCAAGAGCCACAATTACTGAAGCCCACGCGCCTAAAGCCCATGCTCCGCAACATGAGAAGCTACCGCAATGAGAAGCCTGCGCACCGCAACGAAGAGTAGCTCCTGCTCGCCGCAACTAGAGAAAGCCTGCACACAGCAAGGAAGACCCGATGCTGCCAAAAGTAAATTAAAAAAAAAAAAAAAGAGGGTCAGGGCTCCCACCTATCCTCAAATGATTTTGACACAAAACGTGTGCCCTCCCGGTATTCTCAGTAGGCCTGTGAAGCCAGCTGGTATGCCGCCACCTGCCCAAGGGCATGCCCTGGATCCCCGCTCACAGCACAGCCAAGGAACAACCACTGAGGGAGGGCAGTGGAGGCCCTTGTCTACGGTACAGAGGACACTATCCCTCACGCTCTTTCTTCTCTCAGCTACTCTGTTGGGATTTCCAAATCTTTCTTTCCCTGTTTTCTTTCTACTTTTTCTCTTCCTGGGCAGTCTTCCTCTAGTTGTTTGGTTTCTCCCTCTCTTTCGTATCTTCACTCTCCTTTGGTCTCTGAGAATTACTCCTTTTTTGGATCTGTCCCGTCCTCTCCAACTCCTTATTGCCTTTTGTTTGTTTCTAAGAACTTGAGGCCCATCTCCTTCGCCAAGCCAGACTAGGCTCATTACCCTCAACACACCCTGGCTCCAAAGAGGGCCAAAAGCAACTCTCTCCCTAAGGCCAGGGAAGCCTCTCTCAGGATCTCTGAATCGTATGCACTGACTATGGCTGTGGATCTGTGCTTTCGCATCCTGCTTTACATGTCCTAAAGGGACAACAGAAGTTACCTATTTCACTTTATTTCTCAATTAATTGCCCCAGTACATCCACCATCACCCTATTTCACTGTACACAACAGGAATCTTTCTTCTCACCCCATTCCTCATTTGACCAGATTCCCTCTGCAAGTGTTCTACCAGGACCACAGCCTCCTCGATGCTCTGTAGATGGTGCTTCTTTATGCAGGTCTGGGTGTCCCTGGGCAGAATGGACAGGAACTGCTCTAGCACCACAAGTTCCAAGATCTGCTCTTTTGAATGAATCTCTGGCCTCAGCCACCGATGGCATAATTCCAGAAGCTGGTCAACAGCCTCCCGGGGTCCAGCTGCTTCATGATAGAGGAAGCTCCGGAAATGCTGGTGAGACCTCTCAGGACTGAGATTGTCCGTTTGGGGGGCATATTCCTTATGCTGACTGGAGCTCCCTGTCACAGGTCCCTTGGTCTCCCACCGAGTCCTGATCTGAGGGTTCAAGTACTCAGCCACCTTCAGATCTATGGTCATCATTCTTCTTGAGGAACAATTCTGCTCCTGTATTGGACACACCTCCAGCACTACCTCTGACAACTGAGGCCCAGTCTGGTCTGGAACAAAATCAATAAAAGGATCTTCTTCCTAAGGCATTGAGGGCAGAAAAAAGTGCATGTCAGTAAGAAAGTCACATGAACTTTACTACTTGTTACTTATTATGAGAGAAACATGAACTTTAAAAATCTACTGCCAGGCCCTTGTTTCTCTCCTTTTCTTTCTATTATTCAACAGAATACAGCACAGCTTATTAAAGACAAATGCCAATAAATCACTTTGCCTTAAAAAAAAAAAAAAATCAGGAAAGGTTGGTGGGTGAAAAAACTAGTACCCACTGGCTCCAAGGAGTTTGGGGATTATCCAAAGATTTAATTGATGCACTTCCTATGCCATCCTCTCCTTGTAAAGGAAAGATCAGGAGAATATTCTGAGTTTCTCTTAAATTTCAACATATCGTCCTGGTCTGTCTTCAGTAAGAGGGTACAACTTCTATGACCTTTATCCTTTTGGGAAGATGGAAGCCTTCACTTCCTGGACCATTTGAGGTGCTCCTTTCCATTGTGTGAAAACTGGCAGGAGAGCTGAAACAATGAGACCAGAGTAGAAGAAAAGTAATTCAGAAAAATGGAGACTTATTCTTCTCAAAAGCATCCCCCAATTAAGTAACTAGTTGCTCTACATTTGTCTTGGCATTTCTTTGCAAGACATATAAAGAGCACCATGCAGAAGATGTATACCTGTATAATTTTTCTTTCCTTTCCAAATTCACGTATTTATGTATGTATGTATTTATGTATGTATGTATGTATGGTTGTGTTGGATCTTCGCTGCTGCGCATGGGCTTTCTCTAGTTGCAACGACTGGGGCCACGCCCCATTGTGGAGCATAGGCTCTAGGCGCTCCGGCTTCAGTAGTTGTGGCTCGCGGGCCCCAGAGCGCAGGCTCAGCAGTTGTGGCCCATGGGCTTAGCTGCTCCGCCGCACGTGGGATCCTCCCGGACAAGGGCTAGAACTGTGTCCCCTGCATTGGCAGGCTGATTCCCAACCACTGTGCCACGAGGGAAGTCCTATACCTGTATTTCTAACTTCTCGTTACTTGACCTAGGAAAAATTATAGCTGATCCTTGTTCACAAAATGTTTATCCAAATGTCAATTGGAAAAAAAAGGACAGCATGTTAGTTGGTGATGATTACATTCAGCTGCTACCTTTCTCCAGGGCTCATTTAGACCTCTAAGCGAGGCTGAGGAGAGCTTCATGAGGCTCACTTTCCCTGAGGTGATCCAGCAGAAAGGACACCGAAATTCTGCCCAGGAAGCCACGATGTTCACAGACGGCCGGCCCCCGATGGCTCTGAGGTGCTGGGGACACTTCCCAGGCTTTTGCATCAGAGGAAGCTGATCTGACTGAGGCTGGACCGCCCGTTTCTCCCGCGGTAACATCAGCCAGTAAAGGAAACGCCGGCAGAGGCGGGAAAGTGGACACGACCGCCCTGGCGCGCCCGCGAGCACTGTGCCTGAGGGCAGTGTCCGAGCGGGCTCCCGCCGCGCGGCCCCGGGCGCCGCCCGCACAAACTTTGGAGAGAGCGGCCTCACGAGCCTGACGGCGGGCCTCGCCCCAGACAGTCCTGTCGCCCGGCTCGGAAACACCACCGGCCGCTGTGCAGCGGCCCCGAGCAGCGGCCGGCGTCTCTCGGGGGCTCCGGAGCCGGCGCCGAAGCGGAAGCCACTTCTAGGTTACCTCGGACGGCTTGGCTTCGTGGAGGCCGCTACCTCTTCCCGGGTCTCTACCACAAGTCGCCGCCGGCCCGGCCACCGCTCTAAGGAGGACAGCTCCCCGCCACGCGCCACTCAGGGGCGGGCCCCCCAGGCCCCGGGGTTTGGGAGCGCAGGCCGGGCACTATTTCGACCCACCCGGCCCCCCTACCCCACCTGAAATCCTCCCTGCGCAGCGACCCGCGCTCCAACCGGAGGCAGAAGTGACGCGCTTCCGGGGAGGACCCGCTCAGCCCCGGCTGGGTCCGTGAGCACCGCCGCTCCAGGCCGCGCTGGGCGACCGGCCTCCTGCCCGGGTTCAGCCCTGGCGGCAAGAAAGAGTTAAGTCCACCGAGTCTCCAGGCCCGCCCAGCCTAGAGGGCCCTGCGCGCGGCTTGGCGCCCTTGTGTCGCCGTCTCGCGTCCCAGCTCTGTGGGGCGCGTGCGTCCAGGTCGTTCCTGTGTCGTGTTCAGGCTGCCGGCGGAGCCTGGTTACCCGGGCCCCGCCCTGAGGGTCACCGTTCCCTTCCGTGCGCTGGGCGCCCGACCTTACCGCGGCTCAGCCGGCCGTGCCCGAGCTGCCGGCCAGGGCCTTGTCGCAGCCTCCTACAGTAGGAGGCCGTTTTGTCCCGGTCAGGATCGACGGCCCCTGAGGGGTGTGTACTCATTTCTGGGCTGTGCGTGCACACACGATTCTGTTTTTTCTTGTGAGGTAGGTTTTTACTTGTGAAATAGGTTCCTTTTATAGATCTCCTTGACAGAGAATTGAGAGCTAAGGAGTGACTTGATCGAGGTCACATAATTCACCAGTGGCAGGTCCTCCAGTGGAATTTAGGGCCCCTTTGTCCTGTCTTCTGCTTTTTCCACCACAGCGTGCTCCCTGGAGCATGGGAACCTTCTTTTCATCTTGTCCTAGTGTCTGGTAGAGTTGCCTGGGTAAGGTAGGCATTCCATAAATATTTACTGAATCATATTTATAAGAATCTGAGTATTTCGGTTGTTGGCCTCCAATATTTCCAGTTGTCAGTATTTTCATAGTGTCAGCCTATACTAGTCAAGGGATTATTTATTAAGTCTACTATGTGTAGCCAGTGTTACAGAGTCGATAGGACAGAGCCTTTGATTCAAGGGATCTGGCGAAAAGACTGAGGCAATTTCACAAATATCAGCAACACAAGGTAGGAAAGGGTAAGACATAAGCTGAACGCCGTGGGAATTCCAAGGAAATGAAAGTCGATTTTGGGGTTGGGGAAAATTATAAAAATCCTTGAGGGATTTGCCTGCAGCAGGGAGTGGGGCCACATTCCAGGCAGAGGGTAAGGTAAGAGCAAAGCCTTGAAAGCTTCAGAGATAAGCAAGTGAGAAAATCTGTAGTACTTTTTTTTACTAAATGTAATTCGGGTACATTTAGAGAAAGAGTTAGAGTTAGAAAATAAGTTCTTGTGGATCTACTATGGAGCACTTGGAATAGAAGTGAAGAGATTGCATTTAATAAAGTAAATAAAGAACATCATTTGAGGGTTTTTGAGGGAGCTTCTTTCTAGGGCAGTTCATCTGGAGCTGAGTTTAAGGTGGGAACAAAAATGGAAGACCATTACCAGGTCATTATGCTATTTTTGCTTTTAGGTAGACTGGTGTTACACTCCTCTGAGGCATAGATCTTGATCCTTTTTGAGGGGGAGAAAAGGATTAAGCAGAGGTGATAATAATAAGCATCTGACGGGAATTCCCTGGCGGTCCAGTGATTAGGGCTCTGTGCTTCCACTTCAGGGGGCACCGGTTCTGTCCCTGGCTGGGGAACTAAGATCCCGCAAGCTGCGCAGCGCAGCCAAAAAAAAAAAAAAAGCATCTGCCTAAGTCGCTTGAATATATTTCAAAGCAGGTTCATTTTCTTAGAATCTCATGTTGGGACTTAGTTTCTTCAAAAGTAACTACTGCTTCCACAACCTAAGTGTCCATCGACAGATGAATGGATAAAGAAGATGTGGCACATATATCCAATGGAATATTACTCAGCCATAAAAAGAAACGAAATTGAGTTATTTGTAGTGAGGTGGATGGACCTAGAGTCTGTCATACAGAGTGAAGTAAGTCAGAAAGAGAAAAACAAATACCGTATGCTAACACATATATATGGACTCTAAAAAAAAAAAGCAATGGTTCTGAAGAACCTACGGGCAGGACAGGAATAAAGACGTAGAGAATGGACTTGAGGACACGGGGAGGGGGAAAGGTAAGCTAGGATGAAGTGAGAGAGTGGCATGGACTTATATAAACTACCAAATGTAAAATAGATAGCTAGTGGGAAGCAGCACATAGCACAGGGAGAAGGGAGATCAGCTTAGTGCTTTGTGATCACCTAGAGGGGTGGGATAGGGAGGGTGGGAGGGAGACACAAGAGGGAAGAGATATGGGGATATATGTATATGTATAGCTGATTCACTTTGTTATAAAGCAGAAACTAACACACCATTGTAAAGCAATTATACTCCAATAAAGATGTTAAAAACAAATAAATAAAAATAAAAATTAGACTATGCAGGAATAAAGAATTATATGTGATACAAAAAAAAAAAAGTAACTACTGCTTCCAGTCAGAACCAGTGGGCAGTAAAGCTCTTAGCATTGAGATCCTCATCATCTGGACCAAGGCTGAGCATATAATTGGAACTTGAACTGAATAAATGGAGTTCTGCCAGCGGTGCCTGTGAATTGGCAGGCCTGATTCATAACATAGGTAGGGAGCTGGTTAGTGAACAAGGGGAGAAGAAAGTGGGAAAAGAGACCCTATGAAAGGAAGAAGAGGAAGCAAGGCACAAAATGGTGAATTGTGAATGAGGGTCACTGATGATTGTCATCATTTAAAGTTTGGTGCCATAGTTCCTTACCCATGCTGTGGAGCCCACAAAGGTCCCCTGAGTCTTTCCTTTTGATTTCACCTTTCCCTGCCTGGGCACAGTTTGAGAAATAATGAATGTCCAGCTGGAAAGCAATGAAAGCAAACACATGCAGTTTATTTTGAGATACCACACAACTGCCATAGTGGGCTGAATGGTTTTGCTGGGTGACTGGCTGCTTTAATGGTGCTGCTACTGGCTAACAAACAAACACTTTCTTTTTCCTTTTTCCATTTATAATAGTAATTGCCTTAGTTAGAGCTGCCTCTTTTAGAAGGTTGCTTGATCCTAGCCTGTCACTGGCTCTATACCCTATTAACTATCGTACTTTCATGATCCTCTTAGTACTCTGTAAAGCAGTTGACATTTCTTGCAACAAATGTTAGAGGAAAACTAATGGTCTGGACCCTTCTGGTTTTCTAGGTGAGAGGCTTTTGAGAATTCTGTGTAGTTGAGAAATGAATGAAAGTCAGTCAGGCTCTGCCCTAAAGGAGAGGAAAAATAACTGAAATACCATTTTTCTCATTTCTCTGACATACTTTTCTTTCTTCATAGCACCTGGAATGGATAAAAGTGGCAGTTTTTGTTACTTCCCATGAGGTTGTGTATCTGGAATGAGAACCATGAAATTAATCTAGAGTAGGACATTTCTACAGACATGGAATGGCACTGGGTGGCACCAGGAGGACTTGAAAGGAATATTTGAGGGCAAAGAGCTATAGAAGAGTTTGCCAACAGAAGGACTTATGGGAAACAAGTGATCAGAATCACCAATAGAGAAACCTTCAAAATTTCTTCAAGCAATGGAAAAATTGAGTCTTAGGTCAAATTAAGTAAAATCTATAATGAAGAGAAATCAGATAAAGTCTCAAATATAAAAAGTATGTTACTTAACACTAAGTGTAAATTTAGGAAAACAATCACAAGGACAGATCTTTTTAATACTTTTTCAACTACTGTAAAATTTTTATAAAACTTGGACTCATCTCTAAGAATTGCCATGATTCTGAAACTTGATAATATCCCAAATATGGAACAGTTCAGTGGAAAATAACACTTGAGAATACACCAGATTTACGCAAGGAAGAAGATCTGAGAGTGGAAAAGTGCCAGTAACAAATACATTATTTATATACTTACAGATTACCTTGGTAAACATAAGAAACACTCAAGTTAAAGCTTAGTCTTTGAGAATGCTGTATTGAATGCAGTAAAAGTTGGATTTCATTCATATGGACAACAGAACCTACTAACTTTCTTCTTCACCGAAAGATACAACTGTTCCCGAATTCCAACTCTCTAGACATCCCACTGTCAGGGTAGCTTGGAGTATTTATCCAGGTGGATGGACTGCTGCCCAGTGAACACCAGATGCAGAGCAATATGAGCACCGTTTTCCTTTCTGGCAGTGAGGTAAAATCAGCTTGTTTTGGAAGAGGAGACGCCACACTGCATCTCTGTTACACAATATTATTCTGTCCTTGCCTTTAAGGCTTTCACACTCCCTTGTGAAGCACCACTTTTTATTGAGATTTATCTTACCTGAGTCTGTCCCTCTTGTGAGCACGTCTCACCTCCTCTCTTCCTTTTGTGTCTTTTCCTGTATTCAGTTAGGGAGAATATGCAGGTATTCCTGTTATTCCTGACTGGTGCTGCTGCATCTGTCAAGGGAGAGAAGAAAAAGCGTTCAGAAGGGGGGTTCTGAAGACTGACCATCCATGTCTTGCAGGAGAAACAACTAGACTGGACCTTGCAGTGGCAACTTTCCGAGTTCAGACCTTTACTGCTAGACTAGCACTTCAATCATGAGCCCTTATCCTTTTTAGCCCATTACCCTTCAGTATAAATTCCTATGCCTTCTGGGGGGCGTTGTGTTAGTTGGGGGGATGGGGAGTTGTTTCATTTTTAATTTTTTTTTTCCAATTCAGTAATGCTTTTTCCTTTTTACCCCTGTTGATTGCCTGAAACCAAATTCAGTATGAATAAGAGAGGGAAATATACAACACTGAATTTGGAGGAGAAAATGAAGGTTCTAAGTAGGATTGAAGCGGGACGATCTCTTAAAAGTGTAATGGATGAATTTGGAATCAGTAAATCAACATTTTATGACATTAAAAAGAACAAGAAATTGATTTTGGACTTTGTACTGAAGCAGGACATGCCATTAGTAGGGGCTGAGAAGAGAAAGAGAACAACAGGAGCCAAATATGGTGACGTGGATGACGCAGTCTACATGTGGTACCAACAGAAACGCTCAGCTGGTGTCCCTGTGAGAGGCGTGGAGCTTCAGGCTGCTGCCGAGAGATTTGCACAGTGTTTTGGGCGAACAGACTTCAAAGCTAGCACTGGTTGGCTTTTTAGATTTCGAAATAGGCATGCAATTGGGAACCGAAAAGCATGTGGGGAACAAGTCCTACGTTCAGCTTCAGAAAATGTTGAGCCGTTTCGACAAAAACTGTCCATGCTTATCAAAGAGGAGAAACTGTGTCTTGCTCAGCTGTACAGTGGGGATGAGACTGACCTCTTTTGGAAGTCAATGCCAGAAAATACTCAGGCAAGCAGAAAAGATATCTGCCTGCCAGGGAGGAAAATAAACAAAGAACAATTGTCTGCTCTTTTATGTGCAAATGCAGATGGTACTCATAAGTTAAAGTCAATCATTATTGGAAAATCAAAGCTGCCCAGAAGTGTAAAAGAGGACACATGTACATTACCTGTGATATACAAACCTAGTAAAGATGTTTGGTTCACCAGAGAATCGTTTTCAGAATGGTTTTTTCAAAACTTTGTTCCTGAGGTCAAGCACTTTCAAGTTAATGTTCTAAGATTCCATGAGGAGGATGTCAGGGCCTTGTTACTTCTGGACAATTCTCCAGTTCACCCTTCCACTGAATCACTAACCAGTGAGGATGGTCGAATAAAATGCATGTTCTTTCCCCATGACACTTCAACCTTGATTCAACCAATGAATCAGGGTGTTATCTTGAGCTGCAAACGACTTTATAGGTGGAAGCAACTTGAGGAGAGTCTTGTAATTTTTGAAGAAAGTGATGATGAGCAAGATAAAGGAGAAAAAGGAGTTTCCAAGATTAAAATCTACAACATAAAAAGTGCAATTTTTAACTGGGCAAAGAGTTGGGATGAAGTAAAACAAATAACCATAGCAAATGCATGGGAAAATCTTCTTTACAAAAAGGAACCTGAATATGATCTTCAAGGCTTAGAAGATGGGGATTATAGAGAAATTCTTGAGAAATGTGGGGAGTTGGAAACCAAGCTGGATGACAATAGGGTGTGGTTAAATGGGGATGAAGAAGAAAAGGGCAGCCCCCCGAAAACAAAAGGTGGAATTACAAAGGAAGTTGTTCAAAAAGCGGGAGCTGAGGAGCAGACTGCTGAATTTAAGTTATCTGCTGTAAGAAAGAGTTTGGACTACCTTCTTGACTTTGTTGATGCGACACCTGAGTTTCAAAGGTTCCATTTTACACTGAAAGAGATGCAACAAGAAATAATCAAGAAGCAGTTCCAGAGTAGAATCCATTCTAGAATTGGTAGCTTTTTGAAACGTAGGCCTCATAATATTAAGGATTCCTTCAATATGCCTTCAACTTCTGGTTGTAGTAATTAGATATTGTGTTTAAAGATTTCTGCAGTTATGTAATGATACATGAACTAGACTTGTTGTGAACTGTCATTGTTTTTATCAACTGACCTCACTTTGCACAGCAATGCCCATTTATATTGTTTATAAAATACACGATTTGAAAGTAATAAATTTGGGGCTTTTTGATGTATAAATATGTTCATTAATCTATATTTTTTTCTATTTTAGACAAGGACTTGAATAATGAGGAACTATTGTCCCAGATTATCTAAGGTGGAATGGATGTGGGGAAAGCATTAAAGTCTAAATGTATTCGCAGCATATAACAAAGAAGCTATATATATGCTGACTAGTTATTTAAGAAGATAAGGACAGACTTGGTTTTCAATTTAATGGTATGACATACTCTGCTCTTGTAAATGAGTTACCACCTGTTTAGTGTTTGTTTTCTCCTTATTGTGGAAGTAACATATGCTGATTATAAAAAAGATATATAAGAAAGATAAAAAGCACCCAAATTCTATCAACTGATGATAGGCTCACTTAACACTTTGGTATATTTTCATGTATTTTAAAAAATAGGTAAGTTACATTGTAAATACAATTTTATATCTTATTGTTTTAACATTTTTGTTACTTATAAAATTAGCATTTGTGAACTACAATGAGGTATCACCTCACACTGGTCAGAATGGCCATCATCAAAAAATCTACAAACAATAAATGCTGGAGAGGGTGTGGAGAAAAGGGAACCCTCTTGCACTGTTGGTGGGAATGTAAATTGATACAGCCACTATGGAGAACAGTATGGAGGTTCCTTAAAAAACTAAAAATAGAACTGCCATATGACCCAGCAATCCCACTACTGGGCATATACCCTGAGAAAACCATAATTCAAAAAGAGACATGTACCACAATGTTCATTGCAGCTCTATTTACAATAGCCAGGACATGGAAGCAACCTAAATGTCCATCATCGGATGAATGGATAAAGAAGATGTGGCACATATACACAATGGAATATTACTCAGCCATACAAATTGAGTTATTTGTAGTGAGGTGGATGGACCTAGAGTCTGTCATACAGAGTGAAGTAAGTCAGAAAGAGAAAAACAAATACCATATGCTAACACATATATATGGAATCTAAAAAAAAAAAAAAAAAAAAAGGTTCTGAAGAACCTAGGGGCAGGACAGGAATAAAGACGCAGACGTAGGGAATGGACGTGAGGACACGGGGAGGGGTAAGGGTAAGCTGGGATGAAGTGAAAGAGTGGCATGGACATATATACACTACCAAATGTAAAATAGATAGCTAGTGGGAAGCAGCTGCATAGCACAGGGAGATCAGCTCGGTGCTTTGTGACCACTTAGAGGGGTGGGATAGGGAGGGTGTGAGGGAGACAAAAGGGAGGAGATATGGGGATATATGTGTATGTATAGCTGATTCACTTTGCCATAAAGCAGAAACTAACACACCATTGTGAAGCAATTACACTCCAATAAAGATGTTTAAAAACAAACAAACAAACAAAAAAAAAATTAGCATTTGTGGAGACACCTTTCAAGCCTAGGGTAGAATGGATTGTGGAAGAAGTTGAGGGGGAATATCAGATGATTATATTGGACAGCACTCTACTTCAATGCATTAAACATCTGTTTTTCCCCCAGTGGTCATAAAGTCCCAGAATAAATGACTGGCAGTCACACCCTTTTCAAAAGTATTCATTGAGGGAGTTCCCTGGTGGCCCAGTGGTTAGGATTCCAGGTTTTCACTGTCCGTCCGGGGTTCAACCCCTGGTTGGGGAACTGATATTCCGCAAGCTTCGTGGCACAGCAAAAAAAAAAAAAAAAAAGCATTCATTGATTTTGCAAATTCCACGTTGCTAGGCACAGAGTGTGGTGTTGGGCGTTTAGAATTACAAAGAAAAGGAATAGGAACAAACCAGCGTTTGGATGTGTAAGAGCTAAGATGAGTACAGAGAGGGCTTTGCGAGTGCTTGGGTGGTAGGGGACATATCTGAGCTGGGCAAGTGTGACTTCTGAGCTGGCCTTTACAGTGTGGGGGAAAGAGGGAGAAAGGCAGTCCAGGCAAAGGGGAGCGTTTGCACAGGCTGTTCGGTGTGAGAGTGCATCTCACCTCGGAAGCGGCAAGGTCCCTGGATGGTTGCTGTACGGGCCGCTAGCAGAGAAGAGGAGCAAAGACAAATCAGGGCCAGATTTTCAGTGCCCTTGGAGGTCATCCTAAGGTTTTAGACTTCGGGCTGGACCCACGTAAAGTCCTGTCGGCTCTACGTCCTGAAGGTCTCACCTCGTGTCCACTTCTCCCTCCTCACTGCTCGTTTCCTGGTCCAGGCGGCATTACTCTCTGCACCTGTCTCCTTAGTCTCCCGCTCTGCTTTCCCGTCCTCTCCCATCCGTTCCCCGCCCTGTAGCCAGACAGAGCTAACACAAAATTGAAGAGGTACCTCGCGTGCTTAAGAGCTTTCGTGGGCTTCTAGGCCCGCCCTTCTCCGACCCCGAGACGCCCCTTCCCACTTGCCCACCCCCGCCCAGCTCTGTGCTCGCCGCCTGCGGGACCACTAGGGCGGGCCTAGACGCCCGGCCCCGCTGTCGGCCCCGGGTTAGCGCGCCCACCTGCGGACAGGGAAGTTTCGGGGAGTATTGTCGCGTCGCTGGTAACCGCTCGTAACCTCCTGGGTGGAAGGAGACGGAAAGCCTTCGCAGCGCCGCCCGGCCCAAACGCCAGAGTCTTAGCCCGCAGACGGCGCGAGGCCAGGTCTAGCCGGGGAGGGGCGGGGCCTGCGCGGAGGGTGGGCCTGAGGGGCGCGCCCCAGCGCAGCCGTAGAGCGCGTGCCCGCGGGCCCCCGGGTGCGGTGCGAGCGTAGGTTCCCCGGGACTGCGGGCGGAGGGCGGCCTTGAAGGGAGATGCGGCAGGTGCGTGCGGCCGGGGCGAGGCGGCTGCCGAGCGCCACCACCCCCTAGCCGTTGCTCCTCCCGGGCCGGCTTGGGAGCTGTCCTCCATGGGACCAGCCGGTGGGGCACGCGGGCGGTTCTAGGGACGCGGCGCCCTGTCCCAGATGCCGCCGGAAGCTAAGCTGCGGGACGCGCAGACTCGTTGGCTTTGCCCAAGCCTGAGAAAGGACTGAAGTTTTGGGTTCTGGAAATCATTCCTGAAGATGAGAGCTGCTCAGAGAAACCCAAGCACCTCGCTCTTGTACCAGTGGCTGGGGCAGGATTCCCAAACTTAACCTGGACCCCCTGCCAAGAGAACGCGAAATTCCCTCAAGAGCAGCTTCACCCTCTGAGTGGGGAACCACACCCAGGATTTAGAACGTTTTCCTGCCTAGAGGGAAAGTGGAGATGGAGAGGCAAACATAATTCCTCGTTATGTCCAAAACACACCCTAGGATTTCAGAAACTTCTTAGTATTTTCTTTTCCCATCCTTTCTGCCTGAAGAAATCTATCTCCCTGAAGCAGCTTTGGATCCTGGTGAGTCACCAGTTTTGATTTCTTAACAGAAGCTTCTGGGACATTCAAGGTGTCTCAGTGATGAATTGAGGACATTAACTGGAAGATTTGTCAGATTTGGGGCGGGGGCTGTGCCATTTTTCATTAACCATTTTGTCATTATTGAATTCACCTAGACCATTACCTCTGCCGCCTAACTGCGTTGAGACCTGTAAGTTCTCTCATTACTGCAGTAAAAATTCTTAAAGTGATTTCTGATAGCTTTCCCTGGAAAAAAACTAAACAACTTGGTACTGTTTTAACACTTCCTCTGGTCTCTGGTGTTACGGGGCTTTGTCCCCATTGATGTCGGGCCTGCTGCTTTTAGTCTGCCTCTGCCAGGCTTCTGCTTACATGTGGTACTGATTCTCCACCCCGGAGCCTTTCTGCTGGTCTCATGTGCTACCTTTGCTACAAGGGTGTGTGGCTATTGCTCACGGTCAGTCCACATCTCCCAGTTCTCCTTTGTACCCATTTGGACTGAAGGGGCAGGGGTCTTTATTGCCCCCTGCATTAGTCTCCCTTTGACGAAAAAGCCTGTTGGAATCTGCTCTGGTTTCTTTTTCAAGAGGACTAGTGGGGTAAAAATAATAATGTAAAACATATGTGTGTAGTGTAAAAGTATATATACTTGGCCCTCCCTTGCAGTGCCTTCATGGGACCCTGCAGTAAGGGCCTCTGACCTGCTTTCTGAAATATGACTATAACGATGAAGTCATCAATCCAGTCTGTCAAAAGCAGACTGCTCCCCGGAATTCCTGCCAGCGTGGTCTTTTTTTTGGCTGTGCCACATGGCTTGTGGGATCTTAGTTCCCCAACCAAGGACTGAACCCAGGCCAACTTGCCAGTGAAAGCGCCGAGTCCTAACCACTGGACCACCAGGGGATTCCCCAGCGTGGTCTTACATTGCTCTTACTACCAGGTACTTAAGAAGAAAGGCATGGTGGTGTGCTGAATTGGGCGATTGGGATTGACGTGTATACGCTGATGTGTATAAAATTGATGACTAGTAAGAACCTGCAGTATAAAACAAACAAACAAAAAAAAACAACTAAAAAAAAAAAGGCAATTTGCCGGTTTTATCTACCCACAGGTGGCACAAATAGATGAGTATTTTCTATGTGCCAGGCTCTGTGCTAAGTGTTTTACATGCAGTATTTTGTGACATCACCTCATGAAAACAAGGCCAAGAAGAGCTCTGCATGTTAAGTTTGTTAGAAGGGGAGTTAGACTGGGGACTGGGTGAAGTCTACTATTGGAAAGCCTTCTTAGTGCCAGGAGTGAACACCTGGGGGTCCTCTTGCTCTGGCTCAAACTGTAGTACTCCAAGTAGGAGCAATGCCAGTTAGACTACATCCTAAGATCTGTATGGATGGTATTATGGGGGATGAGGGATAAGGATCTGAAGGTGAGGGGTGCTTTCTATTCTCATGAGGTTTACAATCCACATAAGTTGCCATCTTAACCAGAGTGCTTACTAACATCAACTTTACACCACCCACCCACTTCATGGCATCGGCAGCCACAACAGCCCTGTCCTGCTCCTACCACTGTCCATTCCACATTAATCTCTTTCAAATCCTCACCTCCCTTCCCTGACCCCCAAGCCCCGCACTACCACTGCCCTCCTGAGGATAAGAGAACGGTACAGAAATGAGAAACAGATATAAGCAAGGGTGGGGGGCACGCAGGGTTATTTCCTTTACTTAAACGTGCTATATTTAATAGCCTGTTGCCAATGGAATGTTTCATCTTTTTCTCCCAAAAAACAGCTAGTTAGATATTTTCCTCCAGGGCCAAATCCTGAGATGTTTTCCTAGCATCAGAATTTCCTCCTCCTAGAATTCTCCCTGGTATTCTACCTCTTTCCCATAGAAACACACTCCTAGAATTCCTATTCCTGATTCCCCATTCTGAAATGTAATGCTGTCCCCTAATAATTTTGCCCTCTCCTATATCTGCCTCCACTAATGGGCAATAACGCAATTATATCAGAACCATCTTTTCCTGGGAACCATTTGCTCGACCAAAATAACTTGTCTTTGATGAGCCAGATCTTCCTTTATCTACTTTGCAAGAAAGTAAACATTCTAAACAATCAAAAGACAATGTTCAGGGCTTCCCTGGTGGCGCAGTAGTTAAGAATTCGCCTGCCAACGCAGGGGACACGGGTTCGAGCCCTGGTCCAGGAAGATCCCACATGCCGCGGAGCAACTAAGCCCATGTGCCACAACCACTGAGACTGCGCTCTAGAGCCTGCAACCCACAACTGCTGAGCCTGCGTGCCACAACTACTGAAGCCCGCGCGCCTAGAGCCCGTGCTCCGCAACAAGAGAAACCACCGCAGTGAGAAGCCAGCGCACTGCAATGAAGAGCAGCCCCTGCTTGCCTCAACTAGAGAAAGCCCGTGCGCAGCCACGAAAACCCAACGCAGCCAAAAAAAAAAAAGAGAATAATTTTTTTTTAAGTTAAAAAATAAAAATAGACAACGTTCACGGCTGTACACCATAGAAGGAAAAAAAAAAACCTTCTAGAACATCCTTATGACATCACCCCAAGCAGCCACTGGACTTGACCCTTTGTTACCACATAGCAGTCCCAGCCTGGAGCCAGCCAGGGCCACACGCTCCCTCCCTCAGCCTGTCTGTTGTCACCATTGTCAGAACCCTCCTTAGCAACCAAGTAAGACCACAAAGAGAAAGCCAGGTCCTCTACCCAAAGCAGGTGGAAGACCGATCAACACTGGAGGCCAAGTCAAAGGCCCTCAATGATGAGTCACACACTCATGTTTCCTGAAGATATTTATTACCATCCAAACATATTTTCAACAGGGAAAGGCATGATTCCTAATTTCCCCAGGATCCACGTATTCAAAGTCTCCCAGGGAACCCACCTTTCATGGAACCCTCTGAGGACTTGATCTCTGCAAAGGGTAAACTAATTAAGACCCCGGTTTCCTCTGCCAATTCCTGGGCTGACCTGCAAATTCCATCTTACTATTTCTCTTAGGTCTCTGGTTCCTTTTTGTTTGAGGTGACAATTACATGCATGACCTGCCAATGAGCCCTACTGTCAGGCCACTGAGGGCACTGTGGTGGCTGCCCGGGATTGCTTGTGACTTCAGAAGAGCTGCAACTCACCACCAGTCTTTCGGTGCCTCCAGCTGGTCTCCCAGGAGACCTGGCCCCTCTTCTTTGGTCTCAAGGGCTTCAGGAGCCCAAAAGTTCCTGATGAATGTCCCAAGTGAGGAAGCAATACCAGGAAGTCTGTGGATTCCCAAAGTTGTTGGGATACACACTGGACACAGTAAGGCACCCAAGTCTCAAGTTGGCTAAATATGCTGAGGGGGTAGGTGTGCTGAGACTGGAAGAACTTCAGAGGGGATTCCACCCTGAGAGGGTCACTTCAAAGACTTGCCATCCTCACGAGTTCCAACAGAATTCCTTTTCAGTTTTCCGCTAATCCTTTGCTGCCTCTGCCCCTCCCTCACAACGACCCTCCCCTGGTTCCTCTTTGGAGTAATTACCTTAAAGATGCAGATCATGCTGGGTAAGGAATACCAGCTCTTAACAAGAGGCCCCTCTGAATATGCCACCTTATCTGGGCCCAAAAGAAATCCCATTGTTTCTATCCAGTGTGAGTTCTCTGATGACTCATAAGGCGTGAACTCCGAGAAAAGCTTTCTCCACATTCGGAACATTTATAGGGTCTCTCTCCTGTATGGGTTCTCAGATGACGAATCCGATTGGAGCTGTGAGAGAAACTGTCTCCACACTCATGACAGGTATAGGGTTTCTCTCCCGTGTGAATTCTCTGGTGTCTGATTAAGTTGGATCTATGAGAGAAGTTTTCCCCACAGAGGGTACATTTATATGGTTTCTCTCCTGTGTGTGTTCTCTGGTGTCTGGTGAGGTGCATGCCCTGCCGGAAGCTTTTCCCACAAGTTAAACACTGAAAGAGTTTCTTCTCTGCCTTGTGGGTCCCATGATTGGCAAGAAAGAGGGTGCTGTCACTCACTGCTTCCCCACACTCAGAGAAGGGGTACAGCCTCTCTTTCTCGTGAGTTCTTTCGTGAATGACAAGGTGAGAACTGCGAGAGAAACTTTTCCCACACTCGGAACACTTATAAGGTCTCTCTCCTGTGTGAATTCTCTGGTGCCTAAGGAGGTTGGAACTGTGAGCAAAGATCTCCCCGCACTCAGGGCACTTGTAGGGCTTTTCACCTGTGTGCGTTCTCTGGTGCCTGTGGAGGTTGGAGTTGCAAGAGAAGCTCTTTCCACACTCGTTACATTGATAGGGCTTCTCGCCTGTGTGGGTACGCTGATGCCGAGTCAGGTGGGTATTCTGACTGAAGCTTTTTCCACACTCGGGGCACTTATGGGCCTCCTCTCCCAAGTGTGCTCTGTGTAGTGACAAAAAGTGTGGATTCCTGCCGAAGATTTCAGCACGCCCCACACCCATACACAGTCTTTCTGCTGCATGTATTCTCTGGTGCCTAATCAGGTTCGAGTTGTTAGAGAAATTTTTGCCACACAAGGGACATAAATGGAGCTTCTTCGGCCGCAGTTCCTTTGGCCGCCCCAGTTCTCTGCAACTTGTGGCTCCCACTAAGGACTGCTCCATCCGAACCTCTGGGGGAGGCTCCCAATGCTCTTCGGCCCTGTCACGAGGCCTTCCCTGCTCAGGACTCCAGGGTACTTCCCCTCCAGCCTGGCCAGGCAGCAGCGCCCGAGGGTGGATGCTCTCAGGGCAAACGGACTGAGCACTTTCTTCCAGGTTGTCAAATTTCTCTTCCCCTGGAAGATCGAGAGAAACCAAACCCGTGTTATTTCTACACCAGAGAAAAGGAAATCCCATGTGTGCTACTGCCTGTAGGTCAGAAGTCCAGAAGGGCTGGCTCTACCTCAGTTTCCCATCTTCCCCATATAGGTAAAGCACCGTAGACAGGCATCCACATAAGGGGTGGGGCTGTCACTCAGGAATCAGAGCTCAAACCAGTCTTGAATTCCCTTGTAGGGGCCCCGACCTCCCTCTCCAACTGAGCCTCTGGCTTCTGCCCTTGGGGAATGGGTGAGATGGAGCAGGACTGGGACTAGGGTGGGCAAATGAGCCCAGGAGTGAATGCCTCCTTACACTTTGCACCCTGGGTACCTCGCCTGCCATCACTGGGATGGAAGTGGGCAGTGGGGACACTGGAAGAATGTACCTCCCTGGCAGTGGTGATGGGCTAGCCTTACACCAAGACCCTCAAATGCCTCATTCCCAACAGCGGGAGGATAGCTGCGCAGGCAGCTCAACTGTGTTTCTTACCTGGAGCTGGGCTCCTGGGGCTCAGGCCCTCCTTGCAAGTCTGGACACTGGGATCCCAGGGCTTTCCTTCTTGTTCCACCTGGGTGCTCAGGGCCTCCTGACTGGGAACCTGAGACTCTGTTCACAATGAAAGAAAAGGATTTCTATGTCACCATTTTCCTCTACCAGGCAGGGCAAACAAAGATAGTCTTGTTTCCTGCCTTCAGTGAATGGATACAGAAATCTGACAGCAATTACTTGGAACATACACTAAACTCTTCCCACTGGTTACCCCTAGAGAAAGAAATTAGAGGAAGGAGACTGTGGCTTTTTCTTTTTACACTTTTGTGGTACTGGGGATTTTTTGCAATGAGAATGTAAAACTTTTGTAATTAAAACAACAATCAAACAAACAAACATGGTCAGGGTGGTCAGTTCCTTGAGGAATCAGTTTAATACTGTGAAAGAGCCTTGACTCTTATGGATACATATAAAATAGAACTAAGTTTGACTGGGCAACTCCAGAAGGAGAAAATGTAATATGATGGACAATCAGAAAAGGACCTGGGGCTCTGAGAGGACCCTGAGATTAAAACCCAAAAGTGCCACCCTGTGCTATGCTCACTCTAACTCCAGCAAACACGGACTTTAAAAAGTTTAGTTTCAAGAACTTGTGATCTGAACTCTTCCTATTTAGCACTCACTGAAACAGCTGTGCTCAACTTAGGGCACCAAGCCACAGCACAGTGACAGAAAACCTGGAGAAGGCCCCCGTGAAGGCAACCAAACCCAGCAGTGACCCCCTTGCAACATTAGTGCAAGTGAGATGATAGCTGTGCTTCTCTTTACGAAAACCTCATGTATGAAAACAAAGTGCAGTGTGACTCTTCTACCGGGTGTGCATCAATATAGCTATAATGGTAACGTACACAATCCTGTTTTATGTTGTTTTTTAAGACTCCCCCAACTTTTTATTATGAGAATTTTCATACATGCAGAAAAAATGAAGGAATTATACAATACCCACACACTCTCCACCTAAATCCAACTACCAGTTTTTGGTCATATTTCACAGACCTCATTTTTAATCTCTGCATAATAGTTCAACACATAGATGCATCTTAATTTATATCTAACTTACTCAGACCCTGTTTTAGATATATATCATTTCAAATTTCCACAAAGCCTTCCCCCTTCCTGAATTCTTAAGGACTGGGACAGCCACTTAGCTGGAATGTTGATGCCAGTGCCCCTGAAATTTGTGCCTCTGGGGAAGAGCCCAGAAATACTAATGGAGCATAGAAAACATAAGTGAGGTCAGAAGAATAAGCATTTTGAACTTGCAAGGCATCAAGAACTTAGAGCCCTATAGCATCCTGTGATCTGTGTGTGAGGGGTGGGAAGTGGGGATGGGGTGGGGGGAGGGGATGGGCACCATTGGATTTGACTTGTTCTGCCTTAGGAAGTTCATTATGGCTCAGACTCCCCGCCCTCAGCCCTGGCAGCTGGGGCCCTTAAGTGTGCCAACTGTGGCACCTGGCAAATATTTAAGTGATCTTAGTCCAAGGGACTTTAGACAAAGGCAGGTCGTCTGGCTAAACTCAGAACTTATACCCGGGAGGTGAGCGCCTAAGGGACAGGACCCTGGTCAGAAATGGCTCAGCCTTCATCCCTGGAAAAGAAGTCCTTACCCAGTGAGTCCACATTCTCATAACTCTCCTGCACCGTGTCCTGGGAGAGGGCCCTCTTACTAGGATGCTGATGCCCCCACTCCTCCTGGGAGATGTACATAGCCACGTCCTCTAAGCTCTCAGGCAACTGAAACAGCACAAGATCGCCTTTAGGCCCTGAGGCACCAAGAACAATTCAAGCAGAGTCATGGGTTAAAGGGGCAAAACCCAGGTGTGCTGAGGACACATTTCAAGGGGAAGAAGGGGGAGGTCTACAAGTGAGGTGTGGAGGACAAATAAAGAAGGTGGGGGAGGTGCATGTGGTGAGGTAGAAAGGATCCTCTCCAAGTGGCAAAAGGACCCCACCCCCACAAGAGCAACTTCGGGGAGACAACGGGAACTTCCACATCACCTGGGGCCCAGTCAGCTCCTTGTCTTCCATGTTTCCTTCGGGAGGAAAGAGAGAAAGCCAGGGAGCAGATAATGCTGAAGGTGACAGAAATTATGATGAGAACGGCATTCCTAATTCTTGGCAACCCAAGGATTATCACAACACAGTATCCATTCCCCAACACCCAGTCTCTGCTCTGAGGATCGAACACTGAACAAAAGAAGGCAATCAAGGAATAATAAAGCGATATTCAAAACAACAGAGTACCAGCAGTCTTCCCTGCTGGCCCAAGCATTAAAGCCCTCAATCATTCACTGAGCTCTAAATGTCTCCGTTCTGCATACAAAAGGGCTTACTAAGAGATCCCCCTCCCTCCACCCACCCCAAGAGGAATCCAAACCACTTCTAGGTCTTTCACGCCACATCTGGAAACCTTCAGGTCAGAAATGCCCCCTCCTTGGCAGCCATGCTGCATTCTGCTGGTGTCAGGGGCAACCCCAAAGCGCCTCCTCCCTCCCACTTGCCCAGAGAACTGTTCCTCACCCCTCTCCTTTACAGTCTGGGGATCCCTTTTGGGGCTGGGGCCTAGCAGCTCCTGCAGCCTGCGGCCAGGGCTTCGCTCAGTCTCCATTGGCTCCAGCTTGAAGCTCGGTGACTCTCGTGCTGTTTCCAGAGGCAAAGGCTCCTCCAAAAGCACTTCTGTTCCCCGCCCATGGTTTGTCACCTGGGAACCAACCCACATCACTCACCATCACAACAGGGCCCGAAAGGAAGGGAAATTAGTACAGAATTCTGAGGGCAAGCCTTCAACGGAGAACCACTGGCAATCCCTTTGGACCCACCAAGAGAGAAGAATGGATTACACTAAAACCAAACTTTTCTGACCCCGTGTACACCTGAGAAAATGTGTGTGAGGGGTGGGGGGAGTTCACTTCCAGTGCACACCTTCCCCACACAGCTCTTCTGACACACCTCACTCCCTCTCGCTTTCCCCCACCTTTTCAAGATGCGTCCATTCCTGACTACTGGGTAAGTTAAACTTGGGTGGCCCTGGGGCAAGTGGCCTCAGAGCTTCAGTGCCAGTTTTTTAAGTCCACTATTAACTGCCACCCAGCTTTGTAGAGATTAGACTGCTGACTGTAATTTAACAATAGCTAACAGCTATTAAGCACTAACTGTAAACCAGTAGTGTGATCAAAACTACATCCTGCTCTCTCTAATGCTCAAAGCAACCCTAGAGAGGTATTTTACCAAATCTGAGACCCAAAGAAATTAAGTAACTTGCCCAAAGTCCCAAAGCTAGTACGAAGTAGAGTGAGCATTTGAACCTAGCGAGCTAACTCCTGGGCTCACACTGATGCAGAGACACTGCCTCCACGTGGAAACAGGGCACTCTTCACTGCTCGCTCTGTCCACTTGGGGAAAATCTGGAGAATAAAAGTTCCTCGCTAAACTACAAAAAGGCTTCTTGCCCACCTAAGGTCTACTCAGGGCAACCAAGTAAATTCGTAGGGGTAACTGGGCCAACGCGATGTCCCAGTCCTCAGGGCCAAACAAACCGCAAATAAAACAGCTCTTTCTCTCACCTGTTGCCTCAGTCTCCCAAGCTCTTTCTGCATATCCTCCACCAGAGTCACCGCTTCCTCGCCGCTCTCCGGATGCAGCTCCTGCACCCTGCTCTGGATCTCCTGGGGCAGGATGGTCAGAAACTGCTCCAGCACCAACACCTCCAGGATCTGCTCCTTGGTACGCATCTCAGGCCGCAGCCACCCATGGCAAAGCTCCTGGAGCCGACTGAGGGCTTCCCGGGGCCCAGCGGCCTCTTGGAAGCGGAACCGTCTGAAGCGCTGATGGGAGGCCTCCGGACTGGGTCCTGGGTCTGTCGGGGGCAGCTCCTGGCTCCAGGCGAAGTCCTCCTCCAGTTTCACTATCAGGAGCCCTTCCCGGTCCTGGAAGCCCGGACCCGACGCCATCTTCAGGTCCCCACACCGCCTTGGCCCCGAAACCAGCTGCGCCCAGTTAGGAAGGCGCCCCGGGCCCCGCGCAAGGATGGCGGGCGTCCACAAGAGCCGGGGGCCCCGAAGCCCCAATTCCCGGCTGAGGAGCCCGGCTCCAGGGCAGACGCAGCCGGCTCCGGCGCCTCGGCGTCAGTCGTTTGCAGGCGCCGCCGCACCACCCCCTGGCCCGCCCCCGCCAGGACCGCCCCAGGGCAGGACCTAAGCACCAGGCTTTCCCCCTTGCCGCGGACTCACGCAGGACTCGGAGCTCGACTCCCACGCCGGAAGTCTCAGAGCGCGTTAGGCGTCAACAACCAACGGCGCCTGCTCCGGACCAACTTCCCGGTCACGTTCCGAGAACTCTAGCGCCCATTGGGTCAGGTCTCGCCACACACTCACCGCTGACCAACCAGAAGAAAAGATTTGCCTGCAGGGGCGGGACGAGCGAGGGGCCAATTGGGGACGAGAGGCGGGGCCATCGGGCGAGCTCCGGGATCTCGGAAACCCCTGGGAGCCGGAATCCGTAGGTCGGTTAGTGGAAATTAAGCCCAAATCGGGTGTGACCGGCGGACTACCAGGGTCAGAATCCCTCGTAAAGCTTACTTAAGTGCAGATCTCCGAGTCACGCGAGATCCTGTGCCTCTGAGTGTCGGGGTGGGGCCCGAAAATCTGAATTGTTAACAAGCTCCTCCACAGACAAGTGGAAAAATTCTTCCCCCACAGACAAATTTGAGAATCGCTGTCCGGGTCAAAACGGATTTCAAGGTGGTCCCCACCCGCTGCAGTTAGGCGGAGCTGCAGCAGAGGGTCCACCCGCCCGCGCAGCCTCCAAGGCATTTGAGCCAGGGTCCACTCGGCCGCCTGCTCGGTGCCTGGCAGAGGCGGAGAAGAGTGGGCCCCGGCCGGGTGAGCGCCGCCGCAGGGCCTGCGGAGAGATGCCGTAGGCAGCGCGGCCAGCGCCTGCGCCCTTGAGGTGCTGGCGCTGCGGGGCCGGGTGCAGAGGCCGTCAGTGGGGAGAATGGGCTTGTGGCCCGTGGCGCTCTCGCGGCTGGACGTCCCCCAGGGCCGCTGTGGACCCAGCCGGCACCACCGGCTTCCGATTTTAAACTTGCCGGGGGCGTGCCTTTTATTGTCCAGCCCTGAGGGGGCGAGATCCTTCTTCATCTCCCTCCTTGGTCCGCCGTGAAATTTCATCGTGAGGGGCAAGTGGAAGGAAACCCGGAGGGTCGATTCCCTGGCCGGCGCAGTCGAGGCTTTGTGCTGGTGAGGGGAGGGCTGCCCAGCTGTGAGACACGGCCCAGGTCGGCCCACCTCCTCCATTCCCGCCAGCGACGGTCAGGCCCGTGATCTCAGGAGATAAAAAGGTCGTAGGGTTGAATCATGACAAACAGTAATCGTTTATTGAGCGCCTGCTTACATGCAACTGGATCCTCACAGCACACAGAATTGTAGGAACGAGACGCTATTATTATCATCCCCATGTTACACAGTGTCAGTTAAGTCACTTGCCCAGGATCACACTTTAGTCTGTCGCTAAAGTTCAGGCTGCCATGATGGTAAAGAGTGATGTGGGGACGGAGAGGGTCAACTTTCAATGACGGGGTGGAAAGAATCCTGAGTACTGTATTTTTTTCTTTTTCTTGTTCCACTTGTCTACTTAAAAAAAGAAATGCACAACGTTGAGAGTTGTGAGTTAAGTTTTATTTGGGTCAAAATGAGGACTGCAGCCCAGTAGACAGCGTACCAGATAGCTCTGAGAAACTGCTCCAAAGAGGCAGGGGGGAAGGTCAGTATATAAATGATTTTGGTGAAGGGGGAATACATGGAATCAAGCACATAGTTTTTACAGAAGGTTTCTGCTAGTCTCGTGTAGGTTACTGCTAGTCACGAGGAGCAGACGTCACCATGAAGGATTTTAGTGCTTTTCTAGATATGAGGAGATACAAGAATTGGGCTCATAATATTGGCTCCTGAAAATATCTAACTATCTGAAGACCTGTTCTGCCAGTTTTTCCCAGAGCACAGAGTGCCTCATTTCAGCTCTCTACCCTGAACTCCTTTCAAGGGGTGTTGAAAGTCAGCAGCTGCAGCAGCACGATTTAATCTTTGTAGAGGTAGATGGCAAGTGCCAATGGAAAATGCCAATTTGTAGTTGACACCCTCCAGAGAAAAGGTTCACCAGCTGTTGTGGCAAATTCAGACCCAGAGGCCTCATAGCACACAGGCTGGTGCAGGTCCATTTCAGAAAGCCTTGTTGAGACATGTGACCACAGAGTCCTGTAAGACCATTTTTTTCATGTTTTAGATCTTCACATTTCAGGAGAAAATATATTCTAACCTAATAACCACCTCTCTGGCATTTACTATGTCATCTCAGATAAATTATTCAGTCTCACTAAGCCTCAAACCTCAGTTCCTTCACCTGTTTTGAGGGGATAATACTATACCCACCTTATAACACTGGGTGATGATTAACCGGGCTAGCATATGTAGGATGCTTAGAATCATACCTGGCACTTAGTATGAACTCAATATTAGCTGTTACTAATGCACAGCAAATTCCTGAAGGCTTACCCTATCTCACAGAAAAGCCACTCGGATTATTACTGCAGGATGTGGAGCATGGGAATGTTTGCAAAACTACACATACCTTGAGATGGTAAGAATGAAGGATAAACCAATTTGCTAAGTTCCCTTTGATTTTAGGTTATTAACAGATACTTAAAGCTAGATAGACTTTCAGAGTTATTCACAATTACTGATCGTATTCCTCCATTTCTTTGAGGCCTATCTATATTCAGGCAGAGAAAATAGCTTTTACAGATGGTATTTTATAGTCAAATACCAATTTGACTGGGAGTGGTGTTACAGGCCAGCAGAACTACAGGGGTTCATTTGGGGCAGGAGTTCTTAACCTAGGGTCTAGAAATTCTAGAGCAGCAGTTCTAAGTACAATAGAACTTACTGTGATGGCGGCTACTGAGCACTTAAAATTCAGCTAGTGTTGCTAAGACCCACTAGGTAGTGGCTACCATCAACACAGTTCTGCAGGGTCACATGGGTGGATCTGGAGATTTTGTAAACCTTTTGATATTGTACACAAAACTGCATGTGTACATGTATTTTCTAGGAAGTGGATCCATGGCTTTCATTAAGTTCTCTAAATGATGAAAAAGATTAAACCCACTACTTTAAGACTGGGTGAAATGTAAGTTAAGGGAAGTAAGTATGCCCTCTAGTAACCACTGTTGATTTCACTTTCTTATACAGTTGACCCTTGAACAATGCAGTGGGGTGTTGGGGCGCTAACCCTCTGCACATTGGAAAATTCATCTGCAACTTTACAGCCTTCCATATCTGTGGTTCTGCATCCACGTATTCAACCACCAGTGGGTTGTGTAGTACTGTAATAAGTATTTATTGAAAAATTTTCATGTGTAAGTGGACTCATGCAGTTCAAACCCATGTTGTACAAGTCAACTGTATTTTCTTGTCCTTAGCTATTGGTGGCTCCCTATTACGTAGAAGAAAAAAGGATTTTGAATTTCAGATTAAAAAAACCCTACTACTGGTCTTAGTTCTCATGGGTACTAAATTCTGTCTCTAGAGCTACTTTCAGTCCTTACCTGAGTCTTATAGATTCCCTTGCACTCAAGGGGCGGGGTGTAGCTGTCTGTGCCTGGTTTTCAAAATGACATTTGATGAAATCTGCAGCGTTAAGAATTTCACATCTGTGCTCTTTGGCGTAGGAGCAAATAAGCAGCTCCTGTCATTCTGAAATGCTTTTCCTGACTCTCATCTTAGGATATCCTGGCCTCCAGGTTTCTGCCACCCTAAGCCTTTGCTATTTGCCACTCTCTCCAGTTTTGGTTTCTTCCCACTTTACTTGACTACAGTTTTCCTGTGATCTATGGCTTCAGGTTTGCTTTTACCTGTAACACATTACTCTTTGATCCCACAGTTAGCTTTGAATCCAAACATAAACAAAACAGTGACTTTAAGTGGCATTTCATTTGAAACACATTTTCTTTTTTAAATAATTTTTTTAAAGGAATGAACTGGTTTTTTAAAATTTTATTATTTATTTATTTATCTTGGCTGTGCTGGGTCTTAGTTGCGGCATGTGGGATCTTTAGCTGTGGCATGCATGCAGGATCTAGTTCCCCGACCAGGTATCGAACCCTGGCCCCCTGCACTGGGAGCGTGGAGTCTTACCCGCTGGACTACCAGGGAAGTCCCGAAAGACATTTTTTTTTAATTGATCTGAAATATATTGCCCTTTCTCCATGAAAATATAAGGCATTTTGATAAAATGTTCTGGAATTTAAATTTTCCTTCAGATTAACGTTAAACTAACTTGCTGATATTGTTCGGTAACGTTAATATTTAAACACTTTTCTCTATTTGGATCTTAAATCACTATTTATCAACTCACATTTTACTGCAGACCAGTAAAGTCTGTTAGATGTGAGGAAGGAGAGGAAGGGACACAGAAAAAGGGTACAAACCATAACTGCTCTCAGTGAGAAAAGGAACGGTAGGACATGGCAGGAAATTGAGCTGGAGAAAATTTTACTAGTTGTCCTTAGATTGCCAGAAACACTGTTAGATAGTTGTTTTGATTAATTTCAAGATAATCCACTTCTAGACTTCAGCTGAAACATATAAAGACATTTTTTGCTGGTCACCAACCAACCCAGTTCAGATACCAATTTTTATTTGAAAATCTCTTAACTGAAGATAATCCAGGACATAGTTCCAAAACTCCCACTTTTACCTCTCTCTCTTTCCTTGGGACTCAATAAGAGAATGTTTCTCAGCCTTAAAAGAGTCAGAATTTTAGGAAAATTACTTTACATTTTAGTCCTAACTTAGATAATTCTATTATCAAAATATTCCAAAGATAATATAAAGCTAATTTAGTTTATTGACTTTAACACAGAATTCACTGCTCTTCCGTAGACTGGAGGACGATGGCCTTAATTAACCACAAAAGGAGCTTTCTCCTCATTTTAGTTTTGTCCTAATGTTGAAAAACTGCCTGACAGAAGTTCCAGGGGAAATAATCCTAACTGAAAACAGAAATAGATATAGAGAGGCTGTCTGCCCCAGAAATCAGTCTGAATTCAGAAAAACCAGTGGTGACCCAAACTAACATGCCTCCTGTCATGGCCAAGATATCCAGTACCAAAGCTGGCCTGAGCTTCCCTGTGGAGCACAGAGAAGAGTCACGGGTGAAGGAATTGCAGGATTTCAAAGAAATCCTTTCAAATAAATGAAACAATGATTTGACTTCAAAATAGTTGGGTTTTCAAGGAAAGAAAATTTCAGTCTTAATTGAAGCAAAAAGCTTTGGGATCTACTTAAGAGTTTCTATCATCCCATGACTGGTTTAGCACAACTCTTTCCCCCACTCTCTTTCTCCGTGGGATAGTGTGACATGTTCAACTTCTGTTTCTTCTCTCAGATTTTGAGATCAGGAGAGAAAATGAAGAGGCTTCTTCAAAGCAGAAAAAAAACCTGTGAACTCTGCATCCCTTCATTGTTCCTTTAGAGAGGGGTGCTTCCCATGGTTCTATTTTACAAAAAAAAAAAAAAAAAAAAAGACTAAAAACATTTAGAAAGTCAGAGGAAAATGTTTAAATATTAACATTACCGAAAAATATTAGCAAGTTAGTTTGGTTAACGTTAATCCAAAGGAAAGTCAGTGCTAAATCCCCAGACTTAGCAAAGCTTAGGTCATCATAACCGCTCTATAGAAACAGAACCCTAAGAGCTCCAACATGGAAGAACCTCTCGACATTAGACCTACTGAGCACCAGAGGACTCATTCAGGAGAGGAGCCTCACAAATGCCCTGGCTGTGAGAGAAGCTTTGTTCATTCAGACGTTTATAGATACCGACGTCTCCACATAGGAGAGAGACCCCATGAATGCACTATACTTTATGAAAAGCAATTTGACAGTGTGTTTTAAGAATCTTAAAATATTTCTCCTCTTTTATCAATCAGTTCCACATCTGAGAAACAATTCTGAAGGGAAAAAACAAAATAAAACAGAATTGCAACAATAAAAATAAAGTCCATGGGCCTCCCTGGTGGCACAGTGGATATGAATCTGCCTGCCAATGCAGGGGACACAGGTTCTATCCCTGGTCCGGGAAGATCCCACATGCCGCGGAGCAACTGAGCCCGTGCGCCACCAACTACCGAGTCTGCGCTCTAGAGCCTGCGAGCCACAACTACTGAAGCCCGAATGCCTAGATCCTGTGCTCCCCAACAAGAGAAGCCACCGCAATGAGAAGCCCGCGCACCGCAACGAAGAGTAGCCCCCGCTCGCCACAACTAGAGAAAGCCCACGTGCAGCAACGAAGACCCAACGCAGCCAAAAATATAAATAAATAAATAAAAGTCTTTACACAAATATCCACCCACACAGACAGAACCTCCAATGGTGCCTCACTGCCCTGATAATAAAGCACAGATTCCTCAACAAGGCTGCAAAAACCATCATGGTGCAGGCCCTGAATTGCGGCAACAAGTACTGCAGTTGACTCCTGCCCCCTCCCCAAGTCAGAATTACTTTCTTTTGGGCTCCCTCAGTGCTTTGTTTAGAGATCATTTTTAGCACTTAACACAGTTCTTCTTAGCTGGGAGGATTAACTGCAATCATACTATGACCTGTGTCCTCTCCTGCCCTTCCAATATACATACATCAACATCACACACATGACTAGAGTTTTACAAGATCAAGAACAGCGGTAATTCATTTCTTTATCTCTTAAAGTACCCTGTACACACTAAACATTAATAAATGTTTGTAGCTTTGAATTAAGAGATGTAAAATAGCTCTTGGAAACTAAGAACATGGAACATTGCATGGATATGCCTTATAACTTTTGAGCATTTTGAAAAGATAAGGGCAAAAAACAGTGTCCACCTCATAAGTACTATAAAGAAATATATTTAAATATATATTTTAAAAATATATTTAAATATATTTAAAGAAATATATTTAGGGCTTCCCTGGTGGCGCAGTGGTTGAGAATCTGCCTGCCAATGCACGGGACACGGGTTCGAGCCCTGGTCTGGGAAGATCCCACATGCCGCAGAGCAACTAGGCCCGTGAGCCACAATTACTGAGCCTGCGCGTTTGGAGCCTGTGCTCCGCAACGGGAGAGGCCACGATAGTGAGAGGCCCACGCACCGCGATGAAGAGTGGCCCCCACTTGCTGCAACTAGAGAAAGCCCTCGCACAGAAACGAAGACCCAACACAGCCATAAATAAATAAATAAATAAATAAAATTTAAAAAAAAAAACTGAAAACTTAAAAAAAAAAAAAGAAATATATTTAAATGCAGGCTCTATACAAAATAAATTTTCAATAAATATCAATGTATTTTATTTCTAGTCTTTGTTGTTTAATGGTAAAAGTGTTTAAGGCTATGAGTTTTCCTCTAAGTGCAGCTTTAGGTACATCCCATAATTTCTATATAAAATATTCTCCTTATTGATGATTTCAAAATAGTTTGTCATTACAGTTTTCATATTTCCTTCCTTCCTTCCTTCCTTCCCTCCCTCCCTCCCTCCTTCCTTTCTTTCTTTCCCCATGCAGCTTGTGAGATCTTAGTTCCCCAACCACTGGACTGCCAGGGAATTCCCATCATTGCAGTTTTTATTATTTCCTCTTTAAGCCAAGAGTTGGTCAACTGGTCAAGCTGGTCAAGAAAGTTTTCCTCTAAAAAAATTTTTTTTTACCGCATTGATTAGAAAATGAGATTCATTCTATTTCTTCTTTGAAAAGTTCATTTTGGTTTTCCTGTGGACTTATATTTTTAAAAATGTGTTAATTATCCCCCAAAGCCCTAGAAAACAAGAGTTCTATCCATAGGACAAAATCTAGAATAGTCTTGGACCTCTCAAGTATTTTTGTATCTTTGGAAGCATCTTTGGTGCTGTGTGAAGGGGAAGTGAGATGGAGGAGTTTAAGTTGCTTCCCAATTCTGCCTTCTGTTTTTTTGTTTTGTTTTTTAGCTTCCTCTTCCCTTGCTAAGAGTTTTTAAAAACAAACAACAAACAAAAAACTACTGTATGGATCTTTTTTTTTTTTGGATGGGCCATGTGGTTTGTGAGATCTTAGTTCCCTGACCTGGGATCAAACCCAGGCCCTCAGCAGTGAAAGCACAGAGTCCTAACCACTGGACCACTAGGGAACTCCCTGTATGGATTTTATATAGCAATTGTTAATCACTGCCTAACTATTAAAGCTGGCAGTAAAAATAGGATACGAAAGGACCTAGGAGAGGCTCATCCCTTTCTCTAGTTGAGACAGTCCTCCTTAAGATGCCATGTTTTTTGTCTCTTGAAAGCAGAGAAATCCTGCAGGGGCCACTTTAAGATTTTTTTTCAATTGTGACTTTCCAGAATCTGCAGTAATTCTTTCACAGTGTATTGAGGATGTTGTATAGGCTAAAATCAAGGAAGTCAAGGAATAGACTGGTGAATCCACCTCCAAGGGGCTCACAGTATGGTAGGGAGTGAGATACAGTACACTTTGCCCTGCTTACCTAGTCATTTTCACATTCCCAAAAAACGATCCTAAGGGCCCTCCAGGAAACTTCATGATCTTTAATTCTTTTTTAAAAAAATATTTATTTACTTATTTGGCTGTGTTGGGTCTTAGTTGCAGCATGCAGGATCTAGTTCCCTGACCAGGGATCGAACCCGGGCTGCTGCACTGGGAGCACAGAGCCTTAGCCAGTGGACCATCAGTGAAGTCCCCCATGATCTTTAATTCTGAAATGAGTACACACTGTGAAATCCTCTCATATTTCTAGCCTAGTGATCTGGGCAGAATAATCTCAGAAACACCCAAAGCTCAGACTTAAGCCTCCAGGCTTGGCTCCCAGCTTCCTCTCAAGTCCCCTGTGAAGATGTAGAACGGGGTGGGAAGGGAAGCTCAGCTATTGGCCTCTCCTTAGCACTTATAATCAATTTATTCAGCCCCTAAATCTGGGCATTTTAACAACTGGAATGAGGGAAATTCTCCCCAGAATGATATAGGTTAGCCTCCGTCCTGTCTTTTCCAGTTGTCAAGACCTCCCAGAGGTCTAGCAAAGCCTATCCCCACATTTTTAAGGCTCCTAAAAAATTAAAATATTATTAAAATTGTGATATATTTTATGTATTTGCATTTAGCATCTTTAACACTCAACACAAGAATACGACTCGGGTGTTCTACTGGAGATAACTTCAAAACTCTAAAACTTGAGGCCCTGGGACTTCCCTGGAGGTCCAGTGGTTAAGATTCCACGTTTCCAATGCAAAGGGTGCAGGTTTGATCCCTGGTAGGGGAACTAAAATCCCACATGCTGCGAGGCCAAAAATAAATAAATTAAAACTTGAGGCCTTTCATAAAGGTGAGACCATACCAAATGGCCCCAGGAGAGGCCTATCCATCCCTATTTTGCATTTTGTATTAACTGGGGCTCCTCCTAAGGGGGAGGGAGAGTGAAGGGCAGCAGCAAAGAACTAGCGGCCCTCACCTTGGTCTGGAGTGGGGCATACTTCCATTGCCCTAACTCCCCAGAAATACAGTTCACCCTGGACAGGGTGGCACTCCTCCTCTAAGATGTTCCTCTCAGGGTCCTCCAAATGCTAGAGAGCCCCCAACAATGACCAAGGCAAGGTGGTAAAAGGCCTTGCAGCTTCCATCTTGTTGGCTAGGAGAACTCGCTCTAGAAGGCCATGAAAGACATCTGACTACCCTGCCAGCAATACAAGTAAATGGTCCAGAGATGCGTTATTTCTTATAAAATAGAAATAACAAAGTCAAGCAAATAGACACCATAACATTAATTATGAGTGTGATTACATAGGTATTTATGCTCTGTGTATTTGAACTAGTTCATTAAAAATATATCCATCTCCAAGGAAAGAGGCATAATGGCATGATTAGCAAGGTTATCCCAGGCAATCTTGCTGTTGGTTTGAAGCAAGGCTTGCACTCCAGCCTCTCCAGAAAGGAGAGGAAGAAAGTTGTAGGTTCTGCTAAGGCGAAGGCGCAGGAGAACACAAGGGGCAGTGAGGGACCTGGGGCCTTGGCCCTGACAGGTCTTCCTGTCGGTTCTGCAGGCTCTGAGATGCTGGGAGTATGCCTTGAACCTTTGCATTTTTTTTCAAGACCTTGCTGGCAGAAAAATAAGCCACTAACCTGAGTCTTCTTCCCAAAGGCTCCACTCTGTGTTCTTCTCCCAGAAACTCAGGGTTTGCCAAAATCCCTAGGGGTCTATCAGGCAACTCCAATGGGGTCAAGCTTCCCCTGGGAAGTAAACAGGCAGCTTGTAGGATTTATGTTATTCCCCAAAGTGCTGTTTTCTGTCCTTAGAGCCATTTTGTTCAACAAGGCCCGTAAGCAAAGGACTTACAGGGTAAAAATCAGACGAGCACAGGCAGAACCTGCTCACAAGTTGTTCCATCCTTGCAGCTGGCTGTAGCAAGGGGGTGAAAGATGCCACCTCCTTAATTGTAAAGTCGAAGGGGGGCTCCCTGGGGAACAGGAGTCATCCCAGGAAAGGGAGGATCCAGCCTTTTACCATCAGTCAAGGCTTCTCAAGGCTTCCTGCAATTCCATGACCAGGTCCACACAGCCAATCCACTGCTTTGCCAACAATGATCACTGGCTGACATGCTAAGGCGCTGCTTCTGGAAACTACTGGTACTGGAATAGTTATAATCTAGACCAGTGTTTCCCAGCCATGTGCACATTGGAATCACCTGGGAAGCTTTAAAAAAAACCCTCTGATGCCTGGTGTGTCTTAAGTCTATTAGAGCTTCCGAAACAAAATTCCACATCCTTGGTAGCTTAGAAACAACAGAAATTTCCCACCATTCTGGAAGCTGGCAGTCCAAGACCAGGGTGCCAGTATGGTCAGGGGAGTGTCCTCTTCCAGGTTGCAGACTGCCAACCTCTGTGTCCTCAAATGGTGAAAGGGGTAGGGAGCTCTGTGGGGTCTCTTTTATAAGAGGATTAATCCCATTAATGAGGGCTCCACCCCCATGACCTCAGCAACTCCCAAAGGCCCCACCTCTTAATACCATCACATCAAGCATTAGGATTTCAGCATATGAATTTTGAAGAGACATGAACATTCAGACTATAGCACCTGGGTACCACCCCCTAGAGATTCTGATGTATTTGGCTTCTGGACATCAGGATTCTTTACAGCTCCCCAGATGATTTAATGTGCAGCCAAAATTGAGAACCACTGATCTCGACATTAATTTGAAGAATTAATAGGAAACCTGGAAGGAAGCAATAGGCCTGGCAGAGGATTTCCAAAAAGGCTGTACATTTGTAATGACTGATGAAAGACATGTGAGAGGTGGGTGTGCTCTGTTTCAATGAAGGTTACTATAAATCATGGGTCAGGTTGAATTTCCTGTTAAGAGTCTAAGTGTAGTAAGTTAAAAAATGGCTGCAACTTCATGATTACTTCTCCTATTGAGAGGGGGTGTCAAATCCTCTTCCCCCGAATCTAGGCTGGCTGTAGTGACTTGCTTAGGCAATAGAATGAACTGGAAGTAACTTTCTGGGACTTCATAAGAAGTCTTGAAGCTGCCATCTGGGGCCTCTTGGAATGCTAGCTCTGGGAACACCAGCCACCATCTAGAAAGTCTGGTTACCTTAAGACTGTCATGCTTCGAGGAAGCCCAAGCTATAGAGACATGGAGAGAGATGCCTAGTCATCTCCAGCTGTTCCAGCCATCCTAGCCCAGGCACCAGACACAGGAGTGAAGAAGCCATTTTCGACATTCCAGTCCCAGCAGACACAACAGGGAGAAGAACCCAAGAATCACCTGCAGACAGCCAGTACTGATGCCTCAGACACACAACCCCAGTCGATTACAGCCATTCTAGTGATCCCCAGACATCTGAGTCACCCTAGCTGAAGCTCCAGTCATGGGGCAGACATAAGTTGTCCCTGCTGTGCCCTGATCAAAATCCCAACCACAAAATCATGAGCTATTATAAAAAAAGATTGTTTTTACACTAAGTTTTGGTGTTATGCTGCAAAAGATAACCAGAACAACAGTAATACACGAATGGTCATGGTACAAGAATCAAAGAATAGAGATAGATACAAAGAAAATGAGGAAATTTTTCCATCACCCCCTAGCTTCACTTCTGCTCCCTTTTTTATAGGTAACAGTTGTACATCCTACCGGTCTCCTTCTGATGTGTTTACATATGTATATGTATTCATTATATGTATTTATCATGCTACATATATAATATTTTCCCAGACTTTTTTAACTTCACAGTGTGCCTCTGAAATCTCTGAATCAAGATGAATAGGCCTTTCTTACTCTTAACAGCTGCACAGTATGGCACAGTAGGGGTGTAACATAATTACTATTTCTTCTGTTGATGGACATTCAGGTTGTTTCCAATTCTTGCTTTAATGAACAATTCTGCAATGAACACCTTATAATGCAACTTTGTGTACATTCAATAATTTCTTTAGAATAGAATCCTCAAAATGGAATAACTGAAGCAAAGGGTATGTGCATTTTTCAAGTTTTTTTTGGGGGGGGGCGGTAAAATATACATAACATAAATTTTACCATTTTAACTATTGTTAAGGGTACAATTCAGTGGCATTACGTGCATTCACATTGTTGTATAACCATAACCACCATCCATCTCCAGAACTTTTTCATCATCCCAAACTGAAACTCTACCCATTAATAAACCCCCATTACCCTCTGCTCCCAGCCCCTGGTAATCACTATTCTATTTTCTGTCTCTATGAGTTTGACTATTCTAGGTACCTCACATAGGTGAAATCATGAAATATTTGTCTCTTTGTTTTTGGCTTATTTCACTTAGCACAATGTTTTCAAGATTTATCCATGCTGTAGCATGTAACACAATTTCCTTCTTTGTCAAGGCTGAATAAGTAAGTAGGTACATCACTCGTCCAGTGTCACACAGCTGCTTAACTGTAGGGACATTATTCTCACTCAGGCAGTCTGACCCCAGAGCCTGTGCTATGAAGGCATATAAAGCACTCACATGATATTTGGTATATATAAAGTGCTCAATATATGTTATCATTCATTGCTGTTCCAAAGCCATGACTTTTGGTATTTTGATACCCCCACCCACCTCCACCATCACATCAGCCTTGGAAAATATTTTTCTGTGGTCTTTGATGTCCAATTTTAGATTTGACTCACATAGTCATTTTCTCCTACTTCCTGCAGCATTAAGAATTGTTTCCAGCTGCTGGCTTTGGTGGAGGCTTGTACTTGTGGGTGGGGATGGGGGTGGGGTGGTGTCTACTGTGCTTCCAGCTGCAGCCCCAGAGACCACGTGCGAGGGCACCCTCTATAGGACAGCAGGTGAAATGCCACCTGAGTTTTTTTTTTTTTTTTAAGAAATTCACGTTCGTTTGTTTGTTTGTTTGTTTATTTATTTATGTATTTATTTATGACTGTGTTGGGTCCTCGTTTCTCTGCGAGGGCTTTCTCTAGCTGTGGCAAGTGGGGACCACTCCTCATCGCGGTGCGCGGGCCTCTCACCATCGCGGCCTCTCTTGTTGCGGAGCACAGGCTCCAGACGCGCAGGCTCAGTAATTGTGGCTCACGGGCCCAGTTGCTCCGTGGCATGTGGGATCTTCCCAGACCAGGGCTCGAACCCGTGTCCCCTGCATTGGCAGGCAGATTCTCAACCACTGCGCCACCAGGGAAGCCCCCACCTGAGTTTTGATACTAATCTGTGCGTGAAGGACTTGTCCAGATACTAAGGCTTTGCTGAGCAAATATCCTTTCAGTCATTTTAGCTTATTTCAACCATATTTTTAAAATGTAAGCTTCTGCTCTATATCTTCAGGGGAGTTAAGGCATGAGCCCTTATGCTCTTGTTAAAGACTCTGTTGTCTGCATTAATTTTATGCCTGCAGTGTTGTATGTGTGTGTGTTTACTTTGGAGTTAGGTCTGTTCTGTGTTTCCTTCAGTATTGGCAAACCTCACATATTACTTGAAAACTTCACATATTTGTTTCTCTATGGACACAGACTGCTTTTTAAAAACCATTCCTAATCCTCTGCATTCCAGTGAATAATATTCCTGTTAATGAGATTTTTGGAAAGTTTTTATTATAAAAATAATGAGCAAAGCATGAAAGTCTTCCTCTAAGACTGAGCTTGGTATACTTTCTGTTTTGCCTTATTATTTTACACTGAAAATAAATTCACAGACTATGTTTCATGTGTCATAAAATGTTTAAATACTCATTGAAAACCACACAAATGTATAGAGGACATAGAGTAAAAAGCACAACCCCCACCTCCAATTCTACTCTCTAGAGGTTGCCACATTATTTCTTGAGTCTATCTTCAGATATTTAAATTTAAAAAACATTTTTCCCATTATTTACAAACATGGGATTATACTATCACAGTGTACGGTAAACGCGCTCTTCTCATTTAATAATATATATTGACCATCTTTGCACATTAACACATGGAAATCCACTGCACTGTTTTCAAGGGATGCAGCGCAGCACACGGGATGGATTCACCAAAACTTACTAAGCCGGTCCCCAGGTGATAGCCATTTAAATTATTTACAGTTTCTGGTAATTCCCTGTCAGTCCAGTGGTTAGGGCGCGTCGCTATCACTGCCCAGCCCAGGTTCAATCCCTGGTGGGGGAACTAAGATCCCGCAAGCCAGGCAGCCAAAACAGAAAAAAAATTGTTTACAGTTTCAAACTAATTGGCAAGTGTGGCAGGCAGGGGAATGTTCCAGAAGAATGACAAGGATCTGAATGAGAAGGTGCCCTTCACACCACCATGCTGGTGAATTCAGTCTGGTTATGTTTACCTGAGACTAGAAAGTAGTCTTGATGGGAAGGACTTAAACAAACAGAATGTTGGAACTAGAATTACAGCTAGACCATCTATTTGGATGTTCCTTCTTTTTCTTTTTCTCCTGCAGTAGATTTGGATCAAAGGAAATCTTTCTTGAAGGTGAAATATGTAAAACAGTTAAAAAGCAGGGGCTGGACTTCCCTGGTGGCACAGTGGTTAAGAACCTGCCTGCCAATGCCAGGGCACACGTGTTCCACCCCTAGTCTGGGAAGATCCTACATGCCACGGAGCAACTAAGCCCGTGCGCAACAACTACTGAGCCCGCGCTCTAGAGCCCGCGCTCTAGAGCCCGCGCTCTAGAGCCCGCGAGCCACAACTACTGAGCCTGCGTGCCACAACTACTGAGGCCCGTGCGCCTAGAGCCCATGCTCCGCAACGAAGAGAAGCCACCGCAATGACAAGTGCGCGCACCGCAACGAAGAGTAGACCTCGCTCCATGCAACTAGAGAAAGCCCGCGTGCAGCAATGAAGACTGAAGGCAGCCAAAAAAAATAAATAAATAAATTCAAAAATAAAATAAAAAGCAGGGGCTGCTTTAGCTGACGTGGGCGGAGGGGTGGGGGGAGGAGTGTCTGTCGAAAGACCCCTGCTAGATTTCTCCAGGTGGACTTCAGAAAGTCCATGAACCCCCTGAAATGATATACTTAACTGTAGAACTGTAGATGCATGTACTTTTTTCTGGACACACACACACACACACACACACAAAGAAAAACAAACAAAAGGGAATTCCCTGGCGTCCAGTGGTTGGGACTCTGGACTTTCACTGCCGGGCTGGGCTCAGTCCCTAGTAGGGGAACTAAGATACCGCAAGCCGCGTGGCGCTGCCAAAAAACAAACAAAACCCCAAAAAACAAAAAACACTGCCCTTATGGTCCATAACCATATCACTAGATTTTTCAAAAAGTATCATGCTACAGAGTAGTTTAAGAATCTGCACTCTAGGGTTCCTAGGGGTAGCGTTTGAAAACCGAGAAGACGGCAGTGCTGGTATTGGGTTCAATGATCCATTTCACAGCTCTTACCAGCACTGGAAATTACCGTTTACCCACCTCTCTCCTCCCCAGGAGATAAGCTCCTTGGGTAAGGGATACTGCCTGCCGTGACCACCCTCGCTGCTGCTGACACAGTAAGAGGTCCACAGTAGGCACTCGGTAAATATTCGCCGTAAAACATGAATGATCTATAGGCTTATCAGGGCCGGAAGACTGGGGATCTACGGCCCCAAAGCAGCCCCGTGGCGCCGAATCCCGCGAGCCCGGGGTCTTCACGTGCCGCGCTGACTCCACTTCCCAACGCTGTGTCCGGGATACCAGCAGCTTCGGCCGCTCCTGCTCCGCGCCTGGAGTGCGGCCGCTCGGGCCGGAAGCAGCTATAGGCCATTGCGGTTGCCAATCTTATCAACGGCGGCTCAGCCCAGCGCCCCCTTATAGACGTAGGTGCCGGAGGGCCCGCCCACCCGCTCTCCGATCGGCTCTTCATACTCCTGGAGCCTCCTGGGAGATGTAGTTCAGAGAGTCATCGCACAAATGCCGACGCCGCGGGTACAGACCCCGGGGTGAGTCGCGCGTCTCGGACTTTTCCCTCCCTCCGGCAGGCCCCGCGGGGTCCCGGCAGGGACGGTGTGCCGGGCGGGTCTCCACCCCAGCGCCTGCCCGCCTGTCGTTGCCCTGCGCAGACACTTCCCCTTTATCCTGGGGCCGTTCTTCCCGCAGACAAACAGCTCCTGCCCACCTCCGTAGACACCACCCACGACGTGCCAGGCGCTGGACACCAAAGAATGAAGCTGGCACTTCTCCCACGGTGCCAGGCGCGCTTGCAATCATTATCTCATTTAATTCCAGAAACGACCCGTTTGACAGACAGGAAAACAAGTTCAGAGAGGTCGAGTAATTTGCCCAGGTCACACAGGTCCTAAATCTTGGATTCCCATATCTCCTCACCACTCCGGGCAGCTTCGAAACTCATAAACAGTTTCACTGCAAGGTGGTGAACAGGAATGACCGGAGCACCAGGCAAGAGGGGTCAGCTCTGCCAGTGGGAGGTGGAAGTTGGGAGCAGGGGCAGGATTATGTAAACCGAACCTCAAAGGGTGCGGGGAAGGGAAAGCAGTTGCCTTTGGCTGTCAGGGACTGTATGATCAAGGCGAGCCTCCTAATAGGGTCCATATAAACACTGGTAGAACAAAAAAAATTTTTTTTCAATTTTTAAAATTGTAAAATGTTGGGACTTACCTGGCGGTCCATGGTTAAGACCCCGCTTCCACTGCAGGGGGTACAGGTTCCATCCCTGGTCGGGAAAACTAAGATCCCAGATCCCGCATGCCACGCGAACGGGCCAAAAAAAAAAAAAAAAAAAAAAAAAAAAAGTTTAAACACATAGGAAAATTTAAAGAGTAAAATGAACACCCACTTACTCTCCATCTAGATTTAACAATCAGAATAATGTGTACTGCACTTTATAACTTATAAACCCTCTTGCTGAAGGTTACCATAGTGCAAACAAAGCTCTCATTTGGTAAGCCGATTGGAGACCTATTCTGACACCCCTACTCCATCACCTGGGACAGGTCAAAGCCACCCACCGCAACCTACTTTGGGAAGCTGGCTTCCTCTCCCTGCTTTCCCATTCTGCTCAGGGGGTCGGAGGTTGTCCAGAATTTGGTTCACCCTCAGAGACCACAGTTACAGTATGTGTCTCAGAGGGAAGTTCATTGCCTGGAAATTCACTTTGAACTTGAATGGTTAGCCTCTCAAAGTCTCAGATTTCTCCCTTAAAATTCAATATACTGGTGGGTGAGGGAGAGTTTGGGTCACAGTAGGATCCATTATTTTCAGTTCCAGGTTAACACAGGAACTCTTCCACGATCTTCTCAACAGGTCTTTCCATTCTCTTAATAAGAGATATGTATTATATTCAAATACAGTAAACCTCCTTTATCATGATGGTTGCGGGGACAGGACTGAAATCAGCTTTGAAGCTAAGCTAATTATAAAATACTTTTTTAAAACTATCTTTTTTTATTATAAAAGTAATACATATTGATTTTAAAATCCCAAAATGATACAAAAATGAATGTGGTAGAAAGTGATACCCCTGATGACCAGGAATGGAGAAAAGATCCGGGTGTCTGAGCTGTGCATCACTTAGGAGGAGAGCAAAAGTTGGACCCTTTGCAGCAGTTGCATTGGTTTTAGATTTGTCATGTCCCCAAATAAAGGCACAGAGGTACAAGACTGAAATCTGCTTTGAAGGTTACAGAGGTATAGTCACAGAGGTACAAGAAAGAAGAGTTCATCAACAATCCATTTTACTTGTTAAATCAAACATTTAAAATGCATCCCAAGGACTATAATCCTATTTTCACATTTCTTCATTTTAAATCACTGGAACCTCAAAAAATGGAAGTTTTGTGAACCTCTCTTGACCTAGAAAGGCCTCAGTGGCAACAAAACACTGCCTTTCAAGAAGTCCCTGCTTCAGAATTGCCCCTGTTGCAAAAAGTGTCACTGAAATTGCAAAATATCCTGCTGTAGACTGGAAAGCCCCACTTCCTACCCGATTCTGTCGTAGCTGCCTTAGTCTTAGCTTAGAGGAGTTTCCTGGCCAGACAAGACGGCGTCAGAGATCCCAGGAACACGAAGGATGCTTTGTGGCATTGCATGATTTCATCATTTCTGTCTCAGCAGTGGGAGACTGCCTTCCGGAATCTTGTACAGGTCCTGGTCCCAGAGAAACCCCAGTTAAAACCCTTCTGGCCCAACCTGAGAATTTCACACATCTGACATTTGCACCATAAAGGTGCATTTGGGTTCATTCATTTTTTAGGGAAGTTGTTGGGTTTGGGTATTATTTTCTCACCAGGATCCAGAAAACTGGATGCTGTCAGCTGTTAAACCCCAAACACTGAATACTCTGTAAGATATAAAGCCCATGGACCAATCGGACAATAAAATAAATTCAACCAACGAGAACTCATGGAAGCCTTGATCCCAGGTTGGTCATACAGAGGGGCTGTTTGTTCAGCCAGGCATCAGAATGCTGTCACTGACCTGAGGGAATGGTCAGCATGGCCCATTTTGAGCCTCGCTGGTCGCTGAAAAGGTGACATCTACGGTTAGTGATGAATAGTAAAATAACAAAGTATCATCATGCAGGGAGACAATACTGCAAAGTGGTTAATAGAGTGAGTTTGAACCCTGGCTCTGGGCAAGTCTCTAAGCCCGGCTGTAAATGGAGATGATGAATCCTGCACTGAAGGGATACTGCAGAGATTTTAGGGAATAATGGATATAAAGCACAGAGCTAAAAAAAAAAAAAAAAAGCACAGAGTAAGCATCGTTGAAGGGTAATTGTATTACCAACAAAACATCTGTAAGCCAAACATTTCATGAGGAAGACAGAAAGTTTAAACCAGGATATGCAAATGATGTCAACTAAGTGATAGAAATACCATTTTGCAACCACCACTCTAGCAACTGATTTAGGAAAGGATCATCAATGAAGGCTAACACCATGGGGTGAAAGATTGTGAGGGAGCGAGACCTTTCCACACACCAAGGTTCCATATTAATTACAAAGAAAAAAATGGCCTTTTACAATGGAGAGATCTCAAGGAGGCGTGGATGGACCCTCAGTCTAATAATGAGGAAACAATCACACAAATCTACATTGAGGGACACTGTGCTTGGAAAGGACTTTTCAAAAACAGTAATGTCTTTTTTTTTTTTTTTTTTAAATAAGAGGGCTTGACGAAGCAAACCTCCAGGTCTGAGACTTCACCCACTGTCCCCACTTTACTTTTTGTTTTTTATATTTATTTATTTATTTAATTTATTTTTTGGCTGCGTTGGGTCTTCATTGCCGCGCGCGCTTTCTCTAGTTGCAGCGAGCAGGGGGCTACTCTTCGTCGAGGTGCGCGGGCTTCTCATTGCGGTGGCTTCTCTTGCTGCGGAGCACGGGGCTCTAGGCGCCTGGGCTTCAGTAGCTGTGGCTCAAGGGCTCTAGAGCGCAGGCTCAGTAGTTGGGGCGCACCGGCTTAGTTGCTCCGCGGCATGTGGGATTTTCCCGGGCCAGGGCTCAAACCCGTGTCCCCTGCGTTGGCAGGAGGATTCTTAACCACTACGCCACCAGAGAAGCCCTCAAAAACATTAATGTCTTGGAAGAATTTTAAAAGGTGGGGGGAATGTGAAAGTGTTCTAGATAAAAGGAGACTACAGAGATTTGGCAACTAAAGGCAATGCAGGACCTCTGATTGGATCCTGGATTGGGACAAAAACAAAAAGCTGTCAAAGACATTATCAGGACAATGGGGGAATTTGATTATGGAAAGCTTGTAGTATTGTAACAACATTAAATTTCCTGAGTGTGATAATACTACTGTGATTATTTAAAATAATATCCTTGGGAATTCCCTGGCGGTCCAGTGGTTAGGACTCGGTACTTTCACTGCAGAGGGCCTGGGTTCAATTCCTGGTCGGGAAATAAGATCTGACAAGCTGCGTGGGGGCAGCCAAAAATAAATAAATAAATAAAATTTAAATAAATAAATAATAAAATAATATCCTTGTATCCTCATTCTTAGTATTTAGGATAGCTAGGGTATTTGAAGTGATATCTGATATGTTTTCAATTTATTATGAAATGCTTCAAAAAAACAAAAAAGTGTGTGCATGTGTGAGAGAGAATCACTAAACATGAAATGTAAACGGTTGCTGAACTTAGGTAAAGGGTATATAAGTGTTCATTGTACTATGCTCTCAAATTTTCTGTGGATTTGAAATATTTTGAACCAAAAAGTTGAGGATAAAAATCAATGTAGCAGAAAGACACAGCAGTTAACGGAGGAAGCAGTCAGCTCCCCCCATACAAACTCCATTAGCTTCGGAGCCACCGCTGGGGCCGCATACTGGGCTGCAAGCCCTAAGAACGCCTATGCCTTTTTCACCCTTGTTTCTCCAGCATCCTGGTCCAGAACATGTGTTCAGTACACATGCATGCATGACACCCTCCCTCCGGAGTCTGCTCCCAGGAAGCCACGGCAGAGTTAGTGCTGGGACAAATAAATCAGGATGGTGGCCCCAGGCGTCGCATTTCGAGGCCTTTGTGTTGCTGGAAGAACCAGACAACTGGAACTAGTCAACAGGGGCGACCCCAGGGCTTGTCTCCTGGCGGTGCCCTTCTGGCCTCACCTGCCTTCTTGGGCAGGGAGGGGCAGAGCTTGCAGGGCTGTATTTGCTGCTCCCCATCCCCCTGTCATTGGCTCCAGAGGGTCAATAAAACCCCAAGAGTCTGGAGGAGAGCAGTTGGCCAGAGGGGCTGACCTTCATCATGGTTCTCTCCAGCATGGGACCAGGGGCTCTGTTCACCCCACCCCCACCCCCGTATCCTGGGAGGGGAGAGGGAAGCATCTGACTTCCTGCCCAAAGATCCAGAATCTGGAATCCAATCCCAGACCCTTCCTCAAAGACTTATCCACCACTCTGCAGTCCAGCCCAAGTCAGTGAGAGCTGGGGTGCTGACGACCACGTGTCTGACAAGGCATTGAGTCCTCCCAGCTGGAAAAGCCTCTGAATCTGTAAGAAAGAGAACACAAACCAACAATGACACACTCACAGCCTTAGTCTCAGTTCCCACCAAAACACAGAGCATTTCCTGTGCCTTTTCCGTTATTTCACAAGCTGCTTCTTACGTCTCCCTCTGGGCTCCAGGACAGACAGCTGTTTCTCCCCTCAGAAGCCAGACAGTTGCCTCCAGCCTCTCCTGGTCAACGCCATGGCCAAGACCCGTAGTGACCATCTGCTGTACTCCCTGGAAGAGCTGGTGCCCTATGACTTCGAGAAGTTCAAGTTCAAGCTGCAGAACACCAGCCTGGAGAAGGAGCACTCCCGGATTCCCCGGGGCCAACTCCAGACAGCCAAGCCAGTGAAGCTGGCCACTCTGTTGGTCACCCACTACGGGGAGGAGGACGCCGTGCGGCTGACCCTGCAGGTCCTGAGGGCCATCAACCAGCACCTTCTGGCAGAGGAGCTCAACAGGGCAATCGGCCCAGGTAAGCGGCCCCACGCGCCCTCCTCTCCCACTGCGACTGCTGGCTGTTTGCAGAGTGGGGTGGAAGGTGCAAGAGGGACCAGTTCGGACCAGTGCGTCCTGACTTGGGGGTTAGAAGTCCGAGGTCTGCAACAACCGCGGTGACTTCAGCCAAGCAAGTCCTTTCCCCCCTCTCTGGTCTTGGAAGCTGGAGTAAAGCTAAGGCTCAATGGCTTTTTTAAAAAAAACCCAGAAGTACGAGGTTCTGACTATGGGGCAGGATCAGGAAAGGCAGGAGCTGGATGCCTGTTGGTAGAGAATTCCTCACTTCATTTGTCATTAACACTTACCTACAGATGAGTATCTTTGGGTGAGCAAGAAACTAACCACTCCTGTCAACAGGGTTGATGGGTAATCTCATTGTTATCCACCTCATTTCAGTTTTGAGTTTTTCTCTAACACATGTTACAAAGATATTTTAAAATTCTAAAAGGACTTTCTCCTTCCTTTCCTTTTCCTTCCTTCCTTTCCTCTTTGTCTTTCTTTCTCTCCTTCCTTCTCTCTCTCCCTCTTCCTTTCTTCCTTCATCTTATCTTTCTTTCCTTTTTTCCTTCCTTATCCTTCTTCTGCTACTCTTTTGCCATAACTTTCTGATTTTATTACATTGTGATAAAAGGCTGTGGCCTATTTGATTTCTGCTTTTAAAGACTTTTTTTTGGAGATTTGGGGTGTGGGGGGGCTAATCTGTGATCAGTTTAAAAAACTATTTTTCGATGTTTGAATTTTTCTTCTATTTCTAGACTTTAAGAATACATTAGGAATGCTTTGCATGTGCTTCTATGAGGTAGAAGAGTTTACATAACATAAAAATTCTCTGCTCTTTGAAAGAGTGATAAAGCTAAACTGTAATCTGAGTCTGGTGTAATTTGATGAGTAGAATTTTAAAATTAATTTTTTGTATTTTAAAATAGGGTTATTCATCTCTTCAGGATTTCTTACCAGTTCTTGAGCCAGTTTTCATAACATATTTTTCCTAGAAAGCCAATAGCAAAGTGTTTTAAGCAACTATAATTTTAATAAGGGCTTTTCAAACCAAAAATTAAGGTGCTAATTATAGGTTATTTTCATTTCTTTATTAAAGTAGTGGTTTTCAAATTGTATCCCAGGAAGACATTTCAGGGATTCTTTAGAATGCTAGCAAATACTTGATTCAAATTTTATTAATTGTTTAACTTACAAAACTAACAAATTCATATTAAAATGAGTCATTAACCAAATTTTAAAATATTGGAGGCCATCAGTGTGACAGTTCATGCTTGAACTCCTTTTTATGGAGACCTTGGAATTCAGCCCTTCCTGTCATTTCTGTTTAATTAAACATTGTTCTGAAATTTCCAGGCAAGCTGTCTTTTAAAAAAAATTACCATTTACACTTATCTGAGTTAGGATTTTCTTCACTTCATGAAACCAAAGGGGGGAAAAAAAACCCAAAATAAATTAGTTTCTGAAGTTTTAACTGTCCTTCATGACCCCAATTTCAATTTTTTGTGCCGATCTTTATTGACTGATAAGTGAGCTTTGTAGATCTGTAAATCGCACACAAATGTATACCAATAAACTAGGGTTTTCACTTATATATTAAGAATTCTATGTAAGACCTTATATTGGAAACAAGCTCTCCTGCCTAAAAAGTTTGAAAAGCACTATTTCAGAAATAAGATAGCAGATAATTAGTATGTTCTTATTTAATGGTAATTGACTGCTGTTGTCTAGAATGTCCTGAACTTCTCTAATTTCCAAAGGGATTCTGTCTTCTCTCCCTTCCCCCAAACCTTGAACCTGAGCACCGGACATTTTCATGCCTTTTCATCTCATTGTCTTTTCAGGGTGTCAGGTAAAAGGAAGTGACACAGACAGTTCAGCAATGTCTGGTTCCTCTGGGGAGATTAAGGCCAAGAGTCTGAAGATACCAGATGGCCTGGAAGGTGACAAGCAGCAACAAAGTGGTGACGGGGCTGGCTGCCCACCACCCATCCAGCCTGAGGCTGGAAGGGGGCCCCAGAAGAAGCCTCTGGGCCAACGGAGAGATCAGAAAGGCTCTGAGGGCCTAGATGTGCAGGGCAAGCCAGGGGCCAGGAACACAACTCTGTCTTCCAAGAGAAGCCCCTTTCCCAGCAAGCCACAGGGGGAGAAGGGGAGCAATGTGGGGGTCAGGCTGCGCAGGAACGCCAGCTCTGCAGGAAGGCTCCAAGGGCTCTCCAGTGGGTCGTTTGCTGGGTCCCTGGGAAGGAAAGAATTTAAGATATCTGAAGCATATTTACCTTCAGGAAAGAAGCGACCCAAAAGTCTTGAATTTACCATTTCTCCAGGAGAGACAGAACCTCTCAACCCAGAAACTCTTCTGCTTCAAGAGAAAATGAGAAGTGAGAATCCAGGCTCAGCAGCCACTCTGAACACAGGGGCTACTGTGGCTGCAGAGAAAGGCTCCAGGAATCCAGAACACGCCATGACTCTGGAGGGGGGAGCACTCAGGAATACACTTTCCAGTGTATCATTGGCTGGAAAGAAGATCTGGGAGCATCCAGAGTCCACAGTACCTGCAGAGAAGAGTGGAACTGAGGCTCCAAAGACCTCTAAGACCTTGAAGGAGGTGGTAGGTGGTGCGCTCCATGATCCTTCAAATCCAGAAGTCCCTCCATCTTCAGGTAAGAAAGGACCTCAGAATCCAGAAGACCTGGCATCCTTAGGAATGACGACCTTTGCAGGTTTCCCCCTGCAAACCTGCTTTTATCCCCACTGTATTCATTTCACTGGATCCCTGGGTCCCCCTTGAGATCCTCCACCCTTTGAGAATCTGATGTAGGCTCTGAATTCTGAAAAATGCATATCTGCACATTTTCATAAAATGTTGCAAACATTTCAGTTAGTTAGTTCTTAGACACTCTAAAGTCCTTCTTTAGAATTCCCAAGGGCTCCATGGACCCCAGGTTGAACATCTGAGAAAGACTGGGTACAAATATCACCTTGTCACAATACCTCATGGCAGTATGTCATGGGACTGCGATTCTGCTATTCGCCTCTCTCTGAGCAGGGAGGGAGCTGTTGGCTAAAGTCCTAGGTCTCTTTTACTAAAGAGGCAGAAATTAGGATGGTGATGGGTTGTGAATGACAGAAACGCCAAAATAACATAACTGAAACAAGATAGACATTTGTTCCTCTTTCACATAAATGACACACAGGTGGTCCAGGACAAATGTGGTACCCCATGGTCAGGAACCCAAGCTCCTGCTGCTTTTCTGCTCTACGGAGTTTGCTCTCAAGGTCGTGGTCTCAGATGGTGGCATCCTCATTCCAGGCAGCAGGATGGAGGGACAAAGGAGAATAGTATCACTTAGGGAAGGTTTTCGGAAGTTTCGAGATGCCGCTCGTCATGCCTCCATTTACTTCCTCTTGGCCAGAATGTACAGGCACGTCGTGGGTTTGGTTCCAGACCACTGCAATAAAGCGAATATTGCAGTAAAGCAAGTCACATGAATTTTCTGGTTTCCCGGTGCATATGTTTATACTATACTATCATCTATATTAAGTGTGCAATAGCATTATGTCTAAAAAAAAAAAGTACCTACCTTAACTTAAATATACTTTATTGCAAAAAAAAAAAAAACTTTATTGCTAAAAAATGTTCACCATCATCTGACAACACAGGGTTGCCACAAACCTTCATTTTGTAAAAAATGAAGTCTGTGAAGGGCAATAAAGTGAAGTGCAATGAAGTGAGGTGTGTCTGGAGTCACATGACCACATCTAACTGCAAGGGAGGCTAAGAAATGTAGTTTTTTGGGGGGGGCGGGGAACAGCCATATGGACAGCAATCAATGCTATCACAAGGGAAGGAGGGGAAAACGGTCACTGGGGAGCTCGCAGTCTCACTTGCAGATGTGATATGAATTCCTGGGACCCTGCGAGAGGAGGTGGCAGGAGGGGACTCGTGGATTGAGTACGTTTCTATTCCTCCTGTATCTCCTGTCACTTCTGCTTTATGAATCTGTGCTATGGTCTTGGGGCAGAGCTGGTCACAGCTGTAGGTCATCACGGTGGGCTATACCCTTCAGCCTTGTAAAGTCCCCTTCTTTACTTTCACTTCATGCTGCCTGAATCTGGATGTGAGCAGTGGCCCATTCATTCCTTCATTCAACACGCACTTCCCAAATGCTCACCACATGCCAGGGATTCTGCTAGGGGCTGGGGGTCTGGCCATGAGCAAGTCATCATCCCTTGGGAGCTCTACACAAGTTATGAGCAGTCTAGGTGGTGGTTAAGTGGCAAACACCAGTCAGAATGTCTTACTATCTTTATATCACCTGTATCAGTGTACGTGCAGGAGGAAGGCATAGAATTTGTAGCAAAAGGCCTTTCTTTAGGATAAATGCCCAAGAATTCCAATCCTCAGGACTGGTATGAGATCTAGCCCTTAGCCCTCAGTCCCAGTGGCTCCTTTGCTACCTCGCTGGAGGGAAGTCGGGGGAGGACAAGCTAGGGAGAGCCCTCAGTCTAACCGAGAATGTACGTATCCCAGGCACGGACTCTCGCTAAGCTGTGATTTGCAGCATTCCTTGGTAACATCTTGGGTTTGTCACTCATGAGATTTTTCCACTGCTATGTCCCCAGGGAGGCCGCAGGACAAGGCTGTGTGTCCCCTTTGCCGTGCCCAGGAAGGAGACCCGGTTGGTGGCAGCTGCGTGCATGTTTCCTGCAGCTGCTCCGTTGCTTCTAGGGATCCTGAGGCCTCACGCGGCCACTCATCCAGCTGCCCTCGGTGCCAGGACTTGCTCCCGGGGGAGAGCCATGGAAGCCTCGAGTGGCAGGAGGGCCTGCAGATGGCCAGCCTGAGCCCCAAGTCCCTGCCACAGTGTGAGCGTCACATGAAGCAGGTCCAGCTGCTCTTCTGCGAGGACCACGGGGAACCCATCTGCCTCATCTGCGGGCTGAGTCAGGAGCACCGAGGCCACCGGGTTCGCCCCATCGAGGAGGCCGCCCTGGAATACAAGGTAGGGCTTCCTGCTTTGGGGTTCTTCTCTGCTGGGCACTTGAACACATCGGGGCTTGCTTCATTTCCCCCAAAACCCTGGGAGCTGGTGCATTGGCCAGCATCTTTGGGCTGTAAATGGCAAACACAATACAAAGCAAGCCAGCAAAGAGGGATTTACTGGTTCATGTAGCTCAGAGGTCTATGGGAATCTAGCTTCAGGTATGGCTGAATCCAGGTGCTCACAAGAGGTCATTAGAAATCTTTCTCACTGCCTCTTGGCTCTGCTTCCTTTGGTGTGATGGATTCATTCTTCCTCTTTCCTGGGTACCTCTCCCTGTGCTCTTGGCTGCCTCACCCTCAGCTTTATTCCCTGAAGCAAGTTTTCCCATCTAGAGTTGGCACCAAAATGGCAGGAGCCAAGTTCAAGCTTTGACAAGTGCTCTTTTTTTCCAGGAACAAATTCAGAAGCAGCTGGGGCATCTGAAGGAGTTGAGAAAATCTGAAGAGGAGCAGAGATCTCAGGGGGATAAGAAGACAGCAAACTCCCTGGTAAGGCTAGGGTGGTCTATGGCCAGTCTTTGCCTGGATTCACCCCTGCAGAAGGAGAGAGGGAACCGAGAGTGAGCAGGGGTCCCTGAGGTCCTGTACTGGTTCACAGGCAAGCAGAGCCGATCACATAGTTAGAATCACCTGCTCTTGGGGGGCAGGGAATAACAGGTGTCAAAGGATGAGCTTGTCCCGAGGGAAACCACCTCCAGCAAGAAGTGGCATCTCCCAGGACCCTGTCATGCTTTCTTAGACTCACCACAAAATGGTTTAGAGAAACGAATGCCAGTGGCTGTAGCTGAGGAATGGGATTGAGGAAAGGAGAGGAGAGACTTTTCAACTTTAAATACTCCTCTGTATTGTTTTTATAATTGTTGTTGTGGTCTATTGTACTTTTTTTTTCTTTACAAAAACCATGTTGATTTTTAAAATTCAAATGCTTAAAGTAGACATTTTCTTTAAAACTGTGGTTTTGCAACGCCACAGATTTCAGTAAGTACAACTTAGTGGCCTTCCTGTTAAGCTGTTGTCCAGACTCGGATGCGTTAAGTTGCTCCTGTTTTCCCTGCATGCGAAGGAGCCTACCCACAGAGCCTTGATCTGTCTGGTGCATTTCTGTTGGTTGGATCCTGTCTCCCACTCTGAGTTCCAAACTTCTTCAGGGACCCACCACACTGCAGTGGGAAACAGGCAAAGATAACAAAGGGCAGAATGGGAGGAGGGTGGCATTGGTCCAGGGGTCTGACTTTTGGGAAACTCTTGAGTTGTAGTAAAATGAAAACCCTTTCCTATAATCCCAGGTGGCTTGGAACTTGTGGATGGAGCAGAGGTCAGGGGTGCCCCCCCAAGGAGGGTGAGGCAGGAGCCTGGGCTGCTCAGGGAAACCCAGGGAGACAAGAGGGTCCAGCCTTCCCTTAAGATACAGTGTCACGGGCTCTGTGGAAAGGAGATGCTATTTTCAGGCCTTTGCCTTCTACTCCTCCTTTTTTCAATAATTAAAAGAAAAAATTTTAATCATAGGGAAGGGGTAGGGAAAGCTCTTCTTTATAGCAGAAAGCCAGATAAAACAAGTATAGAAGAATAATTGAATTAGAAAATTTCCACTATACAATTGACACCGACAGGGATCAGCAACAGATACTAAAATTTTTAGAGAAAATCGTTAGAGAACGGGATATTTACACACTCTCAAAGTACCACTCCCCAAATTACTTAGGAATTATAAAGGAAATAATATATATTTACAGTAGCGATATCTGGTAGACGCTTCCTTAACCAAGCATCAATCCTAGTATGACTATAATGGTGATGGCAAACTGGACAGTCTTTGCCTCCCAGTGGGGTATGCTAGAAAGAGCATGGCATTAGGTCTATGGTATTCTTGCCCCAAATGTTTCTCCTGAATTTAATCATGAGCAAAATTATAGAATTTTAGAATATAGGCCATTGAATGAGACAACTGACCTGTCCTCTTAAAAAAAAGTCCACGTTACTGCCATCAACAACAACAAGAAGTGTTCCAGACTCCATGTTTAGGAACATCACATTGGAAACTTGAAACTGGCCACGGTGGGAATATCAACACCACAGAAATGGCAAATGCCACAGCCCAGCCTTGATTGATTGTTTTGTTGATGGTCTAGACTTAGAAAGTGTTGGAGAAAGTGTGACTCGTGCAGACCAGATGCACAGGTGCATGTCTGTGGTGCTGCATTCTAAAGACTGAGAGAACACTCTTCCGCACCGGAAACCCAGGACGTGATTCAGCAGGGTTGCTGATGTCACAGAGGAAGGAGTGAGGTTCCACACACATCGAGTTTATAGTCTCACTCCTTAATTACAAGAAAATACCAAGCAACATCAGAACCACTCTCGAATGTCGACTAAGGGACTACGGTGGGCGGGGGAACAGGAGCCGGGCAAACATCCGCGAAGCATCCTGTGAGGCCCTGGGCTCTCTGGAATTTACACCAGAGTTCTATCCACTAGTATTTTTTGTTAACTGTGTATCAGTTTAGCTAATAAATGAATGTGCCCATATTAAAAACAACAACGACAAAAGGTGAAGAAACTTTTTTGGTTCAAAAGAACTAAAGACTTAATCCTGTCCTTTTGAGCCAAAAATGAGATTTCTTCTGTCCAGTCCTAGTAGATCTGAAGGGCCCTCTCCCTCCTTGGAGGAAGGAAAGATGCCCTAGAGCCACTTCACATGTCCACAGAAGCTTTTTAGTGATGATGAGAAAGAGGACGGCAGAAGAGGTCATGGTTGGCCCGTGTGCAAGAGTATTGGAAGTCAAGTTCACTTGCGTTCAAATAGATGGACTGACTGACCCCTTTCAGGGCAGTCTGAGACTGTCGGGGAGTGGAGAGAACTCTCCCTCCTGGAGACTTTGTGGTCCTGACCTTGTCTATGACTCCAGACATATGCAATCCTCACGCTGCCTTTCAAGGAAGGAAGAAGGTGACACCAGTTATCTTAGTGTTCTGGGGCTGCCCTAACAAAGTACCATAAACTGGGCGGCTTAAACCACAGAAATGTATGCCTCCCACAGTTCTGGAGGCAAGGTGTTGGCAGAGCTGCTTCCTTCTGAGGACCGTGAGGGAAGGCTGCTCCAAGGCCTCTCTCCTTAGCTTTTAGGTGTCTCCTTCCCCCTGTGTCTCTTTACATGGCATTCTCCATGTGTATGTATCTGTGTCCAAATTTCCCCACTCCAGTGGCCCACCCCACTCCAGCACGACCTCATCTTAACTAATTGCATCCTCAATGACCCTATTTCCAAATAAGATCATACACTCAGGTACTGGGGTTAGGACTTATAACACATACATTTTGGAGGGGACACAATTCAATCTATTTTACCAGGTTTTAGGGCATTTTCCAAAAGCCAACCTGTTCTGGAAGGTTCCAGCCCATTTTGCCTCCTACTCTGGAATTCAGGCCTCCAAGAGGCTGAGGAAGCCTGCTCTTACCCACCTCCAGGAGGTGGGCTTCTGCGGGTTCCCTGGGCACACACGTCTACCTCACCGCATAGGCCCCTACACCTCCCTGACTTCTGTTCCCCAGAAACAAGCTGAAACCCAGAAGCAGAGAATCCAGTACCAGTTGGAGCAGTTATGCCAGTTTTTAGAGCAGCAAGAGCAGCTCTTTGTGGCCTGTCTGGAGGAGCTGGGCCAGACCATTGGCCAAGTCAGGGAGACATATGGCACCCGGGTGACAAGGGACATCGCCCTTCTCGACAAGCTGATTGGGGAGCTGGAGGCCAAGCAGTGCCAGCCGGAATGGGAGCTTATGAAGGTAAGTGTGGCTGGGTCTGGCCTTCCCCCATCCACTGTGCACAGTAGGGTGACATGGGCTCCCAGCACTGCCATCAGCTCTGCCCAAGCCAGTGGGTAAGGCCCTTAGGGCCGGGGGTGGGATTTGGTCTTGGTGACCCACAATGCCCAGGCCCCTTCAATGAATTCTCAGGAGCCCAGGATGGCCCAGTATCTAGGGGATCCCGTGACATCTCCCAGAAGAGATCAGCAGAGTTTGGGTACAGTTATGTGCAGGCCCCAGCAGGGGTGCCACCTCAGCAGATTAGAATTAGAACTGGGGAGAGGTGCCCCATTTTTGCTGACACTGTGGGGCTGGGAGCCCAGGAGGAGAGGCCAGGAGTCAGCACAGCCCCTATGAGACTGGTAATAGAGAACTTCCCTCTTTTCTCTCCTAGGACATCGGAGTCACCCTGCACAGGTACCAAGAGGTCCCCTGATGATCCCTTGGGTGTCCTGCAGGAAGCATTTGGGGAGGCAGACCTAGGAGGGAGATGATCCCAACCCGGGGCCTGTGGCTCCTCCCTGGGTCCTCCCCTCTCCTGCAGCTTCCGAAGGTGAAGGCCTTTCTGGACTTGTGTAGCAAGAATGGGAGCACAGTCAGGAGGGGGAGCATGGGGTCAAAGACTGGACCAAATGAACATGGCCTGTTGTGTGGTGGTGGCTTCATAAGAACCCCCCCCCCAACAGACTGTGTCCCATGCAATTCGCCTTATGAAAACTGTTCCTGCAGGAGTGCTTGTGGCCACAGCGAGGGAAGCACTTTCCAGGAGTGGATCTGCTAAGCCCAGTAGGCAGGGGAAGGGAGGGAAGAGGAGGAGAGGGAAGGGGAGGGGAAGGGAGGGGAAGAGGCTGGACCTTCCAATCGCCTGGGGGAGCTTTACATAATCCTGACATCCAGGTCCCGCCAGACAAATTAAACCTGAATCTTCAGGAGTACAACCCAGGCATCAATTTTTTAAAGTATTTTTTTGGTGGTAAAATATACATAACAAAATTTACCATTTTAACCATTTAAAAATGTACAGTTCAGTGGCTTTAAGTACATTCGCATTGTTGTGCAACCATCACCATGATCCATCCCCAGAATTTTCTCATCTTCTCAAATGGAAACTCCCTACCATTAAACAACTCCCCAATCTCCCCTCCCCCAACCCTTGGCAACCACCATTCTACTCTCTGTCTATATGAATCTGACTACTCTAACTACATCATATAAGTGGAATCATACAATATTGTGTTTTTGTGTCTGACCTACCTCACTTAGCATAATGTCTTCAAGGTTCATTCATGTTGTAGAATGTGCCAGAATTCCATTCCTTTTTAAGGCTGAATAATATTCCATCATGTGTATATACATTTTGTTTATCTATTCATCCATCCGTGGATACTAGGTTGCTTCTACCTTTTGGCTACTGTGAATGATGCTGCTATGAATATCGGCATACCTATATTTGTTTGAGTCCTGCTTTCACTTCTTTTGGGTATATCCCCAGAAGTGGAATTGCTGTATCATACAGTAATTCTATGTTTAGGTTTTTGAGGAACTAGAGTACTATCTCCCATGATGTCTACACCATTTTACATTCCCACCAGCAATGCTCAAGGGTTCCAATTTCTCCATATCCTTGCTAACACTTGTTATTTTTTATTTTTTTTAAATAGTAGCCATCCTAATGGCTGTGAAGTGGTATCTCATTGTGTTTATTTTTCTCACTTAATATCATTTTTATTTCAATAGAAAGAAAAAGACTCAGGGAAGTGTAATTAATTTGACATAGGTAATTCTGGGCTGAGCATTTCAACATCAGTACCACTTTATGGCCATTATCAAAACTCACTGTGATTTTGATATCAGTGGTTTTTAAAACTCCCCCAGGTGATGCCAATCCATGGCCAGAGTTGAGGACCAGTGTTTAGAACTTGAAGCCCAGGGAGAACTTTCTTTGCGAAGCCAAGGCTGGACTGGGTGTGCCCTGTGGAGGCTGCACCTCCCTTCCAGCTCATGAGACCTTGGGCTACCCCCATGCTCCAGTCCTCTTTGGCCAACGATCTTTTGTCTCTAGGGCCAAGAAGGTGACTGTCCCTGAGCTGTGGGCCACCCCTCCAGAGGTGAAAGAAAAGATCCACCTGCTCTACCAGAAATCACAGTTTGTGGAGAAGCGCATGAGGCACTTCTTGGGTAGGTGGGCTTGTGGGAAGATGGGAGGCGCCTGCTCACCTCCTCCCTGAGAGCCACGTAGCCTGGAGCCCCCTGGTGTCCCTTCTCCATCCCCCATGGCCTTTCTGACTCTGCCTTCAGCCCCTCCCAGATCTGTCCCTATCCGGGAAACTAACTCAAACTCCTTCTCCTTTTAGAAACCCTGCATTCAGAAATGGAAATGTTCAACGGTGAGTCCGGTGGTGGTAGTATGTGTTGGCCAGGGATTACGGCAATTTTCCCTTGTGCTGTTAATTTCTGGGAATTATTTAGAAAAGAGAAAACACCTGTAACAAAGGTGGGAGAAAAGTCATGACAAGTCCTCACAGGCTCTGTGCCAGGGTCGTTGGCTGTCAACTCACCAGAGCACAGAGTATCCAAGGCAGGCCTGTGTACCAGAGAGGAATGGGGTTATATCCAAGCAGAGGAAGCCATGTCCTGAGCAGGGAGAGGGAGTCACTGTCTTTCCTTGTTGTGGGGACCAGGGTAGATTTAGCCCTCTGAATGGGAATGCTCAGGATTTTTCCCATCTCCTTTTCTCTGTAGTTCCAGAACTGACTGGTGGTCAGGCACCCTGAGGCAAGTAGACTTGGCCTGCTGGGTCCCTGTGCTGTCCCCCGGTGCATTCCAGAAGAACGACCCTGTCCACGTTTCTTGGATGTGGGGAGAACCCTGTGGGGATGTTGCCCATGGACCTCAAGCTAGGAATTCTAATTCTCTCTGCAGTTAATGTGATTCTGGAAGCAGAAGCTGCCCACCCCAACCTCATCTTTCATCTTCTCTGATGACTTGAAGAGTGTGAGACTTGGAAAAAAAGTGGGACCGTCTACCTGCTAGTCCAGAAAGATTCTATAGCTGAATCATTGCCCTGGGCTCTCTGAGTTTGCTCTCTAGCTGCCATTACTGAGAAGTGAAGGTGGGAGACAAGACAGGGTGGGTCCTGGGTGTCTGCAAGGCAGCCACGAGCAGCAAGGAGAATATGGCTCTCTCACCAGAGAATGGTTATTGGGTAGAAATGATGATGAAGTAAAATGAGTGCCAGGCGTCCAGCTTTCCCTCCACCCGGATGAGGGAGCCCCCCAGGCATGTGGGCATCTTCCTGAACTACAAGACTGGGGACATTTCCTTTTACACTGTGACAGCCAAATCCCACATCTCAACATCCACTGGCTTCTTTTCCTCTGGGCCCCTTCAACCTATCTTCAGCCCCAGGACACATGATGGAGAGAACATGGATCCTCTGAATATCCATCCAGTGGGTGGCCAGGGGCCTCACTGAATATCCAACACTTTGCATCTTTCTTCAGGCTCCTGCCCTGTATCTTGAATCCATACATTCAACAGTCATTATTGAACACCTACTGGGTTCCAGCTGCTGTGGGGAATATAATCAATAAGAGAATAGGCCCTGTGCTCAAGGAGCTTATGGAACAGAAGCAGAAGTAAGCTGGATAAACAAATATTGGTAAACCAAGGGTAAAGAGAACACATGTATTGATGACATGCCATGGATTTCAGAGAAGGAAGCACACAGCTGTTGCTTAATAAATCCTTGTATGAATTAGCACCCTAAGATGCTCCTGAGACAGAGAGCCCACCCTCGTTTTCCCTCAGGACTCCATGGCAAGGATGTGTTCCCTCATTCTATCCTCCCTTTTTTTTTTTATAAATAAAATTATTTATGAATAATAACATCATAGAGCTTACAAAAATGATCATTAACCATAACTTTTTAATTTTACAAATGAGAGTTTTGAGGCCTGGAATTAATGCATTTTGTTCATTTACTTATTTTTCTACCAGTGTTTGGGGACTGATTTTGGGCTAAAAGCAGCACCAGCTGCTGAGGTTACAGAGAGAGCAAGATAAAATTTCTGCCTTTTAGTGAAAACCTTAACTGTAGTAAGGATCTGAACAGTAAATGTATAAGCCCAGAGCAACATAGGTACTAAAATATAAATATATATTGGAACAATATGTGAGCATATTACAAGTAGTAACTGAATAGAGGATTCTGAGAGAATTTCACAGAGTATTTTAAGTGAGTCTTAATGACTAAGAATTATTTTGAAAAGGAGTGGTGAAAAGGCTTTTTAAGTGAAGAATGGCATATGAAGTGTCACAATATGAAGCAGCATGAGATTTACAGTTTAAAGCGCTTGATGGGTTTTTGATGGTATGTCAGTGTGGTATGAGAATGGAAACTCAAGACTCATATTGTCAAGAGCCTTATGCACTATGCATAGGAATTTGGACTTCATTGTGCTGTCAGGGAGAGCTAGTAAAGTGTTTCAGGGCGGCCAAATAGAGGTTAAGTGGCTTGTTATCATTCACAGGAAGTAGAGTTAAAGTCATGATTGAAATCCAATGTTCTTGTTCTTATTAACAAGTAAACTATAATGAGTATAATATATAATAATAATATTTATTATACATTTACTGTGTGTTTAGTTCCATGTTTTTATTTTAGTTAATTACCATAAAGCTATGGAATAGAGAAGAATTCTGCCTAGAATGACTTGCTGATTATAAGTAGGAAAAAATACTTTTGAGCCACTACGCTTTGATATTTGACCAAACCCTGTATATGTCTGCAGTTTCTATTTGCCTGAGAACTGGAAGAGTGAGTAAAAACAGCTATACCTTTATCACTTCAGGAAACTGAGAGATTATTTTGTGAATCTGTAATAAAACCCATTAAACTATCAAGACTTCTCAGCTAGATTAGAGTAGGTGGTAAGGGAAAAAAAATCGTTTATGGACAGAAAAAGACCTTGAAAAAAATCACATGAATGCCTTCAATAAGTCATTACATAGACCAAAACCATGCCGATGTCAGTCCATATCATGCTGGAGCCACCATAGAGCATCAGAGTTTAGGGTACAGGGAAGCAGGAAGAGAATGTCGGCCTACAGGGCAACAGTGAAAGATTTTAGTATCCACCGAGGAGACGGGATGAACCATTTTGAGACTCTGCCAGGGGTAGGAGGGCTTTTATAGGGTGAGATTAAGACGACTTTCCTTGTATTGTTTTCTCTAGTGGGTGTCTAAACTACTATTAATAAGATCCATAGTTTTGGTTATATTCTCCAAGGTTGCAGTGGAAATCAGAAAGCTATAAGACAGTTGAGTTTGGCTAAGTGAAAATTACCAATTATACTCAGAAAAGAGGAGAGGAAGCAGTATGAGACCATTAGTTAAATGCTACAAATATGACTTCCTTTAGTTGAGCATTTCTATCTCATTTATTGTTAAAAATGTCTTTTGAAGTCTCAAGATGAAAAATCACTTAGAAGCAGAAATCATTTTTAGGGCTTCCCTGGTGGCGCAGTGGTTGAAAACCCGCCTGCCAATGCAGGGGACACGGGTTAAAGCCCTGGTCCGGGAAGATCCCACTTGCCGCGGAGCAACTAAGCCCGTGCGCCACAACTACTGAGCCTGCGCTCTAGAGCCTGCAAGCCACAACTACTGAAGCCCATGCGCCTAGAGCCCGTGCTCCGCAACAAGAGAAGCCACCGCGATGAGAAGCCCATGCACCGCAAAGAAGAGTAGCCCCCGCTCACCACAACTAGAGAAAAGCCCGCACGCAGCAACGAAGGCCCGACACAGCCAAAAATAAATAAATAAATAATTTTTAAAAAAAAACTTTAAAAAAGAAATCATTTTTAACAGAGTCAATGATTAAGCCTGCGGGTACTAACAAAGCCTTTTATTACAAAGAGTCTGGTATATAAGATGGTATTCTCTGTAGTATATTTTTTCTATAGATCTAAAGGACTAATCATTTCAGCAAAGGCTGGAACTCTAAAGCACTAGAATTTGTTTTGATCATATATTGCATTACTGTTAAATGCCCAGGCAATAAAAGTTATCCATTCTGTCTTCCTGGAATATTAAATTGATGGAAGAACTGAATTTTCGTAGAATGTTCATCTGTTTGATGTTACACTGTCAGGTGTGTGCATTTAAAAGTGACCTTCTGGGGCTTCCCTGGTGGCGCAGTGGCTAAGAATCCCCCTGCCAACGCAGGGGACACGGGTTCGAGCCCTGGTCCGGGAAGATCCCACTTGCCGCGGAGCAACTAAGCCCGTGCGCCACAACTACTGAGCCTGCGCTCTAGAGCCCACGAGCCACAACTACGGAAGCCCACGTGCCTAGAGCCCATGCTCTGCAACAAGAGAAGCCACCGCAATGAGAAGCCCGTGCACCGCAATGAAGAGTAGCCCCCGCTCGCCACAACTAGAGAAAGCCTGTGCGCAGCAACGAAGACCCACCGCAGCCAAAATAAATAAATAAATAAAATAAATAATTAAAAAAAAAAAAGTGACCTTCTGTGCATTCACATTATGGATACTGCCCAGTAATATTCTGTTTGCTTAGAGGGAAGAAGGATGACACCTCTATATGCTCCTAGTTTTGTTTATTTTTTAAACTTTTTTTTAAAAAATACATTTATTTATTTATTTATTTATTTATGGCTGCATTGGGTCTTCGTTGCTGCACACAGGCTTTCTCTAGTTGTGGCAAGTGGGGGCTACTGTTCGTTGTGGTGCACGGGCTTCTCATTGCGGTGGCTTCTTTTGTTGCGGAGCATGGGCTCTAGGCGCATGGGCTTCAGTTGTTGTGGCTCGTGGGCTCTAGAGTGCAGGCTCAGTAGTTATGGTGCACGGGCTTAGTTGCTTCATGGCATGTGGAGTCTTCCCGGAGCAGGGCTGGAACCCGTGTCCCCTGCATTGGTAGGCGGATTCTTAACCACTGCGCCACCAGGGAAGTCCCTATATGCTCCTAGTTTTTCTCCAGATTTCTCCTGTTTTTCTGGAACTGGGGGTTAGTGCACTGGGTTAACCCAATTCCCGTCTTTCAACATTTTCCTGTTGGCAGGCTATAATCAGAGTCAACCTGCCTGCATCTCCAAAAACTGCTCTGATTATCCTCACCTCCCAAAGGAAGAGAAACAAGACACTTTAGGGTTTTGAGGATTTTATACGATTCACCTATCAAGTTTCTATCGATAGAGCTACTACCTAGCTAGTGAGCTAGTCTTTGAGGAGCTGCCTTGTTAGAACTTCAGGGATATTATACTAATGGCTAAGACAAATCACTTGGAAAAATATCCTTAACACATAACTTTATGGCCAGACTAAATATCTGTCCTATGAATAGTCAGAAGGAGATAAGACAGTGGAGAGAGGAAGATTAGAGAAAGAATGAGAGATGAAGCAAAGGGAGACAGAGAGGAAGTTTAAATCAAGTTGATTTATGGGATATCCTCCCTGTCTTGAGGACTTAGGAAGCCTTAGGAAAAAACAAGCAGACTGGATTATTATAAATCACTTTTGTACCTGTATTAATGAACTGTGGTTCTTAGAATTATTGGCTGGGCCCCATAAATAAATCCATTAGAAAATGTAGTTGTAACTGCATTTGTTGTCACTCGGTTGATTACTGTGAGATCCCACTTCCCTACAGGAGACCAAGAAAGAGATGGGGCTGCTGTCATGGAAAAACATTTGACACACATCCCAAGTGTCAGATTATTCTGTAACGAGCTATATCTGCAAATCTGTGGGCCTGTGGAATATTAGGTGTTTTAGTTCACAGATGTCCCTCTATCATCCTCCATTTAAAGAGACATAAAGAGAGGGGGGAGGGAGAGGGATGGACTAGGAGTTTGGGGTTAGCAGATGCAAACTATTACATTTAGAATGGATAAACAACAAGGTCCTACTGTATAGCACAGGGAACTATATCCAATCTCCTGGGATAAACCATAATGGAAAAGAATATTTTAAAAAGAATATATATGTGTATAACTGAGTCACACTGCTGTACAGCAGAAATTAGCACAACAGTGTAAATCAACTATCCTTCAATTTAAAAAAATTGCCACACACACACACACACACACACACAAACAATAAAGAGACATAGAGAGGGATGTAAGAGAAAAGGAGGATTGGGAATTCCCTAGCAGTCCAGTGGTTAGGGCTCCATGCTTCCACTGCAGGGGGCATGAGTTTGATCCCTGGTTGGGGAACTAAGATCCAGCATGCCACATGGCACGGCCAAGAAAAAAAAAAGGAAAGAAAAAAGGAGGATCAAATGAAGATTGAACCCCAAACTCCTCCTACCCCAACTTCTCTTCCCATCTTCACACTACAGCCTAGATTGGACTTAGGTTCTCCATGGTTGTTGATCAGAGCACAAAACACATGCTTCGCTTTCTTCATGGAGCTTTGTTCTACATGCATAATCCACATGCTGGCACAGCTCATGTTCCCTATTTGTTTAGCCGTTCCCTACGGTTGGCCATTTGTTGTTGCCAATTCTCCCTTGCTATCGTTCCAGAAACAGCTTGGTGTATACATATATATATATATTTTATTTTTTGGTGTACATTTTTTGCCACCTCCTCCCCATACACATATTTTTTCTCCTGTTATTCCTAAAATTGTTCCAGAATGTGAGCTAATTGATAACACTTGCAGTAGTTGGCCATACAATATTTTGGAAAGAATGTTTTATGCCCAAAGCAATGTTTGCCGTTTAAAATTTTTGCTGATATAATAGAGATGTAATGAGGTTTTACCTGTGTTTTAATTTATTTAATTACCTGCTGAGGCTATGAATTTTTCCATGTGTATTTCTACTTTTTTGCTTCATTCTGTCAACACACATATTTGATAAACAACTATAATAGTAATAGAAAAGAGTTTTATTCAAGCCAAACTGAGGACTACAGCCTGGAAGATACAGATTTAAGAAGCACCTGAACTGTGTTCCATCAGACTACAAAATGGGGGAGGCTCGTACAGGCAAAAACCGCAAAGCTACATATGTTGTTTGTCAAGAACTACAATTGAGGACTTCCCTGGTGGCGCAGTGGTTAAGAATCTGCCTGCCAATGCAGGGGACACGGGTTCGAGCCCTGCTCCGGGAAGATCCCACATGCTGTGGAGCAACTAAGCCCGTGCGCCACAACTACTGAGCCTGCGCTCTACAGCCCGTGTACCACAACTACTGAAGCTCGCGTGCCTAGAGCCCATACTCTACAACAAGAGAAGCCACCGCAATGAGAAGCCCGCGCACTGCAACAAAGAGTAGCCCTGCTCGCCACAACTAGAGAAAGCCCGCATGCAGCAACAAAGACTCAATGCAGCCAAAAATTAAAAAAATTTAAAAAAAAAGAACTACAATTGAAGCTGGCAAGAAGTAAGAGTGCTTTTTAAGTATGGACTGGTTGGGGTCCAAAATAGTTGCAAAGTTACAAGGGGAAACGTTGGACCATTAGGTTGCAGCTGGCAGCTATAGCAGATACTGTTTTGAAAATGGCTTGTGGTATCCTTGAGTTTGATACAGTTCAGAAAATTCAGGGTCTCAATGATGCAGGCACATGTCTGAAACTACATCTCAATTGCCACCTGGCTCTATTTTTCTTTTAATATTTATTTTTTAATTTATTTTGGCTGCACTGGATCTTTACTTGCAGCATGCAGGCTTCTTAGTTGCAGCATGCATGCAGGATTTAGTTCCCCAAACAGGGATCAAACCCAGGCCCCTTGCATTGGGAGGGTGGAGTCTTACCCACTGGACCACCAGACAAGTCCCACCTGGCTCTATTTTGGATACCTGAACCACAGTTTTATATCTTGTCAGAACAAAGAAGAAACATCAAACATGACAGAGGTACATTCCTTCAAGGTTTCAAAAGGGACAGATCAGCATGCACACAGCTAGTTAGCATGACCTTGGTGTCTGGGAAGAGAACTTCATCTTCAAAGGAGTACCAGCATTGGCATCATGGGGGCAGGGAAGGGGGGGCATTTATCCCTATCTTCAAAGTGGACATTCTAAACAATCTAGTAACTGTATTCCTTTTTCTTTTTTCAAATGGTTAAAGCAGATGTATAATGTATGTTTGACAGGCCATAAGACAGGCCTGTTCTAGTTAGTATAAAGGTCAAGCCAAATCACGTATAAGCCAGAATGACTTCCCTATACTTCAACATGTGAAAATTGCTTCCATCAAGTCTATAAAAATGGTACAGGTCCTTTAACTACTTGCCATGTGGACTCTAGATTTTGAAGTTAGTTGTCTGTAGTACTTCTTCATAGATATTTTACATACTAAACATTTGTATTTGTAGGACGTAATTTTCCCTGTCTGGTGGTCTTTTTTTAATTGAGATATAATTCTCATAGCATAAAATTCACCCTTTTAAATACACAACTAAGTGGTTTTTAGTATATCCACCATGTGTACAAACATCACCACTAATTCCAGAACATTTTTATCACCCCCAAAACAAACCCTGCACCGCTCAGCATTCACTTGCTATTCCCGTCTGCCCCCGGCCCCTGGCAACCACTAACCTTTTTCTCTCTATGGATTTGCCTATTCTGGACATTTCACATAAGAATCACACAAAGTCTTGTGTCACCGGGTTCTTTGGCTTAGCACAATGTTTCAAAGTTCATCCATGTTGCAGCATGTATCACTGCTTTGTTCCTTTTTTACTGCTAACTAATAACCCATTATATGGATATACTATATCTTGTTAATCTGTTCAATAGACAGGTTGTTTCTACTTTTCAGCTATTATGAATAATGCTGCTATTCAGGTACAAGTTTTCACTTCTCTTGGGTTTATACCTAGGAATGGAATTGTTGGATCCTATAGTAATTCTATGTTAACATTTTGAAAGACTGCCAAACTGTTTCCAAAGTGGCTATGCATCTTTTCATTCTTTCTTTTCTTTCCTTCCTTCCCTTCCTTTTCTCCCTTCCTCCCTTTCTCTTTCTTTCTTTCTGCCGCACTGCATGAAGGGGCATGCAGGATCTTAGTTCCCCAACCAGGGATGGAACCCATGCCCACTGCAGTGGAAGCACAGACTCCTAACGACTGAAACACCAGGGAATTCCCACTAAGCATCTTTTCAAATGTTAATGATCATTTAGTTTTCCTCCTGTTCGGAATGACTTCATAGCTTTTGCCTTAGTCTTTGGTCAGTTAGCAGGAGCTCTTTGTATGCTGGGAATGCCTTAGTCTTTATCTGGTTTATCTTCTACAATTATGTCCCAGTCTACTGCTTGATTTTATTAATATTGTTTTCTAAAGTTTTTTTTTAAATACAGTCACACAAGCTTATATTTTACTTTAAGGCACCTCAGTTTCCTATTTTGCCTCAAAATTAAACTTAACCTTCTCTTAAGTGTTCTTTCATTGGCTATTAAATTCCATCTTTTTGTATGTAGTGTAAAGACAAGAGTCTTTTTTCCCAGAAGAATAGACAATTTCTGCTAGCACCAAGTTAAATGCTATCCTTGCATACAGGTCGACATATATTCAGATCAATTTTGGCTATACTGTTCTATTTATTCACGCATAGTTCAAACTACACTGCTTTGATTATAAAGGTTTTTTTTCCGTAATTTTGATGTCTGGAAAGACAGGTATTCGTTTTGTTTTTTTTTTAAGTTTTGTTGCCACAGTTTTTTCTTTCTTTCTTTCTTATTTATTGATTGATTGATTGATTGATTGATTGCTGTGTTGGGTCTTCGTAGCTGCGCAAGAGCTTTCTCTAGCTGTGCTGAGCAGGGGCTACGCTTCATTGCGGTGTGTGGGCTTCTCATTACGCTGTCTTCTCTTGTTGAGGAGCACGGGCTCTACGCACGAGGACTTCAGTAGTTGTGGCTCAGGAGCTCTAGAGCGCAGGCTCAGTAGCTGTGGCACACGGGCTTAGGTGTTCCGCCGCATGTGGGATCTTCTCGGACCAGGGCTCAAATTCGTGTCCCCTGCATTAGCAGGTGGACTCTTAACCACTGCGCCACCAGGGAAGCCCCTGCCACACACTCTCTTTATAAGATGTTTTAGATCACAGCTGAGTGAGTCACCTATAGTTACCGTTAAGAAACAGAACTCATATTTTCACTTTAGTCATCCTGCCTGAGGCTGGCGTTTACATAGAAGAATAAGGCAATCCCTGCTCTTGTGTGGCCCCAATTCCTGATCACTGCCTCACTGGAGAATGAACCGAGTATGGGAACAATGCAGAAAGAAAAGACGAATTGAGGACGGTAACGGGAGATGGACAGCTAGAATTCCTGAGAAAATAAGATGGCCGGTCCAGACCGCTGTGTAGAGGTTGGCCAAGACGGGAGGGGAGCTTCGCCCGGCTCTGACCGAAAGGCCGCCCCTGCCGAAAGGGACGGCTGTAACAGGACCCTAGAGCCGACAGAAACCACGACCTACCACCACCTCGCCGCCACCGCAGTTTCTTGATAGACCCCAGCGGCTGGGTCGGAAACTGCGTCGGCCTCTCACAGACCTTCCGGTCCGTAGAAGGCCCACTTCCGGTCGAGCCCCAGCCCTGCTCCGCCCCAACCGCGGCGCCTGGAGATCTCCCATTGGCTGTTTGGCACCGAACTACATTTCCCAGCATCCCTTGTAGCTAAAGCGTCCGTACCTGGATTGGTGCCAACCTGTCTTGGAGGGTTTGAGTCAGCCTTCTGCTTTCCATCTCCCACGTGCAGCCGCAGAGAGAGTGGCTGCTGCCAACCTGGCCTCCCTGCGTCCCTGAGAGCTCCGCCGGCCGGCCTCGAGCCTCGCCTTCTCAAGCGCAGACCGTTCGCTCCAAGCGAGGAGACCAGGCTTCCGCACCGGAAACGGGGCACCGGGCGTGACGTCACTGCTGCCTCGGCGCACGGCCTCCCAGAAGGCACCGCGTCCCTGCCGTCCTCCCCAACTGACGGCGGCGCACACCAATAGTCGCCGGCTGCCTGTGAGGACATTCCGAAGGGCGAGGGGTGGGCTTGGCCTCTCGAGCCTAGTTTCCCGGTCTCTCCCCGAGTCTGGGTCTCTGGGTTGTCCCCAGTGAGCGCCCAGGGGCGGCAGAACCCCAAGAGGTGAGGGACTCCGGGAGGGCGGGAACCAGGCTGAGGCGGCCTCTGGGGAGCGGAACAGAGTCTATTGCTAGGGGATCCTGGCCGGATAGGTATCCGGGAGCGCACCCCAGGCAATGCCACCAGCTGGGCTTTGCGGTGAAGGTGCCCCTTGGCCAGTGGGAGAGGCTGCAGAGCGGGCCTGGCTTGGTGGGCCCTACTGGGATGTCCCCTGTCGCTCTTACAGGGCTTTGAGGGTGGAAAGGAGTCAGCAGGCCACATGTAGACACCTCATGCGGCCTTGCGTTTGCTCCTTGAACCATCAGCAGCCCCCGGAAGGGCATCCGAGGGACCTGCGGTCCAAGGGACGCAGTGAGGCCAGATTCAGTGGCCCAGTTGACTTGTAAACAGATGCCCTCGGTATTGGACCCCTGATTTCCTGTCTTCTGGCCCATTGCTTCTTCTACCAGCATGAGTTAAACCTTTCTTCCCAGTGGAGTTTGCACTTCATTTTCTCATGAGGATGGCTCTTGAGGTTTGAACATCTTCTGCTTTCATTCTCAGGATATTCCTTTCAGGCCTTGCTAAGAGTATCGGGTCAGGAATCTTCCTTACGGTTCTGAGTTCCCTACCGTAGCTTATCTTTCCTTTTTGATTTAGATCTCATGTGGCCTCACTTTGCAAGACACATACTGGAGTGCAGGCATCTCCGGCCTGACTCATGGTTTCTCTCATCTGCAGCGTGACTGACAGGTTTCCTCCAGTAAGAGGTGACTCTTGAAGCTCTGCAGAAACAAGTGTGTGTGTGATTTCAAGGCACGATGGCTGCAAAAGTGGTTCCTATACCACCAAAGCCAAAGAGGTCCTTTATACTGAGAGTTCCTCCTAACTCCAAGCTGGGCCAAGATCTACTTCGAGATGCTACTAGTGGGCCCAAGACCATTCACCAGCTGGTTCTGGAGCACTTCCTCACCTTCTTGCCCAAGCCAAGCCTAGTCCAGCCCAGTCAGAAAGTCAAGGAGACCTTGGTTATTGTGAAGGATGTGAGCTCAAACCTTCAGAACAGAGGTAAGAAGCACATACTGTTTTACTAGAAGAGAAGGGGATAGTACTGGGGGCTGAGCTAGACTTCCCTGTTAGTAATGAATTCAAGTTAGGTTGGTGGGTGTCGGAAAAAAAGAGTTGATTCCAATAAGTCAACATGCCAGGGAGAGGGAGTATTTTTTTCTCAAGCTGGAGCTTGAATGGTTTGCTAAGTGTGTGTAAAGCCACAGAATAAACAGTGTGTCTCTTTTCTGTAGTGTCAGTTTTACCCAGACATTGGGGGAGGGGGAGTATCTTTTTAGGATAAAGGAATGTGGATGAATTATTGAATTGACTTCAGCTTATGTGGAATTTTGTTAACTTTTGTGCTTGCTGTGGGCATCTTCAGACTTAACCTTTCCCCATCCTTCCCCTTAGTAGTAACGGGAATTTTAAAAGGTGCTTAGGGGAATATCCTTTTCGTAGTGAAGAGACCCCATATAGGTTCAAGACCCTGTGGTTTGTGGATTGATCTCTGACTGGGCTCATAGGAACAGAAAAAGCTTTGAGTTACCTACCAAAGGAATGAGGACAGCCTGGCTTCAAGGTGTGGATAGAGTCTCCATATTAGAGTCACTGACTTTTCTATTAACTACAGCTTCCTCTTTCCCCAGTGCAATCTCATACCTTAGTGAAGCTTCTACCCAGAGAAGGAATCCAGCAGAAACAGGAGGCAGTGTCTCTGTGTTTGAAAGCTGAGTCTGAGGTGGGTTCAGTTTTCCTGTTCACTGTTTGAGTGTATCACCTTCTCTACTCTTGCAGCCCTCCTGTATGTATAAACCCACTCTTGGGAGTCAGCAGGGAGATGGGGCTCTTTCTTCACTGCCTCCTTGGACAGTCATCTTTTTTTTTTTCCTCTGGCTCCTCTCTGAGCCTGGCTTTCCTATCTGCGTGGGACTTCTAGATCCCTTTTGCCATCCCTTCCCTGATCTTGGTCTTTCTTAACAGCAGGGCTGTCAAGGAACCTCTGTTACTAAGAGGAAGGGGGCCTGTTGCTCTTTCAGGAGCTGGTGGTCTTTGAGGATTTGAATGTATTTCACTCCCAAGAAGAATGTGTAAGCTTGGATCCTGTTCAGCAGCCCACCTCAGAGATTCAAGACAACAGTATTGGGGAGATGATGTTACTGGGTAAGAAATCAAGTCCCTTGTGTGTTCAGATTGAAGGCTATGGGAAAAGCATGTTCTATTTCATCTTAGACTTTTTTGAGACATTGTTCACACCAGCTAAGTACATGTTCATGCACATTTAATTTTTGATTTATTCCATGTGGCAGAGCCTTCTCCAGCTGTGAGTGGCCATTTTCCCTGTATCTTGGGGGCAGTAAGGAGGGGACTTCTCTTGGTAAGCAAGACTTGAGGTTGATATACTCACAAATCAAATATTTAAACAGATAGAAAATGCAAGTATACTGTTTCTGAATCTCTGCATCCAGTGGTATTCTCCCCACAGATATATTTTACATCAGTGTATTTATTGGACTTATGACTAATTCTTTTAAGTCTTTTTTTTCCCTTGATGTTCAATAATTGTGAAGCCTACTAGTGTAAGAGAAAATATATCCCACTTTTGATGGAAATAACATCTGGCACTTATTAAGCACTTGTGTGCCAATATGTGCTAGACATTTCTAACTACTTTGCATGCATTTATTATCTCATGTAATTCTTATGATAGTACTGTGGGGTATAGGAATCATTACTATTTCATAGATGATGGAACTGAAGCAGAGAAAAGTTAAGAAATTTGCTAAAGGTCACACAGCAGTAGGTAGTAGAGCAGGGATTTGGACTCAGGGAATCTAACATCAGAGCTTACAGTCTTGGCCCAGTACAGTACTGCCTCCTTGCTGCATTTCTCATAGTTTCATCAGTGAATTTCCTATATGGTTGGTGAATGAAGCCTTCTTCATTTTTACTCATTTCCCAGTAGTGGCTAACAAGTGCTACATAGAAACTCATCTGGCAGCAGCTTCTCTGTAAGCTGCTTAGAGATGCTTCAGTTTTTCCCTAGAAATATACTGCTACCCTAGAGCCAGGGTCCCTCAAAAATCATTTTGCTGAGTGCCTAATACTTTTTACCTTGCCTTCAAGACTGGTTCTGAGGCTGAAATGGAGCAAAGAGTGGGTTTTGTGAGTTGCCCAGGGTGACAGAAATGCATAATGATTACTCAACTCTGTAGTTGTCTTATCCTGTATGGTTGGGGTGGTGGTACATAATAGGCCTGGTTAATTTCCCATAGATTATTATATGTAATATTTTCTTTATTTTAGGAAACCGTATAAACAGATCAGATTTATTACACTGAGTTTTTCCTGAGTCTTAGGCAAAGCTAGCATTTATTTTGGGTGACTGGCTGTTGGGCATGTTGCCAACTTCAGGAACACTTTGGCCCTGCACGTTGAGGCCCTGAGACCCAATCCTCACCCTCTCCTTTCCTCTCCCTTGTCCATACTCTGAAGCTGATGATTTAAGCTTAGAGTCATTCACCACATTTAATAAATGCTGTTTTCCCCTCAGGCAGGGTTGGGTTTTGGAGTTGATATTCAAGGTTAAAAATATATATAATGCTCCATTTCTACCCTCTAAGAGCTTCTAAGTTACAGTTGTAAAGAGCTATGATAAGTCAAGGCAGGATTTGGACCCAGGAGCAGAGTTCGGAAGAACACGGATTTGATTTTAGATGAGATTCAGTCCATGGCAGGAAATAAAATGAGGTTATCCTCTGGGCACTTGGACATTGGGGATTGGAGGTCAGATGTAAGGATGTAGAGATTTGGGAGTCATCAGCATATAGCTGATAGTTGAAATACTAACATTTGGTCGGTTTGCAAAGGGAAAAGTGTAAGGGAATGAACCTCGTGGGGACAGGAATCAAAAGGAAGGCCCTTGACAGAGGAAGACAGAATTTGTGTTTCAGTCCAAGTAAACCACATGAAAACAACCAGAAAGGTTGAGCACTTAAATTCTCAGTGAGATAGTTCTTATGGTTGTATCTGCCCTCTACTGTGGTAAGAGAATATACCTTTCCAAGATTGATACAAATTGACTACATACTATGCAACAAAAACACAATAGAGTCCAAAGAGTAGAAATTATACATTAGGATCTATCACAATACAACTAGAAATTAATAATGAAATCAGAGAAAACAATTTCTTTCTACCAGTAAAGTTTAAAACTATTAAGTAACTTTGGGTCAAAGGAGTAATACAAATTAAAATCGCATAATTTTTCTGCAAAACACTATGTATCAGAATCTATGGTATAATCTAAAGTGGTACTCATAAGAATATGCAAGGATGTAAAAACATGTATACTGGTTTACAGAAATTAAGCCTCTGACTCAAAGTTAGGAAAACAAGATAAGGGAAAACAGGAACAAAATATTAATAAATACAAACTTAGAAATCAATAAGTTAAAAATAGAAAAAATAGAGGAACTAATAAGTAGAAAGATTTACACACAAATAGATAAACCAATTTCCATACAGGAAACTGAAATTGTCAAAAAACTAGTCCCACACACAAGAAAAAGGACCAGCCTTAGTTTCACAGAAAATTCTTGTAAATCTTTAAAAATTTGAGAGTTCAAATTCTATGAGAACTCAGAGTATAGAAAAAGAAGGAAAACTTCCAGGTTCTTTTTATGACATTAGTGTAACAAAGATATCACAACCTGATGAAAATTGCAATGACCAAATAAGATTTATTCCAGGAATACAAAAATGATTTAGTCATAGAAAGTCTATTTGTTATAAGTCTGTCCATCTGAAAATAAAAAGGAGAAATAGCCTATGATCATTTTCATAGTTATTGAAAAGATATTTGACAAAATACAAACCTCTTCTTCATAAGAACACTTAACAAACTAGTGACTAATGGATACTTCCTTAATGGGCTACATATCCTTTCAGCCAGCATCATCTTTAATGGGAAACACTGGGGGCATTCCCACTAGAATTAGGAATACCACAGTGAAGCCCACTACCACTACTTCTATTTAATATTTTGTTTCAGGTATTAGCCAGTGCAGTTAAATGAGAAGGAAATTAGCCGTATTATAAGAACTTAAGAGAAAGATAAAACTACACCTATTTACATATAATTGTGTAGCTGGAAAACCCTAGAGAATGTCTGAAAACTTATTCCAAATAATAAGCATTTAGTAAGGCAATGAGATGTAAAATTATTATACCGAAATCATTCATGCAAACACAATCATTTAGAAGATATACAATAGGAACAAAAAAGATAAAACACCTAGGAATAAACTTAAGAAGTGTGCAAAAATTGTGAGGAAAACTTTAAAACACTTCTAAAGGACACAGAAGTAGATTTGAATGAATGGAAAGAAGTATCATGTTCTTGGTGGGGAAGATTTTAACATAAAAAAAGGTCAGTTCGCCCCAAATTGATTTATGAATTCAATGTAATCCCTTTAACAAAACCAATAGGATTTTTTTCCCCTGGAACTAGGCAGTCCGATCTCAAATTCAAATGGAAAAATAACTACAAGTAACGGGGAAAATTGAAAAGAAGAGCAGTGGTGCAGGAGGGTTCTAGCCCTATCAGGTATTAAAGCAGCCTCTAAAGCCTGTCATGAAAACAGTATATAGTATTGGCATGTGACTAGATAGACCAATGGGATGGAATAAGAAGTCCAGGGACCTCCCTGGTGGCGCAGTGGTTAAGAATCCACCTGCCAGTGCAGGGAACATGGGTTTGATCCCTGGTCGGGGAAGATCCCACATGCTGCAGAGCAACTAAGCCCATGCGCCACAACTAGTGAAGCCCGTGTGCCACAACTACTGAAGCCTGTGTGCCTAGAGCCCGTGCTCCACAACAAGAGAAGCCACCGCAATGAGAAGCCCACAGACTGCAACGAAGAGTAGCCCCCACTCTCTGCAACTAGAGAAAGCCCCGCACGCAGCAACGAAGACCCAACGTAGCCAAAAATAAACTAATTAATAACAAAATTAATTAAGTAAAAAAAAAGTGCAGAAATAGCTTCAAATACACATGAGGATTTAGTTTGTGATAAAGTTGGAATCTCCAATCAGCAAGGTAAAGAGGGACTTTTTGATAAAAGGTGTTGTGACAACTTAGTAGCCATTTGGTGAATCATACCTTACTTTGCACACCAAGAAAAACTCCCAGTGGATCAAAGGGTGAAATCCTTTATAACCGTGGGCTAGGAAGACTTTTCTAATTAAGACTCAAAAATCCAGAAGTCTTGAAAGAAAATATCAATAACATAAATACATAAAAATTTTAAAACTTCTGTATGACAAAATAAAAAACAAATATCTGAGCAAATAAAATGCAGTAAATTGGAGATAAATATTTGCAACTTATATCAGACAAAAGCCTAATCTTCCTAATTGATTAAGAATTTCTAGAAATTGGGAAGAGAAAGATCAACAGATTTTCTCAGAAATACAAATTACTCTAAAATACATGAAAGAGGGCTTCCCTGGTGGCGCAGTGGTTAAGAAACCGCCTGCCAATGCAGGGAGCACGGGTTCGAGCCCTGGTCCAGGAAGATCCCACATGCTGCGGAGCAACTAAGCCCATGCGCCACAACTACTGAGCCTGTGCTCCAGAGCCTGTGAGCCACAACTACTGAAGCCCCTGCACCTAGAGCTCATGCTCTGCAACAAGAGAAGCCACTGCAACGAGAAACCTGCACATGGCAACAAAGAGTAGCCCCTGCTCATCGCAACTAGAGAAAGCCCACACACAGCAATGAAGACCCAACGCAGCCAAAAATAAATCAATAAATCAATAAAAAAGAAATTTTAAAAATAAAATACATGAAAGATGTCCAGCCCTACTCATAATTAGAAATGCAGATAAAACCTTTACTGAGTTACCTTTTTTTAAAAAAAAAATCTCAGATTTATAGAAATCAGAAACTTAACACATTGGTGGTGAGGTTGTTGGGAGATGGGTATATTACTGGTGGGCATGCAGAATGGTACAGTTCCTGTTTATGAGAATCTGTAATTACCCATATTACAGACGCATTTACCTTTTGATCTAGCAGACCCACTTCAGGGAATCTGAATTACAGATAATAGCAATAGCACACATTCAAAATAATGTACAAACAAGGTTTATTCATTGTGGTATTGTTTGTAAAAACACAAAGTTGAAAACAAGTGTTTCTGCAGGGGGCTGGTTGAATATGGTATGTTTCCACACATGATACCATGATAATCTCTGTGCACTGGAATATAGCGACTGAAGTAAGGCAAGCAGCAGAAATATACATAGTGTACTACCTTTTATGTAAGAAAGGGGGAGAAAAAGAAAACGTATTGCCTAAAGAAACAATGGGAAAACAAAAAGAAATTAATAAAAACTGCTACCTGTCTGGGGAATGAATAGAATGGATGGGGAGAGGGATGAGAGTAAGGCTCTCTGTGTATACTCTTTCCTGTTTTGATTTTTTGAGCCATATAAATATGTTAGCTACTAAAATTATTTTATTTTTAAAGTTAGTACAGTAAAGGAAGGTAAAATACAGTTTCCCATGAACAACACAGGGATGAGGGGTGCTGACCCTCCCAGCAGTCAAAAATCAATGCATAATTGATAGTCAGCCCCCCATACCCGCTGTTCCTCTATATCCATGGTTCTGCATCTGCAGATTCAACCAACCTTGGATTGCATAGTACTGTAGTACTTATTGTTGAAAACATTCTGCGTATAAGTGGACTTTCGCAGTTCAAACCTGTGTTGTTGAAGAGTCAACTGTATTTTCATTGACCCTTTCAGAAAAACAAGAAAAATCATATGAGTTTCAACTAATTGTTCTGAAAACAGATATTTAGCTCTTTAATATAACCTAATGTTCATAATCATTCATAAAATGCTGATGGTAATTCCTGAAAACAGAATAAAGAAACCTGCTATCACTATTAATATCATTAACTAATTTTCTAAAGCAAGAAGATAAGAAAAAGGGGTTGAGAAGAATGAATATTGGAAAGAGAGGGAACCAAAATATGATTTGTACTTAGAAAATCTAAAAGGATCAACTAAAACATTATTATATTTAATAGTTTTAAAGTAGGTTAATAGGAATAAATATTTAACAATCAATAAATAGCATTCTTTTTTTTTTAAATTTATTTTTGGCTGCTTTGGGTCTTCATTGCTGTGCGTGGGCTTTCTCTAGTTGTGGCGAGAGGGGGCTACTCTTCCTTATGGTGCATGGGCTTCTCATTGCAGTGGCTTCTCTTGTTGTGGAGCACAGGCTGTAGGCTTGTGGCACGTGGGCTCAGTAGTTGTGGCTTGCGGGCTCTAGAGCACAGCCTCAGTAGTTGTGGCACACGGGCTTAGCTCCGTGGCATGTGGGATCTTCCCGGACCAGGGCTTGAACCCGTGTCCCCTGCACTGGCAGGTGGATTCTTAACCACTGCGCCACCGGGGAAGCCCAATAAATAGCATTCTTAAATAAACGCAAAATAATGAGAGCTCTCATTCAGAATGTAAGATAGGAGTAAACTAGAGAAATGTTTTATTGGTAAATAGAAAAGAAGATTCTTAAATATTGGAGAGAAACAGGTCTAAACTGAAAAACTAAAATCATGTAAAATAAAGATAGCAGTGCCCTCCAGATTTATTTATACTGTAAATACACTCAGTCAAATTTGTGAAAAGGTAGAAGTGGATGTTCTGACTGGTTTTACCAATATTAGACATGTTACAAACAACAAACAGTGTGATACTAAACTCCAAATGTATTAGGGTTAACTGTAAAAATAAGTCATAAAAGAATGGTTAGGAGACTTCCCTGGGTGCACAGTGGTTAAGAATCCACCTGGCAATGCAGGGGACACAGGTTCAATCCCTGGTCCAGGAAGATCCCACATGCCGCAGAGCAACTAAGCCTGTGCGCCTAGAGCCCCTGCTCCACAACAAAGAGAAGCCACCACAAGAAGCCTGTGCACCGCAACGAAGGGTAGCCCCCGCTCGCCACAAAAAGAGAAAGCCTGCGCACAGCAACGAAGACCCAATGCAACCAAATAAATAAATAAAAATACCTTTTTTAAAAAAAGAAAGAATGGCCAGGAAACAATAGAAATTTATCAGATTTTAAGACTAATTTTTTTTTTCTGGTTTTAAGTTGGGAGTTATTATAGAGGGAGACTTCCATTAATATATCAGTAGTGATTGATAAAGAGATTAAGATTTGTAATATATAAAATTTATTTAAATTTATAAAAGTCTCAGCCCAATAGATAAATTACTAGTTTGCAGTAATCAAAGTGCAAAGTAAAGCTACAATGAGAAAACATTGTATACCTATTAAATATTTGAAAATTATATCTACTGCCAGCAAGATTAGGTAAAATTGATAACCACATGTTGATGATTGTATTGAAATTTGTACAGCTTGTTTGGAAAGCAGTATAACAGTTCATACCAAGAGCTGTGATAAAAATTGGCATGTGCTTTGACCCAGCATTTTCATTATCCTAAGGGAATCGCTAAAAGAAATAATTTAAAAGAAAAAATTTTATTGGTGTGAAACTGCTAAATCCAGCAGAGATGCATATTCTAGCTTCAGGTTCAGTCACATTATCTAAGTGGTTGATTTAATCCTTTACTTTAATCTCAGTAAGTTGCCTGGAGTCAGACAAGTTCCTTGTCACGTCACCTGTTCAGAGCATACTTTTTTTGTTTTTCACTTTGTTGCCTAGTCTTTATAACTTGTTATTTTACACAGACTTTTTTTGGGAAATACAAATGCAGAAAAGTCTACAAATCCTAAGTGTACAGCTCAGATTTTCACAAAATGTACACATTTGTCTAACCACACCCAAAACTGACTATTCCTAACAGCCCAGAAATCCCACTGTGCCCCCTTCTCAGTCACTACTCTCCTTCCTCCCCAAAAATGACAACTATTGACTTCTACCATAGTTTCATTTTATCAATTGTAGTAATCCTTTAATGTCCAAATAATAATCCATTGTGTGAATATGCTATACCTCCTTTAGTTGTGGTCATTTGAATTTTTCCAGTTTTTCACTATATTGGATATTATAATATTACCTAATACTATAATATTTTAATATTTAATGTAGTGAAAACCTGGAAGTAACTCATCTTACCATTCACTTACTAGCCTCCTAAAGATTACAAGTAGTACCCTTCAGTATTTATGTCCTTTATCCCCTGGTCCTTATTAGCTCAGTGCTCTACACAATATAAGGTCAGTATGAACTTGTTGAGTGAGTAGTTGGTGCTTATTCAGAAAACAAACAAATGAAATCTTTTAATGTAGTCCCACTCATTCCAATTTTTAAAGAAAAGTAAAAAGAGGACTGTGTGCTTGCATTATTGGGTATGGAAAGATTTATCAGTCATGTATCCCACCCTCATTAAGGGTGGAAAAGTGTTGATGGCAATTATCGGCCAGTCCTCAGACTTCTGACTTTCAAGGTTATTGTTTCATGAGAAATCTGACGTGTTTTTTCCTGCCTGGTATCATAGCCCTCAAAAGTTATTAAATTCTCTCTCTGTTTCAACAGTCAGTGACAGTAATCCTGAGGGTGAAGATCTTCAGAAAGAACCTGTAGAGAATGAAGATCAGAGAGAAAAGTCTTCAGATTGTGATGAAATTGATTGCTCCGTGGTCTCTGAGCAACCTCCAGATTGCCAGAAAGAGGAAAGACTAAATACATCCATTCCAAAGGAAAGGAAAATGAGAAATCTTTTAGTTACCATCAAAAATGATACTCCACTAGAGGAACTCTCAAAATATGTGGATATCAGTGTTATCGCACTTACCAGAAATCGGAGAACAAGAAGATGGTATACTTGTCCACTGTGTGGGAAACAGTTTAATGAAAGTTCTTACCTTATTTCCCACCAGAGGACTCACACTGGAGAAAAGCCCTATGACTGTAGTCACTGTGGGAAAAGCTTCAATCATAAAACAAACCTTAATAAACATGAGCGAATCCATACAGGAGAGAAACCTTATTCATGTTCTCAATGTGGGAAAAACTTTCGTCAGAATTCTCATCGGAGTCGCCATGAAGGAATCCATATAAGGGAGAAGATATTTAAGTGTCCAGAATGTGGGAAAACCTTCCCAGGAAACAAAGAATTTGTGATTCATCTGCAGAGTCACGAGGCTAAGAGGCCATATGGTTGTACAAAGTGTGGGAGGAGGTTTGGTCGGCTGTCAAACTGTACCCGGCATGAAAAAACCCATTCAGCATGTAAGACCCGAAAACAGAAGTGGGATCGGGAAAGGTCTGATGGTCCTGCCTCAACCTGAAATACTCCTTAAGGAATTCTGAATTCCCAGGCTATCTGAAAAGATAGAGATAAGAAAACCTCATTATAGCCAAAATTGGATAAATACCCATGTTTGCTGAAACCTCAAGTTTTTAGAAAATTCACAGGGGGAAGAAAAAAAACAAAAACATCCTCAAGGGCTGTACCTCAGTTAGCAACCAGGCGTTTTGGACTAGAGTGAGCTTTTGTGAACTTGTATAACAATGTACAGGTCACAGATCCCTTTCCTGAAAAATGCTTTGAAATATGAGTCTGGGGGCTGCTTACCTTCAAGGTGAAGAGTGGTGAGTGTCCTGAAAGTATATCCAGCTTTTCCCCCACATAGGAATTCACACTTGAGAAATAATGTAAAGGTCCTTATCTGGAACTCTGTTCCCCTAAAAGAACCAAACTACTGATTTGTTAAGTCAACAGCTTCTATTAGCAACTCATATAACCCTCTAAGGATACCCTTAAAGCCTGAGAGTTGAAAGGGATTGTTTACTTTGGAATTTAGGAAAATACAGCAAGTGAATGTCAAGGATGTAGTCTGTCATTTGTATGTGATCTAAACTAACGATGAATTTCAATAACATTTGCAGTTTGTGGTGAAAAGTGACTGTTTTACAGAAATCCTTTCACAACGTAATTTAAGTGTCTACTGTTCTCACTGTATTTTGTTCTGCAATTAATTGCTCACACAGCTCTCTCATGCCTTTCCCTTGCCAAAAGAAGTTTGGGTCGCTCAGGCCTGGCCACCCAGCCCTGCTCCTGGAAAAGCTCTTTAGAATCTTGCCCCTCTGTTGAGTCGAGAAGAAAACCTGCTAGGAAGGAAACCCCAAGAGGAGGAGGAGGACGTTGGCTTGGATCCATGGCTGGTCAATAAACTTGCCATATGCGTATTTCCCATCAGACCTTTGGCAATGGGTGGTCACTACCTCACAAGCGAAGTGTTTTTTACTTTTAGAAATTATGTCTCCAATAGCTAGCTCACATTACCCCTCAGGAGACAGGGTTCCAGTGTCCTCACTGTAGTGGATATTTGTTCTCTTTGGCCTCCTGATACCCAGACTTTCCTGACTTGTCTGCCAGAGGCAAGGCCAGTGGTGCCTTCACGGGACCGATCCTGTGGTGCGTCATTTTAAGGATTCTTGATCAGTCTTGCTCTTCTTAGATTTCCTAAGGTTTTACATTGGTATTTTGATTGGAATAGGTTAAATCCTATATATCAGTACTATTGGGGGAAAATTACCTTTACAAATTTTGTTTCCTATCCAGAAGCATACCTTTCCATTGATTAGAGTATTCCTAAGTTTTTCTAATTTTCTTCATGTAAGTTCTACACAATTTTGTTACTGTAAATAGTTTTTTTCATTATATTTTTCTAGTTGGTTATTGCTTTTACATAGGAAAGTTATTTTTAATTATATATTTGCAAAACTAGCCACTTCTCTGAATGCAATGTTCAGTAATTTTGTAATTTCTCAGTTCTGTTAAAATTTGTGGTTAAAAATTATACCATCTACAAATAGTAGTTTTGTTTCTTCCTTTATGCCTATTGCTCTTTTTTTGTTGTTAAAATATGTGGTTCTAAGCTTTGTTGTGGTACAAAGCATGCTAAAAGGACATTTTATGATACAATTCAGTCCTGAGTCCTAATTAAAGATAGAAAAAGAAACCCCAACATTTAAAACCACACTAAAACAGGCTTTATCAATGTTGTCTTTCAAGCCTACTGTATCCTTTAAAATAAGGGACAAAACTGGCTGCCAGCATTATTCTCTTACTCCTTTGCAAGTCTGGCCAGGGTCCACCCAGTTATTGTGCAGAGGGACCCACCTATGCACCCAGAAAACTTAAAAGGCTAAATGGCTGCCGGGCAGTGACAGGAGAGGATGAGGTCCCATGGGCAAGATGGTCCTGTTCCCTGCCCAACAGTCGGGCCACAAGGTCCCGAAGATGTTTGTGTTGTTGATGCTCCCGTGACCCAAACCCCCTCCCTACACCCAGCAAGTGCCTTCCGTGCCCCACCAGTAAAGTGTGCAAGGTCAAGGCCCCTGGGAGGGCACCCCGAGAAGCTGTTAGACAACAAGTAAGTGCCTGATAAGGAGCCTGACAACAGCTAATGAGAAAAAGTAAACAGAACAACGAATGGTTTTCCAGTAGAGCAGCAAAGTCCAGTTAGAAAATATGAAGGACCAAAGATCCTATTCCTACAGCAGCTATAAATCTAAAGCACACATCATCTAAAGCCTTGGCACCAGGCCCTGGGTTGTAACGGGGAGCAACAAACCCATGGAGTTTCCCAGGGTGTGGGGTGCCGGTGGGGGCAGAAATTCAGTAAATCTCAAAAAGAGGTATGCAGCTACACACAAGTGCTACGAAGGAAAGGCTGCTAGGAGTGATACTGGTGGGTTTTCTAGGGAGGACTTCTGGGGAAGTGACATTTAAACTGAGACCAGAAGGATGAGATGAGGGAGGAAGGGAGCAGCGAGGGGATGTTCCAGTAATAAGACATGAACATATAATCTTCAGATAAACATGAGCGGCTAAAAGAAATATATGAAAAAACGTTTGGCCTTAATAGTAATCTAAGAATTATATATTGAAAGAACAGGATACCATTTTAGGTGCGTTAAATGAGCAGGTTGTGTGTGTGTGTGTGTGTGTGTGTGTAAATGTTTGGCTTGGCAGAAGAGGGATGACAGCAGCATCCATTTACTGTGACAAGAATGTTAAAAGAAAACTATTACTCCTTGACCCAGCAATTCATCTTCTATGTACAAGGGGAAGTATCACAACATCATCATGCTGAAAAAATAAGAAACGACCTAAATGGTTGGATAAATAGGGTGGCATATTATAAAGCTAATAAAAATAATGCTTTTCATTAACCTTAGTCGTCAGGGTAAGTCTCATCCTCTCCACTCTCTCGAGCCCACTCCAGCTTCACCTTCAATTCCAACACTTCACTAAACATTTATAGAATATTTCACCCAACAACAGCAAAATACACATTCTTTTCAAACTCACATGAAGCATCACCAAGATAGACCACATCTGGGCCATGGAACACACCTCAGCAAATTTAAAAGAATAGAAATCATACAAAATGTGTTCTCAGATCACAATGAGATTAAACTAAACTATAAGTTAATAACAAAGTTGGCTGAAAAATCTCAAAATATTTGGAGATTTAACAACACACATCTAAGTAACAAACGGGTCAAAGAAGAAGTCTCAAGAAAAATTTTTAAATATTTTAAACTAAATGAAAATGGAAATACAACTTATGAAAATTTTGGGATGCAGTGAAAGCAATGCTTAGAGGGAAATTTATAGCATCGGATACATATATTAGAAAAGAATAAATACCTAAAATCAATCATCTAAGTTTCTACCTTATGATCTACAAAAGAGGAAATTAAATCCAAACAGAAGAACAGATAAAAATTAGAAAAGAAATCAAAGAAATTAAAAGTAGGAAATCAATAGAGAAAATCAACAAAATCAACAGAGAAAAATCAACAAAATCAAAAGCTGGTTCTTTGAAAAGATCAATACAATTGATAAACCCCTAGCCAGGCTAACTAACAAAAGAAGAGAGAAGGCACAAATTACTATTATCAGAAATGAAAAAAGGGGGCCATCACTATGAATCCTGTGGGCAAGAAAATGATAATAAAGGAATATTATGAATAACTCTATGCCTATAAATTTGATAACCTAGAGGAAATGGACCAATTCCTTGAAGGACACAATCTACCAAAACTCACTCAAGAAAAAATAATCAGAATAGGCCCATATTAAAGAAACTATGAATAATTAACAACCTTCCAAAAAACAGCACTGGGCACAGATGGCTTCACTATGAATGCTATAAAATGTTTAAGGAAGAAATTATGCCAATTCTCTACCATCTCTTCCAGAAAATACAAGCAAAAGGAACACTTCCTAACTCATTCTGTGAGTCCAGCATTACCCAAATACCAAAACCAGACAAAGCCATTACAAGAAAGGAAAACTACAGCTAATATCTCTCATGGATATTCACACCAAAATTCTCAACAAAATATTATCAACTTGAATCCAACAGTGTATAAAAAGAATTATCTATGATGATCAAATGAAATTTATTCCAGGTATGCAAGTCTGGTTCAACATTTCAAAAGCAATGAATGTTAAAAAAAAAAAAGAAGAAAAATCATATAATCAGATCAGCTGTAGAAAAAGCATTTGACAAAATCCAACACCTATTTGTGATAAAAACCCTCAGCAAACTAAAAATAGAGGGAAACTTCCTCAACTTGATAAAGAACATGTATAAAAACTTACAGCCAACATCATAATTAATGGTCAGAAACTAGACGCCTTCCCACTAAGATCAGGAATAAGAAACAAAGATCAGGAACAAGGATATCCCCTCTCACCACTCCCATTCAACACATACTGGACGTTCTAGCTAATGCAATAGGACAAGGAAATAAGGACTTCCCTGGAGGTCCAGTGGTTAGGACTCCACGATTTCACTGCTGAGGACCCACGTTCAATCCCTGGTTAGGGAAATAAGAGCCCACAAGCCGCACGTTGTGGCCAAAAAAACACAAAAAACAATTTCTTTGATCCTAAGACCAATGCCACATGTTTTAGGCTTTTGTTACAATACTCTCCACATCTCTGTACTGAATTAGTCAGTTATTGCTGCAGTGGTACTTAGGGAAGATATCCCAAAACTCACTGGATTATATAGTAAGCACTTGTTTTTCTCACTCCTGGGTCTACAGGTTGGTTCAGGTGGCTCTGCTTCACCCTAGACTTCAAGTTGGATTGAGGTCTGATTCTCGTGTCACGTTCTGAAACTTGGACTAAAGGGGCAGCAGCTACCTGGTGAAGTCCTTCTTGTGGTAATCATGGCAGTGCAAGAGCCAAACCAAGCTGCACAAGCAGATTTAAGGTCTCATGTTTTGACTACTCACATTTTGCTAAGGAAAGTCACACAGCCAAGTTCAAAGTCAACAGAATAGGAAAGTATATGTTACCCCAAGGGGAAGTGAGTGGGGACTGAATATTTGCCAAACAATAATCTATTACAGTGATCGAAAAGATAAAAATCCTTGTCCTCATGGAGATAACATTCTAGTAAAAAGGATAAATATAAACAACTCAGAAATGAAGATAGTGTGGTCAGATAGGATATTCTCGCAAATGTAAGCAAAGTTACAGGCACAAGGATGTCTTACACAGCACATTTGTAATGATGAAACACTGGACAAGGGGCTTCTCTGGTGGCACAGTGGTTAAGAACCCACCTGCCAATGCAGGGGACATGGGTTCGAGCCCTGGTCCTGGAAGATCCCATATGCCGCAAAGCAACTAAGCCTGTGCGCCACAACTACTGAGCCTGCCCTCTAGAGCCCGCGAGCCACAACTACTGAGCCCACATGCCACGACTACTGAAGCCCACGCACCTAGAGCCCATGCGCCACAACAAGAGAAGCCACTGCAATGAGAAGCCCGTGCACTGCAATGAAGAGTAGCCCCTCCTCACTGCAACTAGAGAAAGCCCGTGTGCAGCACCGGAGACCCAAAGCAGCCAAAAATAAATTTAAAAAACAAAACAAAACTAAAAAACACTGGATAACCTAAATGTTCATCAATCACAGCTGTTTAAATAAAATCATATGTCAACTAAATAGACTGGTGGGGAGGTTCTTTATTACTTGTTTTGATAAATTTGATATATGGTATACATTTCCTTTAAAAACAAGGTTAAGTCCATATGTATTAACATGAAAAGGTGGAACTGATGAAGAGTTTTGGGGTATCTCTCCTAAAATGTTTATGCCAATATAATCCTTTATTTTCATCTACACAAAAGAGATGTTTGTAAAACACTCCTTAAGTTATATCTTGGGAATTCTTTTTTTTTTTTTTAATTTATTTATTTATTTATTTATTTTTGGCTGTGTTGGGTCTTCGTTTCTGTGCGAGGGCTTTCTCCAGTTGCAGCAAGCAGGGGCCACTCTTCATCGCGGTGCGCTGGCCTCTCACTATCGCGGCCTCTCTTGTTGAGGAGCACAGGCTCCAGACGCGCAGGCTCAGTAGTTGTGGCTCACGGGCCCAGCTGCTCCGCGGCATGTGGGACCTTCCCAGACCAGGGCTCGAACCCGTGTCCCCTGCATTGGCAGGCAGATTCTCAACCACTGTGCCACCAGGGAAGCCCTCTTGGGAATTCTTTGCACATCAGAACTTACAAATCTACTACATTCTTTGAGTGGCTGTACTGGATTCCATTATAAGGATGGATCATAATTTACTGAATTGCTCCCCTTTAGATGGACACTTGGGGTATTTCCAAGTGTTATGTCTACTTAGTTTTACAATAATAAACATTTCTATACCTGCATCTTGGCATAATTTTGCAAGAATAATCTACCATATATTGCAAAGTATTATAAAATTTTAAAAAAGCCTCAAGCTAAAATAGCATGGTATTAGCCCAATAATAAAAGCTCATATCAGTGTATCAGAACAGAGAATCTAAAAATATATCTATATCTCTCTATACCTGTATTTATATATCTACATCTATTCATCTCTGTATGAATTTACAGAGGCATTCAGAGGATGGACTTGGTCATGGAGCTGGACATGTCAGAAACCTGGTTCCACCATGTCCTAACTGTGGGACCTTGAGACAGTCACTTAATCTCCTCAAACCCAGGGATGGCCTTGAGTGGGGATGATAATGATACTTACCTCATGGCTGCAATATTAAAATAGATATGAAGAGAAAAGTCTCGGCCAACTGGCTAGCACATAATAAGTTCCCAATGCATATTAGATACAATGATCGCATTTTACAAATGATAAAAGTGGTGTTACAAACAGTGAAGTATGGAAAGGTTATTAAAAAGTAACTGGAGCAATTTTGTAAATATATGAAGAAATGAAATTAGAGCCATAAACACAATTTATTGATTTAAACTGCAAAACCCAAAAACAACTAGAAGAAAATATAGCTAAAGATTTAAGTAATGAAAGAATGGGGAAGAAAAGCCTAAGAGAACTGGAAGAAAATGCAATGCTTTCTGGTTATAATTATATGAAATTAAAATATATAATATGTCCAAAACTTAGCAAAACTGAAAAGTATAAACTAGGGAAAGCTAGCTGTAGTATTTGTGAAAGGGTGTCTGACATGCTCAAAAAATATGGTTTAACAATTTGCTATGAAGTCAACATTTAAAGAACTCTCACAAATAATAAAAAACAATTTAAGGCTTCCCTGTCTCAATGGTTAAGAATCCCCCTGCCAATGCAGGGGACACGGGTTCAAGCCCTGGTCCGGGAAGATCCCACATGCCGTGGAGCAACTAAGCGCGTGCACCACAGCTACTGAGCCTGCGCTCTAGAGCCACAACTACTGAAGCCTGCGCGCCTAGAGCCCGTGCTCTGCAACGAGAAGCCACCGCAATGAGAAGCCTGTGCCTCACAAGGAAGAGTAGCCCCCACTCACCGCAACTAGAGAAAGCCTGCGCACAGCAACAAAGACCCAACGCAGTCAAAAAAAAAAAAAAATTTAAGTGAAAAATGCCCAGGAAGGAAAATGTAAATCAAAGATCCTATATCCAGCAAAGCTTTCAAAAACAAAGCAGAACTGCTCTACAAAAATTACTAAAGGAATTCCTTTAGGCTGAAAGCAAGTGACCCCAGGTGGCAATTAAAATCCACACAAAGAGTGCTGATAAAAGTAGGTAATTATAAAAGATAAGTGCGTTTTTTTCTCCTTTACTCTCTTAAGTGATTTTGAAAGCAACTGGATAAAATAATATGTAGGTAGTGTATTGTTGGGTCTATAGCACAAAGAAATGTAACATGTGTAATATATTTGTCAATAACAGCACAAAGGAGTTGGGTGTGAGTAGAGCTGTAATGGACTAAGGAAATGACCACAGATGGTAAGGTAATAATTTAAGAATGTATTGTGGAGTTTATAACATTGATATAATATGTGAACCGATAATACACAAATAATGCTTAAAATGGGGAAAGGGAATAGAGCTATATAGGAGAAGCTTTTCTTTCTTTATTTTTTAAATATTTACTTATTATTATTTTTTTATTTGGCTGCACCAGGTCTTAGTTGCAGCACGTGGGATCTTCACTGCAACATGCGGGATATTTTAGTGGCAGCATGAGGGATCTAGTTCCCTGACCAGGGATCGAACCCAGGCCCCCTGCACTGGGAACATGGAGTCTTAACCACTGGACCACCAGGGAAGTCCTGAGAAGCATTTCTTTATATCACGGGAATTAAGTTAGTATAAATCTGAAGCTGATGTTGATAAGTTAAAATGTATATGGTAAAACCTAGAGCAACCACTAAAAAAATCCAAAAAATATAGTGAAAAAAATAATTACTGGGGTTAAAATGCTATATTAGAAAATATACAATAAATGCAAAAGAGAGCATTAAAGACACAAAAAAAGACACAAGACACATAGAAAACAGAAAGTTAAATGGCAGACATTAATATTAAAAGTGAATGGGTTAAACAATCCAACCAAAAGTCAGAGATCATCACACTGGATTAAAAAACATGATCAAAGTATATGTTATCTACAGGGTACACACTTTAGATTCAAAGACACATTAGATTGAAAGTAAAAGGATGGAAAGAGATGTGTCATGCAAACAGAAACCACAGGAGAGCTGGAGTAGCTATACTAATATCAGACAAAACAGGCTTTAAAACAAAAAAATGTTACTATAGATAAAGATGGATATCTTATAATGATAAAAGGATAAAACAAGATTATATAAAATTTATAAACACACATGTATCTAATAACATGTATCTAATACATAAAACAAAGGCTGGAGATATCTTTCAAACTTTCAAGGAACAGGTACTGTCCATCTTATCATAAAGAATTCTTGGAAATATAGACTAAAAACTGAAAATGCTACCATTTATTCCTTTAGACAAAAATATCAATACACAATTATGGCAAACATAAAAAAGAAAATCATATGAAACTCAGAAATGGCCTCTGATTCTGAATTTTGTCCATTTTCATACAAGATATCATCTTACCTATCTCTCTGAAATTAAGGGGAACTGCCCTGTTTTCCTCTTTGTTCCTCAAAATCCAGAGCATCCTGCTCAGTGATGTTTTAACCAGTTTCATCTATTTGTCAATATTTTATTCTCTGCAATCATTTTCAAAATAAATTTAAAGTCATACTTTCAAATAGTAGTAAATTTCCTTTAAGTTTTAATTCAAGAACAGGATTACTAGTGAGTACATTTTGCTAGAACAACTTGAAGGAAATACTAGGGGCTGGAAAATAAAATTGTGGAGACTATCCAGCAATTTAGAAAGGCTTTATTACAAAATGTAAGTGGAAAATCAGGATATAAATAAGTATCTGTGTAAAATATCACAGTGCATTGACATAAATGGAACAGAAGGTGGAAAAAATGCAGTTGATTAACACGACTGGGCACTGAGAATTTTGGAGGATATTTTTTCCTTGTTTAACTTACCCATGTTCCTGTCATAATGTTGCATGATACATAAAGCTCAGATACAAAGATAAAAAATAACTAGCTTGACAGGGGTGGTGATGGTAGTGGTGGGATGAATTGGGAGATTGGGACTGACATATATACGCTAATATGTATAAACCAGATAACTAATAAGAACCTGCTGTATAAAAAAAATAAATAAAATAAAATTAAAAAAAAATAACTAGCTTGAATGCGTGGCAGAATTAGGGCTTCCTGGAGCCCTTAAATGAACCTTCTCCTTCCTGCCCCAACACCAGTCCGACCCTCCCATCACAAGTGCCTGTATCTCTGTGTCTCTGTTGTGAGAAAGAGAAATCAGCCCTGATATCAAGGAACCAGCCTAGCACTCACAGCTAGGTCTTGGTACTTTCTTTCTTTCTTTTTTTTTTTTTTCTGTGCCATGCAGCACGTGGGATCTTAGTTCCCTGACCAGGGATTGAACCCATGCCCCCTACACTGGAAGCACAGAGTCTTAACCACTGGACAGCCAGGGAAGTCCCTTGGTGATTTCTTTTTCTTTTTCTTTTTTAACATCTTTATTGGAGTATAATTACTTTACAATGTTGTTTTAGTTTCTGCTGTATAACAAAGTGAATCAGCTATATGTATACATATATCCCCATATCCCTTCCCTCTTATGTCTCCCTCCCATCGTCCCTATCCCACCCCTCTAGGTGGACACAAAGCACCGAGCTGATCTCCCTGTGCTATGCAGCTGCTTCCCACTAGCTATCTATTTTACATTTGGTAGTGTATATATGTCCATGCCACTCTTTCACTTCATCCCAGCTTACCCTTACCCCTCCCTGTGTCCTCACGTCCATTCCCTACGTCTGCGTCTTTATTCCTGTCCTGCCCCTAGGTTCTTCAGAACCTTTTTTTTTTTTTTTAGATTCCATGTATATGTCTTAGCATATGGTATTTGTTTTTCTCTTTCTGACTTACTTCACTCTGTATGACAGACTCTAGGTCCATCCACCTCACTACAAATAACTCAATTTGTATGGCTGAGTAATATTCCATTGTATATATGTGCCACATCTTCTTTATCCATTCATCTATTGATGGACGCTTAGGTTGCTTCCATGTCCTGGCTATTGTAAATAGAGCTGCAATGAACATTGTGGTACATGACTCTTTTTGAATTATGGTTTTCTCTGAGTATATGCCCAGTAGTGGGATTGCTGGGTCATATGGCAGTTCTATTTTTAGTTTTTTAAGGAACCTCCATACTGTTCTCCATAGTGGCTGTATCAATTTACATTCCCACCAACAGTGCAAGAGGGTTCCCTTTTCTCCACACCCTCTCCAGCATTTATTGTTTCTAGATTTTTTGATGATGGCCATTCTGACTGGAGTGAGGTGATACCTCATTGTAGTTTTGATTTGCATTTCTCTAATGATTAGTGATATTGAGCATCCTTTCATGTGTTTGTTGGCAATCTGTATATCTTCTTTGGAGAAATGTCTATTTAGGTCTTCTGCCCATTTTTGTGTTGGGTTGTTTGTTTTTTTGATATTGAGCTGCATGAACTGCTTATAAATTTTGGACATTAATCCTTTGTCAGTTGCTTCATTTGCAAATATTTTCTCCCATTCTGAGGGTTGTCTTTTCATCTTGTTTATGTTTTCCTTTGCTGTGCAAAAGCTTTTAAGTTTCATTAGGTCCCATTTTTTAATTTTTGTTTTTATTTCCATTTCTCTAGGAGGTGGGTCAAAAAGGATCTTGCTGTGATTTATGTCATAGAGTGTTCTGCCTATGTTTTCCTCTAAGAGTTTTATAGTGTCTGGTCTTACATTTAGGTCTTTAATCCATTTTGAGTTTATTTTTGTGTATGGTGTTAGGGAGTGTTCTAATTTCATTCTTTTACATGTAGCTGTCCAGTGTTCCCAGCACCACTTACTGAAGAGGCTTTCTTTTCTCCATTGTATATTCTTGCCTCCTTTATCAAAAATAAGGTGACCATAGGTGCGTGGGTTTATCTCTGGGCTTTCTATCCTGTTCCATTGATCTATACGTCTGTTTTTGTGCCAGTACCATACTGTCTTGATTACTGTGGCTTTGTAGTATAGTCTGAAGTCAGGGAGCCCGATTCCTCCAGCTCCGTTTTTCTTTCTCAAGATTGCTTTGGCTATTCGGGGTCTTTGGTGTTTCCATACAAATTGTGAAATTTTTTGTTCTAGTTCTGTGAAAAATGCCATTGGTAGTTTGATAGGGATTGCATTGAATCTGTAGATTGCTTTGGGTAGTATAGTCATTTTCACAATGTCGATTCTTCCAATCCAAGAACATGGTATATCTCTCCATCTGTTTGTATCATCTTTAATTTCTTTCATCAGTGTCTTATAGTTTTCTGCATAGAGGTCTTTTGTCTCCTTAGGTAGGTTTATTCCTAGGTATTTTATTCTTTTTGTTGCAATGGTAAATGGGAGTGTTTCCTTAATTTCTCTTTCAGATTTTTCATCATTGGTGTATAGGAATGCAAGAGATTTCTGTGCATTAATTTTGTATCCTGCTACTTTGCTTGGTGCTTCCTTGATGAACACAGAGAGTTGCACAGAATATCAGTGTCACACAAGGCCATTCTGTGACTGTTACAAAGTAAGACAAAACAAGACCACTCTGTAAGCATGTGAACACTAAAACATGAACACTGTCCAAGCCACAAAAATGACCAAACTCCCCCTGTGCTGGTGGATATGAGTGACTGCTACTTCTTTTCCAATCACAGCTTTGCCCTCAGTCTAGTTTTCCCTCCTTCTAGATGAAATATATTAAGATAGCGAACCAAAATTATCCTCACTTTGTGACATTTTTGAATCCAGAGCAAAGACCCAATCCTTACCAAAATCACCTCATACAAGCCCAAGTCTTTTAATAAGTCCTTTTGAGCACCTTCCTACTAAGATACCTCACTATTCCCCCCATGATGTGTGTAACTCCCTTGTTACAATGAGTAATAAACGCAACTTATTCAACAAGAGGTGTGCTCCTAATGGGTTTTGGCTGGAGGGCACTGACGGTTGGAATAGTCAAGTTATTTGGTACAAGGATCTCTCTTTCCATCTTTATCCTGAAGAGGCTGTATCAAGTTTTGTTCTCCCAAGATAGATAGTAGATGATTCTCTTACAAAAGACAAATGTTAACTTTTGCATAATCAAAAAACCAAAAACATGATTTTCTTATAAATTAGTCCCCTCCATGATTTTCTTAGCCTATTTCATTACTGAGTGGAAAAAATTCATAGCAACCACTTTTCCAAGAGCCTCTTTTATGTCCTGGCTTCTCAGGCTGTAGATGAAGGGGTTCAGCATGGGAGTCACCACAGAGAACATCGCAGCAGCTGCTATGTCTATCTCAGCTGAATGGGAGGATAAAGGGTTGAAATACAGAAATATGATGGTGCCATAGAAGAGGAAAACCATAGCCAGGTGGGAGCCACAGGTGGAGAAGGCTTTCCATCTTCCCTTTGTGGGTTGGATTCTGAGGACAGCACAGGTGATAAGGATACATGATACCAGGATGCAAACAAATGGGGTGCTCATTATTGACCGTGCTTCAATTAGAATCATCACCTCACTGAGGTGTGTATCAGAGCAGGAGAGTTTCAGGAGGGTGGTCACATCACAGAAGAACTGGGGGATGGCATTGTCTGCACAGAATGAGAGTCAAGCCATCAGCAGGGTATGCAACAGCATATCCAGGTTGGCAATGACCCACGATCCAGTGACCAGCAGGGCACAGAGCTGGTGGCTCATCTTTGCTTAGTAGTGTAAGGGGTGGCATACAGCAACAAAGCGGTCATAGGCCATCACAGCCAAGAGGAAATTGTCCATGTCCATGAACGTGAAAACAAAATACATCTGCGTGAGACACCTAGAGAAGGGGATGGTCTGCTTCCTGAGTATGTGGTTGGCCAGCATCTTGGGGACAGTGGTGGAGGAGAAGCAGATGTCCACAAAGGACAGGTTGCAGAGGAAGAAGGACACGGGGATGTGCAAGCGGGAGTCCGTGCTGATGGCCAAGAGGATGAGCAGGTTTCCCAGGACCGTGGCCAGGTACCTGCTCAGGAAGAGCACGAAGAGGAGCTGCTGCTGCTGCTGGGGCTGCCTGGAGAGCCCCAGGAGGAGGAACTCAGAGTTACTTGACTGGTTTGTCTCTCCCATGGGGCTGGACTCAGATGCAGAGAAGAGAAGCAGAGGTCAGAAACCTAGAAGCAAAGGGTTTGGGTGCAATAACCCAAGCTCCAGCCATGGTCATGTTAATAAAACCTACATTAGAGTTGCTCAGTCAGAATCTGCCCCTACTCCCTACACCCTCAACTTCCGACCTCCAGTCCTAGATGATGCTGGTCCCACTGGACTAATTTTTTAAATTATATGAAATATAACATAAAAACAACACACAGGCACATACACAGCCCTTCCCTGACATTATGTGCATCTTTGTTAACATTCTCAGGCTTTTGCCCACTTAGTAGATCATAGAGAGAAGAGAAACAGCTCATTGGTACTGGGTTTATCACAAGCAACAGATGAGGGATTCAGGACTTTTACTACTACTTCCTGGATCTGGAAGATTTAACAAAGGAGGTTCTTCAGAGAACTTCACCGGGGACTTCCCTAGTGGCACAGTGGTTAAGAATCCACCTGCCAATGCAGGGGACATGGGTTCGAGCCCTGGTCCGGGAAGATCCCACATGCCTTAGAGCAGCTAAGCCCATGCACCACAACTACTGAGGCTGCGCTCTAGAGCCCGCGAGCCACAACTACTGAGCCTGCGCTCTAGAGCCCGTGAGCCACAACTACTGAGCCCGCGTGCCACAACTACTGAAGCCCGCGTGCCTAGAGCCCACGCTCCGCAACAAGGGAAGCCACTGTGATGATAAGCCTGCGCGCCACAATGAAGAGTAGCCCCGGGGCTTCCCTGGTGGCACAGTGGTTGAGAATCTTCCTGCTAATGCAGGGGACACGGGTTCGAGCCCTGGTCTGGGAGGATCCCACATGCCGCGGAGCAACTAGGCCCATGAGCCACAGCTGCTGAGCCTGCGCATCTGGAGCCTGTGCTCCGCAACAAGAGAGGCCATGATAGTGAGAGGCCCACGCACCGCGATGAAGAGTGGCTCCTGCTTGCCGCAACTGGAGGAAGCCCTCGCGCAGAAACGAAGACCCAACACAGCCAAAAATAAATAAATAAATAATAATTAAAAGGTGCTAATAATTAAAAAAAAAAAAAAGAGTAGCCCCTGCTCGCCGCAACTAGAGAAAGCCCGCGCGCAAAAAAGAAGACCCAACGCAGCCTAAAATAAATAAATAAATAAATAAATAAATAAATAAATAAATAAATAAATAAAATTCACCCATTAGTAAAGAAATATTGACATCCCCACTGTTACAATCTTACCTGGGAGAAGTTCGTGCTGTTGCTATCAAGTGTTCTTCACCTTTGAGGAACTGGCCAGTGCTCCTCTTTATTATAAGGTTTGGAAAGTCTTGGAAATCTAGGTAGGTCCTGAGCAAATGAGGAGCGGAGATTCATGGCCTTAGCTCTCTGTGCAGGATGTTTGGGGGTATCAGAGATGGGTACTTACAGTAGCCTCCATGGCCACTGGGACCAGATTCCCTGAGAGCCTTATTAGAGACAAGCAGAAAGTAATTGTCCCACCTATTTCCTGGTCCCCATGAGCCCAATCATGATGAATGACAAAGCATATGATCTAACTCCTGGGTCAGAACTTGGAGATAAAGCAATCTGGGTGGAGAGAAGTCCCAGAGAAAACTCCCTGAGATTTCCAAATTCATCACCTTGCTGATCTGGGCTTACGTTTATGTATTTGAAAGCTCAGTTATTAAAAGATTTTTCTTCTCATTTTCTTAGCTCAGAAACTGGGGTTATTTCAGTGTTATCTGAGTCAATCTCTTTTTCTCTAATATCTATCCGGTCATTTACTGATTAGAGCTAGCGATGTATTTGCAGACAGGGATGCTGGGGTGGGGTGGGGGTGGCAGTACAGAGTTGTGCTTAATCCTGTAAAGCATTTGATGTAAAGGATTAGCCTCGCGGGAGAGATGTATCAGAGAGCACAGCATACCAGGATTGAGAAGCTCCAGGCTCCCAGAGTAGACTTCTTTGGAGATGTCTTCCCAGCTCACAATGGATCACCCTTTTCTGAGGATGGTCCCCAATCCACAGAGTCACAGGGGTGTGGGCTCCAGCAGCCCAATTTATAGTCCACCACCTCTGCCCAGTGAGGATTCACGATTGGATTTGGGAACCTGGCACTGAGGCTGCGGACCTGCAGGTAATTCTCAGTATGACTTGGCCTGGATGTGGAAACCCAGAAGATCGCAACTCTCTCCTGACTGCCCCATAGATGGAGAAGCAAAAGTCTATGCAGAAAGGCCAAAAATGCACACACACAGAGAGAAACAATGATAGATGGAAGGAGTACTAGTGGTGGCCCAGTTCAGGGTTCAAGTCCTTTTCTGATGATTGGTTACATTGTGGCAATTCTTAGACGAAAATAATAAAACTGAAGTCATGCTGATTAAGCAGAAAAGGATTTCTTGAAAATGATAGCTTATACTTCAAAACTACGGAGCAACTGGAGAAGCAGGCTCAGGAGGTCACTCGGCGCTATAATGGCCCAAATCATACCACAGCACAGGTTTGATTAGCATGTTCCTGCTGCCTCCAAGCATAAATCTTACAGTTCATGGCTCTGACACAGCTAGCCACTGGACATAGGGTGCCACCAGTAGCACTGTTACCTGGGGATCCATTTTGCTGCAATGGCTGCCACTGCTAGAAAAATTTCCTCCTTGTCTCCCTTTCTTTGTGTCAAAGGCTGAGTCAGGATATCTAATGGGTAGGCACATGCCCACAGCTTAGCTGCTACAGGGGCTGTGAGATAATTTATTCAGGGTTTCCTGTGATACAGGAAGAAGTAGGCTTTTCTTCCCAACAAGAATGATGAGGTAGGGTATTACCTGAGCTTTGGAAGGGGTCACAGAAGTTGAGAAGCCAAAAAAAAAGATAAATGCCCACTAGAATCCACCCCTCCAGTTGTATAACATTAACACACATCCCTCTTACCAACTTACCCTTCAGTAGAATAGCAATTCTCTGGTCTAACATAATACAACTATCCTTCTCACAACAGGGGAACAACTCAAATCCCATCAGTTACTGTATCCAGGTCCCAAACCAAGATCTTCCTTGATCCAATCATGATCCCATCCTGACATTCTATAACTTCGGAATCAAACCTGAAAGCTAACCAATAACTACATATCCTATGTATATGTAAAACAGAGGGAGGAAGGGAGAGAAAAGAAGAAAGCTAGCTAGCTAAAATACATAAATATATACGTAACAAAGGAAGGAGGAAAATATGACTGATGATGTAATCTTCATTTCCACAGGTAGTCATGAACAATTAATTGATATTAATAATGTTCCTTAACTACAATCTAATTCATGTTCCCTTTATCTTTAGCCAGCATCTCAGCTACTCAAGGTTTTAAAAATCTGAATAGTGACTTTAATTCTCATGTCTGAGAGATCTGACATCCTTATGATCTTGCCCATATAAGATTGTCCTAGTCTTTCATTAACTGCCATCACTGGACATGGCAATTCCAGAATCCTCTCAAGGAGATCTTTTCATCCATTATCCTCTCTGCTACCACGGTGTAGCAGAAAAACTATTTTCTACTGATAGTCAAAGTTATAACAATATTAGAATCTCCTTTTGGTCAGTTTATCCAAGTAGCAAAAGGAGCCCAAATTGGCCAGCAAGAAGTCTCTTCAGAGCCCAGTGTTGCTGGGATAAAAAGCAAAATTTTGCAAGTAGATCATTAGGTATTACAAAAAGAGGTGCCCACTTTTACCTCTTGTTTCCTTGCCCCATAAATTCCTGGTTGGGAGAAAGTTCAGCATATTGTCCACTGGTACGAAACTTATACTGTATCCTGTAAAACAGCACCCTAACATTACAGGGTAACCTCAAAAATTGAGGTACCAAAATTGAGTCTTTAAAAGACCATTTCTCTGTTCCATAAGGTCAACTGCTTCTGGTGATGGTGTAAAAGTAAATGCTCGGACTTTCCTGGTGGTCCAGCAGTTAAGACTACATGCTCTCAATGCAGGGGCCCCAGGTTTGACCCCTGGTCAGGGAACTAGATCCCACATGCTGCAACTAAAGATCCAGCACACCCCAACTAAAGATCCCGCACACGGCAACGAAGACCCTGCCTGCCACAATTAAGACCCCGCACAGCCAAATAAATAAAATAAATATTTTTTTAAATTTCCCCCCAAAGTCCTTTAAAAAAAAAGAAAGTAAATGCCAAAGAATCCCATGGACACTAGCCTTATCCCTTGTATTAGTTATCTATTGTCAAGTAACAAGTTACACCAAAAGTTTGCAACTTAAAACAGTAAACATTTATCTCACACATTTCCTATGGGTCAGGAATCTGGTAATGGTTTAGCTGAATGGTTCTGGATCAGGGCTTCTCATGAGACTGCAGTTAAGTTATCTGCAGGGGCTCAGTCATCTGAAAGTTTGACCATGGGTGGAGGATGAGTGTCCAAGATGGCTCCTTCACATTGCTATTGGCAGGAAGCCTCAGTTCCTCTCATGGACTTCCCCATAAAGCTAACTTGATAGGTCCTTGCAACAGAGTAGCTGGCCTCCCCCTGAGCAAGTGATTCAAGACAGCAAGATACAAGCCACAATATCTTTTATGAGGGAGCTCCAGAAGTTAAACAGCAACATTTCCACAACATCCTATAGCTCACAGAGTGCTACGGATTGAATGTGTCCCCACAAAATTCATATGTTGAAATCCCAACCCCCAGGGTGATGGTATTAGGAGTTGAAGCCTTTGGGAAGTGATTAGGTCATGAGGGGAGAGCCCTCACCAACAGGATTAGTACCCTTATAAAAGAGGCCTGAGAAAGCTCCCTTGTCCCTTCCACCATGTGAGATGGAACCGCTATCTATGAACCAGGAAGTGGGCTCTCACCAGACACCAAATGTGCCAGCATCTTGATTTTGGACTTTCCAGCCTCCAGAACTGTGAAAAATAAATTTCTGTTATGTATAAACTACCTAGTCCATGGTTTTGGCTGTGTTGGGTCTTCGTTGCTGTGCAGGGATTTTCTCTAGTTGCGGTGAGTGGGGGCTACTCTTCATTGCGGTGCGCGGGCTTCTCATTGTCGTGGCTTCTCTTGTTGCAGAGCATGGGCTCTAGGCGCGCAGGCTTCAGTAGTTGTGGCATGTGGGCTCAGTAGTGTCTTGCGGGCCCTAGAGCTCAGGCTCAGTAGTTGTGGCACATGGGCTTAGTTGCTCCGCGCCATGTGGGATCTTCCCAGGCCAGGGCTCAAACCTGTGTCCCTTGAATTGGCAGGCAGATTCTTAACCACTGTGACACCAGGGAAGCCCCCAGTCCATGGTATTTTGTTACAGAAGCCCGAATGGATTAAGACACAAAGTCAGCCCAATTCAGGGTGTGAAGGGATTACACAAGACTAGGATCGCTGGGGACCATCTTGACAACTGGCTACCACATTCTTTTTATTATAAAGTGAGTTATTTGGTTAGAAACGATGTTGGTGGGATGCCAAGTTGATGAATAGATCCATTCATCCTTAACACACATCCCATTAGTCTTTCAACCTCAGGTTGTGTACATTTTCAACCTCAGGTTGTGTTCCTTGTGTACATTGGTTGGTTTTCCTTTCCTGAATGCTTCTGCACATTCCCAGATACTCATGCTCACCATAGGTTTTCTACCTATATCATCTTGATTAAGTAGTAAGTGATGCCTGGGATGTCATAAATATCCCGAGTCTGACTCACAAGACTCAAATCTTAACATCTCCTTTAGGTCTGCAGAACCAATTACATACATCAACATTGCCTCCTAGACTAGAAATCTTGGGAAGTTTAAAACAACGATTCTCAAACATTAACGTGCACAGAAATCACCTGGAATGTTGTTAAAGTGAAGATTCTGACGCAGGAAGTCTGGAATGGAGCCTGAGATTACGCATTTCTAACAATCAGCCAGGCAATGATGCCTGGTCCTCGGATCACAGAGTAGTGGCAAAGGCTCAGCACTGGAGTAAAAGGAGCCCTTACTCTAAGAAGGGTACACCGGTTTTTGCGATACTGGCTTCCCAGCCAACCTCGCTTTTTGAAAGGATATCCGGATTGGAAGTCAGACCTTGACTTCCGACAGTCCCAGCCTGTGGAAGCAAGAGACGGGAATCTTGAACACCTCGTTACCCATCCTAACCGGGAAGGGCAGACAGAAGGGGCAGAGACCAAAAGGACCGGGACCAGGTGAAGTGTGGAAGGCTGATGGGACCCGCCAGTTGCCCAGGTTTGGCGGGCACCAACCCCTGAGTTTCTCTTTATACCATTTCGGGGTAAAGAGTCAGAGCCACTTACTGCAACGCAGAACACCCGCTCCTTACTGGAGCTCCCAGCCCGCGATACTTCCGGTGAAAGACGCAGTTGCACTTTCCCAAAGAGACTGCGCAGAGCTGAGGCCCCGCCCCCTTCTTTCTAATTGGGCAGGAGCACGTGGGGTGCGGGGGGGGGGGCGCTGGTCCGTTATTATTGGATAATTAAAGAAAGTCTGCAAGGGGCGGGGCAAGGAGAGCCATACAACGCAGCCTCTGATTGGTCCCGGTCGAGGGCGTGTGCAGCGCTTCGGGAAAGATCCGGCAGAGTCTGTGCCTCCCGCGCTGCGCCTGAGCGTGAGGGGCCAGAATTGGGAAGTCCTCTTACGTGCGAAAGACTCCTGACACTGAGTGGATGGGAATAGAGGTGCAAAGCTCCAGGGGTCCCCAAAAGCTTAATATTCAAGATAAATCATATTTCAATGCAGTGAGTTTAAAAGCAATATTAGTGCAAGAAATCTTTGAACAAAATATCAAAATTTTAAAGACAAGATCAGTAAGTTGGAAGTTAATTTAATAGTATTTAAGAGCTTCGGTTGATTGAGAGAAGTTGTCAAAAATGGTAGTTCTTTCTGTTGAGACCGAGTTGGGCAAAGAAGTAGATTTTAAAAATATTACTGATGTTTGATTCCACTAAAACTAGTGTCAAATATACACACCAGCCAGACATTAGTTAAAGCGGTGAAACCGATTTTATTCGGTAATTACAGTAGTTCCCCCATTTATCCTTGGTGGGGGTAGGGTCCAAGACTCTCAGTGGCTGCCTGAAACTATGGATCTACTGAGCCCTATGTATACTGTTTTTTCATACACATACATACCTATGATAAAGTTTAATTTATTAATTAGGCATAATAAGAGATTAACAACAATAATAATAAAATAGAACAATTATAACAATATACTGTAATAAATGTTATCTGATATGGTTCTCTCTCAGAATAACTTATTGTACAAGTGTAATGCCCGTCCATCTTAACTAAGCACTCATTACACACTGTGACATATTTTTTATAAATGGCATATTCTTTTCTAATATGTATGTATATAAACTTATTTATTCATTTATTTTTGGCTGCGTTGGGTCTTTGTTAGTGGGCGCAGGCTTCCTCTAGTTGCAACGAGCGGGGGCTGCTCTTCATTGCGGTTGTGGGGGCTTCTCACTGTGGTGGCTTCTCTTGTTGCAGAGCAAGGGCTCTAGGCGCGTGGGCTTCAGTAGTTGCGGCACGTGGGCTCAGTAGTTGTGGCTCGCGGGCTCTAGAGTGCAAGCTCAGTAGCTGTGGTGCACAGGCTGCACAGCATGTGGGATCTTCCCGGACCAGGGCTCGAACCCTAGTCCCCTGTATTGGCAGGCGGATTCTTAACCACGGAGCCACCAGGGAAGTTCCGTGGCTGTAACTTCTGCAATTTGGGGTGCAACAGCAAAACTAGTGGGAGGCCCGAGCACCGCGGCGAGGAGTGGCCCCCACTTGCGGCAGCTGGAAATGGCCTGCACTCAGCGGCCAAGACCCAACGCAGCCAGAAATGGAAGTGAATGAATGAATGGATTTATTAAAAATAAAATAAAATACATTAAAACATGCACATAGGATTCAATATGGCTTGAAAGGTGGCAGAGAGCTGAGACAAGCCCATCAACCCCTTCAGGAAACTTTCTCGTCTTCTTCTCCCCATATTGATTCAGTCATATAATCATTTACTCAGGCAAATAATAATTGTTGAGCAACCACTACATCCCAGGTACTGTTGAAAAAACTGGGTCCCTGCAGTCATAGAGATACAGCCTAGTCGGGGTAGGGGGCATGAGGAAAAAAAACAAAAAACAAAATAATTCCTTCAGGGTATTGATTTCTGCTATTTACTCATTCTTCATGAAACATTATGCACTTCACGTGAACCAGACCCAGCGCCCAACACTGAGTGTACAAACGTGAATAATGACCCATTTCTTATCGCAAGGATGGAAGACCCAAGAATGAATGCAAACAACTGCAGGAGAAGATTGTACAGGAAAAGGCAAGCAATTCTATTGGGATAACATTTAATTTCCAAGGGCTGCCATAACAAAGTAGCATAAACTAGGGGCTTCCCTGGTGGCGCTGTGGTTAAGAATCTGCCTGCCAAAAAAAAAAAAAAAAAAAAAAGAATCTGCCTGCCAGTGCAGGGGACATGGGTTCGAGGCCGGGTCCAGGAAGATCCCACAGGCCGGGGAGCAACTAAGCCCATGCGCCACAACTACTGAGCCTGCACTCTGGAGCCTGCAAGCCACAACTACTGAAGACTGCACGCCTAGAGCCCGTGCTCCACAACAAAGAGAAGCCACCGCAAGGAGAAGCCTGTTCACCACAACAAAGAGTAGTCCCCGCTGGCTGCAACTAGAGAAAGCCCGCGTACGGCAACGAAGACCCAACGCAGCCAAAAATAAATAAATAAATAAAAATTTAAAATGCTACAAAGTACCACAAACTAGATGGCTATAAACAACAGAAATTTATCTCACAGTTCGGGAGGCTAGAAGTCCAAAATCAAGGTGTTGGCAGGGTTGATTCCTTCTGGAGGTTCTGAGGGAGAACCTTTTCTACCTTCTGTGGCTGCAGCAACACCTGGGATCATTTAAGGTTGCTTAGTGCCAGCAATCCAGGTGATGCTTGTAAATGCATGCATCACTCCAATCTCTTGTGTTTACAAGAACTTCACAACCACTGGGACCATATTCCCTGAGAGGCTCATTAGAGAAAAGGATAATTGTCTTGCCTACTTCTTGGTCCCTTTGTACCAAACAATGATGATAAAGAATATTGTTTTAGGTTTAGATGTAACTCTTGGGTCAAAACTTGAAGATATTACAAATGAAGCCAGCGCTATGGAGATAAATCCCAGACAAAATTCCCTGGGACCTCAAACCTGGGACCTGGCTGATCTGGGCCTGTGCACATAGATGGGTAAATTCAGTTATTAAATCCTAGTTCTCCTCACTTCCTTTGTTCACACCTGGGGCTATTCCTGAGTTTCCTGTGTAATTCTTGCTTTCTTATGTCTGGTTATATCCAGAGAAGATTAGTGATGCCTAATCGTGTCCATTGGGCAGAGGGGAATATTGAAAACCCATTACAGAGCTGAGCTTAATTCATGATCACACCTGGGTTAAAGGACAACCTGATTCTAAGGGAAGTTGTCTCCAGGAGAACCCAGCATACTGTGATTTACAAACTCCACGTCCCAAGGCAGATACTTTTTGGGATGTCTGTCCAGCTTACATTGTTTACCTTTTTTCTGAATGGAACCCCTAATTCACATAGTAGTGACCGTGGGGCCCCAGCAACCATATTTATACCACATCCCTCTCTTCATCATAGCTGGTTAGACCAGGGTACTTGGAACTAGGCTGAGGGAAAGCCAGTCCATATCACTATGTGGTTTGGCTGGAAAGTGTAAATCCAGCCCTCTTCTGCCTGCCCATTGCTATCCTATGGACTGAGGAGCAGAGAAGTGCTGAAGGAACAAACACAGAGAGAGGAGAAGATATTAGTTGGAGAAAACCCTCATGGTTTTCTAATTCTGGGTTTGAGTCTTTACCTGATGACTGGCTACATTCCAAAATGTTTCACTCAGGGTTCTTAGTCATAAATAATAAAAACCGATATGGCTAATTTGAGCAGAAAATTTTAAAAATTAAAAAAATCTTTTTTAAAAATATTGAGTCCATCAAAGGATGAATGGATAAGTAAATTGTAGCTGGGTGGAGGAATATATTGGGAGTTTGGGATTGACATGTACACACTACTATATTTAAAATAGGTAACCAACAAGGACCTACGGTATAGCATAGGGAACTCGGCTAAATATTCTCTAAAAACCTAAATGGGAAAAGAATTTGAAAAGAATGGATACTTGTATGGGTATAACGGAATCACTTTTCTGTACACCTGCAACTAACACATCATTGTTGATCAACAACACTCCAATATAAAATAAAAAATTTTTAAATTGTATAAATAAATAAATAAATTTTATTTATACAATGGGATATTATTCAGCCATAAAAAGGAATGAAGTCATGATACATATTGCAACCTGTATGAACCTCAAAATCATTATGCTAAGTAAAAGAAGACAGACACAAAAGGTCACATAGTGTATGATAGGACATCTGGGTGGAGGGGCCCAAGAGTCAGATGTTTTGGACCTGTGACTCAGGCAAGGGTCCAGCTTCACATGGTTCAGAAGTCATCAGTACATAAGTTTATCTGAGGCCATGGGAGTGAATGTGATTGTCCACGGAAAGGGAGTAACATGAGAAGGAAAAAAAAGTCCAAGAATAAAACCCATGAGGATAATAACATATAGTGAGGTGACAGAAATAGAGGCCAGCAAATGTGATCTGTAAAGGTAGAAATCAGGAAACAATCAGTGAACAAGAAGGAAGTGGTGTCTCGGAAGCCAAGAGCTAAGTTTCAAAAAAAAAAAAAAAAACCGTATCAGTAATGTATTATCAAAATAATAGTATGTGACAAAACTCCCCAACCTCAATGGAATAGAAAAGCAATAACCTCCTATTCATTGGTCTCAAGGTCAAATTCAGCTTCAGACTGTGGGCCATCTGGGTTTGGCACCGGGCTGTGGGACAGGCTCACGTCCTCTCTTCTTGTATCCTCCTGGGTCTCAGGCTGGAGGGGCAGCAGCAACCCAGAGCATGGTCTCCTGATGGAGCAATGGGCTGTGGGTGGGCAAACCCAACCCCAAGCCCATTTGAAGCCTCTCCTTAGGTCACCTGCACTGACATCCCATTGGCCAAAACCCAAGTCAAGGTTCAGGGAAGGGCACTCCATCTGCCATGAGGCCATGGAAAGGGCATGGATATATAATGGTATTATAAGCAAGTGAAAGACTGAGATTCATAATTCATTCTACCATACAAACCTAGTGGTAAACAATGCCAATGAGACAGAGAAATTAAGCAAAGAAGTAGATGACATCAATTATATTTTGTAAAATTATTTTTTAAAGAAAACATTACATGATGTTTTCAAAGTATATTTTTATAATATGGTAAATGCAATCCAGCCTGGTAGTTAAGCATATGTGTTTTGGTCAGCCAACATGGCTTAGTTGTACTTATTGTTAGAATATCATTATAATTAAAATGTTAAATGAAAACGTGAGATAGAAACATATTCAGAATGCAGGGTTTTTAGATAGTTTTCTTTCTTCTTGATAACTCTCTGCTTTTTCCAAAAAGTTTCTTTAATAGGCATTGTTGAGAACTGTGATGGGGTCTGAGATTTTACCCTATTAACTAATCTAGTCTTCCAGGTTCGTGGATGGTAGCAGAAGACACAAGACTGTTGGGTCAAAGACAAAGAACTTTAAGGCATAACTCAGAAATATTGCGGTTCAGTTCCAGACCACCAAAATAAGGCAAATATCAAAATAAAGCAAGTTGGGCTTCCCTGGTGGCGCAGTGGTTGAGAATCTGCCTGCTAATGCAGGGGACACGGGTTCAAGCCCTGGTCTGGGAAGATCCCACATGCCGCGGAGCAATGAGGTCCGTGAGCCACAACTACTGATCCTGCGTGTCTGGAGCCTGTGCTCCGCAACAAGAGAGACCACGACAGTGAGAGGCCCGCGCACCACGATGAAGAGTGGCCCCCGCTTGCTGCAACTAGAGAAAGCCCTCGCACAGAAACGAAGACCCAATACAGCCATAAATAAATAAATAAATAAATAAATAAATTTAAATAAATAAATAAAGCAAGTCACATTAATATTTTGGTTTCTAGTGCTTATAAAAGTTATGTTTACACTGTGCTGTAGTCTACTGTGTGCACTAGCATTATGCCTTTAAAAAATGTACGTACCGAGCAGAAGCAAGAAGAACTACAATCCTGGGGACTTCCCTGGTGGCGCAGTGGTTAAGAATCTGCCTGCCAATGCGGAGGACATGGGTTCGAGCCCTGGTCTGGGAAGATCCCACATGCCACGGAGCAACTAAGCCCATGCACCACAATTACTGAGCCTGCGCTCTAGAGCCTGCGAGCCACAACTACTGAGCCCATGTGCCACAACTACTGAAGCCTGCGTGCCCTAGAGCCCATGCTCCACAACAAGAGAAGCCCGCGCACCGCAACGAAGAGTAGCCCCCGCTCCCCGCAAATAGAGAAAGCCCGCGTGCAGCAACAAAGACCCAACGCAGCCAAAAATAAATACATGAATAAATTTATAAAAGAAGAACTACAGTCCTGCAGCCTGTGGAACAAAAACCACATTCACAGAAAGACAGACAAGATGAAAAGGCAGAGGGCTATGTACCAGATGAAGGAACAAGATAAAACCTCAGAAAAACAACTAAATGAAGTGGAGATAGACAACCTTCCAGAAAAAGAGCTCAGAATAATGAGAGTGAAGATGATCCAGGACCTCGGAAAAAGAATGAAGGCAAAGATCGAGAAGATGCAAGAAATGTTTAACAAAGACCTAGAAGAATTAAAGAACAAACAGAGATGAACAATAAAATAACTGAAATGAAAACTACACTAGAAGGAATCAATAGCAGAATAACTGAGGCAGAAGAACGGATAGGTGACCTGGAAGACAGAATGGTGGAATTCACTGCTGCGGAACAGACTAAAGAAAAAATAATGAAAAGAAATGAAGACAGCCTAAGAGACCTCTGGGACAACATTAAACGCAGCAACATTCGCATTATAGGGGTCCCAGAAGGAGAAGAGAGAGAGAAAGGACCCGAGAAAATATTTGAAGAGATTATAGTCGAAAACTTCCCTAACATGGGAAAGGAAATAGCCACCCAAGTCCAGGAAGGCCAGAGAGTCCCAGGCAGGATAAACCCAAGGAGAAACACGCCGAGACACATAGTAATCAAATTGGCAAAAATTAAAGACAAAGAAAAATTATTGAAAGCAGCAAGGGAAAAACGACAAGTAACATACAGCGGAACTCCCATAAGGTTAACAGCTGATTTCTCAGCAGAAACTCTACAAGCCAGAAGGCAGTGGCATGATATACTTAAAGTGATGAAAGGGAAGAACCTACAACCAAGATCACTCTACCTGGGAAGGATCTCATTCAGATTTGATGCAGAAATCAAAAGCTTTACAGACAAGCAAAAGCTAAGGGAATTCAGCACCACCAAACCAGCTCTACAACAAATGCTAAAGCAACTTCTCTAAGTGGGAAACACAAGAGAAGAAAAGGACCTACAAAAACAAACCCAAAATGGTCATAGGAACATACATATCGATAATTACCTTAAACGTGAATGGATTAAACGCTCCAACCAAAAGACACAGGCTTGCTGAATGGATACAAAAACAAGACCCATATATATGCTGTGTACAAGAGACCCACTTAAGACCTAGGGACACATACAGACTGAAAGTGAGGGGATGGAAAAAGATATTCCATGCAAATGGAAATCAAAAGAAAGCTGGAGAAGCAATACTCATATCAGGTAAAATAGACTTTAAAATAAAGAATGTTACAAGAGACAAGGAAGGACACTACATAATGATCAAGGGATCAATCCAAGAAGAAGATATAACAATTATAAATATATATGCACCCAACATAGGAGCACCTCAACACATAAGGCAACTGCTAACAGCTATAAAAGAGGAACTCAACAGTAACACAATAATAGTGGGGGACTTTAACACCTCACTTACACCAATGGACAGATCATCCAGACAGAAAATTAATAAGGAAACACAAGCTTTAAATGACACAATAGACCAAATAGATTTAATTGATATTTATAGGACATTCCATCCAAAAACAGCAGGTTACACATTCTTCTCAAGTGCGCATGGAACATGCTCCAGGATAGATCACATCTTGGGTCACAAATCAAGGCTCAGTAAATTTAAGAAAACTGAAATCATATCAAGCATCTTTTCTGACCACAACGCTCTGAGATTAGAAATGAATTACAGGGAAAAAAACGTAAAAAACACAAACACATGGAGGCTGAACAATACATTACTAAATAACCAAGAGATCACTGAAGAAATCAAAGAGGAAATCAAAAAATACCTAGAGACAAATGACAATGAAAACACGATGATCCAAAACCTATGGGATGCAGCAAAAGCAGTTCTAAGAGGGAAGTTTATAGCTATACAAGCCTACCTCAAGAAACAAGAAAAATCTCAAATAAACAATCTAACCTTACACCTAAAGGAACTAGAGAAAGGAGAACAAACAAAACCCAACAAACAAAACCCAAAGTTAGCAGAAGGAAAGAAATCATAAAGATCAGAGCAGAAATAAATGAAATAGAAACAAAGAAAGCAATAGCAAAGATCAATAAAACTAAAAGCTGGTTCTTTGAGAGGATAAACAAAATTGATAAACCATTAGCCAGACTCATCAAGAAAAAGAGGGAGAGGACTCAAATCAATAAAATTCGAAATGAAAAAGGAGAAGTTACAACAGACACTGCAGAAATACAAAGCATCCTAAGAGACTACTACAAGCAACTCTATGCCAATAAAATGGACAACCTGGAAGAAATGGACAAATTCTTAGAAAGGTATAACCTTCCAAGACTGAACCAGGAAGAAACAGAAAATATGAACAGACCAATCACAAGTAATGAAATTGAAACTGTGATTTAAAATCTTCCAACAAACAAAAGTCCAGGACCAGATGGCTTCACAGGTGAATTCTATCAAACATTTAGAGAAGAGCTAACACCCATCCTTCTCAAACTCTTCCAAAACATTGCAGAGGAAGGAACACTCCCTAACTCATTCTATGAGGCCACCATCACCCTGATACCAAAACCAGACAAAAATACTACAAAAAAAGAAAATTACAGACCAATATCACTGATGAATATAGATGCAAAAGTCCTCAACAAAATACTAGCAAACAGAATGCAACAACACATTAAAAGGATCATACACCATGATCAAGTAGGATTTATCCCAGGGATGCAAGGATTGTTCAATATACGCACATCAATCAATGTGACACAGCATACTAACAAATTGAAGAATAAAAACCATATGATCACCTCAATAGATGCAGAAAAAGCTTTTGACAAAATTCAACACCCATTTATGATAAAAACTCTCCAGAAAGTGGGCATAAATGGAACCTACCTCAACATAATAAAGGCCATATATGACAAACCCACAGCAAACATCATTCTCAAAGGTGAAAAACTGAAAGCATTTACTCTAAGATCAGGAACAAGACAAGGATGTCCACTCTCACCACTATTATTCAGCATAGTTTTGGAAGTCCTAGCCATGGCAATCAGAGAAGAAAAAGATAAAAGGAATACAAATTGGAAAAGAAGAAGTAAAACTGTCACTCTTTGCAGATGACATTATAGTATACATAGAGAATCCTAAAGATGCCACCAGAAAACTACTAGAGCTAATCAATGAATTTGGTAAAGTTTCAGGATACAAAATTAATGCACAGAAATCCCTTGCATTCCTATATACTAATGATGAAAAATCTGAAAGAGAAATTAAGAAAACACTCCCATTTACCCCTGCAACAAAAAGAATAAAATACCTAGGAGTAAACCTACCTAGGGAGATAACAGTCCTGAATGCAGAAAACTATAAGACACTTATGAAAGAAATTAAAGATGATACCAACAGATGGAGAGATATATCACGTTCTTGGATTGGAAGAATCAATAAAAAAAAAAGTACGTACCTTACTTTAAAAATACGTTTTTGCTAATAAATGATAACCTTATCTGAGCCTTCAGAGAGTCATAATATTTTTGCAATAGTAACATTAAAGATTACTGATCACAGGTCACTTAAAAAATATAATAATAATGAAAAAGTTTGAAATACTGTGAGAATTACCAAAATAGGACACAAAGTGAGTAAATGCTGTTGGGGAGATGGCACCAAAGGACTTGTTTGACACAGGGTTGCCACTAACTTTCAATCTGTAAAAAAGTGTAATAACTGTGAAGCACAATAAAACAGGGCATGCTTGTATTACTCACAGCAGTAGCAGGAGCCAGAGTACCAGCATTTACACCAGTTCCCTAAGCCCTGATTCTCACAGGATGATGTGAATAAGGCCAAGCAGCACCTGCATACACAAGGGATGTGTTACAGGAGCCTAAGCTTAGGAAATCAAATCTTTTGTCATTGAGAATAAGCCTGCTTGAACTTTGCCCCAGAAGGATACATTATATTTATTATACCGGACAGTGAAAAATCTGCCCTTTGCACTGGAAAGACACACCATTCTATCTTCCAATGCTGTTCATTATATAGACATCCTTGAAAAAATGGCCTAGAACAAAAAAGTGAATGTCTATGCTCACAGAATATGCAGAAAAGCAAGAGACACATGGAGAACTGTGTCTTACAAAGCATGTATTAATTCACTACTCATAAAGTTTCATTTGTTTTTAACAGTGAATGGGAGATGGAAGCATTCATTGTTGACTATTCTTTCTAGGTATAGAATTACACTCTCTTTTTATCTCATGTACTATAAGCTTTAAAAGAAAGATACTGACAATAGGGAAAGAACCCTTCATCAGGTCAACTATTTTATTTTATTTTTAAATTTTATTTATTTATTTATTTATTTATTTTTGGCTGCATTGGGTCTTCGTTGCTGCGCGCGGGCTTTCTCTACTTGTGGCAAGCGGGGGCTACTCTTCTTTGGGGTGCGCGGGCTTCTCATTGTGGTGGCTTTTCTCGTTGTGGAGCACGGGCTCTAGGTGCACAGGCTTCAGTAGTTGTGGCTTGCAGGCTCTAGAGCGTGGGCTCAGTAGTTGTGGCGCATGGGCTTAGTTGCTCTCCAGCAAGTGGGATCTTCCCGGACCAGGCCTCGAACCCTTGTCCCCTGAATTAGCAGGTGGATTCTTAACCACTGCGCCACCAGGGAAGTCCCAAGTCAACTATTTTAGAGAGTCTGAGAGAATGAGTCAACACAAGCTGAAAGGAAGTAGAGATGTGATATTAATATTAATTAAAGTATGCTTTAAGATGAAAAAAGGATTAAAGAGGATGAAGATCTTTCAGTTACTAAAAGATACAATCCATAATGAACGTGTAGCATTCATGAACCTCTATTCCCTCCATAACCCAAAATCAAATCGAAAGGTAAAACTAGGCTTCTCTGGTGGCTCAGTGGTTAAGAATCCCCCTGCCAATGCAGGGAACCGGGTTCGGGAAGATCCTACATGCTGTGGAGCAACTAAGCCCGCGTGCCACAACTACTGAGCCTGTGCTCTAGAGCCTGCAAGCCACAACTACTGAGCCCGCGTGCCACAACTACTGAAGCCCGCATGCCTAGAGCCCGTGCTCCGCAAGAAAAGAAGCCACCGCAATGAGAAGCCCATGCACTGCAGCAAAGAGTAGCCCCCGCTCGCCGCAACTAGAGAAAGCCTGCGCACAGCAACAAAGACCCAACACAGCCAAAAATAAATAAATAAAATAAATAAAATTTTTTTTAAAGTAAAAGCTATTAATATACAGAAAGAACATAGTTGAAATGTTCATTACCTTACAGATCAATCAAAAAAACATTAAGTATTCAAATATTATAATCTTCATATATACTTATTTGAATTCTATTTCACAGATATAGCTATGATACAGAAGAAACCTGAAGTCCACTCCATATAAAAAAGACCTCAAGGATGCAGCAGGAATCTCAAAGGTAGGAGGGTAAATCTGAGCTGGGTGTTCATGGGCAGAGCTGGTTTGACACAGTGGAGCTAGAAGTCCCAGTGCGTGTAGCCACCATGGCACAGAGTCAGAATTTAATGGAGGATAAAGTAAACTTGAGCTCCGATAGCTGCGACCTGAGACCATAGGCGGGCCCGAAAAGGATGTGAGCCACGAGCATCAATTCTGCAGCAAAACAGGCCTCAAGAGATCAAACGAGACCAAGGTTCAGGAGCTACACTGGGTGCTAGCAACTCACACAATCATGCCAGTGGGCGGGTCCAACTTCTGGTTCTCTCTCTACACCTGGCAGCGGAAAGTGAGACGGGCTGACTCCTTGAATGAGCTTCTGGGATGCTTTGACACCAACAGAGTGATACTGGACCCCCTGCTAGTATTAACAGGTGGGGTGGGGCGGAAACAATGAAGAAATAAAGGAATGATGACCTTAATTTTTACTCCAAGCTGGGGAAATAGGTCATGTAGGCTACCTATGACAGTAAGGAATACAAAGATTTATACACCAGGAAGTGTGCAGCAGCATTATTTATAGTACAGAAACACTTGAAATCATCCAGAATCAAGGAATGGGTAAATTATATTGCACCCATGAATGGATAAAATATTATGCAGCCATTAAAATCACATTTCTAAGACCTTTATCGACATGGGAAGAAGGATGTGGAAAATCGGAACACAAAGTTATTTGGAAAAATTGCAGCCAACCTTTCTAAAACTATGTGTATTACCGTGGTTATCTTGGAGCAGCAAATTTACAGGTTGTTTTAATTTTCTTCTTTATGATTTTTATGTTCCATAATTAAGTATTACCTGTCAAATAACAAAAGTGATTTTTTTTTAATGAGAAAGTTTTAAAAACCTCTTCTCAAGCAAGAATGTCCAAATTAGAAGTTAAGGCAATATTCATTCATCCATTTTTTCCTTTCAGCTAGATTTGAGTATTGCCTTTGGTCTAAGAGCAGTGCCAGACACTGGGGTACAAGGTGGATAGCATGTGAATATGGGTATGGAGGATCTTATAATATGTGGAAAACCCTTGTGGAGGGGAAGAATAAACCAAAGAAAAAATAGAGTTCGAGAACCAGAAGAGAGAATCAGGAGGCCTCATGGAGGAAGAGGTGGCACTTGACTTGGCTCTTGAATGTATGGGAGGGGGTTGCTAGCCAGAGAAGAAAGCAGGGAGAATTGGTCCCCACGGAAGGAATAGCAAATGTTGATTTGTATCCTTGGTATCAAAACTTGCCCGGCTGACCCTGCCCCCTAAGATCGGACAGCCAATCAGGATGCTCACAGAGGGTTTTCCCCCATTCTGCGCTGCTTCACCTCTTGATGCTCTGAGCCACAAGTCCACCTGGGCCTCTGAGTCTCACCTGAAATATTACTATCCACCTTAGTCCTCATATTTTACTCGGTTGTTCTTTTATCTGAGTCTCAAAACTAACCTTGTGAGCGTTTATGTGACCCAGTCTTTATGACTGACCATGACAGAAAACACATAAGATGAAATAGACCAGTGATTCTCCATCCTGACTGCACAGTAGAATCATGAGATTTTAAAAATCTCAGTGTTGGGGCCCCACCTCCAGAGATTCTGATCTATTTGGTCAGGGTTGGGACCTGGACATCAGTGGATCATAGCTTGCAGGTGATTCTAATATTCAAAACTATGTGGAGCATGTATCCTTCTAAACATACCACTTAAAAAGGAAAAACTGGACGTGGGTGTAAAATAATTCCAAAGTTAGTCATTAAAAAGATGTCTCGTTACTTGGTAGATGCAACGAGGTTACAGGTGAATTAGGTCCACAAATAAATAATGATTGTCTTCTAGCACAATATAAATATGTTTATTTCCAGACTGTCTTTGACAAAACAGCTCAGCTGATACTCAACTGATAAAAAATAAATTTGCATTGGATGAGACTCAGTTTTGATTCTCTCCTCAGACAGAAAACGTTTTTCTGCCAACCACTTTTCCAAGAGTCCTTTTCAAGTCCCTGTTCCTCACGCTGTAGATGAAAGGGTTCAGCATGGGGGTCACCACCGTGTACATCACAGTAGCTGTGGTGTCCTTCTCAGACGAGTGGGAGGATAAAGGGTTAAAATACACAGCAATGATGGTGCCATAGAAGAAGGAAACAACAGCCAGGTGGGAGCCACAGGTGGAGAAGGCTTTCCATCTTCCCTTTGTGGACGGGACTCTCAGGACAGCACAGGTGATATGGATATATGATACCACGATGCAAACAAATGGGGTGCTCATGATCAGGGCACCCTCAGTCAGAATCATCACCTCATTGAGGTGTGTGTCAGAGCAGAAGAGTTTCAGGAGGGGGGGGTCACATCACAGGAGAAGGGGGGGATGGCATTGTCTGCACAGAATGAGTTGAGCCATCAGCAGGGTATGCAACAGCATATCCAGGTTGGCAATGACCCAGTGACCAGCAGGGCACAGAGCTGGTGGGTCATGTTTGCTGAGTAGTGTAAGGGGTGGCATACAGCAACAAAGCTGTCATAGGCCATCACAGCCAGGAAGAAATTGTCCATGTCTACAAACATGAAAACAAAATACATCTGCATGAGACACCCAGAGAAGGAGATGGTCTGACTCCTGAATATGTGGTTGGCCATCATCTTGGGGACAGTGGTGGAGGAGAAGCAGACATCCACGAAGGACAGGCTGCAGAGGAAGAAGGACATGGGGATGTGCAGGTGGGAATCCGGGCTGATGGCCAGGAGGATGAGCAGGTTTCCCAGGACCGTGGCCAGGTACCTGCTCAGGAAGAGCACGAAGAGGAGCTTCTGCTGCTGGGGCTGCCTGGAGAGCCCCAGGAGGAGGAACTCAGAGTTACTTGACTGGTTTGTCTCTCCCATGGGGCTGGGAACCTGGGTCCAGAGGCAGACAAAGCAGGAAAAATTCAAAAGCCTGGAAAATGATGGTCAAGATGGGGCAGTTAGAAGATGGCAAGGAGAAAGGCCATGTGACAGAGGTGAGGCATTAGCACTTTGCTTCCTGTGTTTTGTGCCCCCTTTATTACCAAAATGAGGGCAGTTTCCTTATGCATGTGCAGTACCTCCAGAAGGACACTGAAAGAATGTGACAGTGGTTTTGTCCATAAATCCTTTATATGTCTAAACTTTCTACCATAACCATGTATTTTTTAAAGTAAGTATTAAAAACACTATAGATAAAGGAATATTAATAGAGACTTTAATATTTATAATGAGTACCGGAGAACACATGTATAAATGGTTACCATAGAGACTGACGTACTAAGCATATACCCTAATACAGGGTACTGATGCCATTGATATCATTAGTGGTGTTGCCTTTGAGAATATTTTTTATTTCCCTTATCTCTAACCTGTAGCTGTTACACATTCTTAACATGTCTGCTCTGAGGATGATGTCAGTGATCAAACAAAAACTGCTCCCAGGGTGGTAATGATAGAATTGCTGCCGCTGATTCCTGCGCTCACATTTTCAGAGCACTTTACAGACCTCTGAGCCAGCCCTTCTTGGCTATGTCCACTGAGCTCCTTAAGACTAACTTGTAAAATTAAAATGGAAGTGACCCAGAAGTATGGGCAGAAACCTGCCAATTTGTCTTCCCCACACTTCAGGGCCTCATAAACAGATAACACACACTGGTCATGCCTGGGCAATCTCAAGGAACTGCTGATGATCTCAGAACTGTTTCTATAGCGCCACTTAAACAGAAGATGTAGTTGCTTCCATGTCTTGGCTATTGTAAACAGTGCTACAATGAACACTGGGGTGCATGTATCCTTTCGGACCGTACAATACTCCAATATAAAATAAAAAGTTTAAATAAAAAAAAAAAAGGAAGATGTAGTGAGGAGTGCCCCCTTAAGGATTTACCCCTTAACAAGCGTTTATTGATGAGTCTCGCTGCTTCGGCTCTTACCCAAGAAGAATGGCAGTCTTCACGGTCCCCAGAATTCCCAGGTTTGCTTCACTTTTCTAGACCTGGCCAGAGATTATTTGTCTGAGGGAGAGGGACTTGTCTTTGAGTTTTTCAGGCTAAGTCTGCATGAACAAGGGGCTGGGGTGCACAGACTCAGCCCTCGGTGCTGGAAGGATGTTTGGGGTACCGTAGGGCCAGCTCTTTACAGGAGCCTCGATGGGCACTAAGGCTATATTCCCTGAGAGCCTCATTAGAGAAAGCAGAGAGTAATTGTCCCTTCTCCTCTGTGGGCTTTTTTTGGATCCAGCATTGATAATAAAGATCTGTCTTCAGAGTTATGTAATTGCTGCTTCAGGACTTGGCAACATTGGAAATGATGCAATCTTGGGGATAATCATTAGCCACAACCTTTCTGCTAGAGAGAACTCACAATTCTATATTTTATCCCCCACCCAATCTTGTTGGGAAATACACATGAAGCTGGATAGGGGTTAAATTTTGGATTCACACAGATCTGTGCTGAATTCCAGACCCACATTATCAGTGGTATGACCTTGAGAAAGCTACCAATCTTCACAGAATTACAAAACTTCACCATCTGTAGAGAGGAGAAATAATCACCATGTAGAGTTGTGCAAATTAAATATGTAATTTATGTTAAACACCTCATGACTCCTATCCTCATCAATGCACTGGGCTAGGACCATGTCCACTAGGTGGAGGTTAAAGGTGAGGGACTTTCCTCGTGGTCCAGTGGGTAAGACTCTGCGCTCCCAGTGCAGGGGGCCCGGGTTCCATCCCTGGTTGGGGAACTAGATCCTGCATGCATGTCACAACTAAAAGTTCGCATGCCATAACTAAAACATCCCGCGTACTGCAAGGAAGATCCTGTGTGCTGCAACTAAGACCCGACACAGCCTAAATGAATAAATATTTTCTTTAGAAATGTATTAAGTGATATTTATATCCTTTGCTCTCTGCTCAATCATCTGTATTCTGCATAAATATAATTTGGAAATAGTGTCACATGTTTATCTTCATGTGTCAATAGTCATTTTTATAAAGGACCAGTTGACAAGTCTTTTATTCTATATTTTAATTTGGGGGTAAATGAGGTAGAAATAGGAACCATTGCTGAGTTCAGTTATAAACTGGTAGAACATGGGTGCCAATGAGGAACCGAGAATTCCTGAGTCCAATAGGTATCACTCTAGTTGTTCTGAAGGCAAGATCTGGCTTTAAGGTGCCCATAAAGGTCTTGATCTTATGCATTGCAAAGTTTACTTTCCTGAGTTGATAATATTAAAGAGTTACTCATAAAAACCATACATCTGGGTCAGAAGTGACAATTGAATTCCTAAAAAAAATATCCTCTGGAAACCAGAGTGTTCCTCTAGCTTCCACTTTGGGTTATTTATAAACAATATATTCCCCATGCTGACTATAGCATCTTAGTAAATATCTTTAACCTGCTCCCAGTAACTCAAAATAAGAATCTCAGGGCTGTAATGAGCCTTCATGTCTCCATCAGACATGTGTTATGAGATCAAGTTCTCTCCATTCCATCTCCAAAAATAGGCCAACCGCCCCACACACAAAATTAATTATCAAAGATCTGGGGAGGAAGGGGAGAATAGTGACTGGATTAGTAAAGCCATTGTTTGCAAGTGATAGAAAACCAACTCATATCAGCTTAAGGAGAAATAGAATCTACTGGTTGATGTAATTACAAAGTCCAAAGTTCTTCATGCAAAGCCTGTGTGTTTCAGTCAGGGCTAGATTCAGGGACCCAAGTAATGACACCAGGACCAGTATTTCTCTGTCTCTCTACTCTGTTTGCTTCTGTTCGACTTCATTCTACAGACTGACTCTCCATGTGGCAAGAAGGCAGCCACCAGTATCTCTGAACTCACATCCTCCCAGACTAGCAATCACAGGGCACATAGAACTTCTCTCTACCACTGCTTATTGGCACTGTTGTAAGGCAAGACTGTGATCATCCCTTTTTGGATCATATACCCAAATTGGAACCAACAAACTTGATGGGAAAGTGGGGTATTCTGGTCATCCTGGGTCATAACCCCAGTCCATTCCATGTGGGAATTCAGTGATGGACATTTATCACCAGGACTAAATGGAGGAGGGGAGGAGTTTCCCAAACAGATCCAAAAGAAATGGAAATGGGAAGGAATGCCCTGGAACAAAAAAAAAAAAAAAAAAAAAAAAAAAAAAAAAAAAAAAATCGAGTTATCGGACTTCCCTGGTGGCGTAGTGGTTAAGAATCTGCCTGCCAATGCAGGGGACACGGGTTCAAGCCCTGGTCCGAGAAGATCCCACATGCGGCGGATCGACTAAGCTCATGCGCCACAACTACTGAGCCTGTGCTCTAGAGCCAGCGAGCCACAACTACTGAAGCCCGCGAGCCTACAGCCCATGCTCCACAACAAGAGAAGCCACTGCAATGAGAAGCCCGCGCACCGCAACGAAGAGTAGCCCCCGCTCACCTCAACTAGAGAAAGCCTGCACACAGCGACGAAGACTCGATGCGCCAAAAATAAATAAATTAATTAATTAATTTTTAAAAAATCGAGTTACCACGATCCACCAGAGTCACTCCATCAACTGACCTGAGTTGAGCAAAGGATTGGAGAAGGCACACTTAAGACACAAGAATAAATTAGTAAGCTATTTTAAAAGTTAAGGTGAACTAAACAAAAACAAAAACTGTAATTAATGACAACCCAGTATCATTGAGCACACCTAGTACCCAGATCTTTGTTTCTAAATGCCATTCCCTACTAAAAGGAAACTGGGTTCCTTAGAGAAAGGGCTGATTCCGGATCTGGGCAGAAAAAAACCAAGGTGAGTCTAGGACATTACGTGTGTGCCAGAAAATAAGGAAATGCTCAAAGTCCAATGTGAACATATATAAACTGCAAATGACTTTCAAATGTATCACCATATCCATATATGGTGTTTAAAGTACTATTCTTTCAACTTTTCTTCAGACTTGAAATTTTTCAAATTAAATATTTGTGAATAAACAGAGATTTTTAAAAAGGAACAAAGATGCTAGCTTGAAAGGGGTCTCCCACTGGCTAAATTTGGAATAATTTGAGCATCAAAGAGAATAATAGGGAATTCCCTGGTGGTCCAGTGATTAGGACTCCGTGCTTTCACTTCCAAGGGCGCAGGTTCAATCCCTGGTTGGGGAAATAAGATCCCACAAGCTGCGTGGCGTGGCCAAAAACAAAAACAAAACAAAACAAATCAAAAAATAATAATAATTGTAAGTGATTATAAAATATTAAATGTATTACAATCTGTGAATCAATATTAATACTATCTTTAAAAGAGAGAATTTTTAAGGTAATTTGCCATAACTGAAGGTGAAAATTAACAATTAAGGGAATGAATTTAGCATTTACTCTGTCTTTTTAAAATTATCTGAAGTTCATCATGTGTTCATGGAGAAAAATCTCTTCTTTACAGAATAATGCCAGTTAAGAAATATAGAAAAATTATACAACTAGGAAATACTAATTGCAGGCAGGAAAATATACCAATATAAGAAATGCTTTTATAAAGTCACTACCACCAACCATCTTTACCAGCAACAGAGCATTTACAAAGTTATCAGATAACATCACTAATACCTCCAATTCCACGCAACACCATAGGATTTATTGAAGCTCTCTCTCTTTCCAGCTCCACCAGTGAGAAATCTGGCTCGCATTAGCCTCAATATATTAACTTATTTGTGCAGTCCTCTGTACATAGGCTATTTCCTGACCCCACCAGGCTGCCTTCTGGGTTGGCCATCTCAGGATGAGTTCCCAGTTGGCCCTGATGCCTGGCCCTGTGCCAAGCCAGCCCTCCTGTCGGATCCCACACGTGAACTGTTTGCACCAATACTTATGCCCTCAATTCTCTAGACAAATGGTTCACAACCAGAAACAAATTTGCCTCCCAGAGGACTTTGGACGGTGTATGGAGACATTTTTGGTTGTCACAACTATGGGGAGGCTACTGACATCTAGCAGATAGAGGCCAAGGATGCTGTTAAACACCCTGCAGTGCACAGACAGCCCCCCACCAAAGAGAACCATCTGAATCAAGATTTCAAAAGTACTAAGGTTGAGACTATAATACACCTCATTGATAATTTGTAGATTATTACATGGGAAATCATAATAAACTGGTTAAAATAAAATATATTATTAAAATTAATTTCATTTTAAAAATTTAATGGGGCTACTAGAAATTTTTAAATTACAAATGTGACATTTGCTGCCTCTAGGATCCCCTCAGGAGGCACATTCTATCTGGTTGTCCTTTTGTATTCTTTTTTCTGTTATTGTTGTTTTCTTGGTTGTCCTTCTTTTTATTGATAGAGTATTATAAATATCATCTTTCTAAGTCTTGCTAAACTTAAAACCTTTCATTCAAAGACACCTACTGGGCATGTATTCAAGGGGAATCCTGGCTTTGTCACCCTTCCCTGCCGTGTACGGTGCGAAGGAAAAAAGGCACACGCCCAACGTGGAGCTCGAACCCACAGCCCCTTAGATTAAGAGTCTCATGATCTACCAACTGAGCTACCCGGATACACCAGGGTGATGCATATTTTCAGAGAGGAATATGTACATACTACTTGGCATGGCCCTGAGGATGAAGCGGGAGCACCATTGACAGCTCCTGTGGGAGGAGAAGCTCCCGGCAGCCCAGTGGGATTTACCCAGGCCTCCTGGTCAGCGGGTGGAGCCGGGACTCCGCGGTCCTGGGCCGACGAAACCCACCGGGCCGGGCTGCTCCTTCCAGCTGGGAGCGTGCGTCTTCCCGTAAGCTCTGGGCCCCAAGGGCGCCCCAACATACCAGAGACCACTCGCCTAATAGAGTCATCCATTCACCCAAGTGTTTATTGAGCGCCTAAGGTATACCAGGCACTAAGGGTACAGCAGTTAACAAATTGGATTTTTAAGAAAGAGGAAGAAAGGGGGCCAGATGCCGGATCAGATGAAGTTGCTGCTTTTCATTTTTGTTTCCTTCCTCACCAGGCTCGACGCCTGCAGTTTAACGGAGCAGACAAATATGAACTGCAGTAGGTGTCTTTTTAGGGGCGATTCTCTCTCCCTTCTACGGATACTTTCCCTGCCCTCTTTAGATATTAAGGAAGGAAGGAAGGAAAGAAGGAAGGAAGGAAGGAAGGAAAGAAGGAAGGAAGGAAAGAAAAGAAAAGAAAAGAAGCGTGATGTTTCCGAGGACACAGGGCCCTTTCTCACCCCGGAGGAACTATAAAAAGTCACAAAAGTAGCTATACTTTATAACAGAAATCCAGGCAGAAAATCACCCACAGTCCTAACCCAGATAAAGTCAACGTTATCTTTGGCCCACGTTACTTCCAACTCTTCCGTAAGCGCCCATTCAATTCTTACATTCACATATCAAAGGTGCAACGTCTGCTCTCCACATATTCTGTTTACCTTTTGACCTGAATATTTGTGCATTTTTCTAGTCTCTTTTTTTTTCTCCCCTTCCCTCCTCGGCTCTTCCACACCAGATTCTTTCTTGGGCAGTCATGCAGGGACAGCTGCGGTTTGGGAGTTACCGTTTGTTTTATAAGAATTGGCTCATATACGGCTTTCATAGCGGGATCTTCCAAGTGAACCGGGATAGACTGAACGTTCTTTTCTGAGGTTGAACACTATTAATGAAGCAAAATGTATTCCATCTCTCTCCTACGGATGGTCATTCCCCTTTGCCTTTTATTTATTGTTTACCAAACTGCTGCAATAAAACTTCCTACATCGGTAGTTTTGTCTGTTACAGATTCACAGAAGTGGAATTAGAGGATCAAAGAGGTGTGTGTACCAGACTGCTTTCCAAAACACAGAGTGAAACCACACATTTTTTCCATTAAGATGTGTGGGTACACGGTCTTTCTCCTTCCCCTCTTTTCGAAGTAAACATCTGTAAATTTAACTCGCATTCCCTTAAGGTCAGTGGCGTATCTTCGAATTTCATAAACACTCATATTTTCCTCTGTGTAACCCAAAGCTCGCCCCTCCATCTAGAGATAGAGTGTCCCCTCACGCTACCCTAGGTGGGACTCGAACCCACAACCCCTGGCTTAGGAAGCTAGTGCCTTAACCATTAGGCCACCAGGGCAGCTGCCGCAAGTTTTCCTGAGAATATGGGAAGAAGGAATAACTCGTCAGCACTGGCTAGAAAATGCTCCAGGAACTGGCTTGAGTATCTACTCAAAACTTGGCTGAATCCCTGCAACGTCCCAACCTCTATCCAAGTCTCCAGAAATGCAGTCGTGAACAAAACAGAAACTGCCGCTCCCGGCGGAGCTCCTGTGCAGACCGCGCACTCGCCGCCCGCCGCGCTCTCCTGCCTTCTTGTGGCTCCTCCAGCGCGGGCACCGCCGAGTCTGGCTTGTCGGGTTCCTCCAGAAGGAGTTCCAAGCTCCGGAACGCCCTGGATTCTCCTCCGGATGACAGATTCAGCGAGCAGTGAGGGACCCTGGCTGGATCAGTGGTGTGTTGGGCCGGACCGCCGACTGCAGTGTGTGTGATAAATGTTCGGTCCTCCCGGTCCCCGGCTGGACAGAAGACCCGGGAGCGCGCAGGGCTGGAGGAAGATGATGCGGGACCAACACCGTGTGCAAGGGGAGGAGACCCCTCCACACCCTCCGAGGCTCACCCGCAGGCGGAAGTCAGAGCCTCCTGCGCAGCCTCCTGCGCTGGGCGCTGTCACTCAGGGCTTGGCCTACGTACAGGAGACTGGGGGCGCGCGGAATGTTCTACACCGGGCCTCGCTTTTCCAGGCCCAGAGCCAGAACAAACCCCTCCCCATGGAGCTATACAAAGCCGAAGTCCCGAGTATCTGGACACACCCCTGCAATTTTCCTCGCAACCCACCCTTCTTTATTCACTAAGGCTTGTAATTTATCCAAATGTAAAAATTCAGGAGAATCCAGAGCCGCTCAAGATTTCCCGCCCCCCTCCTCCCAGGAGAGCTCCCGGTACCTCAGAGACTCCTCTCGCCACCTCCCCACCCCAAATGTATGTTTTATCATTGGAGCAACAAGATTATCTAACGCACAGTCCAAAAAAAAAAAATCCAGGACAGAATCAGAGAACACACTTTGATTCAGTCTTCTAATCTCCTTTGTCCGGCTGGTCCTGGCAGTCTGGCCACAGGCCCGGATGAAGCGGCGGGAGGGCGGCTGGAGCCGCCACCCCCGAGACTGCACAGGGACCAATTTGGAGGAACGCGGCCTTCACTGAGAGGAACTAGGACGCTGTAGACGCGGCCCCCTTGCTCCGGGGGTGTGCTTCGTCTTCTAGGTGCGCGAGGTCTCGGCACAGGCTCTCCTCTTAAATCGATTGCATTTTAGCAGAAGGCGGGAGGAGGAGCAGACCCCAGGCAACACGCTTTCCAGAAGCAGTTGGCCGCCCGTTGGGACGGGACGGGTGTGTTTCTGTACATACTCATCTTTGGGGGTGACAGACTCAAGGAGGAATCCAGGCACAGGTCCTAGGCTCTGCCTTGGTCTAGAAGCGGTCGCGTTTGCCGGGATTGACAAAGTGTCCTTGGTTCGACCGCAGCTTTGGGGCTCCAGCATCCCTCTGGTTTTCCACATCCGTTTAAACTGGGCCCGGAATTTCTTTACTTTCCCAAAAACAAGCTCTTCACTGCTTTGAGGTTTGTTTGTTTTTAATATCCAACATTTTCAGTTGTTTTAGCGGGAGGATTGGTCCCCCAAACCCCGCCCATTCGTGTTACTGGAAACCTCGACTCTCTGCTGGAGTGTTTTTCTTTGTAACTTCCTTCAAGCTGTTAATAATTTTTTAACCAATAAATTAAAGTTTAAAAAAATGTTTTTATTTTATTCATTTTTGGTTGCGTTGGGTCTTCGTTGCTGCGCGCGGGCTTACTCTAGTTGCCTCGGGCAGGGGCTACTCTGCTTTGTGGTGCTCGGGCTTCTCATTGCGGTGGCTTCTCTTGTTGCGGAGCACGGGCTCTAGGCGCGCGGGCTTCAGTAGTTGTGGCACACAACTTAGTTGCTCCCCGGCATGGGGGATCTTCCCGGACCACGGATGGAAACCGTGTGCACTGAATTAGCAAGCGGATTCTTAACCACTGCGCTACCGGGGAAGTTCAGTTCCGCCCCACGCCCGGGAAATCTAATTCAAGAGTCAGCCTTGGAATTCTGAGGTAGACTCTGGAAGAAAGAGGAGATTTGGCCTGAGGGGTGACCCCGGCCCACGGTTGCCCCGAAAGCGGGGAACCTTCGCCCTTTACGGAAAGCAGCTCTCTGGGATTGGAACTCCTTAAGGGTCAAAGTCAAACCCCACCGGGACCCCCAGCCGCCAAAAAAGGGGACTATCACAGCCTGACGTCCAGAGCGGGGCACAGGATACCTGTCCTGATGGCGTGGACCCCAGGACTACCATGCTCGGGCTCCGGGAACCCTTTCCCGATCTGGGGCAGCGGGACCAGAGCAGACCTGGGAGCGCCCAGGGGAGGGGTAACCAGCAAATGGAAAGAAGAGGAGGAGGAAGAAAAGGGAATAAAGAAAGGGGAGGAAGGCTTGGGGCGCCGTCTCTAAGTACCTCATCCATCCTCCCAGCTGGGTAGTCACAGCGGATACGTTACTGGACACTTAGCAGGGATGTTTGAGTCTCACTGGAGTAATTGCTGGACTTGAACCCTGAAAGCTATGTGACTCTGGGAGACTGTTGCCTCTCACGGATTTTCTCCCCTACCGGCCTTAACCTAATCGAAGTCCCAGGCGCAGCGCCCTGAACCGGGATGTCCGCACCACTGGACCCCTCAAGACTTCTACTAAAATTTTAAAAGCACCTGGAGACACATTGAGGCTTTGAAATATTTTCTCTAATTCTCTCTTGCAGTGTTGGGTTCGATGCCCAAGGTCTGGGGCCTCAGGTAGTTTCCAAATCTCTACAGAGGAACTGTTTTTGTGTAAAAAGAAGTGGGCTCGTCCGGGATTTGAACCCGGGACCTCTCGCACCCTAAGCGAGAATCATACCCCTAGACCAACGAGCCACACAAACCCCAGCCTTTGACTCTCTTCTAAGACTTCTTGGAGTCCCGGATGTGGAACAGGGAAGCCAGTGAAGTGGTGTGGGGAAGAGGTTCCAATGTCAGACCCGCCGGGAAGTGTTGAGCTCAAAGACCAGTGAGCGAGGCAAGGACCCCAGAGCTCCCCATGCCCACAAAGAGGGGAGCAGCCCCTGCACCCTACCCGCCGGCCCAAATCTGGTGGAGCCAGCGCTCAGACAACAATGAGCCCACAGGCCAGGAAGGGCCGGCGATCCGTGCGTCCCCGCCCGGCCCTTAGGTCACTTAGCAAACACTCCTTGCAGCCGCGAGCGCGCTTGTGGCCGCGCTGGGGTAAAAGTCAGCAAGGAACTCCGAGTCCGGCGGGGCAGCGTTGAGTGCCTTTTTTTTTTTTTTTTTTAATTATTATTTTTTTTATCATTTAAATTTTATTTTATTTATTTTTTTATACAACAGGTTCTTATTAGTTATCTATTTTATACATATTAGTGTATATATGTCAATCCCAATCTCCCAATTCATCCCACCCCCGGCCACTTTCTCCCCTTGGTGTCCATACGTTTGTTCTCTACATCTGTGTCTCTATTTCTGCCCTGCATTGAGTGCCTTTTGATGGCAGGTCACAGGAACGCCTTGCTTGGAAAAGCCGCTCCCCCAGGTGTGGTATCCTGGTTACTAGTCGCTACCTGCTGAGTTTCTCAGGACTCCAAACAACAGGTCCAAACCAGAAAAAGAACTCGCCCAACGTGGGGCTCGAACCCACGACCCTGAGATTAAGAGTCTCATGCTCTACCGACTGAGCTAGCCGGGCAACCGGAAACCGATGCTATCGTTGTACATGTTGATGGGGGGTAACGTGAAGGTGATAGGACCTAGAATAGGTAATTACTTAGACGTGGGCAGCAGGGGCGGGTCAGCGGCCAAAGCTTCCTGGGCCTCACAGGGGGTTCCCCGCCACAGGTTCCACTCCCCACCGCCGCTCCCTGCTGCAACAAGGGTGTTTCTCGTCCAGGACTTCCCTCACCACCCAGTAGCTAGGGAACCCGGTCTGGCCCCTGTGCCCGCCCGGCCCACCTGACGTCGGGTGTAGGGAGAAGCAGCTGGGCGTAGGGAGACGGAGGGAGCGGCGCCAAGGGTGAAAACCTAGGGCGAGATGTACCACAGTTAGTTTAACGATTGACCCCTTGAGGGACCTCTGGATTATTTCCAGTTTTTTTGGCTGTTAAAGTAAAACAGCTATAAACACTCGTGTGCAGGTTTTTGTGTGAACATAGTCTTCATTTTTCTGAGATAAATACCCAAATTGCTGGGTCATATGGTAGTTACCTGTTCAGGTTTTTTTTTTTTTTTTTTTTTGGCTGCATTGGGTATTCGTTACTGCGCACGGGCTTTCTCTAGCTGAGGAGAGCGGGGGCTACTCTTCGTTGCGGTGCGTGGCTTCTTATTGTGGTGGCTTCTCTTGTTGCAGAGCACAGGCTCTAGGCACTCAGGCTTCAGTAGTTGTGGCACGCAGGCTCAGTAGTTGTGGTGCACGGCTTAGTTGCTCCGCGGCATGTGGGATCTTCCCGGGCCAGGGTTCACACCCATGTCCCTTGCATTGGCAGGCTGATTCTTAACCACTGCGCCACCAGGGAAGCTCCACATGTGTGGTGACCCACTGTCTCCAATAAAATGTTCAATAGAAGTAGAGAGTGTCAGCATCCTTGTTGCATTTCTAACCTCAGAGAGAATGTTTTCAAGGTTTCACCACAAATATGAAATTTGCTGCAATATTTTGTAGATAATTTGAGAAGTTATGGGTATTACCTTCTTTGGCTAATTTACTAAGAATTTTAAAAATCATGAATGAAAGTTGGATTGTATCAGATACTTTCCCCTGAATTTATTGAATACATTTACCAATTTTCTCCTGTCAAATCAACCTTGCATTCCCTAGGATAAATTCAGCTCGGCCGTGGCATATTATTCTTTTTACATCTTGTAAGATTTGGTTGGCTAATATTTTAAGATTTTATATTTATTTTCATGAGCAAGATTATGTGCTTTTAAATGTCTTTTTCATGCTGTCCATGGTTAGTTTGATATCAGAATAGCGCTAGCCTCATAAAATGTGTTCAGAGGTTCCCTCTTCTATGCAAGATTTTGTGTGAGACTAAAATTTTATTTCTTGAATGTTTGTTAGCATGCTCCACTGATGCCATCTGGGTCAAGAATTTTCGTTGGAGGGTAATATTTGACTATTGATTCACTTTATTAGTTTTAAGATCATTTACATTTTTATTCCAGTTTGATTCCATTAAGGCATGTTTTATATTTCAAAAAATTATATATTTTTTCTAAATTTTACAAAGTTGTTTAGAATATGCTTTTATTATCTTCTTAAATTATGCAATAAGTGTAAAGTCATTCCTTGATACAGGTTATGTGTGTCTTCTGTCATTATTTCTCAAACAGTTTTTGCAGAGTTTTGTCAATAACATTAGCTTTTTTCAAGACCTGCCTTCCAAGATTTGTCATTAATCTCTATTGTATGCCTGTTTTCAACTTCATTACGCTCATCTCTTCATCATTTCTTCCCTTGTTCTAATTTATCTGGGTTTATTTTTGCTGTACTTTTTCTAACTTCTTGTCATTAGCTTTCAACCTGTCTTCTCTATTATACACATCTAAGGTTATCAATTTCCCTCTAACTACTGCTTTAGCTATGTCTTAAAGGTTTTGGTATGTAGTATTTTCATCATCATTTATTTCTAAGTATTTTCTAAATCCCATTGTAATTTCTTCCTTAACCCATGGAATTTTTAGAAGTGTATTGCTTAATTTGTAGTCATATTGGGATATTTTAAGGTTTTTTTTTGGTTTTTTATTATTTATTTTGACCTATTTTTAGTTTACCATTTCTCTCATCTTTTTAAGCCAACTGTTAATATATCTATTGAGTTTTGTTTCAATTTTTGCATATTTTTATTTTTAGAAAAATTTAGTCCTGTTTCATTCTTCTAAAGCATTTTACAGAGCTCCTGTTCTCAAATATATTTTCATTATTGTCTTTCATGTCTTTATACATGGTAGAGATAGTTGTGTTATAGTCTGTGTCTGATAATCTTAGCATCTGAAATCTTTCCAGTTTTATTTCCATTGTCTATTGTTCATTGGTTGTTGCTCATGGTGCCTCGTTTCCTTGTGATTTTTCATTGTGACTAGCCCATTTTCCTTGTGTGGGGAATCCTGTGAGATCTAGAATAAAAGTGTATTTCTCTACAGAAAATTGTTTACTTCTGCTAGGGGCTCAAGGACTTACCAGTCATGGGTCACTTTAAACCAAATTTTCTACTTGATTTCCCCCTACCCCAGTTGGTCCTCAAGTTCCCAGCATTGGATTATTCATGATCCTTGGTTCATGGCACACAAACTCTCCATCCCAAACAAAAAGAAAGACCCTCTGCCACCCATTTCTCTGCTTCCTCCTCTCCAGCGTAACCATCCTTAAGATCCTATGGGAGGCAAATGCTCTTGGCACCCCATGGCACTCTTCTTTCCAGCACAAGCTGAAGGCGTCGGCCAGCAAGCACTTGAGACCCCACGGTGGGGGGGGGGGGGACTTTTCCTGGGCCAGTGTGCCCGGGGAAGTGGGAAAGGCTGGAGGAGTTAACCTCCCTCCCAATTTCCTCTCACTCCGGGGTACTTTGAGGAAAGGTGCCTTTCCACTGAGCAACTGTTTTGTAGGAATTTGGAGCCTGGAACCATCCCCACCTCAGGGTTCTGCACAACAGATGTCCACCCCTGTAGAGTTCTTGAACATGTTTTGTTAGGCTTACTCACAGGTCCGAGATATTCTCTGATCGTGGTAAGGTGTGTGTTGTCCTGAATCCGTTGCTTGAGGTTATTGAGCTGGCAGGACATGGGGTGGGGGTGTAACCACGTGGGATAATAGCCTCAGACCAACAACACACCCACTATTGTTCTTCAGATGCTTGAATTTTGAACTTTCCCATGATAGCAGGTCCCGGTGCTTGGTGTCTGGGCTCCTGGTGTCCACCTCTTGCGCCTCGCGAAGGCGGTCCCCTGAGCTGCAGAACAGGGCGGAGGGGACACGGTTCCTGGCGGGTGCTGGGATCCAGGGCCACGGTACTCCTACCGACCTCGGGCAGGGAAGGAGGAGAGACACAGCAGGCCACTTCAGGTAGAGCGACTGGATTTGGGGTGGGGGCGGGCTCGGGACGCCGGCTGCAAATGCCAGCAACCCATCGCTTCTCCCCAGGCTAATGCCTTGGCCTCCTGACCCGGCAGTGTGGGCCCAGGCTTGACGTGTCAGAGGCCTCCAGCTGGTGAAGACGGGGCTCCTGATGCACAGAGGAAGGAAAGACCTCTCCCGTCTTTGGTGCCTCGAACCTGGACTGACAAAAGTAGCTTGTTGCGAGACTCGTGGAGATGCTTTGGTTACTGGTCCTCAGTGACATTTTTTAAACCACAGTGGGTGGCATTGAGTGGGGCTGAGACACGAAACTGGGGAAAAAGTAGATATGAATGAAGCCGGGGCCTGTCGCACCCTAAGCAAGAATCATACCCCTAGACCAACAAGCCACCTGACCTCCATCCTTTGGCTCTCCCCTATGATGCTGTGACACCCCGGGGGTGGGACCGACAAGGCCAATGAAGTGGCTCGAAGAAGAGACTCCAATTTCAGACCCACCGGGAAATGTAGAGTTCCCAGGACCCATGGGCAGGGAGAAAACCCAGCGCTCTCTGTGCCGACAAAGTAGGCAGCAGCCCTTGCTCTTCCCCCAGTGCGGTGGTCCCCGCCGCCTCTCCTCCGCGCTCGGACGACAAAGAGCCCCTGACCAGGAAGGGCGGCCGGCCTTAAGTCCCCGCGCCGCTCTTCGGTCACTTTGCAGGCCTCCTCGCAGCAGCGAGCGCGCTGGGGACCCGCGAGGCCAAAGCCGGCGAGGAGCTCCTGGCCGCGCGGGGCAGGCGGACTGCTCAAGAGCCGGCGGGGGCGCGCGAAGGGTCCTTGGGCCTCGATCGCCGGGACGCTCGCTTTGGAAAAAGTCGAACCCCCAAGTACTGGCACCCAGTAATTGCTCACCAAACCCCTGCGGAGTGCAGGGAGGAAACGGCCACCACCGCCTCTGCCTCCCCGCGCTGCTCCCGCTTCTCCCGGCTCCGCTCCCAGCTCCCGCCACGGTGAGATCAAAACCAAGAAAGCGAGCACGTGGGGCCTCCAACCTGCGAGGCTGACTTTGAGAGTCGCTTTGTTCTACCGACTGAATCAGCCGGCCAGCTACGGTCCTGGCCTCGAATGTCCTAGGATGGCCTGGCGGGGGCGCGGGGCGCGGCCCCTAGAGTGAGGCGGGTTAGCCCACCAACCAGACCCCACACCTGGGCGGGTCACGATGCCCCTCCCAGCTCACCAGGGGGAGGAGGAAGAGGTTCCTCCGGTCTTGTTGGGCAGTAAGAGGACGCTGCCCTCAGAACAGCGAGAGCCGTGTCCAGGAGTCGGGGGTCGGGTTCTGGGGCACGCTCTGCAGTCGGTATGTCCTTCCCAGATGTTCAACCATTCCCCCACCCCTCTGGATCCATGGCGCCATTTCTTCTTTCTCTCATCTGGGAAGCCCCGGGGCCGAGCGCAGGACCCAACATTGAAGTTCTGCCCAGGGAAGCCCGGGAGTCTGTCTCTCTCTCTCTCCCCCCTTCTCCACACCACTAAAACGCAACCTTAAGTAAGAGTAGGGCTCACCTGCGACTTGAGCAGTGACCATCCCGAGCCATAAGACCTGTACCCCTAGAGCAGCCAATAATGCACTTTCCTTCGCTGTTTGCCGGAGTCATCTCCTTTGACTGCGCGCTGATCCCACTCTCAGAGGAAGCCGTCTGCATCTCGCCGAAGCCTCCACTGGTCGATCTTCCGTCCTCCGCTGAAAGAAAAAGAGAGGGCTCGTCCGGGATTTGAACCCGGGACCTCTCGCACCCAAAGCGAGAATCATACCCCTAGACCAACGAGCCACCACATCATGTGTTTGTTTTTTTTTGTTTTTTTTTTTTTTTAAACTCTCTCAGCCCTTCTACAGGTGATTTATGCGACTCTTGCCCCGATAGCTCAGTTGTTAGCGTGCGCACCTGTGAATCTGACTCTGTGGGTTCGCGGGTTCGCAGCAGCTGTCAGATTTCGAATCGAGGGTTAGATTACCTGCTCCATGTACGGCGGGAGCCAGAGGAAGACCGCGCAGCTGCGGCTCTCCGTTCTCGTGAGACCCCTGAAACCACGGCTTTCCTATTACACATGCAGGGAGGAGACTGGCAACCCTGTTCCAGGGTGAACAGCTCGCCCGCAAGCGGCCCCACACGGGGACCAATCGGGGGTATCTACTCCTGGGCCTCGTGAGGGAGGGAGGCAAAACAGACACTGGAACTACTGAACAGCCCTGTATTCCCCTTCTTGATCGACACCTACCTGATCGACACCTGGATCAAGTTCTCCCTCAACGGAGCAGTGTCTCTGAGCGAGAGGAGGAGGAGGTTTGGTGGAATGGCTCATTGGTCCAGGGGTATGATTCTCGATTAGGTGCAAGAGAGTCAAATTCCTGGAGGAGCCCAGGTTTTCACACTTTCTTGTATTTTAATTGGGGACAGTTTTCCCCGAGGAGGAAAACCCTTGTCGGCCTTAAAGGGCATTGGTTCTTGCCTTGTCCTGGGAGTCTAGAAGCTGCCAGGAGAAGCCCCACCCGCTACAAGGAGCAGACAACTCCGAGGGCAGGACCCAGCCTGGATTCCTCCGGTGAGCAGGAATTTGTGTGTTTCAGCTCACTGTGCCTCCAACAGGGCACATTTTAGTCGGGAGTGGACAGCTGGGAGCAGAAAACCAACCCACGTGGGACCGGAATCCACAATAGGCGCCAAAAAGCTCGCCCAACGTGGGGCTCGAACCCACGACCCTGAGATTAAGAGTCTCATGCTCTACCGACTGAGCTAGCCGGGCAACTACTACCAGCTCTCTGCGGCCAAGTTTTCAAACTTGACTGGCTGTGGACCATTCCCAAATGACTGGATGGGGCAGGTCCCGGGGTCAGCGGGGACATGGCGTCCCCTCAGGGCATTCTGTGGGTCTAGACTGCCTGGAATTCTCGGCGTCCCCAGGCCAGGGAGCAGCTGTGCCGGGTTGTGGGTGAGGCGCCTCACTGACCAACGGACGGACGAGCGGCCGGCGGCTCAGCAGCCGCCGGAAGCCCTGCGGCGTGGACAGAACTCAGGGCTGACGCGCCCGAGCTGATCCCGGGACTCGCGGCCCCGCGGCCCGAAAATGACAAGGGGCCCACATAGATGCTGTTGCTGAATATCTAGGTTAAAGTCGCGTCTCGGCTCAGGACGATGCCAGGGTCTGTTCCAGATCATGGACGTTTTCAGCTGCACGCATTGTCCTCAACCCCAACCCGAAAAGTCAGTCTGAGATCCTGGATGGTGCCGGTCGCCGAGTTGAATCCGGTCTTTCTCTGGGCCTTGACACCGCCTGAGGCCCACCTGTTGACGCCAGGGTCCCCGCACCACCCTGAGGCCAGGGGAGGTGGGTGCGCCATCTTGAGGTGGCGCCAGGGATGCGGGAACCCAGCCTCTTCCTCAGAGCGATGGAAAGCAGGCCTGACCCGTGGATTCCTCCTGTCCTTGAAATATTTTGCTGAACCCTGACTCTGAGTCCAGCCGGATCACCTGGTGGGAGCAAGCCCTTAGGATCCAGAGGTAGGGGCTGCCAATCTAGGACAAGACTGTTCAGGTTCCTGCCCAAAGGGGTGGGGAGGAGTGTGAGGTGGGGAGGCAAGAGGGGCCCCGGGAACTGAGAGGGGCCTCAGGGAGAAAGCCTGGGCTTCCACCAGCCCAGAGATGCCCTGCTCAGGGAGGTGGCTGGGGTGGCCTGGGGTGGGCAGACAGGCTGGAAGCTCAGGCAGGAGTCTTGAGGCACTGTTCTAAATGCTTTACCAAAAAATTAAGTAACTTAAGATCCCAACCAAATCTTTGAGACATGAGCTGCTACTATCCCCACTTTACAGATGGGTAAACTGAGGCTCTTGAGAGCCCAGGCTTGGTGGGTCCAGATCTGTGAAGTCCAGATGAGGAATAGAGGAGCCTGGTCCTGCAACCCTCCCTCAACCCTAAAAGAACTGCCCAGGATTTGTGTCCTTGACTTTCCACACTATGGGGAGGCTCAAGACCCCAGACCACAAGCCACTTGGCCGTGGAGATTTCCCAGTTCAGGATCTCTCCAGGAAGCACAGAATTCTCCTGAAACTGAGGTTCAGGGATGGAGTCTGTGCACGGAAGTATGGATGCATGGGTCAGGGACATGGGTCAGCCCACAGTGTCCCAAAGTGAGACCTGGACAACGACGGGGGAGGGGAGGGCTCCGGCTCCAGGACCGCCTCTCTTCACTCTCTCCTGTCTCAACCTCTTTGCTCTCCATCATAACGTAAGGCACCTAGAATCAGGGCCCACCATTCCATCCACACCACAAAAGTGTCCTGAGTGCAAGGGAAGGGCTTGTCCAGGACTTGAATCCAGGGCTTTTCACTCCTAAAGCTAGACATATACCCCTAGAAATCCATCAAGGTCAGTTACTTCCCCTGCCTCTCTTCCTTCCTCGGAAGTGGTGTTGCTCCCTGTTAGGTGGGGACTGTATTGTCCATTCTTCTGACAACCATTGGCTGAGCCAGGCCTTGAGCTGAGGCTGGGGATACACTGAGTACCAACTTGCCCACAGAACCACAGTGACAGTAGGACTGTGAATGGCAACAGGGTCTCCTGGATGCTGGGAGGAGTCCCTGGAGAGAAGCATCTCAGGGCTGGGGCAGGGAAGGTGGGTGCAGCGGGTGTGGGGCTGCCTGCATTTGAGAGGGGAAGGTAGAAATTGGTCCCTAAAATAAGAGAGAATCTGGCCCCTGATGCTGGGGTCAGGTTTAATTTTAAACATGTCTATTCCTTATTCCTATACTATCCTCTCTGTCACCTGGGCTCCCAGCCTCCTCTGTCCACCCGTGCAGGGGCCAGGGTGTTGCAAAGGGCTCCCCATGGGGGCCCAGCTCTCTCTTGTGGGTCTGAACAGAACATGTCTGGAAAAGGTCAGGAGGCTACATCTTGAGGTGTCCTATGGGTTATTTTATTTTGTGGATTCCAGGTTGTTCTGGGCTCCACAATGAGATAGTAATATTTACTCATGCTAGGAGCACAAGAGTATCTGGGTGGAGGCCTCAGTTAAACCCAAAGGTCCAGAGCCGTAAAAGGCAGGTCCAAGGTGCGGTACAGGCCACGTCCCTGAGATAAGAGCCTCAGTTCAGCAACACCCCCTGCATCCACAGTGGCAGCAGCCTTAGGGGGGTAAGGGGGTGTTTTAAGAGGAAGGCAGAGCCTGGTGCCCTGGAGGCAGGTAGACCAGGGAGGGTCCTCAGCTCCTTCCACCTCATTCCCATGCCTTGGGGGCCTCCAGAGACCAGGATCCAGGTGTGGGTCCCTACCAGGCTTCAGGCTCTGGCCCAGGGCGGTCGGGAGGAGCAGACTGGTTGAGTTCCTTGGGCTCTGCGGTCAGGGCTGCTCTGAGGCCCTTTGCTTGCAGAGACAGAGGCAGCAGTGGAGGAGGCTGAGGGTGGTTTGAAATCCAAGCCTGTTCCTCTGCTAGGAGCAGGAGTGTGACCACAGATCCTCAGTCAAACGGCAATGGGATGTTAGGACCCTGCCTCCTGGGTGGGTGTCCCCATCCTACCTGGCCTCTTTTCCTCCTGATCCCCAGGTTTGGATGCTTTCCCCTCCAGCACCCTCACTTGGAGCATTCCCTGAGGTAAGACGACCCTACCACCCACCCATAGAGAGGGGTAGAATGTGAGTCTCCTTTAGTGTGAGGATGTAGGGGGCCCTATCGACCCACACAAAGCCAACTCAAGGGTATGAGTGAGGCAGGGAGACCCCAATCAGCAGGGGAGCAGATCCTAGACCACACCCATAGGGTGGGGACCCCTCCAGGCCTGGCTCTGCCTTTCCATGTTTAAGCCACACCCCTTCCCCTCCCCCACTTCAAATGTCTCCTCTGAGGGAATATCACACCCCAAAACGGGGTTCCTTCTTCCTCCTCATAGAATGAGGAGACTGGGATTTTGTGTTTCTTTTCTCGGGAAGATATCTCCAAACAGCACTCGGAGATGTTGTAAAGCCTGGGCAGGAGACAGGGAATCCCTAAAATAGAAGGCTCGCCCGACGTGGGGCTCGAACCCACGACCCTGAGATTAAGAGTCTCATGCTCTACCGACTGAGCTAGCCGGGCGGCGTAAGCACAGCTAGAGCCCAGGTGACTGGCTACTCCTAACCCTTTTCTTCCCATCCTCTAAGTCCCGCAGGTGGGCACAGGCGCCGAATCCTGGAGCTCAGTCTCCCACTCGTGGCCCAAGTTCCAGCGCAGCAGAGGAATGTCGGGGCCCCGATCCCTGGACAGTGGCCCACTCACCGGAGCCTCCGCCGTAGACAAACCGGGTCCCCTTTGCCGCGTGCTCCGGTGGGGCGGTTTGAGGTCTGGGGTCGCTGAGGCCGCAGTCTGGAGTCCGGAATCCGAGGAGCTGCGACCTCCTCTCTCTTCCCCAGCATGATCCCGGGGCCAGGTCCTGGGTCCGAGCCTCAAGGGCGTCGTCGTGGGACAAGGTGCCGCGCCGGTCCGAGGACGAGTGCAGAGGTTCTCCCCGCACCCCCACCTCGGTCCTTGTCCACAGGTCCCAGTGTCCTTCCCAACAGGGTCCCGCTGTCCCCCCGCGCCTCCAGGCGAGACGAGCGGAGGGTAAGGGACACTTACTCCAGTTGGAAAAATCCGAAGCGACCCCCTCCCCTGTGCTGGGCACTAAAAAGGGGAGACCTGGTGGAACTCCTCCTCCTGGAGGGGGCTTCGGAGCCTTCCCGGCTTGCCCCACCTGAAACAGGGTCTGAAAACTCCGGGATGCCCAAGACTCCATCGCCCCCAAGGCTAGCACCATACCCTTAAACCAAAAAGCCAGAACGAAGATGAGGGCTCCCGGTACTCGGTCACCCAGACTCCCACATCTGGGGAAGAGGCGGGATTCTCCGCTCCGGAGGAGGGAACCTGGGGGAAGTTTCGGTCCCGATACCCCCAAGGAGAGGGTGAAGTTAGGCTCGGTGTTCTGGGGTCCGGGGTCCAGTCCCGGAGATGCACACGCAGGGCGGCTTCCACCAACGGCTCTGCTCCCTCTTCCATCCCCACCAGGCGCGGCGGGGACTTGGGCGGCCGATGAGCTGGGGACGCCCCAGGACCCAGCGGGACCGGGCACGGGGGTGTCCGAGATGGGCCCTAAACAAAGCAACCAGCACAGCAAAATGCTGGAACAGACATCGGGCGCCGGAAGCGTGGAAGGGGGCGGGTCCTGCACGGGAAGCCAGCTACCAGGTAGTGCGCCCCGGTGGCCTAATGGAGAAGGCACTGGCCTCCTAAGCCAGGGATTGTGGGTTCGAGTCCCACCCGGGGTAATAACTCACAATTTTGGCATCACTATGCTGGGGTGGCTTCTGTCGGCAAAATCTGTTGTCAGCCACGTCTCTGAGAGCTGCACCTTCTAGGACCCCCGAGGTTAGGGGACGGGTGTTTCTTTACACCCTTGAAGGTGAGGAAAGAAGGGAGCTGGGGTCACATGGGGCTGAACCCACTGAGGCTAGCTGGGGGGTGAGGAGCATCTCACAGAGGTGCACTATCTTTAAAGTTCTGATATGTATTTTTAAACTATCTATCTAGAATGTTTACATTTAAAAATCAATGTACATCTTATAGACTAAAAAACGACCATATGATCACCTCAATACACGCAGTAAAGGCACTTGATAACTCCAACCTCCATTCTTGATTTAAAAAAAAACTCTCAGCAAACTGGTGTTGAGGGGTAGGAGAGAGAGCAAGGAGCTATGAGAAAACTTTTGAGGATGATGAATATGTTCATTATCTTGACTGTGGTGATGGTTTGGGTGTACACAAATGTCAAAAGATATTAAATTGTGCACTTTAAATGTATACAATTTATTATATATCAAAACTTTAAAAAGTTGAAGTATAATTGATGTACAATATTATATAAATTACAGGTGTACAATATAGTGATTCACAATTTTAATGCCGCAGAGCAACTAAGCCCGTGTGCCACAACTACTGAGCCTGCACTCTAGAGCCCGCGAGCCGCAACTACTGAGCCAGCGCACCTAGAGCCCATGCTCTGCAACAAGAGAAGCCACCGTAATGAGAAGCCCACGCACCGCAACAAAGAGTAGCCCCCCACTAGCTGCAACTAGAGAAAGCCCACGTGCAGCAACAAAGACCCAAAAGTAAATTTAAAAAAATTTTTAAAGGTTATACTCCATTCATAGTTACTATAAAAATTGGCTATATTCCCTGTGATGTACAATATATCCTTGTAGCTTATTTTGTACATAATAGTTTCTACCTACTAACTCCTTGCACTTGTGATACCCTTCCCCCCTGCCCTCTCCCCACTGGTAACCACTAGTTTGTTCTCTATATCTGTGAGTCTGAATAAAACTTTTTTTAATGACCACAGAATTATTTGACACTCTTTCCACTGAGAAGTGGCATCTGTGTCTCTTCTCCCTGAGCCTCAGTGGGCTGTGACTTCTTCATACAATAATGTATGGCAGAAGTGACACTGTAGAACCTCCAAGGTTGAATCATGAAGGGGGATGCAACTTCCATCTTGTTCAGTAGAACACATACATGGGGTTCCAAGTTGCCAAGTAAGAAATTCAATTAGCCTGAATCTTCCATGCTGTGAGGAGGCCCAAGCCACATGGAGAGGTCATGTGCAGATGCTCCATTCCACAGCACCAGCTGAGCTCAGTCTTTGATTCATCTCAGTTCATATGACAGATATGTTGTAAAAGGGGCCTCCAGATGTTTCTAGACTGCAAGTCTTTGCAGCCAGGCCCCAAATTTAACAGACATAAGTTATTCCTGCTCTTCCCTGTTGAATTCCTGACCCACAGAATCAATGAGCATAATAAAATATTGCTTTATGCCACTACATTTGAGAGTGTTACATAACAATAATAACTGACAAATAATAACTATTAAACTAAAAGATGGCAAACATATTTAATGGAAGAATTTTGAAAGTTTCTCTCCATGAATTCTGGAACAAAACAAGAATGCCTCCTATCACATTTCAATTTAACATCTTATTAGAGGTCTTAGTGCAATCAGGCAAGAAAAGTAGTTAAAAGGTATAAATAATGATTGGAAATAATTAAACAATACTGCCATGATTCACAAAGGAGATGCCTAAATAGGTAGAAAATCCTACAGATTAAAAATAATAAAAAATAATGAGTTTCATAATGTAACTGAATCTAAGATTAATATACAAAAATGTATTTTTATGTAACTGCAAAACATAGAAAATTATATTCAAAGTGATATAATTTACAATAGCATCCACAAAATCAAATACCTAGCAAAAATTCTAGTGAAAGATGTGCCAAACCTATCTCAGAAAAATATAAAACACTATTACGATAAATTAAAGAAGACCTTGTTAAATGAGGGGACACATCATGTTCATGAGTTGAAAGACATTATCGTAATGATATCAAATCAACCCCAACTGACCTACAGAATCAATATTAGACCAATCAAAATCCCAATCGCTGTTTTTGTATAAATTGACAAGCTGATTCTAACACTTATATGAAAGTGCAAATGACCAACAATAACAAAAACAAATTTGAAAAACAAATTTGGGAGATTTACACTCCTGAATACCAAGATTTATTATGAACAGAAATTATTTTGGTCACAAGGGTAAACAGACCATGGAACAAAGTAGTGCAATATTAGAATCACAGGTACTCAGATTCTTGATTTGTGAAAGTTTGCACTACAAAGCAGTGGGGGAAAGGAGGGTCTTTTAAATAAATTGTTCTGAACCAAAACTGTCCCCCTTTAACAGATGGTGAAATTAAGGCCTACAGGGCTAAACGTCTTGAGTCCAGAGCCTGGGTTGGGAGGAATGCGACCCCCCCTCCCCCCGCTGCAGGCCCTAAAATGGAAGGGAATGTTTTTACAACTACGGGTTCGGTCAGCATTTGGACCTGGGACCTCTGTCCGCAACAACAAAAGTCATGTCTCTAGCCAAGCGCAGTCCATTGTTGAAGGTCACAAAAACGATCCACATCTGTCATTTAAACTCATCTAGCAGCAGATCTTTTTTTAAGTCTTTAAATTTAATTAAATTTAATTTTTTTGGCCTTGCCGCGGAGCTTGCAGGATCTTAGTTTTCGGATCAGGGATCGAACCCGGGGCTCCAGCATTGAGAGCGCGGAGTCCTAACCACTGGACCGCCAGGGAATTCCCACAAATTTAAAAAATACAAGTAAAAAGGTAAAATTAAGTGTAATGTATTTTAGTTAACCCAATATATCCAAAGTATCATTTCAGCACGTAATCAGACTTCTTACTTTTTTTGGACAAAGGCTTCAAAAGCCAATGCGTATTTTTACACTTAAAGCAGCAATCTCAGTCGGACCAGCCGGAGGAAACCAGTGTCCAGCCGGAGAACAGCTGCCCTGATCGAAGAACTCAACGTGGCTGCTTTTGGGGACTGAGGCGTTCAAGGGCTGCCTGGACCTCTGCGGTTAGGTTCCCCGGGCTGGAGTTGGAGGGGAGGGACGCGGAGGCGCGGGGGCCCGGGTCAGCAGGGGTGGGCCTGGAGCGGAGCGCAACACGCATGGCCGGATGAGTCTCTAGGCTCGGTCTCTCATCCTCGAGCTTTAAAACAGCGAAAAACCGGAACAGACAACTGGAGCTCGTCCGGGATTTGAACCCGGGACCTCTCGCACCCGAAGCGAGAATCATACCCCTAGACCAACGAGCCTCCCTAGTGAGCCACGTCCCAGTGCTTCCTACACAACTATTCCCATCGCCCCGCGACTATGGTTTATTCCGAAGTGGATTGGGAGGAGCACTGGAGTCACGGCGGGGAGACCCAGGAAACCCAGGCCGGCAGGGGCAGAAAGAGGGGTCCGCTAAGCCCGGACAGGGCGGGGGGGGATTGATTCCTGGACCACAGGGGATTGATTCTTGCCCCAGGGGAGAGAAGAGCAGAAATGTGGGGGCGGGGACGAGAGGCTTGGGTGACCCGGAGAGCACCTTACTCTCCAGGGGAACCCGAGCCTCAGGCTGACAGCCGTGGGGCTGTGGATTGTGGCTGGGGAGCAGGCAGGAAGCAGGGGACCGGCATCAAGTAGCCCCTGGTCGCCTACGGTGGGGCCCCTGCCCTAGAATCTCTAGGAGAGGAGGAACAGGGGGGAAGGAGGGGAAGGTTCCGCTTTTTGCGCCGGGCTCCAAGGCTGCCAGCCTGCGGCGGGGAGAAGAGAGCTCCGATAGAGGATTCTGGCTCTCCCTGTTGATCCCCAAAGCGCCGCAGGGTGGGCGACGACCCCCTTGGGAGCCTCCTGCGGTTCCGGCAAATCCTTTCCGCGGGAAAAGTAAGGCAGAGTGTGGTAAACAGTGGCTGGCTCGTTTGAATAATTCAGTGGGTTTTAGGGTGTAGGGGCTGTCCCTACGGGTCTAATATCTGGCCCTGGGTGATTGGCCTGGTGTGTGAAAGTTAGATAAGGAGTGGGGTCAGGGTGTGGACTGGAAATTGGTTGGTTTGCAAACTGTTTACTTTCTCTAGAATTAGCTGACCCTGGGGTTGGCAGTCTCTTCCTAGCCAACAGGCCCCTCCAAGAGGTCAAACAATCATTAAAAAAAAAAAAAAGACCATACAGGTGCCTTCACCCACTTCACCCTGTCTCTCCTTCCTTTACCAAGCAAGGGTCCCATGCCTTCTCCGGAGCTCCACGTTGGTCTGTAACCCTAGCTCAGGCAATGGTGGGTCGAGGTCCTGGAATTTGTCCAAGGGTCTTGTGATTGGTCTGGCGAATCTGAACTCCCTCAACCCAGCTTGGCAAAAGCTGCGCCCAGCGTGGGGCTCGAACCCACGACCCTAAGATTAAGAGTCTCATGCTCTACCGACTGAGCTAGCCGGGCAAAGACAAGAGCAATGTTTGACGCCCTGCTCCTCAGAGTCCCAAAGGCAGGTCCTGCAAAAAAAACGGCAAAGGTGCAGCTGCCCCCGGAGTCGGCCTTCTGGCGGCTGGACACAGTCCTTGCCTGGAACTCTGGACATCCAAACCCGGCACCACGCCCCCACCCTGCCCGCCATTCTCAGCCAGCTGTCAGCGGACAGGGAATCTTTCACCTGGTGTTAAAGTGGAATTTTTGGCGTGGGGCCATTAGCCACAGCCCTGGGTCGGCGTCATTCAGGGTGGTCCTTGGGGGTTGAGGATGGGGGCAAGGAACAGCCTCCCTCGAGGATCAGGGGAGCCTGGGTTGACACTCCCTCTGCTTGCATAAACCCAAACCCTAACTCAGTACCGAGCCCCTGCCTATTTATGGCTCCAATTCTTTTAAAATGACCCAAAGAATCAGCCCCCTCCCACTCCTCTGCGGATCTATGTGCAGGGCCACAGAGAGGCCCACGAAGTCCCAGAGGGGAGGGCTCATTGGCCAGTTCTGTTTGTCCCATGGTAGAGTCCTCGCCTCTGTGACTCCACAGAGCCACAGCCTGCCCAAGACCACCAATGTCTTGGGAATATAATGGAAAAATCCGAACCTGGCCCTGGGTCCCACCCACAATGGTTCATCTGTCCAGAAGGTCCCTGGGGGAGGGGCACATCGTTTACCATTCCTGCTCCGCTAGGAAAACCGATCCTGGGTGGGATTCTGTTCCTGACCTCCCTCTACTTCCCCACAAAGTCCCAGACTCTAGAAAAGCTGCCGCTACTGAAAAGTCAGAAGAGCTAGACTGAATGAGGACCCTCTTACCCCCTCCCAGTCCCCCACAGAACCAAGGATGACAGCCCAGCCTTAGCAAAGTAACCAGAACACCCTCGTCCCAGCCTCGGGGGTCTGTAGGAGGAGCTAAGTTATGCCGATGTCCAAAGCTGGAGCTCCATTTGCCCCAAACCCGGGCAACAGAAACCTTCTCCAAGACCCAACACGCAGTCCCTGCTCCTGGTGGAGCTGGGGCTCACAATCCCTGGCTTAAAAGGCCTGCCAGACCCCATCAGGCCATGGGCCTTCCCCCCACAGCAAGGCTGTGTGGTTCCCCTCCTTCCACCCTCGGACCCTGCAGCAGCCCCTCTTCCAACGTGCACTCCAGTCAACCCCACCCACTCTGCCCTTCCCCCATCTCCCCCTCCTCACTCTGCCCCTGTGTCAGGACTTGAACCAGCCTTCCTGCCCCAGCCCGTGACCCCTCCCTTACAGGTGTGTGCCTCTCCGTGCCCAAAGATCACGGTCTCTCCGGGTGGGGCTGGTCCCCACAAATCTTGTCCCTGCAGAGTTCTCAGCGCGGGGCCTGGCTAAGGATCCGGTGCAGGGAGTTTGTGGGATGAATGCAGAATGGAGCCAGAATGCTCGGTGGAGAGGAGGATCACCGAGGTCGCAGGAGCAAGAGGGACACGCGAGGGTTGTATCTCAGGTGTGAGAAAGCCCATCGGAATCTAGGCATGAGCTCTTCTGAACATTTTAGTGCTGGCGCTGGGATGCACAGGGAAGAGAGGGCTGGGGACCCTCTGCAGAGCTCTGGAGAGGACAGAGCCTCCGGGGCTGGGAGAGGTGGGGGCTGTGGACAAGGCCACCAGCTCAGGGACGGAGGCTCCTACGGGAGGGCCCCGGGAAAGGCCCCGGCCACACTAACTGGTCCTCTGGGGTGACCGGTGCTCCTGGTCCCTAAGCCTCACGAGACGCACATTTCTCTGAATCCCAATTCGCTTCCAATGGAGGAGAGCGACAGCTGCGTCGCGCGTGGGCTCGTCGGGACGGAGGAATCCAGGCACCGTGACTCTAGCTCTGTCCCGAGCCTTGGGCTGTAGAGAGAAGAAAGGACCCTCACGTTCCCCTGCCGTGGAGGCGTCAGTCTTCTGGGCGTGGAGACGCCAGCCGAGCCCAAGACTAGGAGAGGCACAAGGGAGTCCCGGATCCGCAGAGCGTCAGCCTCCGAGACCTGGTGCTCACAGGGGCGGCGACAGTGCGCTATCCTCTTCTCGAGGGCTGAGAGCTGAACTTATCCGAGCTCAATGCGGGGGCCGCTCGGAATGGAGAAAACGGAGACTTAAGGCTGCACAGGGAAATGGTGTGAAGATAACCTGGAATAAGAAGTCAGACACTTTGGTCTGCTGTGGCTCGTTGGTCTAGGGGTATGATTCTCGCTTAGGGTGCGAGAGGTCCCGGGTTCAAATCCCGGACGAGCCCGTTCCACTTTGTTTTTATCCCAAGAACTCCCAGGGTACCCAGCCCAGGGACTCCTGCGGGAACGAAATATGGCTCTGAGGGCCCATCGACCTCCACCGCCCACATCCAGCCCGCCAGGCTGATCGGAAGGGCCAGAACTCCTGAATCTGAGTCCTGAATTTGGGCTCCATATTAGTTTAGGGAGTGGGAGGTAAGGAGAGAGATCTCCACGCACAGCTGGAGGCCACAGCCTCAGCTTGGGATACCTCGCCCTCCGCCCATCCCTCTGAGGCTCAACACTCCCAGGTGGTTTTCCCCTCTGGCCGCCAGAGGGAGGGCCGAGCCGACGCTGCTGGGCTGGGAATTGGGGAACTTCCACCCGGGCCCCGGTCCGGGAAAGCCCCCAACTGTGTTGCGGGTGAGCTAGGCTCTGGCCGCCGGGCTGCGCTGCTTCTGTTGTTAATGACCAGTGGAGGATCGGGGAGCCTCCAGAGACACCCCTCCCACGGGGCGAAAGGGGAGAGTAGGGCGGCTGGGTAGGACTGCCCTGAGCGTGCACCTCACGAAGGGGACCCCTTAACTTCGGCCGCAGTTTCTTCTCACTTCCCCTTTCCTTTCCTGGGATCTGAACAGAAACCTCAGAGCCACCTCAGCCGGTGGCCCAGAACCTAGTAGCAGCACCCTCGCGCTGCATTAATCCAGCCTCTAATGATGGACATCCATGTTGCCCCAACCTTCTCTTTGTCCACATGGGGAGCAGTAAGAGGCGCCCCTCCTCCCCCCAGCCAGGGGGCATCATCCGAGGCCTAGTGGAGAGCACGAGCACCTACTCCAACCCAGCAGTAAGGAGGTCCCACCCTGTGTGAATTGCCTCCACCAGACAGCAACAGGGCGGCTCCCTCTTTCCCTACCAGAGGTGCATCTAGTCAGAGAAGGCTGCAAACCAGAAGATTTAAATGAGATCTAGAGTCTCATAACGTAATACCGGAAACGTCCAAGATGCAATTGAAAATCACTGGTCAAACTAAGAACCAGGAAAATTTCAACTTGAAGGAGAAATGACAATCAAGAAACGCCGACTCAAATGTTGGAACCATCTGCCAAGGAGGGTAAAGGTGGATGAACCAGCCGTGGTAAAAATGCTTCAAGTAGCAATTACAAGCTACTTGAAACAAATTTAAAAAGTGAAAGTCTCAAATAAATGGAAGATATAAAGAATAGCCAAATGGAAAACTTAGAACTGAAAAATACAGTAACCAAAATAAAAAGCTTAATTGATGGGCAACAGCAGAATGAACAAGACAGAAGAATCAGTAAACTTGAAGACAGAACAATAGAAGTTACCCAATCTGAAGAACAGAGAAAATAAACTTAAAAAATAAAATAAACCAAATAACAGAGCCTCAAGGATCTGTGGGGCTTTAACAAAATAAATAATATTGGAGTCATTGAAGACCCAAGAGAGGAGAAAAATGGGGCTAAATAGTTTTAGAAGAAATAGTAGCTGAAAATTTCCAGTGGGTTTTTAAAAAAAATAAACTTTAGCATAAACAGATGAATGGATAAAGAAGATGTGGCACATATATACAATGGAATATTACTCAGCCATAAAAAGAAACGAAATTGAGTTATTTGTAGTGACGTGGATGGACCTAGAGCCTGTCATACAGAGTGAAGTAAGTCAGAAAGAGAAAAACAAATACCGTATGCTAACACATATATATGGAATCTAAGAAGAAAAAAAAAAGGTCATGAAGAACCTAGGGAGAAGATGGGAATAAAGACACAGGCCTACTAGAGAATGGGCTTGAAGATATGGGGAGGGGGAAGGGTAAGTTGTGACAAAGTTAGAGAGTGGCATGGACATATATACACTACCAAACGTAAAATAGATAGCTAGTGGGAAGCAGCTGCATAGCACAGGGAGATCAGCTCGGTGGTTTGTGACCACCTAGAGGGGTGGGATAGGGAGGGTGGGAGGGAGGGAGACGCAAGAGGGAAGAGATATGGGAACATATGTATATGTATAACTGATTCACTTTGTTATAAATCAGAAACTAACACACCATTGTAAAGCAATTATACTCCAATAAAGATGTTAAAAATAAAATAAACTTTAGGAGAGGGTGTATTCGCACCTCTCCATTCTTTGATCAAAGAATAAAGTTTTCAAAATAATCCTTAGTTTTAGAGTTCTCTAAAAACAACAACAACAAAATCGAGCAGAGTTACATAACCCCCTGCCCCCAAACACCACAGCCTCCTCCATTCCCATGTTGTTGTTGTTGTTTTTCTCAGTATCACAACTGTTTATTTCTTGCTGGTGCTACCTAACAGCTGCAGTGGCTGTAGCTTGGCTGTGGCTGTGTGTTCATTCCAGGGTCCAGGGTGAAAAAGCAGCCCTAATTGTGCACATGCTGTTCTCACACTGTGGGCAGGAAGGGGAGAGGTGACCCACACACAGCTTTTAAAGTTTCTTCCTGAAAGTCAGCTCTGGTTACTTTACAGATGCCTTTGAAGTCACATGGCCAAGTTCAACATCAAGGAAGAAAGCCAATAATTGTGAAAAATAGAATCTACCACCCTTCCAGAACCCACAACCAAATCAAGCAACGGTCCATCAGGAAAACGTAAAGCGACCATAGGTGTCTGGGGTCACGGGAAATCAGGGGCTTGCACCGAATGAGGAGGGGGAGGAAAGTCAGGGAAACTGTTGCCACGACCTCAGCCCAAGCACCGAGGTGGACGGTCTGGAGCTCGCGGGGTTCCACTGCCGTCCCCAGCCCTGGAGAGTCCTCGCCCGTCTCTCGTCTGCAGCAGGGAAGCAGGTGCTTCACGAAGGCTCCCTGGAGAGCAGCCCTGAAGTTCAAGGCCACACTTCTGGCTGCCTCCGGATTTCTCCTCGGCAAACTCGAACTTCCAGAGGAATTTCTGGAAAATGCGGCTCCCATCTTGTTACGGGCCGAACGCTGGTGTCCGCCCCAAACCCCTAGGTTGAGGTCTGACCCCACCGTGACGGTACTTGGGGACAGGCCTGCGGGGCTACGAGGCCCAGAGGGCGGGACCCCCAGACGGGAAGGCGGCGGACGCGGTCTCACCTGGAACCGCCCGTAAGACGACAGCGGCCAACCTGACTGAGCGCTTCCCGGCGCCTGGGGGCGCGGCCTCAAGGTCCCCGCCGTCGGGGAGTAGGCGGCGGGCGGGCCCCGAGGCCGCAGCCCCGCGCTTTAGGAGCAGGGACCGCCGGCCGCTCCGCGCTCCCGCCTCCCGCACCCATGACTGCGGCCCGCGCGGGACACGGCCCATTCCCGTGTATTTTTGAAATCTATCTCCCTCTCCTTTTTTTCTGACGTATTGTAAAGCACATATAGCATTGCTTCACCCGTAAAAGCTTTTTGCCTTCTTTCCCCCCCCAAATATCTCTACAAATAAAGCCCTTTGTTCTAAAATACTCGCAATGCCATGTGCACATCCAACAACATTAACGGTGATGCTGCAGTGTTCTCTCGTGCTCAGTGCGCATGCAGGTTCCAGCTACCTCCTAACCTCCACTCCGCATTTGGTTGGCTGGATTCAGGATGCAGGCCAGGTCCACACATCGAGGTTGGTGGAGTCTGAAATCTCACTGAGTCCTCAGCAGATTCTCCGAGGCGCCCTGTCTCCAGAATTTGGGGTAGGGAAGGAGCAGACAACCCCTAGGCCCCACTCCCAAGCTCTGGAGAGCCAAGCCGGGAGGGGGGCTGTGGCAGGGGTTGCCCCAGCCCCGACCTTCCCGGGTCTCACGCCTGGTATGCAAGGATCCGCTTGCTCCCTCCAGGGACGTCTCATTTCTGACCCTGAATCCCGGGAGATTGGATCCTAAAGCAGAGGACGTGAGCAGGGTAGGTGTCGCAGCAGGCGCCATGGGGTCTCCAATCCCCTCCAGCAATCCACCTCCAGGTCGCTGGTTCCAGCAACTCAAGATCGTCCAAAGGACAGACCAAGAAATGTTGGGGCAAAATAAGTTTTTAAATAAAAATAAATTTCTTTTAGATAATTCAAAGGAAGTATGGATGGAGTTATGCGCACAAGTGGAATCCGGTTAAGTCTAACAATTATTTTGGGTTCAAGGGCTTGTTTGCGCATATACGGTGGTGGGTCCCTTGACATTGTCCCATTTCGGGCCGCGTGTCCACGCGTCGCGGGATCATCTCGGGCTGGCCCGCCCCGAGTTCTATCAGTGCCTCAGGGCTCCCGGGGGTGGCAGAGCCGCTGTCTGTCCTTCCGTCCGTCGGTCAGTGTGGAGCCTTACCCCTCCCCCCGCCCCAGCTGCTCTCCGGCTGGGGACACGGCGAATTCCGGGCATTCTCAACACGCAGGTCGCCCGAGGGTGCTCCACGTCCCCGCTGACCCCGGGGCCTGCCCAGCCCAGTCATTTTGGGTTATCCACAGCCAGTCAACTTTCCAAACGTGGCCGCAGTCTACCAAGCATGGGTGCCCGGCTACCTCTGTTGGTAAAACGTGAGACCCTTAATCTCAGGGTCCTTGGTTCGAACACCAGGTTGGGCATTTTTTTTGACAGAACCTCTAAGCAATTCCTGGCATTCGGTTTACGTACAAAATGCACCAAAGGCTAGTCTGACGAACCGGCTCCAGACGCTGCCACATCCGCAGCCTGTCACTTCGCAATGAGTCACCCCACCCAAGCTCTCATAGGCCTGGTGTCCCCTTCTTACAGTGGGTCCGCGAACCCACTTGATTCCTCAACTTCTTTAACCAAAGGAACCTTAGAAATGGGTCCATCAAAGATTTGAACCTGGCTACCAGAGAAAAGCCACCCACCAGTTTCTCCTTTGGTCTATTTCGTCGACGGAGCGAGCTGCTACTATTATCTCTGCATCTGCAAGACAGCGTGATGTAAAAAGCTCAACTTATACTAGGATGTCCCTTTGGGAGTGAGGGGTGTACTAGATTCCAAGTCACAATCGTCTCTCAAACAGGAGTGACCCTACAGGGCAGAGGAGCCCAGACCACTGTGAGGAAGGACGAGGGTGAAAACCAGGGTGGGCATGTCCATATCTAGTGAATGTGACAGCAGTGTTTCCCCGGGACACATCCCAACTACTCTTTAAAAGTGGGGCTCGTCCGGGATTTGAACCCGGGACCTCTCGCACCCTAAGCGAGAATCATACCACTAGACCAACGAGCCACTTTCTAAGGATCTTTGGCCCTCCTGTTAAGTTCAACGTGGCTCTGTCCTCGCCGGTCTGGACTGTCTCAGTTTTCTCGTCCATGGATCGTTTCCCTTTTCCCCACGAATGTCAGGGAAGAATTTGATTCCATGGACAGGAGGGGGATGGGAAGGCTCAGCATTGCCACACTCTGAGACTCCCAAGTCGGCAAGTCCCGATGCGGGTTTTGGAGGGTCCCGCTCCTCTGCTCTCCTCTCCGTCCGTGGAAAACTGAGATGATCAGCTCAGGAGAGCGTCCCCAGGTCCCTCTTCCGTCACCGGGCTAAGGGCTGGGCAGCAGAGTGAAGCTGAGAGCCGGGTTTGGCCCCCCACCCCCGGCGTCGCGGGCTCCCCGGACGCCCCCGGGACCGCCGCCCCCACCCCCACGCCACTCACTGGAAAGACCCGCAGCGGGGTCCCGAGTCTCACACCCCATCCAGCCCAGAGAACCACCTCCCGGAGCCCCAGACTCGCGTTCCAGTGCAGACAGCAGCTGGGAAGGGGCCCCGGCGAGGGGGTTTACGTAGGGAGCAAAAGGATGAAGGAGGAAGTTGAGGAAACTCAGGGAGCCCTCAGGGGACACTCCCCGCCCCGCGTTGCCGTTGCCACTGCTGTGACCTGGGTCACGGCCCCTCCCTGTCCGCTGAGCACACCCAGACACCGGACTTCAGTGTCCAGGCCCGATCTGGCCACTCGAGTCCAACTGGGATCTGGGTCTGCCACCCCCTGGGCCTGCCACATGATCCATCCTCACAGGCCCCGACCCCACACCAGCTCTGCCAGGGATTCCGTTTCTGCCATAAAATGACCAGAAAAAGCAAACTGGGCTCCTCAGGGATTTGAAGCCAAAGTGAGGGTAAGAATTCCTCCACAGGGACCTTCCTCTGCAGTTCGCACTTCCTGTTCACTGGACAAATGCCCAGCTGGAGGCAGGCCCTAGACTGAGGGCATGGGTAGAGGGGAGCAGACACCGCCGGGTGCCAAAGGGGGTTAAGGCAGGCCTGAGGGAGGGACACCATTGACACAGAAGAGGACTTTGCAGAGGAACTAACCTGCTGGTGGAGGCAGTAGTGCTTTCCCCTCAAGGAAAGGGGAGTCTTAAAAGGCTCTGGGTGTAGGAGAAGTGCTGGCCAGAGAGCTTAGTTACCCCGTTGACCCCCACCAGGCCTCAGGGGTGGGAGAGGCCTCCCTGGACATCCAAGTGGGGCCCGGGGTTCTGTGCAGGAAACCCACTCGCTCGGGGACTTGAGAGTCAGGAGGCATGAAAGGGGCACCCAGCTTGCACGACCCTGGGCTTAACTGGAGAAACCCAGGCGTTTAGGTCAGAGAAGAGGCCCACCAGCCCCCTGCCCCCTCTGCATGTTCTGGGAAGATCTGGCTCTGCGGCAGCTCGCCTGGCAGGGGCTCTGTGCCATAATCCCCTGGCCCTGGGATCAGGAAGCTCTTCCCAGATTGGGGGACCTGAAATTTCAACCAAAGCCTCAGTCCCTGCCCGTGTCACACATGTCTTTTCTTTTCTGTATTCTGATTCTTTGATGTCTGGAGCCTTGCTGACTCTGGAGGGAATGCCCCTCCCAAGGTTGGCCAATTCTAGGAGATAGTAAACAATTCCTCTGCCAGCAGGCATTTCAGATACAAACCAACCAATCCAGAGTCCACAACCACCTGTTTTATCTGACTCTTACACTCTGGGCCACAACCCATCTGCCAGAATCACCTCAAGGCTGGGAAACAGACAACTAGGGACAGCACCTATGCCCCAGAACTCGCTGAAATTATTCAGACTAACCCATTTAAACCTGTTTTCCCTGCCTCACCTGTTTCACCTTTCGTGAAACCACAATAAAGTCTCTTTTGCCCACATTTTCTTCTCCTTCCTTCCGCCTCCTGACTGACTCTGTTGCTTCCCCTGGGCCCCCCTCCCCCCACGTGGAGGCGTGCCCCCTCCTCTTGGAAACTGTGAGTTACAAGCCATCTTCTCAATGGCTGGATCTGTTGGCCTCAGATAATAATAATAAAACCTATGTAAACATTGCCGTTCTTCCAACTTGGAGAAGAGACCCCGTGTCTAGAGCACCGCCCTCTGGACACCTGTGGGGACCCCAGGTCCTTCGCGGTCCCCATGCTCAGTCTCCAATGCGGTTTCCTTCCTTCCCTTGGTCGTGGAAGGCCCTTTTGGCAGCCCCTCAAGTAGGAAAAAGACGTTGAAACGTGGGCTTGTCCGGAATTTGAATTTATGACCCAAAGCAAAAATACACGCCCAGACCAAGTTACATCGTCACCCCAGGTCCAGCGACCGTCTGGCACACAGACCTGGTCTCCCGCGAGCGGAGACAGAAGTGTCTGCCCCTCCCTTCGGGCTCCTTCCCCCAGCGCCAGGCCTCCAGGCCAGTCCCGGAGCCCCGAGGACGAAGCCTCCGGCCTGGAAACACCCGCCCCAAGCGGAGCGATGGCCACTTGCCAGCACGGAACTGGGCGCAGCCCGATTGGATCGCGGCAGGCGGGGACCAAGATCCTCTCGCTCAGGACTCCGCAGAGCTCCGGAGTCTTCAGCCCGAAAAGTGGGGATGTCTGAAAATAAAAAGGGGACTCGTCCGCGATTTGAACCTGGGACCTCTCGCACCCAAAGCGAGAATCATACCCCTAGACCAACGAGCCGGCGCCTGAATAATTCCTGACGTCTATCTTTGGAGGCCTGAGACCGCGGCTCCGCCCTCCGATCCTGGGCCGAGTTCCGGCCGCCAAGCCCGCAGGGACTTGCGCCGGAGGAGGTTTCGGTTTCGATTCCAGAAGTTGAAGAAGAGGTGCAGCGCTGCCGGAACCTCACGGAGAGGGGCCTCCCGCACACTAGGGCCCCAGAGCCGCAGAGCCAGACTCCCCCAGGCCACAAGGGCCACCCAGTCCCCAACAGCTAGAGGAGGGGACAGGTGACCAGGAGGAGGAGGGAGTCCCTGCGGCCCGGGTGAGTGTGAAAGTCTCCCAGGCCAGAAATTTCACCCAACATGGGACACAAATCCAGGACCTTGAGAATGAGACTCTGCCACCTCCCAACCGGCCAGCCCGGGTGAGCCTCGAGCATCTCGGGGTCCCTCTTGGCCTGAGCTCGGCCCCAGAAAACCCTCACAGTTCTGGAACCCTGATGTAGGGGTCAGAACTGGGGTTGGTGCTCACTTCTTCCTGAACGGCGCTGCCCCGCTAGCAAGGGGTCCAGCATCCACCTGGGAAGGAAGGCCTCCCTGGCTTGTCCCCGAGGCGAGGCCATGGAGCCTTCCTGATTTGCTTCAGGCTACTCGTCCAAAAGAGGGCTGAGAGTTTGATGATGAGAAATCGTCCCTGATTGGAACCCGACACCTCCCACACCCTAAGCGAGGATCACACCGCGATCCTTACTAGTCTCTAGTGATACCCAACCTCGTGCCCTTGCCCCCGACTTTCCAGCTCCCCGGAGCTGCTGGGACTACACAGACCCACGGCCGGACAGCAGACAGGAACTTGTTGGGGCTCTCGTCCTCTGCTGAAAGGACCCGAGAATTCAGCACTCCAGTGCCCGGGATGTAGTGTGCACAGGATCCAGGGTTTGTCCCCACCATTTTTAGGACAGTAAAGTTCTGAAGAAATCTAACTAGTTTGTGAGGAGTACTTTTTTTCTGCTCTCACCTGGCTAGCTCAGTTAGTAAAGCAGGAGACTCTTAATCTCAGGGTCTTAGGTTCGAGCCTCACGTTGGGCGTAACTTCTGCCCTCAGGGCTTGGCGGAGCAACTTGCTTTTGTCTCATTAATATTTTATTATATACGTTTTGGAATTTAAAAGTTGAAACTTACTCCACAGTTCCACATACAGCACACAGAGTGGGTCAGGAGCCCCTCTGAGAGGTTCCTTTTCTAAGAACTTTCTTGAAATTCCCGCAATCGGGGCAAGCGCTTATCAGGCCAAGAATTATCGCTCAAAGTAGGACTCAAACCCATTCAGTCTCAGCTCTACACGTGGAACGAGAGCGACAATAGGAGACTTGGAAATGGATTTTCAGCTAACTCTGGCCCTAAGCAGGGACCTACGTGATGCTCCATGTGTATCTGGGGGTGTTCCCCACCCAGGACCCTCGCCTCCCCCAACCCTGTGTGTCCCCACCTGCATTTGCTGCAGCTTTCCTCCCTCCTGAGACAGAGATGCGGCAGGGAAGGGAGCCCCTCATCTGGCCGTTATTCCTGTCCCAGCCCCTCTCCCCTTTCTAAAGTAGAAAGAAAGTTGGAAATCGTGGGCTACTCCAAGTAGAGGTTGGGTGTCCCTCTCCTCGAGAGGCAGCAGTGAGGGAAATGTGAGTTCCTTTCTTGGGGTGGGGTACGGGAGCCAGAAGGGTTAGCAACACCGGCCCTGAGGCTCTCATGACGTCGGGTCATCTGGGTATCCAGGTTTCCATGGTGGGGGCCAGCGGGGGGCAGGAGAGGGCTTGGCAGTGGGGAGGTGCCTGCCAGGCTGTGTCCCTCTTGGTGCCTGGGTTGGGGCACCCTACTCGTCGTAAAGCGAGAGAGACTGTATTCATCAGAGTTCTGTTGTAGTCTGTTTTTCTGGAGAACTCAGAGAGAGAGAGAGAGAGAAAGAGAGCGAGAGGAAGGGGAAAGTGAGGGAGAGATTGTGATTGATTGTAAAAATTGGCTCACACGGTTGTGGGGATCCCAAAGTGAAATGTGCGGGGTGGGTATTCCATCAAGAGTCCATGTTGCAGTCTGGAGTCAGAAGGCAGTCCAAGGCAAAATTCTTTCCTCTTGGGGGTAATCTTAGTCTTCTCTCTTAAGACCTTCAACTGACTGGGAGAAGCCCACCCACATTATGGGAAGATAATTTGCTTTACTCAACTCTACTGATTTAAATGTTAGTCACATCTAAAAAATACCTTCACAGCAACATCTAGACTGGTGTTTGACCAAACATCTGGGCACCATAGCCTGGCCAAATTCACATACAAAATTACCCATCACAGGGTCCTGTCAAAGTGCTGGGCTTCCTTCCAGACTTGTGGTTGCCAAGGGGGAGGAGGGTAGGGAAGGGATCGATTGGGAGTTTGAGGTTAGCCAATGCAAATTATTGTATATAGACTGGATAAACAACAAGGTCCTACTGTACAGCACAGGGAACTATATTCAATAGTCTGTGATAAACCATAATGGAAAAGAATTTTTAAAAGAATGTATATATATGTATGTATAACTGAATCGCTTTGCTGTACAGCAGAAACTAACACAACATTGTAAATCAACTATACTTCAATTTTTAAAAAAGTGCTGGGCTTCCTTTAATAATAGGAGAGACAAGGTACAAAAGCTTACCTTCTACTTCGGATATGTCCCAGTAGGCACCAGACCAGAAAACAGTACCTCCGAAGCTTCTCAGAGATGCTGGTGCGTCCCCTCAACCATGCAAGTCTCATTGCCTCGGTGAATAGCATTTCCTGCGGGCACCGCCAAGATCCATAGTCAGCTGGTGGGTCTTGTTCCATTGCAGCATGCCGTAGAGCCATGTTGGCGCACCAGTATCTCTGTCCCTTCTGATTCCTTCCTTCACAGTTTGCCATGGCATTTCTGGCAATTCTACTTCATTTAATGTAGGCCATTGCTTTTTCCATCCTTCCAAGAGCCATGCCAGCTGAGTATCACAACGAGTTTGAGGGACCATGCCAGGCGTTAAGTTCTGTGTCATGGAAGAGTGTCCCATATGATAATCTCTCCTTTTTCCAGCTTTTTATTCTCCTCACCCAGATGCAGGACCGTCAGGATCCACTCCAGGCAGACTCTCCAGGTCACCGCTGACACGTCATCCAGATCCTACAGAAGCAGTCCCAGTACTTTCCCAGTTGAGTCATGCTGGGATGTGACCCTAGTATTTGGTATGGTGGCCTGGAGGGGAAGTTGGAGCAGGTCTGAAGTGACCAAATGTTTTGTAAAATACCTGCCTCATTTGAGGTTCCTCCTAGTCTCCGGGCAAGGGGGTGGAGGCCTGGGCCCCCACAGCAGGCCCCGAGAGTTCAAGGCTCTCAATGCAGCTACCCAGATATATCCATTCCAAGTTTGATGGTCCCGAGAGTTCAAGGTTCTCAGTGCAGCTACCCAGATATCCCCATTGCAAGTTTGAGGGTCCCATTTCTTCCCTATCAGCACCCTGACATTGGCCCAGGAAATTTGCTGAGACTGAGAATTCAAGTCTGCCTCAAGGCCTGCTCCTGAGCCTGGCTTTCAGCTTTATCGGCCCTTCAGCTGTAGGAGATGTAGGTTGCTTTCAATGCTGCCAGAGCAGCCTCTGATGTTCACACTGCCTTGAATTGGTGATTAGTCCACCCGAGGCTGTCATTCTCCGGTTTCAATGCATTAAAGACATTGAAACATTTTTGTTTCAATGCGTCAACACATAATTCCACAATGCTTACAATGATCACATTTCCACTGTATCTCCAAAATGCCAGAGACATGGGGTGAGCTCCCTCCCATACAGCCATCCCAGTTCAACAGGGACAAAAGGCTTAATAATTGCATGGCTCCAGCATACCCGGGTCTCTCAGAAGTCTACCTACCACCAGTGATGTTCTCCTTGGTGCCAGGCAGCCAGAAGGTGATTCAACCTTGGAATCTTGTAACCGAGCAGGACCCTGTGGGGCCTTCCAGGGACAGATCCCCCTATGTCCTCTGCCTGCCTCTCGTCTGTAGAAAAGTTTAGCCTCCTAGGCCTTCCCCAAGTTCCAAAGAATAAATTTAATCAGAGAAGTGAGAAAATGCAGAAAGAAAGGAAAACAGTCAAGCAAGACAGTAGTTTAGCCGTTAAACAAAATCAAGCACCTTTAGTTCCTCTTCAAGGGCTGTAGATAATATTCTGAGCTGTTTTGCAGAGCCTGAAACCCTCACCAGGTGGAAGAAGTTAACTGTAGATTGCCCAAAAGCACGTAGACCCCAGACCGGTTGGAGCCAGAAGGTTGATGATGTTGACTCCCGATTACCTCACCACCAACCAATCAGAAGAATGTCCATGAGCTGATCACACACCCCACAACACACATCCCTCACCTTGTCTTTAAAAACCTTTCCCTGAAAGCCATCTGGGGAGTTCGGGGTTTTTGAGCGCTAGCTTACTGGACTCCTTGCGCAGTGCTTGCAATAAACGCTGCACTTTCCTTCACCACCACCCGGTGTCAGCAGATTGGCTTTATTGCACAAAGCTGAGCAGACCCAAGTTTGGTTCGGTAACAGTTTCATTCTAAGAGTCTGTTTCCAACTATTTTAGGACAAGTTTCCAGGGATTTTTGTGTAATCAGTTCATGAAGGGAACACTCTGAGGCGGCATCTGTAAGGAAGAGGGAGGGGGCAGCAGGATAGACACGTGGGCCAGTATTTAAACTTTTATCCCTCAGCTTCAAACTCACCGTCTAGACCCTGCTTAGTGACACAGTAAGTCCTCTACATACGAACGAGTTCCATTCCGAGAGCACGTTCATAAGTCCAATTTGTTCCTAAGTCCAACAAAGTTAGCTTAGGTACCCAACTAATACAATCGGCTATATAGTACTGCACTGTAATAGGTTTATAATACTTTTTGCACAAATAATACATAAAAAACACTCACACAAAATAAAGAAAACATTTTTAATCTTACAGTACAGTACCTTGAAAAGTACAGTAGTACCAGCTACATCACCGCTGTTTTTACGCTTGCTTCCGAACATCCTGGGCTTGAAATAAAGACACTGTACTACTGTCCTCTATACAGTACTGTACAGTAAAGTACACAAAAGCATAACCACTTGTATAGGATGCACGCATGTGACAATATACGCCAGACACGTGAACTAACTTACGTGATTAGACATGCGAACTCACATTCGCATCTTTGAAAGTACGCAACTTGAAGGTTCGTATGTGGGGGACTGACTGTACTGCGCTTTGCCAGCGGATCTGTGTCATATTTTGCCGATAGGAGGCACTCGAGAGGCTGAAAGGCTGGAGGAGGAAGAAGGGACTCTACTTCCTGTTTGTTTCCCATTCCTACTGCCACCCACCCCACCCAGCCTCACTTTTTTATTCCTGCAATAGAAGTTCTTTCCAGAAATGGCAGCTGAATCCAGTTTGAAGTTTTCCCAGCACTCACAGAACCACCCTCATCATGGCTCATGAGAGACACCCGCGCAAGCTGACTGAGGTCCCCTCCTCAGGCGTCTGGGGACGCCAGTCCCAGGGGACCCTCCTCTGAGCTCAGCTGAACTGCTCCTCTTTTCCAGAGATTGGTTTTTAAGCTCCACAATTTCTCTCCAAGCTTCTAACTTTTCATAATCCCAACCTCTTCCCGTGGTCCTCCAGCCCCATGGGTGGTAGCTGCCTTCTCACGGTTCCCCTTCTGCCTTCTCAACTGCCTCCTTAACAATGCTTTTTACATAGTTACCAGTTTTCATTAGTCTTACAATAACAAACAGGTTTTCTTACCCTCCCCCAGCTTTATTGAGGTATAATTGACAAATAAAAATCATATATATTGAAGGTGTATAACGTGAGGATTTGATATATCTTACCTTGTGAAATGATTACCACAATCAAGCTAATTAACACATCCATCACTTCACAAAGTTACCTTCTGTGTGTGCGTGTGTGTTGAAAACACTTAAGATCTACTCTTAGCAATTTGAAGTTTACGGTATTATTAACTATAATCACCATGCTGTACATTAGATCCCCACAACTTATTCGTCTTATAATTAAAAGCTTGTATCCTTGTACCAACCTCTCCCCATTACCCCCACCCCGCAACGGATGGGTTTTTTGACTGCTGCGTGGACCCTGGTTTGGTAATGAATTTGGGCTTGAGCTCCTTGCCAATGGGAAATGGGATACTGGTGACTCGTGGCATGCAAGGGCATCGTTATCAAGCCGCCTATCACCTGGTTGATTATGATGAAGTGCCAACTGAAGCAAGTGCCATGGGGGACCACTTGGCTGCTGCACTTGACTCTTATGGCAGTAAAGGTGACTACAAGGACTGTGGCATGGAAAGGATTCTCCTGGGTGCATCCAGTTGCTTAAAGAAAGAAAATGACAAGATCAGGCCTTTAAATTTTCAGCCTAAGTCATGTTCAGAGATCCAGGGACGTTTTCTGGCAGCCATAAAATAATCGTATAGCTGCAGGGCTGACATTGCTGAAAATCAAACACATAATCGAATGAAGTATGTTGCGGAATGACAATGTAAGTTGAGTTCATAGCCTTGGGAGATCTTTCATGTGGAAGAAATGGCATTGATTATGAAGGAGTGGAGCCGAAGCCTGGGGACATCTAGGTGGGCTCAGACCTAGTTGAGAATCTTGAACCCCTGAGTCATTTGGAGCCTCCCTTGCCAGTGAAAGCAGCCTGTCCTCTGATATCTGAGAAGAGTAGCCTTCCTGTGTTTGAATATCCTATAATAATCTCACCTGGAGCATGACAGGTGAGACAGGGGATGACAGTTCTCCTCAAAGCCCACACCAGCCAGCCTTGTTACCCCCTAACACTGGTTGCCCTATAACTACAATCAGATCAGCATGCTGTAGGAGAAGGACAAAGGCTGGCCTGGGAGGAAATCATTCATATGACAAAAGAATTGCAAATTTTGCTCATTTATGCCAGCAGAGAACTAGGGAATGTGTGTGGGAATGGACCCAAGGATGTTAGAATAAGGAGGATGGGATATGATTTTTGCAACTGGTGACATTATTGCTCTGGGTGCACTTCCCAGCAAGCCTGTATCTAACGTGTTATCTTGCGCAGCTGAATGTGGCTCTGCCAGTTTCCTTAGTTGGTTGGCTAAGCATGGAACTCAATGGTGGCCTATGTTTATGGAGATTAAGATTCAAGAATGTTCCTGGCATCATGTAGAGAAAGGAATCCGAAGACTCTGTGAGACAGAAATGCTGGACTGGGTCTATCATACACGAAAAGCACACCCACCACCCCACTGAGAGGGCCCCAGGGACATTCCCTTCAATAAGGCACTGAGAAACATTGGTGAGGGAAGCACCAGCAGCCTTGGATAGCTCTGTGGTCGCTGTTCTCTGCAGGCCACATATGATGGTGGGAGATGCTGCATTGAGATGAGGTTCCTGGTTTGAGTAGGGATGATGGGACCTCGGGTGCTTGGGAAAGCAGAAGTAAGGCCAGAGCTGGAGGAACAGAAGAGTCCCACCCATGGTTTTTAAAAGTAAAAGAGAACTATGTGTATATATGACAAAGCCTCAGCCTCACCTCCTCTTTGGGCATGTGGTAAAGGAGGCTTCTGATTTTACTCCACCATGTCCTGCAGTTTGGGAGATTTTTACCTTGAGGATGAAGGCATGGATTAAAAAAAGAAAACTTTATTATGGACGTATTCTGAAAACGCACACATCTTTATCGGAAAAGTAAGCCTTGCCCAACTTCGCTTTAGGGTGGCGTCTGGCTAAACCCCAGGGCTCCTTAATTTCCCACTCGGGTAAGTAGACAGCTGGCTTTATTTCATTTTTCCTCCGGCAGAAAGTTTAAAATGCTACCCCCTGTACCCCGGGTGGGACTCGAACCCACAATCCCTGGCTTAGGAGGCCAATGCCTTATCCATTAGGCCACCGGGGCTGGCGAAAAGTACCTTACAAGAGTCTTAAACCAGTCTTTCTTTCACCTCCCCGTGGTTCCTGCACATTACGCCCAGCCTCCCGGCTCCAATTCGGCGGGTCCTTGGTCCCCTTGACGTCCGTATTCGGCGGGTGCATCCTCTTAGATCCCGCCGGTTCCCGGGCATCCTGGGGCTCGGGAGAGATCGCGCACGCGCGGATGGAGCTGAGGTACGATCCTCGCTTAGGATGTAGGAAGTCTGCGGATCAAGTCCCGGATGAGCCCTTTCCCCCTCTTTTTAGGAGAATCCGAGTCCTGGGATAATTAACATCAAGAAGGCGTTCGCTATGCAAAATGTGGGAGCGGACGGGAGAGAGGGAACAGCAGGGCGCTTGGGAAAAGTGTCGGTCCCTATCTTCACCCTCCTCCCTACGTTGCCCTTTAGACCAAAAGTGTTTCCTGGTCCCAAGTCTGTGCAGTTTTTAGCAGAGCCCAATGGCCTTAGGTCTTTGTCCTAAGGATGCTCCGTTATGGCTCTGTATCTGCCCGGCCAGCTCAGTTGGTAGAGCGTGAAACTGTAGCATCAGAGGAAGATGGGTATTCTTTGCCATCTCTAAAGTATTTGTCTTACTGTGGCTACCAGAGGCGGGGTGGAGGGAGGCGTGGGGGGAATTAGATGAAGGTAGTCAAAAGGTACAAACTTCCAGTTATAAGTAAGTACTAGAGGTGTAGTGTTCAACGTGATAAAGAGAATTAACATTGCTGTACGTTATAAGAAGAGTTAATCCTAAGAGTTAAGACAGTAAATCCTATGAGTTCTCATCACAGGATGATGGATGGTCACTAAACCTGTGATAACCATTTCATGATGTATGTAAGTCGAATCATTATGCTGTACACCTTAAACTTATACAGTGCTGTATGCCAATTATATCTCAATAAAAGTAGGGAAAATAATAAAAATGTTTACCTTAATGAAGTTTCTCTTTTTATTTATAAGCCCTTAGTAAACCACTGAGACATCACAAAAACGATAAAGGAGATGGTGACACTCCTCATGACCCCAAGGTCACCTGTGCCCACTGTAGGGGTACACGCTCAGCTGCCATTCCCCCAGCGTTTTCCTTGGTGGGAGGAGGTCCCTTCACTTTGGTCATTCCGCTTAGCCAGAATCCCTTAGTAAGAACTCGGTTCCGCAGGTAGAGTCGTTTTTTCCAGGTAAAATGATGACTCAATCCTGGGCATATTCTTTACATTTAAATTTTTAAAAATACATTCACACTAATCATTTAAGGGTATACTCTCACTGCAAGAAATCGAAATAATCTATTAATTTCTTTTTACATTTTTTATTGTGGTAAAATATATGCGTAAGGTTAAATTTGCCATTTTAACCATTTTTAACTGTACAATTTACTGACATCAGTTACATTTACAATATTGTGCAAGCATCATTACTATCTGTTTCCAAAACTTCTTCATCACAATAATCTATTATACTTTTAAATGCCCCTGTCCACTGACCCCTTGGGGGTGACCTACCCGTGCAAAAGTTCAACCCCTCATCTGTCGCAGTTCTCGTCGTCTGAACTATATTCATGCGGCCAGTCCCGTGTGGGCTCCCGGCACTCATGGCCGGTGGACCTCAGAGTCAGCATTCCTCCTGGATCTGACCACTGTAGGTCCTCACAGCGCCCTCGGGGTCTCCCAGGCGACCCGAGCTACGCAGCTGCAGGTTCAGGGTTAAGTCCGAGGGGCTGACACAGCCCGAGGATCCTAGGCCCGCGTAGGGAGCAGTCTGGAGAGAGGGAAAATGTTTTTTTTTTTCTCCTTTACGTGGGGTAGAAAAAGCTATCTCTGCAACGACCACGAAGGGACTCGAACCCTCAATCTTCTGATCCGGAATCAGACGCCTTATCCATTAGGCCACGCGGCCTTGCGCTCGATTATCTTCCAGCTTTTCTCATAAAGCTTTCTCAGACGCCTGCTCCGTATGCCCTAATGCGCATGCTCACACTGGCAAGGAGCCCCGCCCCTCGGGCTCGGTGTGAGCGGGGCTCCAAGCTGTGCGACTGAGCGCTACTGAGCACAGCCCAAGTGAGGGTTCGATCCTGGGTGAGGCTGCCCAAGCCCCTCCTGCCCCGAGAGGCTCCTGATCTCTTCTCCCACGTGCCCCCGGCCCGCGGTGGGTCAGGAGTTGCCCTCTGCTCCCCCAGCCCCTTTGCTTTCCCTATCACAGCACCGCTAACCCTGCCATGCTCTGTTCCAGTCTTGTGGCCCCAGAATGGACTCGGACTGCTGTATAGGCAGAGGCCCTGTCCGTGGCCCCAGCGTGGTGTGCAGGTGGGGTGCGCGTGCTGGGAGGATGGTGTGGACCCCGCGCTGCCCTTTCCCAGGACATCCAGCTCAGCCTAGCCCATGTTGGGTTTCTTAGAGCCGGAGGCTGCCCTGGCGCCTCCCCTGCTCCCCCTCCTCACCCAGTGGGCCCAGCCTCTGAAGTGCCAGGCACTCCGCATACATTATCTCACTTAGTGTCACAGCTTCCTGCGTGCAGGCGCTATTCACGTGTACAGCGATCATCATGTTTATTCCATGGCGGCTGAGCCTCCCGTGCTATCGCGCCGTTTTTAGATGAGGAAACCGAGGAGCGGATGGGGTCAAGGGTGGCGTTGGTGTGTGGCCACCCACGGTCAGCACCCCCTTGGTAGCCGCGGGCTCAGTCAGGCCTGCAGGCAGAGCCGGTGCCTCAACGAGCTGCAGATCTCCAGACAGGCCTTGCGGCGCTCATCACAGTCGGGACCCAGCACGTCTAGCTTGCACACCTGCCGATTGACCTGTGCCGACCACACTCAGCCTGTGCCCAGGACTACCGGGTCTCCCAGCGCCCAGCCTGGCACCCAGTGTATTGTAAGGCCTAAAGTTTCAAGTGTTGCCTTCACATCTTTGGGTCTCACAGCCCCGTTGGTTTCCCCTGCTCTTGTCAGCTGTACCCCTCCACCCAGCAGGGAAGGTCCCCCCATCCCGCTAGTTCCCCCACCAGCCAGACCAGCCACACTCCACACCAGTTCTCATCCTGAGGGGCTTCAGTTCCCTGCCAGCCTGTGAAATTATTCAAACTAGTACCCCACCCCATTACTACAAAGCCTGCGTCTACAACCCCTGCTGGTTCCCTATGCTCCCCAGGCAAACACTGAGTGGCCTGAATGGCCTGAGGTGTCCTCCTCCTCCAGCTGTGAGTATATGTGGTTAATAACTGCTGTCCGTCTCACTGTCCAGGGCCGGGTGTTGTGTGTTTAACCATCTCATACTATTGAGTGTATCCCTCCCTCTGCAATGGGGTGAATAGGAGGTGATCAGAACACCAGGGCTGAGAAGAAGGATGAATCCAGCTCCTCTCCCCAGGCGACCCCCCCCACCCCCAACTCACCTCAGTCATCAGCTCCAGGAGGTCTCCCCTGGGGTCAGCTCTGAGGACCTCCACCAGTGTCTGGATAAAGTCTGAGCCCTTCTCATCCCGAAAGGCTACACAGCCCAGGCCAGGGGACCAGGGCCAGAGTGTCAGACTCAGGCCCCTGCCAGCTGCCTTCCAATCCCCAGGGGCCTATTGTTGGTGGAAGTGGGGGCAAGCACACAGGACCCCAGCAGTCAGGCAAGAGAATGGGGCAGGGAGCAGGAACTTCTCACTTCTGGATCAAGTTGTTGCTCAATGTTTGTGTAGTGATTATACAATGGATTCAATATCGAAGAAACATTTACTGTGAACCTACTACGTGCCAGGCACTGGCCAGGGCCCTGAGGCAGACAGAACTGTCCTGCCCTCATGGAACTTATAGCCTAGAGGAAAGGATGCAGGTACGGTGCTTAGCAGAGCCAGCCCTCAATATGTGCTCACCATTGTTACTATTATCATAAATAATATACATGGAAGGAAGACGGCTTAACTGCAACGAGGCTGGTGCCCCTGCACCCCAACAGCCAAGCCCCAGATGCCCCTAAAGCCACTTCAGATCTCTGGCCAGGGGGCTAGGCCCTGTGTAATGGGCTTTGTGAAGACCCATCCCCTTACCTTCAGTGGCTGCGTAGACCATCAAGATGTCTGCTTGGTTAGGGCTCCCTGGAGTGGGGCCCCTGGAGAAGCTGCCTGCAAGAGGGACCAATGCCTTTTACCCAGCGTCCTGGGACTCCACCAGCCCCAAGGGTCTCCTCCAGTCTTGCTCAAGGGCACACAGGGTAGTAGAAAGAGTGCAGAGCAGGAAAGACAGATCAAGTTTCAAATCTCAGCCCTGCTGCTTCTTACCAGCTGTGTGACCTCGGAAAAGCTATTCCACCTTCCTGTCTCCAGGGTTGTTTCAGGCTCAAGTAGGGGAAGAAACTCTCGATTTTCAAAGGCCTTTGCCATTTAAGGTTTTCCTTCCCATCTTCTTGGCGAAGAGAGGAAGGAGGTGGCAGCAGGATCCCAGCTCAGAGCCCCGAAAGCGCTCTCCAGACAGCTCCCCCCACCAGCCCCGCTCAAGCCCAGGCTCCCTGAGGTAGGTAGACCCACCTAGCATATCAGCATAGATGTGGAGGACATCGGTCGGGGAGGGGGTGGCTGGTGGTGCCCGCAGCCAGAGCCACAACCAAGGGAGAGTGTGCGTCCCACGCCAGCGTCCCTGTGCCCTGCGGAAGGAGGGAACAGTCAGGTCCTTTCACTCAGGAGACACCTGGGGGTGCTTCCAGGGCTCTAGCCCCCAGCCCCCAGAGCTCCTGGGCAGGCTGCCAGGCTGGAAACATTCAGAGCACCGAATGACAGGTGCTGAGGGTGAAGTGCTCAAGTTCATGGACATGACCCCTAGGAGACGCTGGGAGAGCGGGTGGGGAAAGGGCAGGGCTCACTCAGGCTTCTTGGAGGAGGTGGACAGCAAGTCCTGGGAGGCTAAGGGCTGGGTGAGGAGAGCCAGGGCTGCAGGAGGTGGGCTGGAGGGCAGGACCTGGCCAAGCCTCCAGGGCGGGCCCCAGGCCCTGCTCACCCCACGGCAAACCTGAAGCAGGAAGATCTTGGGGCGGCCCCACAGGGCCCTACAGCAGCTCAGCTCCTGCACCAGCGCCTCTGGCTGCACCTCTTACCTATCAGCCCCCAGTAGCTGCCCCTGAGGCCCCCCGTGGGCCATCAAGGCCACAAAGGCACAGCTCACAGGGCCCCTGCAGGCATCCAGCCACTCCCAGAAATGGGCCATCTCCTCCTGGAAAGCCTGGGGGTGAGGATGAGATCAGGCCTGGGCCACAGTCACGGCCTCCCTAGCATCTGATGGCCCTCTCTCTGGGTGGTTTCTCTAACCCCCTGCCACACTACCTCCCACCTCCTTCCAGCCTCAGGCCTGGGGAGCAAATCCTTTTACTTTCTTTCTTTCTTTTTTTTTAAATTAAAAAAAATTTTTTTTGGCTGAGCCACGTGGCATGTGGGATCCTAGTTCCCTGATCAGGTTTCAAACCTGTGCTACCTGTATTAGCAGGCAGATTCTTAACCAGTGGGCCACCAGGGAAGTCCCACAAGTTCTTTTTCTAACCCCCCTGTTGCGTGGCCTCATTGGAGGTGACGTGGGTCCAGCCTCCTGCAGCTGGTTCTTTGGCCCCCGTGGAGAAGCTGCACCAAAAAGTTAAGAGCTGTGAGGGGAGGGCAGTGAGCTGACAGGTGTCTGGGAAGGAACCTGAGACCCTCCCAGGAAAAGCCTGAGGGTCCAGCCAGGGCCTTGAGCAGGGGAGAGGAGAAATGGCCAGTGTGGGGGGCTTCAGGGTCCCTGGAGACTGTGCTTCCAGAGGCAGGGAAGTGGGTTCTGGATGCGTGCAGCAGGGAGGATGGAGGCTAGACTTGGGGGTGCACTTCCTGCCCATGATTGGTAAGAGGCTAAGGAGAGAGTTCCCAGGGTCCTGGTGGGGGATGCGCTTCCTCAGAGCACCACCGGAAGTTCTGGGCTTCCCCTCACCTGGGCTGTAGGGTCTGTCTTCAGGGTGGTCTTGAAGCCCAGGGCCTGGCACAGGCCCCCAGCGCCTCCACATCGTGCTGGGCCCCAGGCCAGTCCTGGATCACGGCCATGAGGGGGGCGCCCCTGGCCCCAGACAGGTCATACTGAGCGCTGGGGCTGGATTTTGGCTACAGACGGGATTAAGGTGGATTCAAAGTGGTCTGAGGACCTCCCAGCTCCTCGCCTCCCCGCCTCAGGTCTCCCGAGCCTCTCTCCCAGTCGAAACTGTTGCCCCCAAAAAGCAAACATGTATTAAAAAATAAAATAAACCATGATAAATGTCAAAACAAAAAAAAAGAAACTGCTGCCACATGGTTGGACCCCAGCCCTGTCCCCCTCATCTCGGGCCCCCAGAGCTCCACGTCCCCTAGGCACAGTGCCCCCTTTAAGGAGCTCCCAAAGACTGGGCAGTAGGTAGCCCCTGAGGACTCTTCAGCTGTCCAGCAGAAGACCTGGTGGGGGGTAGGGCCCGAGGACTCCTCAGGCAGCCGCTCCATGCGGGTGCTGTTATGGGGGAGCAGGACCCTGGCTCCAGGGAACAGCTTGGCCAGGCTCCTGGCTACCACAGTCTCTTTGGTAAGAGACTGGTTTGACGCAGGTGGGGGCGTGTTAGAGACCCTAAACAGACCCTAACTCTGCCAGACACTAACCCTGCCAGAATGGAGGGAGGAGGAGACAGACGAAAGAAAGGGAGGGCCCGAGGGGGGTCCTAGTTCAGGCTGAACGTCACAGGATTCCCAGGACGTGGATGGCCTCAGGTAGACAGTGGCTGCACCATTAGCCATGCTGCTCCCCGGGGCCCAGGGATCAGCTTGCACAGAGATGGGACACTCCCAGAGCGGGTCAGGGCCTGTCCGGGAAGGCTCGCAGGGTGGGCACCGCCTGGGGAGGCCGGGGAGAACTGTGGAGCAGAGCTGGGGCCCATTCTCACCTCCAGTGACCACCCAACTGCCCACTGAGACCTTTGGGCCTCGGGACCAGACCTGAATCATCCCCAAACCTGGACCCCAGGGACCCACAGTCTGACGAGACAGTCACTGCCAGGTTAAGTGTGAACAGGGGTGGATGGGAATACAAGTGTCAACCCAGGGATGGTGAGGGGCACGGCTGACGCCTGGAAGGGTCTGTGTGAGGCTAGGTCGAGAGGGAGGGATGCCAAGCAGAGGGAGCAGCCTGGGCAAAGGCACGGAGCTGAGAAGATTCTGCAACGTGTGGGGGACCCTGAGTGGGTTGTGAGGACGGGCGTGGGTGGGGGTGGGAGGCGAGGCTTTGAAGCTGACACCCATTGCAGACAACACGGCCTTATGTTGTGGAATGAATGGGTGGGGGTAATGGGTTCAGGACAACACAGCAGAGCCACAGCCCCCCTCCTGGACGCCCCTTGTGGGCCTTCACCTCGTCAGCAGCTGCAGCAGCGACCAGTGCCTTGGCCTCTCCCTGAGTCCCGTCCTATCACCTCTGTTTATGAGCTGAGCTGGACCCTGTCCCCTGCCCTGGAACCCTGCGTTCTGGACCCTAAGATCCCAGGCCCTGCTCTGTTCCCTGGCTCCAGCGGACTGCTTCCTGGCTGGCACTAACACGCCCCCACCTGCACCAGGAGCCTGTGTCCAATCATATTCTTAGCTCCTGGCCCACCTGCTATCTGATCTCGTTACACCCCAGTGTCTCCCTTCTGAGCCAGCCACCAGCACCAAAAGAATTTGTGCACGGCCCCGCCACCCATCACCCCTACTCATTCAGGGCACCCACACGCGTGTGTGCGCATGCGCACACACACACAGAGCAACTGCCAGCCCGAAGGCATGGGGAGCAGTGAAGGGCGTCACCCCAGAGGTAGAAACCCCGGGCTGGACTCAGCTGTCCAGTGAGACCCCGGCGGCTTCATCTGGGAAATGGGGTCTGTCCAGTGACCTCGGGATGAAGCCCGGGTTAATGGGGGGCAGAGAGGCTGGCACACACACACTGTGGGACAAAACATCTTGTCTCAGCCCGCCCCCACCGCCTCTCAGGTGGCCCCTGAGGCCACCACCTGGTGAATCAGAAAGGACTCGGTGGGGTAGAAGGTGCTCTCAGCACGTGCCCACCAGCTCCATGGGGCCCAGCCTGGGTACAGGGAGGGGAGGGCCAGATGTGAAGGGCTGGGTGGGGATGGGGCATGGCCCATTTCGACTCAGCAGCACTCTCTCCCTAAGGGATTTGAGCACAGGGTCCAGCTTAGCGCTCCAGATCCTCTACGGGCAGCACGAGCCACCACCCTGACCAGTCACGGACTCTGAGCCTGGTTCCTCATTTCATCAAAGGGAGAGAGGGAGTGGCCTCGTTAAGACCCCACTCCCAGTCAGCTCCCTCACTCTCCTGCTGAGTAGGGAGGGGTGCCACCAGCTGTCCTATCCTGAGCTGTCCTCAGACTAGGGCAGGCACTAGCTGACAGGACGAAGGACCCAAGGCTCATGGCAGCCCTTGGGGCCCAGGTGACCTGGAAGCCAAGAATGTGGCTCCACCTGATGACCATCCAGCATCACGTGCCACTAGGACCACCAGGCCAGGAGGCCCAGGGGTACGAATTCCAGGTCTCCCCCCAACCCCCAGCAGCCACCTAAAGAACAAGAACAGCCTGGAGGAAGTTTTCATGTTTATTCAACCTTTCTGCTGCCCTTTGAGGCCAGCTGGGCCAGCTCCTTGGGAGGGCCTGTGGTCTGTCCCTGTGAATGCCCTTCTGCAGGGAATACAGCGCCTCAGGAGTTAGTGACAAGGTGCTGATGGAGTGCTAGTGTTAAGTACCATAAACCCCCGAGACTCCAGGAGACTGGGGAGCAGTGGGGGGAGCGGGCCTCCGCTGGCCCTGTTCTTGGTCTGCACAGTTGGCCTCTGTCCCCGGAGCCAGACTGGTGGAGAGTGACTCTTGGGAGCTCAGCTGGGGGCGAGGTGGCTGAGGGCAGAGGCAGGCAGCTCGCATGCTGCTGGGACAGGGCAGAGCGGTCAATGTCTGGAAATGGGAAGGGGTGGAGGCCAGAAAGCCCCTGTGGCCGCACCCAGGACCCAGGTCCTCATGGGTGTGGGCTGACTGACCCTCCCAGAGCCCAGCAGCACCCTGAGGCTTAGCCTTCAACCCCGTGGGAAGGCACAGGATGGCAGGACAGAAGGCCCAGCCCATGGACCCAGCCAAGAAGGCCGGGAACAGAGAGCGATGGGGCCAAGCAAGGCTGACGGGGTTCTGGGATGGAGACCCCAGGCCTGCCCGAGTCCTCATACATCCCTGTGCCCCAGTTTCTCCCCTGTGCTCACGCCACCAGCCTGGAATATGCCGGGGCTCCAGGAAACCAGGGGGCAAGAAAAACCCCGGAGCAGTTAGGGATATGGCCACGAGGTCACAGGGGATTCCATGCCTGGGGGGCGTTGGCCAGGTCCCCAGGCGGGCAGGGCTGATGGGTTCTGCGCGTGGGGGACCCTGCAGTCTTGCCGGCAGCGGAGATGGTGGACTGGGCCGGGTGGGGACCCCGCCTGGGCCGCCCTTTCGGCCCTCACCCCACAGGCTGGGCCATCTTGGCGTGCAGGCTCTGGTGGGCGATGAGGTGGGCGCGCTGCTTGAAGCTCTTGTCGCACTCGCCGCAGCCGAAGGGCCGCTCGCCCGTGTGCACTCGCCGGTGGTCCAGCAGGTAGGAGCGCAGCGAGAAGCTCTTGCCGCAGTCACTGCAGCCGAAAGGCTTCTCGCCCGTGTGGATGCGCTGGTGGTCGGCCAGGTAGGCACTGCGGCTGAAGCTCTTGCCGCACTCGGAGCAGGAGAAGGGCTTCTGGCCCGTGTGCACGCCCTGGTGGCGCACCAGGTCCGAGGAGCTGCGGAAGCTCTTGTCGCACTCCTGGCACTTGTGCGGCTTCTCGCCCGTGTGCGTGCGCTGGTGGCGCGCCAGGTCGGAGCCCCAGCGGAAGCGCTTGCCGCACTGGCCGCAGCTGTGCGGCTTCTCGGCCGCCAGGTCCCGGAACTGCCGCCGACGCGTGGGCGGCCGCCCCCGCCGCGCCCCCGCCGCCCGCCCCCGGGGCGCCCCCGGCCGGGCCTCGGCCTCCTCCAGCCTCCAGGACACGGTCACGTCGCCAGCAGCCTGGCCCGGGAGCGCCGTCACCACCTCCTCCAGCCGGGATCTCTCGTTGTGGCTCGTGAGTCCCAAACCTGCAAGCGGAGAGGAGGCGGCCTCTTCAGTGCCACGCGGTTCCAGGGACAGAGCTGAGGGGAGGCAGAAACGAGGCTCCCAGCCAGCGCCTGGGGCTCAGGTTCAGACAGCCCTGGGCTCCAGCAAACTCCAGCCTCAGCTTCCTCCTCCATGGAATGGGGACACGAGAAAACGACGACAGAGAAACCGTTCAGAGTAAGCGGCAAGGGGCTTGCTGGGCGTCTCTAGCAGAAGCACTTACTAACTACAGGCCTAACCAATCTACGCCCCCTTCCCACACTGCGATCCAATGTCCCACCCCAAGCCCTGGCTATTCAAACTCCAAAACCTCATAGATTGAGGTCATCTGTAAATGATCCCAACCCTCACCATTTGTTATCAGCAACCAAGGAACCACAGGGCTCAGCTAACATGGTTCCTCTCGCTACACGAGCTCTTGTCCTCTCAGCTCAAGAACAAACAGAAGTGGATTGGGAGGGATCTTAGCTGGTCCCACTGGGTTGCGCGGATTAAATGAGATGATCCCCAAACAGTGCTTAGGAAGGCCCTGACCTGGAGAGAAACCCAGCAGCGCGGCCTCTAGTGAGCAGGTGTCTGTCTGCGCCTCTTCACCGGGCAGGCTGAGGGGGCCTCACAACCACGTTTGCACGAAGTCCCAGCTCCGTCCCTTCAGTGTCCTTCAACCTCTCTGAGTCTCAGGTCCCTCGTCTATAAACGTGCACACGCTTTCATGCAGTGGGTTGTGAGGATCCCATGAGAAAATGCCTGTACCCGTGCTCAGCACAGTCCTGGCATGTCGCCCATGCCATCACAGGCAGAGAAAAGTGAACACCAGCATAAAAGAAACCTCCGGGGGCTCTTAAAGAGATGCAGGGAAAGCCCTCTTTGGAGCCAGCTAAGCAAGGACTTGGGAGGAAGACTGAGGATTTCAGAAGGGTGTGCAGGGGTGGGGCCTGCCTGGGCCCACCCGCTGCTGCTGGGACTCCAAGGAGGCGAGAGCCTCCAGCTCAAAAGAGCCAAGGACCCCTAGGCCCCTCGCTGTGCCCACTGCTTACCCAGGGCAACGTTCTGGGAGTTCTCCCTTTTTATGTCCCAGAAGAGATCCCTCTGAGCAGGGTCCAGGGACCCCCATTCTTCCCGGGAGAAATAGAAGGGAATGTCTCCAAATGTCACAGGTCCCTGGAATGAGGTGAGAAAACCCAGTTCAGGGCTGCCCTGCTCAGGACTCCCCAGGCAGTCATGGGCAGAGACAGGAAGGGGGATGGGAAACAGGACAGGTCCGGGCCAGAAAGGATGGATGGAAGAGGCCTTGGTGAGAAGGCAAGACCCATTACAGGGACTCATCAGCATCAGAGGGGACAAAGGGACTGGTAACTCACCCCAGAGGCAAAGCAGGTATCTGTCGTCTCTCTGGTGCTCCCCTCTTTAAGAAGAGCTGGAAGCTGGGCTGCAGGGAAAGAATGGAGCCTCAAAGAGGCCAGCCCAGGCCGGGCGTGAGATCTCACACACTCTCCTTCACACACACATGTACACCTTGCCTTCTCAGAACAGAAATACCCTACTTGCTTCCTTAAGGGCAACGCCCAGGAAAGACCCAGGCCCCTGTCCAGCCACTCTGCCACCTTCAAGCTTACTCACCACCATGGCTGTGCTGCTCCCAGGGTACAGGTGGTCGGCTTCGTGTCCCTGCCTTCCGGGGAGGCCCCTGGGCCTGAGATCCCTGGACTGCAGCCTCAGGTTCCGCCCCCTCTGAGGGCACGTCCTGTGCAGGAACCACAACATGCTCATCAGCACCAAGACCAGATGGGGGAGACAGAGATTAACCCCTGGGAAGGAGACACGGGACACATCCCTCAGGAGGCTGGGTGTGGGGAAGAAGGTCAACACAGGGCCCCAGGAAAGACCAGATGAGAATGTGACACCAGGCAGTGCTATGTGCCCAGGGACACTCCCCGACCAAGCGTGAGGCAAGAACCAGCCCCCAAAGGCCAGAATCAAAGAGCCACTTAGCAAGGGGCCATGGGGGGAGACCTTCCTGTCAAGGGCAGAACCCCACACCCCCGCCACACATTAGCATCTCCCCAGACGCTTCCAGTGTCAAGGACCCAACACCCCACAAGACAGCAGGGTTCACAGGGACAGCTCTACCTTCTCACACCCCCTTTGGTGCTCTCACTATGCACATCACTGTATCCCCAGGGCCTGGCCTAGAGCAGAACACAAATAAACGTTTGCAGAACCTGTGGAGCTAAAACCTGCCTTCCTGGAGCATGCCCACTTTGGTCCTGCTGCTGCCCTCCAAAGCCACCAAAAAGAAACCAGATTCACTTGGACAGTGTCTTTCAGAAAGGCCACACATTATGACAAGCTCCTGTGGACGCTCCCTCTGGCTCTCCATGTCCTCCCCCACCCCCAACCCCCGTCCCGCCCCCTGGAGGACTCATCTCTATAGAGATGGCCACCTCTCCTCAGTCCAGGTGCCATCCAGGTGCCCCTGGATGCGGGAGGGGCCCCTCACCTGTGGCCAAGCTTTCACTGGCTGCTTTTGCAGGTCCTCCACCAAGGCAACAGCTTCCTCGCCACTCCCCGGGCATCGTTCGCATACCCAGCCCTGGACGCCCACGGGCAGCACGCTCAGGAACTGCTCCAGCACCAGCAGCTCCAGGATCTGCTCCTTGGTGCGCAGCTCGGGCCGCAGCCAGCGGCAGCAGAGCTCCCAGAGCTGGCTGAAGGCCTCGTGGGGTCCGCCTGCATCCCCGTAGCAGAACTGCCGAAAGCGCTGGCGGCACGCCTCTGAATCCCTGCTGTCCTCTTGCTGGGCAGCATCCTGCTCCCAGGAGGAATCTTCTACCTTCACGATCAGAAGCCCTTCTCCCTCCCCAGGGGCCTGGTCCTGAGGCTCTGGGGGGGCTGCCATTCCCCTGGCCTAAGGCTCAGGGCTGGTCAGCCTCAACCTGGGCCTTCAATCTCCCAGAGGGATCCCCAGTGGCAGCTTGGTTGGCATCTGGACAGGCACTCCTGGGGGAAGAGCAGAATAGCAGGAGGGGGGCGGTACATGAGCAATCACCAGCCTTGAGGGACATCCAGGGACTCCAGCTCCCGTTCTTCCTGGCCTTGAAGGCTATTTTAGGCTCTCCTATAAAGCCTTGCTCACATGACTCTCTCCTACCAATACAGATCCGCGGCTCCTTATCCTCAGCTCCAAAATCCAAAACTCCCAGGTTTTCACCACCTGGTCTACTGACATGAGATGAGCATATTTATAACCTCCATTTATCTCACTTAATGTAAATGTTCATATGTTCTATGGGAGAAATATTAATGTATTTGTTCAGTTTGTAAAAATCTATCAAGCTGTACTTCTGATGTATATTTCTGTATATTATTCTTCAATTAAAAAAAATTCTTTTTAACTGGGAATTCCTGGCGGTCCAGTGGTTAGGACTCCGAGCTTTCACTGCTAGGGCCCGGGTTCGATCCCTGGGTGGGGAACTAAGATCTCGCAAGCCGTGCAGTGCGGCCAAAAAAAAAAAAAAGTTTTTTTTAAACTAATGTTTTGATTACTGAGTGTTGTACCAGATTGCGCTGGCAGCGTTATTTAATAGACAATATATGTACTGTATTTTTCTCAAATTTTGGCTCCTAGTGTGTCAGCAAAGGCCCCACAGACACCATCCTGAGCCATTTATCCAGATACACATGAACGTGAGACATAGTTATACCTTACTGCTTCTCTTCACAACAGTCCTGAAAGGTGTGTATTTTGGAGTATTTTTAATTGCTTTTTGTTTCAACAAAAAAAGTGATACAAACCATTGTAATAAAACGGGAGGGTTAGACAATACAGAAATACATAAAAGAGACACTCTCCCTTCCACACTGCAGCTGCACCCCCATTAACAGTGTGACATATGACCTCCCAAATCTTTCCCTGTTCATTTACTGGAAATATATCCATAGAAACCGGGGGGAAAGTGCTTTGTGCGTGTTTTTACATAAATCAGGTCTTACCGCAATACTATTTTGTCATTTGCTTTTCTACCCAGCAATGCTGCTTCCTTCAGCCGCTCTAGGAGATTCCGCGGTATGGATGTACTCGTTTCTTAATGAATACCCACCCGAGTGAGGCATTCAGGTTGTTTCCAATTCTTTTCTACTACACACTAAACACTTTATTTACTTTATTCTGAAAGGTACGTTCTCCATGCTCATCCTCCAGTGACCGAGGAGAAGGCTCCGCTCGGACAGAGCCAGGGACTCACCAGGGTCGCTCAGTAGGACTCGGCAGTCGGGAACGCGGACCCGGCCAGAGCCCCGCGCTCGATCCCAGCAGCCTTGCCTGAGCGGAGATGAGAGGCGGAGGGGCGGGCAGCGGGTGCGGCGCCCCAGGCTTCTCCCCTGCACCTCCCTGAGGTGCGCACCTCCTTCGGCCTCTGCCTCCGGGCGCCGGCCCCGGCCGCCCGGAGCCCTACACTCGACCTCGGAGCCAGGCGGGCCGCGTCGCCTGTCCCGCCCCCCCAGGCTCACACCGCCCACAGCCGCCCAGGCGTTCCCAGTTTCCGCCTCCAGGTTTCGGTGCCGGAAATTCGCGCGGGGCTCGCCGGGAAACGACATGGCGCATGCGCCGAGACAAGCACTCCCGACTACTCTCCTCAGGAGGCCGTTCGCCTACTATACCGGCCTTCTCCCTGACGGATGACCAATGAACGGTGAGAATTTCCAGGGATGGCCAATCAGAAGGCAGTGACGTCATGCGCGTCAACACCCGTGCCCCCAGGCTGAGGTCTGCCCCTAGATTCGCGCTTTCTCCCTCTCGCCTTGTCTTTCAGTTTTCTGTGTTCCTCTGGCCCGTGAAGGGTGAAAAGGAAAAGCCAAGGCTGGCCTGCTGGGTAGAGACGTCGCTGGGCCCAGCTACAAGTGGATTCCCTGCTCCGCCGCAAGGGATGCTCGGGCGTGGACGCTTCCTTCCGTCCCCTGCTCTTTCCGCTACACAGTGGGTCGAGAGCTGAGGGGGCCGTGGTCCAGGAGCTGGAACTCAGCCTTGGGAGACTCGTTTATAGCTTTTGGGGTCCCGCACCCACCCAAGTAGTCTTTAGCCGCTTCTAGCAGGGCGCGGGGCTTGCTGGGAAATGCAGTCCAGTGAGGGGCGGGGAAACTCCTGCGGCGATCCTCTGTTCCCGAGGGTCGGCTAGGGTCTCTCAGCAGGACGCGACCGTCGGGGACGCTGACCCCGACCAGCAGATCTGACTGAAGAACAGCGGGGCTCTCCAGGCTGGGGAGAATCTAAAGCAGGCGGGACGCGTCGGGGAAGCTCTATGCATTTGGACCTGCTCCCACCCTCTTCTTACTCCCCTTGGAGATATGAGGCTCCAGATCTTTTTCTGAAATAGAAAATCCTTTCTTGTGGTTGTTGTTGTTGTTGTTTGATTATGCAAGTATTGCATCCTTAGTGTAGGAAAGAAAAAGTACGGAAAATTTTAAAGGCATCCATATCCACAAAGCTAGCTTCCTCACTCAGCTCACATGGCACTCCCTCAAAGTGGTTTTTCCCTAACCCTATGTAGACAGCACCCGACCCCCGCTGCCATGCCTCTGCCCTGCCTTATTTTTCTTCCTAACTTTTATCACTACCTGACATATTTGTATATTTGCCCTCCACTACTCGACTATAATTTTCATGATATCAGACTGTTTTCACTGCCCTACCTCCAGAACTTAAATACTGTGCCTGGCACAATATTTGTTGAAAAACTGATGGTTAAACTAACTGAAAGTTAAAAATATCCCTAATAAGGCCATTCAGAAACAAGCACTATTAATATTTTAGTCTTAAGTTCTACATCTATGATTATTTCTAAGGTAAATCTGGAATCATTCTATTTAATGAATTTTTGTTGGCTCAGAAGTCTATCGAAGGGGACTTCCCTGGTGGCGCAGTGGTTAAGAATCTGCCTGCCAATGCAGGGGACACGGGTTCGAGCCCTGGTCCGGGAAGATCCCACATGCTGCAGAACAACTAAGCCGGTGCACCACAACTACTGAGCCTGCGCTCTAGAGCTCGCGAGCCACAACTACTGAAGCCCGCGCACCTAGAGCCCATGCTCCGCAACAAGAGAAGCCACCTCAGTGAGAAGCCCACGCACCGCAACGAAGAGCAGCCTACACTCGACACAACTAGAGGAAGCCCGCGCCCAGCAACGAAGATCCAACGCAGCCAAAAATAAATAAATAAATAAAAATTCATCTCAGATAACCGTAATGCCTTGTGGAGACACAAAATATTTAAAAAAAAAAAAAAGTCTATCAAAGATATGTTTCCAAATCAGCATCTATAAATAAAATCCATCTGTTGTGCAAGCTGCATAGTATTCCAAAGCATGGAAGTTCCATATTCCATTTAAAGTTCCTTACTCTTGGATATTTAGATTGTTTCCATTTTTCCATTTGCAGATGTTTACTACGTACACCTTCCTGCATTTGCTTGAACTACTTGCGGGAAGGGATGAGCCCAGGCTGTTCTAAGAAGACCGCTGAAGTGGATGCTACTGGGCTCCCTCTCCTCCCCTTACTGGCCCCAGTGGAAAACTACACAAGGAAGAAAGAACTTGAAAGTCCCTATTTCCAGTGTGCCCTTACATTGTTCTTCACCCTGTACTGACAAAGATTAACATCAAGTTGGCTTGCAAAGGAGAAACGTCCATGGGATCTGGCTCCATTACCACAAAGCAGGACAAAAAGGGTGTATTGGGGGTTTGAGGGACAATAAATTAATAACTAGCACACCTACCATATGTTCTATTGGGCATTGCTTATGGATGATAATTTGTATATAATTATATTGAAATTGACCACCTTATTGTACTTTCCTTTCCTTCTGATAGTTTATTTTTCTATGATGTAAAAAGGGAAAATTTTCTTTCCAGAAAATTTATATTCATTTCCAGAATTTATACTCATTATTTTCTTAGTCTTATAGCATTGTCTAGAACTCCCTAAATATCTTGGGACTTCCCTGGTGGCACAGTGGATAGGACTCCATGCTCCCAATGCAGGGGCCCCGGGATCGATCCCTGGTCAGGGAACTAGATCCCACATGCATGCTGCAACTGGGAGTTCACATGCCACAACTAAGGAGCCAGTGAGCCACAACTGAGGAGCCCTGCGGTCGCAACTAAGGAGCCCATGTGCTGCAACTAAGGAGCCAGCGAGCCACAACTAAGACCCGGTGCAACCAAGTAAATAAACAAACAAATAAAAACCCTGGACCTGAGCCCCACCTTCCAGCTCTCTGGTTGAATGACTTTGGACAAGTTATTGGACTTCTTGGCCCGTTTCCTCCTCTATAAAACTGAGATGAAACCCACTGCTCAGACTTGTAGAGCGTTGAGGAAACATATATATGGTGCTTGGCCCCACGCCTGACAGGGCAGCTGCCACTGGCAGCTATTATTACTATTCTCAGTCCGCCGTCCTGTTCAAGACATTTCATCCCTTATTGGCTGGGAGCTAACCGGGGCTGCGACTGCCCTGCTGGCCATGTGATCTGCAGAGACAGGTGGGGTCCCAACAGCCTCGCTGATGCAGCCGTCCTCAAGGTCATTTGGTGTCTGAATGTAATTGTGAGAGCTGATCTGCAAACCTAGGACAATAAGCAAGCTGAGCCCACCCCTCCCCGGGGCGGGGAGAACGTAGAGAATGAGAAGCTTCAGAGCTAAAAAACCAGAAGGCCAGGAGTAAAACAGCCAGGCAGAGGCGGATAGGGCAAATTATAAAGGACATGTGCAAAGAGACCAAGGAGGTGAGAAGTAGGAGAGGGAGCTGGCAGCAGCCTCAGGAAGGACCAGGAGGGGCAGGGTCCCTGGTAAGTGAGAAATCCTCACTGGATTACAGCTGGGTCCCCAAGGATGAAGGTGAAAACGTCCAGTCACAAAATGCAGGCCCCAGTGCCTGAGACAGGAGACAGGGAAGGCAGGAGGCACTGAGCATGAATTCCCATGCTGGCTCGGCCCTCCTCCCGGGTCCCAAAGAGAAGAGCCCAGGGAGGGTCCAGAGCTCAGTGGGCAATGCCTGGGACAAGTGACCACAGCAGCAGACCACCCCACCGGGTCCACAATTTCAGAAGTGGCCAGCTGACTTCAGGTTTGGAAACCTCTGTGCTCAGAAGCCTTTGCTATAGGCTCTGGAACGGGTCCAAGCCAGGTGAAGGCTGGGGAGGAAGGTGCCCAAGCCCCCAAAGGGATGACATAGGGATGGCTGAGTGAGGAGACACTGGGCTGACCCTGGAGCCCCCACTTCCCCCAGCCAAGTCCGGGGTCAGCCTCCAGGGCCCCACGAGACAGAGCTATAGGCTGTCGCTCGAATTCCAAGGCCTTTAATTTGCAGTGAGCATGCCTGCTCCTCACCCGAGCTCCTCCCATGTGGCCGCGCCCCACCCCCATGCCAGCACCTCCCCAACTCCGTTCCTGGGCCTCCCAGGTCACACCCCCGCAGCAGCTGCCCCCGCTCCAATCCCCCTCCTTCCCTGTCTCCGGGCCGGCCCCTATCTCTCAGCCTCCTAGGTGGGGGCCGGAGGGGGCGCCGCCAGAGCCCCGGCTGCCCCCAGCATCAGCATGGCCAGGGCCTTGGGCCCCGCCGTGTGGATCTTCTCGTGCCGGTGCAGGTTGGAGCGCCGGCTGAAGCTCTTGCCGCACAGGGGGCAGGAGTAGGGCCGGACGCCGCGGTGGGTGCGCTGGTGGGCGGTGAGGTGGGAGCTGTGGCTGAAGCTCTTGCCGCAGTCGAGGCAGTGGTAGGGCTTCTCGCCGGTGTGCGTGCGGTTGTGGGCGATGAGGTTGGAGCGCTGGCTGAAGCACTTGCCGCACTCGGGGCACGGGTAGGGCTTGACCCCGGTGTGGGTGCGCTGGTGGGTGACCAGGGCTGAGCTCTGCGTGAAGCACTTGCCGCAGATGGGGCATTTGTGCGGCTTGGCGCCCGTGTGGGTGCCCTGGTGGGTGACCAAGTCCGAGCGGCGGGTGAAGCGCTTGGCGCAGCGGTCGCACACGTAGGGCTTCTCACCCGTGTGGATGCGCTGGTGCTGGATCAGCGTCGAGTGGTGGCTAAAGCTCTTCCAGCACGACGGGCAGGTGTAGGGCTTCTCGCCAGTGTGGATGATCTGGTGCTGGATGAGGTGCGAGCTGCGGCCGAAGCGCTTGCCGCAGTCCGTGCAGGCGTAGGGCTTCTCGCCCGTGTGCGTGCGCCGGTGCGTCACCAAGTGCGAGTGCCAGCTGAAGGCCTTGCCACACTGCTCGCACTTGTAGGTCTTCTTGCCGGCGTCGCCGTCAGGGGCCAGGCCCTCCTCGCTGCTCTCAGGGGCGGTCGTCTCCCCCTCTCTGGGTTGCTCTGGGAAGCGGCCCTCCTGGGCTTTCGGGATGCCGATGTCAGGCGGGGCTGGTTCCGACTGTGCCTTCTCCGCGGGACCCGGCTGCACATCGTCCTTGGCTGGCCCTGAGCTCTGGCCGCCGACTGCTCGCTGCCCACACCGTGGGGCGTCCCCCTGGGCTCTCCCCACCCTGCTTTTGAAGGACTTCATATCGCCAAGGGCTCCCAGGGACGGGGCTAGCTCCTCCTTGCCCACCTCCACGGCTCCTGGATAAAGAGGGATTCCAGCAAGGCAGAGGCTTTCATGAGGGCCCCGGGGGAATTGTGGAGCTAGAAATTAGGGCAAGGACCTGCTGGGAACCCTGGAAGCAAGAGCCACCCTCCACACAGGAGGGAGGGCTGGTGGCCCTGCCCCAGGAGGGGCTGTGTGTCTGCACCCCACAGGAAACAGCCCGCACTGACATGGGGCACCTGGGAGTGACAGCCACGACCCTACTGCCCCGCCCACCTGTCACCTCTGCACGCACCTCTCTTCTCCTCCTCCTCATCTCCCATCTGCTGGCAGGATCCCGAGGCCTCGCCCTTGCCCTGCAGTTGAGAGGCCCAGAAAGGCCTGCTGAAGGGAAACCCTGCTTGGGAAGAGATGCTGTGCTCAGTCAGGGCCTTTCGGGCTGCACAGCAAGCAGAAACCACCCTCCACCTCCCCGGAGAGGTGATGGAGCAAAAGAAGAGGGGGTGCAGTTCTGCAAACACGGGGCAAAACCAAGTGAGCTCAACAGTCACTGGGGGCAGATGGCCATGCCCTCTCAGGATGCACACTCCGGGGCAACCTCCAGGCACACTCTTCTCAGGGCTGGGCCAGGTCAGCTGCTGGCCACCTCTATGTCACACTGTCCCCAGCATTGAGTCCAGCAATGTCAGAAACCAGATGCAGTCTTCCTATCCTGCACCTGCACCTTCCCAGGATCACAGGCAAAAAGGGCTCCTGGGGGAGGGGCAGTGGGCAAAGAGAGGCCAAGTGGGAGGGCCTGCGATAAGAGGGCCAGGGACACTGACCACCCAGAAGTCAAAGACCAAAGGCTCATTTGCCAAGTACCCCAGGGTGAGGGCCTGGGAATTCTGGTCAAGTCAGGAAGAGAGCAGAGGGGCCCTGGCCTCCATGCCCTGATCCAAGCCCCATGGGAGGGAAGGAATGTTTGGACCAACTGGGTGGTTTAGGGCATTCGTGAGGCCTGCCATGGGGCTGTGGAGTGGATGCTGGTTCCCTCTGATCTCCCAGGACTTGCCTGGACCTGCTGGCCTGGGCCCCGGAGAGTGCTAACAATGGGTGGTGAGCAAACCAGAGATAATTAAAGGTGTGAGCACAGCAGCTGCTGTGATCCTGGGGCCCACCAGGTACAGCAGGGGTCTTGGCCCACCATCAAAGTCAGAGGGTGGAATTACCAAGACCCTGGCTCCACCTGGACTAGCAGGTGTGCAAGAGACGTGCACTGACAGACAAACAGACAGAATGACCGAATGAACGACAATGAATGAATGAATGCTGATTTTTCCATAAGCCCTCATAAAAGTCTGCCATGAAAACTAGAGTCTGAAACTGAGGAATCAAAGCCCTGGGACTTTACTGCTTACCATGCGAAAAACCAAGGGAGCCAAGGCCCCTCTGAGAAGAGGACACGGCCCTGGGGTGGATGTGACAGCTCAGAGTCAAAGGCCTGGAGTGATTAGCTGGCACTGCTCCCCATCCTCTGGGCTAGCAGCCCGGCCCAGAGCCAGGCTTTCTGCTCAGATACCTCTGAAGCTGGGCTTGGAAGGGGGGGAACTACTGGAATAAGCTAGGGAAGAACTGGAGAGAAGCACAGTCTCTAGGTCGGCACCGTCCAGCACAGCAGCCACTAGCCACGTGTGGCTATTTCAATTCAAATCTGAGCTGATTAAAATGAGATAAAACAAAAAACTCAGTTGCCCTAGCTGCATTTCTAGGGGTCAATAGCCACATATGGCTCATGGCTACCATATCAGCACCGACCAGAACACATCCATCACTAGGAAGCTTCTATAGTACAGCGAGGTCTGGATGAACCACAAGAGGGGGTTCAAGCCCTGGAAAGGGAGGAGGAGGTGATGGCAGATGGGCCCCACAGCTGACTTCCCAGGGCCTCAGGAAGCAGCACCCCAGCACGAGTGAGTCCTTACCCAAGGACAGCCCGTTCCTCTTCTGCAGGACATCCCTGTAGAAGCTCTGCTGTGTGTGGTCCAGCCGCCCCCACTCCTCCCGGGAGAGGTACACAGCCATGTCCTCAAAGGTCACTGGCATCTGAAACAACACGAAATGTTCACTCTCCAGGACACGCCAGGACGTGGTGGAGGGGCACGGTGGTGCCAGGACAAGGGCAAAACCCCGACTCCCATCCTGCTGACTCAAGTGAGGCTGGCCCTCAGGTGTGATGGTGAAGCAGGACAGTTGCCCAAGGAAGGCTTTTGGGGGCAAGAACAAAGCGCTTGTGTACAGCAGGAGACAAGAGACAAAAACAAGGATCCTTCTGTTCGGCACCACTGCCAAAGCTCAGGATCTCCAGTCCCCACCCCCAGGTCCAGCGCTCAGATCCGGAGGACGATTCAGAGACGCTGTCCCTCCACGTCCTTCGGCTCCAGCTCTGGATGGGGACACTCACCTGGGACCAGGCAGTGAGGAGCGCCGCGGCCATCCGCCGGTCTCTGGTCCTCCCCTCGTGAGAGAGCACAGGGATCTGGGGGGAGGGGAGGGCTGAGAGAGGAGAGAGGTCCTCAGGGCGGCCACCTTGTCCCACTTGGCCCTCCCACTCCCCTCAGTGAACTCATGCCAGGCCCACCAGGGACACCCACGGTGCCTCCAACTCCACCCCCAACCTGATCCAAGAAGAGGGTCAGTGGGCTCTGAGGGGCGGCCTCCAAGGGGCAGGTGGGGCAGACATCGGGGTCTCCCCACTTGGGCTGAGCATCTACCTGGGAAAGTGCCTCTCTCCACATCCCCATCCTCACCTCCACCAGGCAGGAAATGCGCTTTCTCCTTAGAGCCCTGGCTTAGGGGCACCCAGCCCCGTGCTCCTTGAGCTCTGGCCTCCTGTGATGCCCCCTCAGGGTGCGGCTCTTCTGGTTCCATCTTGATGTGGGGTGACTCCTGAGCGGCTCCCAACGGCACTGTCCCCTCCGACTCGGAAAGCATTTCTTGACAAGAATGCCCGTGACCTGGAGTCTAGAAATAACAGCCCCATCAGCACTGGGACAGAGAATGGGAGACACAGCAGAACTCCACGCTCGGGGACCTGCAGAGATAGACACCAAGGGTGGCAGAACGCACACCCAGATGCAAGGCTGGCCCTGCTTCCGTCTCCGTCCCTAAGACCTGCACATCCGTGGTTCACCCCTGTGAGGCCGGACAGTGAGGGAAGGAGGGGAGGCTCATCGAGGCCCTGCTGGGTGCCCACAGGGCAGATGCCTCTTCCCAATTCGAGCCTCACACCTCCCACAGGAGTGTGGATTGTTATTCTTTAATATATGAGGAAACCGAGTGTAGTTGTCTGGGTTGAATAGTGTACCCTCAAAATTCATGTCTACTCGGAACCTCAGAATGTGACCTTATTTGGAAAAAAGGTCTTTGCAGATGTAGTTACGGATCTTGAGATGAAATATCCTGGATTCAGGTTGGGCCCTGAATCCAATGACTGGTGTCCATATAAGAGGAGAGGACACAGGGGCTTCCCTGGCAGTCCAGTGGTCAGGACTCCCGCTTTCACTGCTGAGGCCCAGGTTCTATCCCTGGTCGGGATACTAGGATCCCACAAGACACGTGGCAGCCAAGAAAAAACAGGAGAGGACACAGAAACAGAGGAGAAGCCATGTGAAGATGGAAGCAGAGGCTGGAGTGATGCTGTCACAAGCCAAGGGACACCTGGAGCCACCAGAAGCTGAGAGGCGGGAAGGATCCTCCCCTAGAGCCTTGGGAGGGGGCCCTGCCGACCCCTTGATTTTGGGGTTCTGGCCTCCAAAGTGTGAGAGAATAAATGCCGGTTGTTTTAAGCCACCCAGTTTGTGGTCCTTTGTTACAGCAGACACAGGAAACTCACACACCCAGGCTCTGAGATCAGACAATGGCCCAAGGTCATAGAGCTTGGAGTGACTCGGCCAGGACTTGAACTCAAGTGTATCAGACTCACAAGTCACCCCCAGGGCCATAACTTCTTGAAAGTGACAGGAAGACATGTGGCCTTGGGCCATTTCAGTCCTAACTCAATTGGTCAGAGCTGTTGGCAGTTTCTGATTTGGAAAAAATAAGTCCAAGCATACCTCTAACCGTGCTGAGGACTTGCACCCACCTAGGTCTGATGGAAGGGAAACTCCTCTCAGGCTCATCCCCTTTAGCACTGTCCCCCACAATGGGACTGCCAGGGTCCTCCCTCCCCTCTTCATAGCAGCCTCTGCCCCAGCCCTCTGGGAGGTGAGGAGCAAGCTTTTGAGTCAGGCTACCAGGGCTGGAATCCAGAACCACCGCTTACCAGCCTTTCAGTCCTGAGCAGAGCAGAGCACTGGGAAAGTCACTTCCCTTGCACTGGGAGGCCCTGGTGAGGCCTCATCATCACCACCCATAGCACTGGGCACCGGCCAGCCTTCTGCTGGGAACTCAAGCCTATCCCTCCACCTCCCCACCCACCTCAGTATATAAGACCCTCAGGCCAGGAGTCAACGTTTCTGGGAGGCACACAGGCCAGGCGGCCTCCGGGACTCAGCTGCTCTGCCTCCACACAGATAATACGTGAGAAAGAGCTCTCCACTCCAGAAAGTTCTGGATAAACAAAGAGCAGTGCTGGTAATTATTATTATTACTCTACTGTGTGAGCTGACAGAATCCAACATCAGCAGAGAATGTTGTGGACATGTGAGGCCCACTGGGTGTTACAAAGGCATTATGGAAGGGAAACTGAACTGCGGTAAAAATTCTTTGTGCTTCTATGGTATGAAAACAGAACTGACACTTGATTTGTACTTGAACTTACAGCCACTGGAAACCCTAGCTGAGGATTTCCAGGTTTCTCTGACCTAGGTTCTAGTTGCTGTGGGTGGTGGTGTTTTATATGTTACAATAATGAGCACCTACGGGCTGATGAGCTGCTCACGGAGGCCTCTCGTGCCTATTATCTTCTCTGAGCCTCCCAACCACCCGGCAAGAAAGGTGGGAATGGCAGGCACATGATCCGCATTTTATAGATGACACACCTGGTTCCCAGAGGCCAAGGGACCTGCCCAAGGTCGCACATCCCGCTGCAGCTGACTCATGTTCCCCCAGTCCCAAGCTTGGTGACCCTGGTCTCCCCGCAAGTCGTAACTACACACACACAGGCAACAGGTACAGGAAGGGCTATGTGCTCAGACCCAAGGAGAGAGGAGATGCGGGCCCAGGCAGAGGGGAGTACAGGGTAGACTGAGGCTTGCCCATATACTCTGAGCACTGTTCAGAGAGCAAACCTCACCCACAGGACCCCTGTGCAGCCCCCTTACTATCTCGTGTAGCCTTTGGTCTGCTGACTACCGAATTCACCAGGCAAAGCAAAGCAGTCCCATAGAAGTCGATTCCCAGGTGGAAGGTATTTCCCATCATACCACCTCTTCAACATCCGCCCACCGCCTCTACCAGCCCTACTCCCACGGTGAGTCTAACTTCTCCACTGGTCCAAATGCCCTGCCTTGAAAATCCCCTTCCACTCCAGTTCCTTCCAGTGCATGCCTCCCTCACCCAGCACCCCATCCATACCTCTTGGGCTCTCTCCTTGTCCTCGGTAGCACGGATGCCTCCGCCATCCGCAGACATTTTCTGTCTCAGAGCTACAAAGCTCAGCTGAGTCGTTTCTTGGTCTTGTTGACCAAGTCCCCTCCAGCTTCTGGCCAGGAGCCTAGAGGAGCAGAAGGAAATCAGCCAGTGTCTCCTGGACATCCCTGAAGCCCTCCAAATTCCCACGCCGGACCAGATCCATCCCTGGTCCCAATCAGAAATAAAGTCTCCGAGACGCCCTCCAACGGTCTCACTCTCTATGCTGTTTTTTGGTCCCTCTCTTTGACAGAATGCTATTTTGTATTATCCCGTTTATCGTTGAAGCAAGAATCTCAGAGCAACTGGGTTAAGGAAAACCGGGGTGACTTGAAATCTGAATCTCCTGTCATCAGGAGCCGAAAGGTCTGCAGAGATCCTACGAAACAGGTGCCGAGTAGGGCCCCGCCCACCACAGCCAGCTCCGCGGAGGAATACAGGCCCCGCCGTCTCCCGGACCCAGGACACACACACACACCCTGCGCTCGACCTGACTCGGTCCCGCCTGGGATCCAGAAATTGAGCTGCCCGCTCTCAGCAGCCCTCCCTGCGGCTGCAACCACCCGCCCGGGCCGGGTGTCCATTCTGCTCACGGTCCCGCACAGATGATGTCCTTCCTCTTTCCGAACCCAGGTCCAGGCCTCCTCTCCCTGCCAGCCCGTAGCCTTCCACCTTTGACCCCGTCCCCTCCTGCCAGCTGGCCACCCGCGCGGGTCTCGGGATCCAGGCGCCCTCCCAGCCCCCCTCTCACCGAGGTGGAGGCGGAGGGGTCACCTCGGGCGGCGGAGCCCCCTCCCCCGGGGAAGGGAGTCTCCGCAGCCTGCACCTGGCGCGGGGAGCCGGGTGGAGACTGGGATTAGGGACAACAGGAAGTCCCTCCCAGATCCCGTTCCCCGCGCAGCTGCAGCCTTACAGCGTTCCCAGCTTGGAGGGTTCCGGGTCTGGGGTCCCGAGGCCGGCTGCACCTGCTCTCGGCCGGGAGGTGACTCCCAGATCCGCGTTGCCGGCTCACGATCGCTTTACCTGGTACGTACTCCTGACACCAGCCAAGCAGGGGCGCCAAAGTGGGAAAATATATTTTGTGTAAGGATTTTGATATTTGACGTTTCAAATTGCAGCTGTCGTTACAGGACGAAGGACACTTTGCCGAGTGGAGGGACATGGTGGTCCTTTTCAGTACACAGAGCTTCTGAAAGTCTTATGGGTGTCTCCGTGGAGACGTCCCTGGATTTCATTTAAGGCTCCCAGACCGGTCAGCAGCTCCTCTGGGTTCCCGCCAAGACTGGCATGGAGTTCTCTCTCCCTAAGAGCAAACTTAGGAAACAAAGAGACCTGGGAACTCCCCAGTACCCACTCCTACACCCATGTCTCACACTTTGGAAAGATGTGGCATCAATCTGATTTTTCCAGACGCTGCCCTCCGCACCCCCCCCCGACTAGCTCCCTCTCAAGGCTAGGGATAGAGGTGACAAAGGGGTCTGACCCAGCCATGCATGGGGTCCCAAACCCTCAGACATCCCTGGTGGCTTCAAAGTCCACATCTCAGCTTCTGTCTTCCCTTCAGACCCTGAGAACTAAGGCTCCCCAAACGGGAGAACAGAGACTGTGCTTCACTCCCTGGGGCAAGGCACCCATCTCTCCTTAACAGGGCACAGGAGATGAGTGTCAGGAAAGGGGTGAGGGCCAGCCCTGTAGTCAGATTCCAGGAAGATTCCTGCTGGAAACGTACCCAGGCCCCCTGCCTTCGGCCCATCAGAGTCCTCTGAGATGCATCCACCTCACCCAGGAAGACAGGCACCACTGGCCCTTGTACCACCTCATCGGTGTGCTGTGTGCACTCACAAGGGTTCAATTTTTTTTAAACTTAGTTCCCAACACTTAAAAAATTAGGAGGGTTCCGGGACTTCCCTGGTGGCGCAGTGGTTAAGAATCCGCCTGCCAATGCAGGGGACACGGGTTCAGAACCCTGGCCCAGGAAGATCCCACATGCCGCGGAGCAACTGAACCCAGGCACCACAACTACTGAGTCTGCGCTTTAGAGCCCGTGAGCCACAACTACTGAGCCAGCGTACCACAACTACTGAAGCCCGCCCGCCTACAGCCTGTGCTCCACAACAAAGAGAAGCCACTGCAGTGAGAAGCCAGAGCACCGCAACGAAGGGTAGCCCCCACTCACCGCAACTAGGGAAAGCCTGCGTGCAGCAACGAAGACCCAACGCAGCCATAAATAAATAAATTTATTAAAAAAGAAAAATGAGGAGAGTTCCCATAAAATTGATTTTCTTGAGAAACCAGAACAACCAGAGCAACCCTGGACCCATATTCCTCCATTCCGGGCCTGATCTCAGGGTGCTACTTTTGGTTCTCCACTTGGCCCTTGCAGCATTTTGAGTTTGCAGCTCTGCTTTTGGAGTTCAACTTGTTTTAGGAGTCCTAGAATTCTTATTGATTCTACTATCACTTTGATGAAAGAAAAATTACCCCCAGGGTTTGGCTCTGGTCAGTATTTCCAGGTGTTTTAATCCTCAAGGTAAAGAGAGATGAACAAAGTTGTATCAAAAGTCAATACTGTTTTCAAGACAGAGAGAATTATAAACTGAGAAAAAGCCACAGAGGGCCCTGGAAAAGATGAAATGCGCAGTCTGGGAGCCAGACTGTGTCAAGCCAGTGTCCACAGTAAAGGAACTCAACCTGAGGTGGACCATCTCACACATGGCAGTCCCAGGAATGCACCAAGTCCAGAAAGAATGGGTGTGTCCTGATTCCTGGGCAAACGTTTCTCTACCAGACAAAAGGGGCTACAGTTCAGGGATACTGAGGAAGCCCAGAGGTTTGGATCCCACCATGGGATCACCTAAGTTAGACCAAAAGAAGTCTCAACATTTATTTAACTGTTCAGAAAATATTTATTGAGCATCCGCTATGTGATAGATATTAGCTCCTTCTTGGAAATGAGAGGAAACCCTTCTAGGGCTGGCTCTAGGCCTGAGCAGGTCTAGGAGGAAGGATTATTGATATTTGCTTTGTGGGAACTGCAGTCCCCGAAAGACTTCAGACCAGGGCAGGGTGAGTCAATAAGTAGAGATCAAAAACCTAAATGCCTTCAGCAACCAGGCAGTACCATAAACCACCAGTGCCTTGGGTGTAAGACCGGAGTGGGAGGGACTTCAGGGGCCTCAAGAAACCATATTTTGTTTAAAGGGGGCGGTTGGGGGCTCAGTATTGCCCAAGCATGAGGCTTTTTCAAGAGAAGCCAAAAAAGAATTCAATTTCTATGTGAAATATCCTGACTTTTGAATGTTGATGACTAAAAACAAAACAAAATTAAGAACTCCATACAATTCCAGCAGAAAACATCTGTTTTCCCGCTCACAGGCCACCAGGTTAGAGACGTACTTACCTCAGGAGCCTGTTTACAAGGCGCTTATCGGAGCTTCAGGCACGGGAAACACTCAACAAATGCCAACCAACTCCACTATCCTGCGGCTTCAGTGAGCTTGAGTAAGAAAGAATACGCCACCTTTAGTAAATAAATCGTGATCTACCCTCAGACTGGCCTGCGAGCTGATTCAGGTCTTAAAGAGGACCTTACAAAAAAGCAGCCAGAATGATAAAAACTAGAAAAAAGAATCATCTGATGTAAGAAAAACAAAAACAAACGTGTGCTAATGAACACCGTTAAGCCAGGCTGGAGACAGGGCAATGCAGAGATTTAGCCTTAGGAAGGAGAGACGATAGGGGCAAATAAAGGAATGTAAGAGAAGCCAAGAAAAATAGGAATAATCGAGTAAACAGCAGAGCAAATGTTAACCATTGAAAAAGAAGAAAAGGAAGCCAGTACAAGTGTTAGGTAGGTGGAACCCCGGAAATAAAACAAATTTTGAAGAAAAATAACAGAACTCCCAGGGCCGCTGGAGACCAGGTCGTGAGAGTTCAGGTGCCCGGCGGCCCGCTCACCGCCGGAGGCGTGGAGGCAACCCTGCGGCCCCGTCCCCTGATGCGAGGCGGACGCAGGGGGAGGCGTTCGGAGCCACAGGAGGCCCAGGAGCACCGCGCGCACAAGTCTTCGCTGCCCAGCTCTGCAGCCCAGAGGGCAACTATGCGGGGAGCGCGTCTCCCAAGCAACAACTGCCCCGCCCCACCCCACGGGAGACGCCGGTGATTGGATGTCGCCTCCATGGCCCCGCCCCTCCACAGCACCGCCCTGCCGCCCTTACCTGCGCGCTGCCGTCCGCGCCCCCGAGGGGCAGTCCCGCCGAGGGCAAAGGGTCATCCTGGTGCTGCCGGACCCTGGCCGGTGTGCCCGAGTTTCCCGTCCGGCTGCCCCATTCCAACTTCCGGTTTTCCCGGGTCTCTCGTGGAGCCCGCCTGTGGGCCAGGGGCACAGGGGCAACGGGGGCGGTGAGGACCGCGGGGCGTACACCCGGGAGCCCTCGAGTTTCCGGTGGGAAAACTGCGGCTGGCTGAGCGAGGGCCCTCAGCCTGAGAGCGCCGGCGCCGGGGTACCCGGGAGCACGAATTCTGGCCCAGCGCCCCGTCCAGCCTCCCAGGTCAAGGGTCTCCGCCCCTCACATGTTTTGAGTTTTGTTTTGTTTTGTTTCAAAAATGGGAGTATATGCTGCTGACGTGCCCCCTCTGTGTGCGTGACACATATTTTAGAGATGTTCAGTATAAAAAACATATAGAGAAAAAACAAAACATGTAGCATGTCAAAGACATACACAGCCATACATTATGAAGTGGTGAAAACAGATTTTATTCGGTAACTACGGACAGCAGGGCAAAGAGCTGCGCTCCATCCGATGTGCTGCAGAGGTGACTGGGTGTTTCAAAGGGAGAATGGGGGCGGGGGGGGGGGGTAGTGAAAAGTCACAAAGAGCCAGTCAGTGAAGCTGCAATTAGGCCAGGTGTGTCTGCTACCTGGCAGGTGTGGGAGGCAGGAGGAGTCTATCCTCCCACAGAGAAGGGAGACAGAGGCCCTGTCCCTCCTGATGAGTACATTTCAAGGGAATGGCTCTCAGGTCAGTGACAGATGCTTCTGGGTTGTAAGAGACACATATTCACAATTATAAGCCCTTTTTAGTAAGTGCTCTAAGAAAGGGAGGCTAGGGGCCCATCATCAGGCATTAGCTAGAACGAACAGTAAATTTTCCTGGCAGCTTTGAGCTTTCTCAGGCAGGCATTTTAATGGGGGGCTGGGGTCATCATGGCCTTATGCTGCTAGAAGCTATGCTAGAGTTTGGTCAAGTCTTAGGGCAGGTTTGGACGGATGGTTATGTGTCAAGAGTTCTACTGTTCTCAAGCAGTGCCTTGCTGTTTTTCAACTGCGGCATATTCTGTTGTATGGCTACATCACAGTCTCTAACCAGGAGCCTACTCATCACCCAATTCTTGATGCCCTTGCCTTGCAGCAACTGGAACTACCCAGCAGCTCTTATTGTGGAGGCTTTGCTCCTTTCCAGGGGCTGAACAAGACTAACATCTGATCTTGCAACAGGGCCGGCCAGAGAGGCTGCCAACCCCAAAGCTGGCTCCTGGATCTCAGCTGTGATGCTGGCCCAGAAGCCTGCCCATCACAGTCAGCAGAAATGGCTTTCTCCTGCCCTGGGCAAGCTCCAGGAGGAAAGGAGGCTCCTCCCTAGGCAGCAACTCCAAGTGCTTCTTACCATGATTGTCAAGGCTGGCAGCTTCAGCCTCAGCCAGGCAAGCCGTGAACACCAAGGCCAGAAGAGCCCCCAAACTTAGTAGGGTTGACTGGATATATTCCCCAAACACCCACATCCCACCTTCCAGAACATTTTCTCTACCTGGGAGCTAAAGACAGCTTACAGTACAGGCAGGGAGGGGATTCTCTGTTGAGACCAAGCTCAATAGTCACTCCACTTGGCTCTTTGGAGGTAGATAGTAGAGTAAATTAAGTTACTTTCCCTATAGAGGTTGCTGCATTTTTAGGAAACCAGGACACTATCATCATCCTAAAATACCCTTCGCTGTTGCTGCAGTCACCTCCTGCTATCTGATACCTAAAGGGTGCCCCAGTCTTGGGTAGAGTTTAAGGTACATTCACTCACGAAAGCTAAAGACACTGAAGCAGGTGGGGATGGGAGCACTTAGGAGGCATTCCGACTGGCTCAGCTCAGAGGACCCCTCCTGGAGGCCCCTCATGGGAGCAGATGACAATGGCACTCAGGCACCCACCCTTGATGTCCTTTTCAGCCCTTCCTCCTGCTGCACTCTCTGCCCCCTACCCTCAGCTCTCAGACTCCTTCCTCTACATGGCATGTGGTCTTTCACTAGTGTCTCTTCTATTTTTTTTTTTTTTACTCCGTTGGGTGTGAAAAAAAATGTAGAACTTCTATTAGTTTTACTTTCTCTCCTCCTTTTAAAAATCCTATTTTTGTGAATGCTTTATAATGTGAAAAAAATCAGGGTTCCATGGAGAAACGGCTGATCCTAGAACTGGGGCAAGAAATGCACAAGATGAGTCTGCAGACAGTGGGAGGGAAAATGGTACAAGCTCTCTGGACAAGTGTGGCAGAATCTTCTGAACCTGACCATCCACATACCCTGTGACACAGCGATTCACTCCTGGGCACAAGCCCCGCAGTACGCACTTATATGGTTACCAGAGACCTACAAGAACTACTAAGCGTGGCCTCAAACTGAAAACCACCCCCGTGTAGACACAGTAGAATGAACAAATAACACAATGGGGGAATACTATTCAAGGAATAAGCAACGCGTGGATGACTCCCTCACTGTGGAGTAAGGTCAGATGAGAGTTCCTATTGTGTGACTTCACTTACACGGAGTTCAAAGACAGACCAAACAAATCTGCTGTGGTTGGAAGTCAGGATAGAGATTATGGGGGAAGGGAAGTGACCAGAAGGGGGCACCAGTGGAGGCCCGAGAGTGCTAGTAGATTCTGATTTGATTGGGATGCTGGCTAAAGGGCTGTTTTTGCTTGGGGGAGATGCATCACGCTCTTCATTTTTGGTTTGCGCACAATTTCTGTACATTACACCTAAAAGTTTACTTAAAAAAAAAAAAAGGAAATGAATGAAGAGAAACCATAAGACCATTGCTATGATCCAGGCAATAGATGATGGTGACCTGGACTTGGTAGCAGCAGTGGAGGTAGAGAAACACAGATATGAAAAATATTTAGGCTATCAGACCTACAGAACTTGGAGACTGATGAGATGTGGGAATGAGTTAAAGCAAGGGGGTCAAGGATAAATCCCAGTACCTGGCTTGAGCAACTGAATGGATTGTTCTACATTTACCGAAATAGAGAATACCAGGAAAGACAAGGTCTGATGTGGAATATTCCTTCAATCCACATTTAGTGAGTGTTTACTATGTGCTGGGCACTGGGGATACAGCAATGAACAGCAGCAAAGCCAGCCTTGTGGAACTTGTGTTTAAGTGGCTGGGTGAGGGACTTCCCTGGTGGTCCAGCAGTTAAGACTCCATGCTCCCAATGCAGGGGATCCGGGTTTGATACCTGGTCAGGGAACTAGAACCCGTATGCATGCTGTAACGAAGATCCCACGTGCTGCAGCTAAGACCCAGCACAGCCAAATAAATAAATAAATAAATAAATTTAGAAAAGTCATACAGTGGTTCACCCTCTCTTCAGTGCTTCTCAGTCATTTCTACCTTAGCTGTGAGATCAGAGTAAACCTAGCCCAGAATCCTGCCAAAGTGTGTTCTTAAGTCTTTGTTCTGTCCTGAATTCTGTACCACCTGGAATTAAACCAACTCATTAAAAAAAAAAAAGAATGAAGAGAAACTGGCAAAGTGGGGGTGTGAATGAAAGCATCCATTCCAGGCCAGGGCAGGATCAGACTGGCATGTTTAGGAACTGAAAGGCAAAGGAAAAGAAGACAGAAGATGAGATCCATGGTAGGAAGGGGCTGTGGGATGAGCCCCAGGCTGAGCTGTCTGGATTTAGTTCTAAGTGCCATAGGAAGCCACAGAAGAGCTTTGAGCAGCAGAGTGAAGGGATGCAACTAAACCATCTGCCCAAGTCGCACAGTGGCAAATGGCAAAGCTGAGACTGCAGCTCGGGCTTGCAGAGCCAATGGCTGGCTCCTACCAAAGAGACAAGATGAAACACCTGGGAGATAGCTAGTCTACAGACACTGAAGAAAGACCAGGACAGGTGCAATGCTCACTCCTGTTCTCATCAAAATCCCCAGTGCTTCTGTACCAGGGCTGGTCCTTAGTGAGGGGTCTGGCTGTGCCATAAACACTGCAATTACTCCATCAAGATTGCAACCACCCAGAGGAAAATGCTGGGGTTATGGCTGCAGGAAAAGATGTTACTAATGCAGTTAAGAGACAGGCATTTAAACCACTGGATGAACCAAAGGCTAATCAAGGGATCACAGTGTTTTTAATAGTAATTCTTCCCAGAGCTGGAGAAGGATTTCTCCCTTTGCCCTGAATAATTCTAAATGGAGGAATCCTAAGGAAACTGAAAATACAAGGAAATTTGTTTTTCTTTTGCAATCTCTGAAGAGATAAGAGGAAAAAAGAAGACCCCATCACTCAGTATTTTCAGGTGCTTTTGCTGACCTGGATAATACTAAACTTAATTTTTTTTCATATTTAATAAATAAATGGTAAGTTGGGGTTTGTTTTTTGTTTGTTTTTTAGACAACAATTACTTCCCCCCAAAATCTAAGGTAACAACTAGAATAGTTTAAGTGTGCATTTTCAAGATAATTTTAGAAGATATTGATATATATCCTAAACAGGTAGATTTATATGAAAAGCCTTTGAAGATGCGTTTATCATTTTTACTAAATGGAGTAAAGTAACAATCCAGCAACTTCACAAGAATTTTCGTCACTCAGTGGCTAACACTCTGGGAGAGGGGAGTGTATTGATATTTTCAAAGATAAGGACGAATTTGAAGGGACTTAAATGTTCAGCTCTTTTTTTTTTGCCTCGCCACGCGGCTTGCAGCATCTTAGTTCCCGGACCAGGGATTGAACCCGGGCCCGACATCGAAAGCGCCGAGTCCTAACCACCGGACCGCTAGGGAATTCCCTTAAGCCCTTTATTTCTGCAAGGTAATTTGAGTTAATAAACCTTGCCCCCGTGATCTGGTCCTGCCCGGTCTGTAAGCCTCAAGGGGGCAGCACTTGTCCCTTCTATTCAGCACTGGGTACCCGGGGTCAGGGACAATGCCCGGACACACTCGGGGAAGCAAATATTTCCCGAATGAATGGTGCGCGCGCGTGGTGGGCCAGGAGCGCGGGTATTAGCCAAAGCCCATACCTGGGCCGAGAGTTAGGATTGAAGGAGGCCAAAAGCTAGTGTTGATCTTGTCTCACTCCAGGCACTTGCCTTTCTGCCTGGATGCTATTTCTGGGGGTTAGGTCAACTTGGTCTCTGCTTTTCTGACAGATTTCCAGGAAAGGTGTGCACCTGAGTCGAAGGCCTGGAAGACAGCGTCAACAGCAAACACCGAGCCTTCCCTCTGTGCTCCCAGCCAGCTCCCCCAGGCTCTCACCTGGACGCCCCAGGCTCTCACCTGGACGCTCCAGGCCCGAGGCACCGAGACCACCTTACCCGAGAAGGCCACGTTCCTTCCTGCAGTTCTCCCCCATCATGTCCAGACAGGGCCCGCAGCTCCCGGTCGAGTTGCCCCCACTCCCAGGGGTCAGACACGGCCTCGTTCTCGAAGGCCGCAGCCATAAGTGCGCGCGTCAGTCCTGGAGGCGGGGCCGGGGCGGCGGTGCCCGGGGGAGGGGGCGTGATGGTCCAGCCTAGGTATAGGGGTACAGGAGACGCCTCCGCCCCACCTCCCAGGCCAGGCCCAGCGGCGGGGTTTCCTTTCCACATCCGGGGTGGGGTTTCATAGTCCCGCCCTGGGTGGGTTTCCTGGCCCACCCCAGGGAGGGGGGCTCAGTAGCCCCCGACTGCCCCCGAGGTGGAGGGAGTCCGCGCGGTGTAGTGCCAGGTGCTGGGTGCCAGCAAACCTCGGAGGGCGGTGGACTTTCTGCCCGGCGGTTCCTCATCCTTTTTGTCCGTCCTCACGTGTGCCAGACGCTAGGCTAGGCGCGGAGGATGCAGAGCTGACAAGGGAAACGGACCACTGTCCGCAGGGAACTTTGGTCCAATGAGATCCACGCTAGACAATTAAAATAAAGGAACAGGAGAAGCCCAGGTGCTGTTAAGTGCAAGAGAAAAGACCCGGCCGAGGAGCCAGAGCAAGCGCAGGGTCTGGCCGTCCGTCTGGGCAGCCTCTGAGCAGGTTGGAGCCCTGAACGCTCAGCGAGGCACCGCGGACTCCCCAGAGGGAAGTGCCCATCTGGCTGGAGCCAAGGGCATGACGCAAAGAGGCCCTTTAGAGCAAAGGGAAAGGCTTGACTTTGGAGTTAGAGTTGGACTCAAGGCTGTTGGTGAGGTCACTTCCCCTACTGGGAGCCCCTGCTTGGTCATTGGTAAAGCTGGGACAAAAGCCACCTCTAAGGATTCTTGGGAGGATTTTATGTGGCAGTGTCGACCAGCGCCCTCTCTTCCCCATCCATGGTCCTGTTCCATTTTCTAATTAGCACCTGTGGTTTGCTGCTGTACCCTGGCGTGCAAGCCCCCTGAGGTCAGGGACTGTCCCTCACGTTTACCTCAGTATCCTCAGTGCCCGGCACACAGCAAGCTTTTTTTTTTTTTTGGCCACACCTAGCGCCATGTGGAACTTCCCCGACCAGGGATGAACCCGCGCCCCCTGCAGTGGAAGCACAGAGTCTTAACCACTGCACCACCAGGGAAGTCCCAGCAAGCATTTGTAAATGGCAACTCTTGTCCCCCAAAAAGGTACAGGCTGACAGACCGCCAAGGGGCACAGGGCCAGTCCTGATTAGGAGGGGGGCAGCTGTTACTTGGAGGGATATTTAGACTCTCAAATACAGGCCTGGGTTGGAATCTGGATCCACTGCTTTGTCTTTATTTCTCTGGCCCCGCCCTCTCCCCACCCCACTCCCAAACTGGGAGGTTAAGGGTTAACTCTAGGAAGCCCACCTCACCACCTGGATGGGATTGGGGAAGGGAACTTCCTGTTCCATTTTCCCGGAGTCCTTTCGCGGTTGGCCGAGGCTGACTCTGGCCCTGGGGGCCCTCAGAGAACCCCTCAGCACCTCCACCTCTGTAGTGGGAACCCCGAGTGGTGAGTTGCAGGGAGGCCTGGGGTGCAGGCTGCCAGGACAGACTTAAGGGGTTCGTTGTAGATTGGAGAGAGAAAGGGGGCTCCAGGCCTCTGTGGTGGGATGGGGGATTAGGGTGCTGGAAGAAAGCCTTGGGTGGATGTGGTTGGTCCGTGCCCGGGAGACCAGGGCTGGGGAGTACCGGCAGACCTGTGGCAATGGGGACATTCGGGAGGGTCGCTGGACTTCCTGTGACGTGGGCTTGCTGTACCCACTGGGGAGTGGAAGGCAGGCTCCACGGTCCCCCAGGTGGACCGGACTCATCGACTCAGCCCAGCACTGGAGGGGAGCCCGGCCAACAAAGACGAGCGATCCAGGGAGAAAGGGAGAGGTCCTGGCCGAGGACCCCGGCTCTGGGTGCTCCCATTGTCTGGGTGGGTCTGGTGGCAGCACCTCCACCCCAGGCTGGTCTAGCCTAAGCCTCTCCGCCTCTCGAGGTTCCAAATTAGCTGGTCAAATATCGGAGGATGGCTGAAGAGCTCCCCCTGCAACCCAGCCCACCCCCCACAGATGCGCATATTAACAGAGCTTTTGTCCTGGAGACTTGGGGGGAGGGAGACACTCTCCAAGGCCTTCGTCCCTTGAATTCCACCTCTTTCAAACCTTTTGGAGAGACCTCCCCTGAAGGTTCCGGCACCCCACATGCCTAGGCCTGAGGGCTGGAAATTGGAATGCCCTTGTTTTTTCTGATTCATGCTGTAATATTCTGGTTAAGACTAGGCAAATAGCACAGGGTGGGAGGGGAATTGGGTCCTTTTCCGTTTCTGAGCTTTCGCACCATAAAATCAGCGTTCTCCCCTTAAAGCAAATCTTGGCTCTCCCTGGTGTGACCTTGAGCAAGTCACCCATCCTCTCAGAGCTTGGTCTTTGCACCTGTCAAATGGTGAAATTATAACTTACTGCGTGGGCTGGAGTGGGATGAAGTGACCCTTCACTTCAGCGTGGGCTGAAGTGGGATGTAAGCAGAGCCCATACAGATAAGCACTCAGTACATGCCAGCTGTTAATACAGGGTTCCTGATCACACGTGATTGGTTCTCTAATTATTTTGCTCATGCTACCAAAACACAATAAAACAAAAACCCATTTTCCTGAACATTTCGTAAAGACCTTTTCTGCACCAGACCTTTTTGCATGCATTCCTCAATAATTACAACTGCAAGGTAGCCAGGTGGGTGGTGTGTGTGGAGTCCCAGAAGAGAGGTGCCAGTGGGTGGAAGGAGCCCCATGTGCCAAAGTGCAGGAAGGAACGGACGTTGGACAAGGCTGTGGGGGAGAGAATGGAGGTAGGGGTAAGCTGGGGAGATTCTGGAGTGGTGGGGGGAGACTGCAGACAGGCCAGAGGGAGTGGGTAGGTGGGGGAGAGGGAGGGAAGCTGGGAAGATGCTGGAGGGAGGTGGAGGGAGGCTAGGGGTGGGGGGCTGGTCAGGTGGCCAGCACGTAGGCCTGGGTCTGTGTTTTAGCATCACAACCCTCTACCCTGTGCGGGAAGTGCTAGGCCCAGACTTAAAACACACGGGTTTCCTTTGTTGTTTTACCACATCATACCCCACTCACCCCACCTGAAAAGGAGGTTCAGAGATCCCTCAGCCCTGAATGAAGGGGACTTAAACTATCCAAAGCTCTTGACCAGGCTGACTTCTCCCTGGCTCCATTGTCAAGGCTGGGCTGTCTTCTTGGGGAAATGTCTGTACCTCTGAGTCTGGGTGTCCTGGGCTGTAAAATGGGTCAGTGATAGGATGAGCTGTTAGCTGTGGTTGTTTGTATTTTTACTCAGTAATGAGAACAGTAAGGTGTTCTCATTAGGCACACCCGACGTGTACTCTCTAGCAGGTGTCGGGCACCGCTCCACTCCCTTTACGTGGTGGGAAGTGATGCAGGAGGGTTTCTTCCCATTCCTCTGCCTGCGATGTTCCTGGTGGGGGTGGGGGACAGGTTTGGGAGAAGCTCATTTGCAGTCCTGAAGCTGGAGAGCAGGGAGGGCAGGGACACGTTGGAAATTGGGTTTCCATATCCTCTATATCCGAAGAATAAACCTTCTGGGTTGTCCTGAATAACTGAACTGAGTTCCCTGTGGGTGCTGAACTTGGGTCAGCTCACCCTAGGTAGGTCTCGCCTACCCCAAAAGGAAGGAATAGTCCTATGGAACCAGTGCCCTCTGTTGGTGAGTTAGAAGCACTTTTCTTTTAATGCTAGCCAGACTCACAGGGTTGGGATGAATACGTCCCAGAGGGGTAGACCAAGGAAGAATCCAGAACTAAAAAAAAAAAAAAAAAAAATTAGGAAAGAAAGGGAAATGACTGCCTCTCCTGCCATCACCCAGCTCCCAAGGGTGCACCCACTAGAGGCCTCTGAAGTGAGTGAGACTGCTTTGGCCTGCCTTGGGAACACATCTGTCACAGACTTCTGCAAGCAGTAAGCTTCAGTCCCATGTGGAGACCCACCCACCCATCCCAGCTCCCCGGCTCATCCCAGCCTGTCTCTAGGGATGGAACCCAGGGAGGGAAGGAGATTGGAACACCAAGTGGGAGCTCAGCCCTGCACTGGTCAGTTGGGTGGCCTTGGCCTTGACTGCTGAGAACCACCTCCAGAGCCAGAAAGTGAGGGTCAGGAAGTCTGGTCAAGGAGCGATCACATGTGTGAACTACTCCCCCCTCCTGCCAACCTTTTATCTTTAAAATTCTCAAACTTCCAGAGAAGTTGAAAGAGCAACGCAATGAATGGATGAATCCATACACCCATCTCCCAGATTCAGCAATTGCTATAATTTTGCCACATTTGCCTTGTTGATCCATAAATGTGGCTGAATCCTCATGCCCCTTCACTTCCAAACCCTTCAATATTTTCTAAGAATAAAGAAATTTCCTACATACCACAACACTGGAATCTCATCTCAGAAGTTGGTAGTCATCTCCATTATCACCCATTGCTCCACCCATATTCAGATTTCCCCAACTGACCCCAGAATAGCTTTTAGAGCCTTTTGTTTTTTGTTTTAAATCAGGATCCAATCAAGTTTCGTGCATTTGGTTATATCAGCTGTTAGTCTCCTCTAGAGCAATGTGTCCCCTATATGCACTTATTTTTCATAACAGACTCAGAAGAACCTGGGCCACTTGTTTCCCATAATGTCCTGTCTTTGGGATTTGTTTGGTAGTTTCCCCAAGGGACATTTGACTTGTTTGTTTGTTGTTGTTTTTTTTAATAAATTTGACATATAACCTTAAGCAAGTTTAAGATATACAGCATTTATATATTATAATATGACTGTAATGTAATGATATGTATCATATTACGTAATTATATTGTAGTACAATATTATTGTCTGTATTTGTTATACTGTGCATTAGATCTCTATGGCTTATTTACTACTTGTTACAAGTTTGTACCTTTAAACACCATCACTCTTAGCCTCTCTGCCAACTTGTTTTTATTCCCTGCAATGCCTTTTAACCTGGAAGTTGGGTCTAAAGGCTGGATTGGATCGCGATGGAACATTTTTGGCAAGGACCCATCTTCGGTGGTGCCAGGTACTCCCCGTGGCACCACATCAAGAGGCAGGGAAAGCCAGACTGTCCTCTCTCACGAATGCCAACTTTGATCACTGGGGTAAAGTGAGGTGAACTTCTAAATGCTGCAGGAGGGAATGAGAATACTGAACAATCCGTTTTCTCTGCCTTTTGGTGTGTTGGTCAGGCTGAGCCACTACTCGTGACCAGTTCGAGAAACGATTCCTCTGGGGCCACATCTGTAGGCATCCCTTAACGCCCCAGGTGTGGGAGCCAAGCGGGAGAGAGACCCGAGAGTTGGAGCAACCACTGTGAGGTGTCCCCAAGGTGAAGGATGCTTGCAGAACCAGGCCCGGCTGCATGGGAGCCAGAGCAGCTCGGAGCAGTCAAACTGGAGGAGGAGGAGGCTGCCGGCCAGGAGGACCCCAGGCAGCCAGAGGCCAGGCCCCGGCCCGAGGTGGCTCACCAGCTCTTCAGGTGCTTCCAGTATCAGGAGGACATGGGGCCGAGGGCATCCCTGAGCCGCCTCCGGGAGCTCTGTAGCCACTGGCTGCGGCCGGCTCTTCACACCAAGAAGCAGATCCTGGAGCTGCTGGTGCTGGAGCAGTTCCTGAGTGTGCTGCCCCCACACCTCCTGGCCCGGCTCCAGGGCCAGCAGCTCAGGGATGGCGAAGAGGTGGTGTTGCTGTTGGAGGGTGTCCAGAGGGAGTCCAGCAATGTGGGGCCGCTGGTAAGAGGGGGGCAGCCAGGTGGGCTGGACAGCAGGTGGAAAGACAGGGACTTTATCACCCCATTAAGAAATCACTGAGCTGGGACTTCCCTGGCGGCCCAGTGATTAAGACTCCGCGCTTCTACTGCAGGGGGTGTGGGTTCGATCCCTGGTCGGGGAACTACGGTCCTGCACACCGCGCAGTGAGGCCAAAAAAAAAGGAAGTCACTAAACCCCACTTTCCTTCCTCTGCCGGCTCCTTCTTGACCTCCTAACTCCCTCCCTGTCTGACCCTCACCTTTCCTCAGTCCCATGGCCCTAGGGAGTTAGTAGGACTTGGTTTACCGTCCTGTCCGTCACCTAACATGGATGTGTTCTGAACAGGATTTTAGTTTTAATGCTGGCAAGAATTGTCCCCGTGCAGAGGTCACCTTGGAGGAACAGGGGGGCTCTTCCCAAGTCTCCAGCCACAGCCCCAAGAAGGAAGTGCCCTCAGAAGGGCCTCCAGCCCTGGAGCCATCGCAGGAACTCTCGCTGTCCCAGCCAGTGCCCTCCAAGCCTGCTGAGATGGGGGCCTGGAGATGTCCCCCAAGTTCAAAGCAGCCATTGAGCCCAGGTCCCAGGAGAACATTGCAGGCCACGCAGGAGAGCGGTGAGGATCTGGGGTCTAAGGAAGGTGGAGGCCTGGTGTGCGGTGGGAGCTGAGGGGCCAGGTGGGTGAGGGTGGGGAAGGAAGCGGGCAGCCTCCCTAGTTGACAGGAATGGGGGCAAGCCAAGATGCCTGTCACAGGGCCCTGACGATGGGTGCACGTCCTCGGAGCCACATGGTGGTAGGACTGGCTTCTAACAGCTCTTTCTTTCTCCCCCAGTGCTGTCAGCCCCCCAGGGCCCTGAGCTGTGGCCAGAGGAGAACTCTGGAGATCAGGAGCTGGCAGCTGTGCTGGTGAGCCGGACTGGTCCCCTCACTCCAGGTCGATCTCACGCCCTGGAATGTTCTCTGCCTCTGAAGTTTTAGCAAATCCATGTTTTTCTTAATTTAAACCTTGAAAGTTCTTCATCCCCCTCAGGTCCTAGAGCCCCATTCCTCACTCACTGACAATCTCTGCCCCTCCTTTGGTCACAGGAGTCCCTAACCTTTGAAGATGTCCCAGCAAAGAAGGCTTGGCCTGTGCATCCTCTGGGTAAGAGGCCTTTTTCCCGGGTTTATGACCACTGAAGGGTTTTTCTTTGCCTGTCAGGGGTGGTCCCGACCTGACTTTTTGACCTCTTTGGCAAAAAACGGACTATTTTGAAGAGGTAATATATACTGATATATATATCTATATAGATATATATTGATATGTCTGTATCTATACAGGGCTATTTTAAGGCTCATTGGGTCTAATCATCAACCCCCAAAACTTTGAGCTTTTAAAATAGGTAGTCGGGAACTCCCTGGCCATCCAGCGGTTAGGACTCTGGGCTTTCATTGCCGTGGGCCCGGGTTCAATTCCTGGTCAGGGAACTAAGATCCCGCAAGCTGTGCAGCATGGCCAATCAATCAATCAATCAATCAATAAGGTGGTCATGGCAAATACCATATGATATCATTTATATGTGGAATCTAAAATATGACACAAATCAACTGATCTATGAAACAGACTCACAGACATAGAGAACAGACTTGTGGTTGCCAAGGGGAAGGGAGTGGGAGGGAGGGATGGATTGGGAGTTCAGGATTAGCACATGCAAACTATTATATATAGACTGGATAAACAGCAAGGTCCTACTGTATAGCACAGGGAACTATATTCAATATCCTCTAATAAAACGTAATGGAAAAGAATATATCTATAACTGAATCCATTTGCTGTACAGCAGAAATTAACACAATATTATAAATAACTATACTTCAGTAAAATTAATTACAACAGCTAAAATAAAATAAAATAAAATAAAATAGGTGGTCATGGGAGGGCTTGCTAATGGGTATGGGTCTCCATTTGGAAGAATGACATAGATAGTGGTGATGGTTGCACAACATTTTGAATGGACCTAATGGACCAGAATTATACACTTTAAAACAGTAAACTGTATGTTATTTGGTTTTTACCCACCCTCTGCCCACCTACCAGCTTTGCAGGATTCTGGGATTCTTTCTGCTTCCAGGCACTGAGGTTCTGGCGATTCCCAGAAGCGCCTCCGAAAAGGTCTGACCTGTCCTGTTTTCTGCTTCTTTCCCAGGATTTGGAGGCAGAACCCCAGACGAGGCGTTTAAAGAAGAGGAACCGAAAGGGGTGTCCTGGCCCGCTGCCATCTCAGCAAAGTCTCAGGCAGAGAGTCCCAGGGTAGCGGAAGAGCCCCACACTCAGTCGCTCTGCCCTGGCCCTGAGGTGGGCGGCCCCGGTGGAGAAATGTCCCCTCCCGACAGGAGTGAAGTTCTCGAGGTCAAAGTGGCTGGGGGCGCCCCCAAGTCGGAGCCGGAGATAAAGTTCATCTGCACAGACTGCGGGGTGAGCTTCCCACAGCTGGCCCGCCTGGAGACGCACCAGCTGCGGTCTCACCCGGGCGCGCGGTCCTTCCTGTGCTTGTGCTGCGGGAAGAGCTTCGGCCGCAGCTCCATCCTCAAGCTGCACATGCGCACGCACACGGATGAGCGGCCGCACACCTGCCACCTCTGCGGCCACCGCTTCCGCCAGAGCTCGCACCTGAGCAAACACCTGCAGACGCACTCCTCCGAGCCCGCCTTCCTGTGCGCCGAGTGCGGCCAGGGCTTCCAGCGCCGGGCCCGCCTCATGCAGCACCTGCTGGCGCACGCCCAGGACCAAAAGCCCTCAGGCGCCCCGGAGACCAAGACCCCAGCGCCCCCCGAGCTGGCCATCGTCCTGTGCTCTCACTGCGGCCAAACCTTCCAGCGCCGCTCCAGCCTCAAGCGCCATCTGCGGATCCACGCCAAGGACCAGGGCCACCAATGCTCCGAGTGCTCGGGCAGCCTGCGTCCCGGGCCCGAGCTCAGGCCCTACGTGTGCGGCGACTGCGGCAAGGCTTTCCGGCGCAGCGAGCACCTCGGGGCACACCGGCGTGTGCACACAGGCGAGCGGCCCTTCTCCTGCCAGGTCTGCGGCCGCAGCTTCAGTCAGAGCTCCCAGCTGGTCTGCCACCAGCGGGTGCACACGGGCGAGAAGCCCTACAGCTGCCCGCACTGCGGGAAGCGTTTCATGCGAAGGGCCGGCCTCGCCCGCCACCTCCTGACCCACGGCGGCCCGAGGCCCCACCACTGCGCCCAGTGCGGCAAAAGCTTCAGCCAGACGCAGGACCTCGCCCGCCACCGGCGCAGCCACACGGGGGAGAAGCCCTGCCGCTGCAGCGAGTGCGGCGAGGGCTTTAGCCAGAGCGCCCACCTGGCGCGCCACCAGCGCATCCACACCGGGGAGAAGCCTCACGTCTGTGACACGTGCGGCCACCGCTTCCGCAACAGCTCCAACCTGGCCCGCCACCGCCGCAGCCACACGGGCGAGCGGCCCTACAGCTGCCAGAAGTGCGGCCGGAGCTTCCGGCGCAACGCCCACCTGCAGCGCCACCTGGCCACCCACGCCGGGGCGGGGGACGAGGGCGCATCTGGGCAGGCCGAACCCCCCCAGGAGTGCCTGGAGTGCGGCAAGATCTTCAGCCGCAGCTGCAACCTACTGCGGCACATGCTGGTGCACACGGGGGCCAGGCCCTACTCCTGCACGCAGTGTGGCCGCAGCTTCAGCCGCAACTCCCACCTGCTGCGCCACCTGAGAACCCACGCCCGGGAGACCCTGTACTAGCTTCGCCTGGTTCCGCCAGGTCTGTCCCGCGTGCATCTTCCCGGTGTGCCTGGCCTCCAAGGCTGCAGTGGATGGCGCTGCCCCCACACCCCAGCCGCCTCTCTCTGGCTCCACCGACCCTGCACAGTAGTTCTTCCCGTCCCCACAGGGAACTCTTCCAGGCCTCAGGAATGTATTTTAAAATACCCAAAGTAAAACAGCCTTCTTCAAAGTGGTCCCTCTTTATGTTTTTTTTAAGTGCACCAAAATGCCACCTTTTACCCTCCCCACTGTATCACGGTGATGCATTTCTCCTTCCCCCACCCCTTCAAAAGCAGGCTGGATGGGAGAAGGTCCAGGGGGAGTTCCTCCCACCTGAAAAGGCTCAGACTGTGTGTGTGTGTGTGTGTGTGTGTGTGTGTGTGTGTGTGTGTGTGTGTGTTGGGAGTTGGGGGGAGGGTTTCTGTCACAGGCAGCTCTTGGTAAGGCCAACCAATCTCACCCCGGAATTTTTTCTTCTCTGGAGTCTACCACTAACCCTCCGTGTCCAATACAGTATCTTCCAGCCATATGTGGCTGTTTAAATTAATTAAAATGAATAAAACTTAAAATCCCAGATTCTGGATTAATACGGGAAACCTCTTCTTCTGTAACATTGGTAACTAATTCTAACTGAAAATGCTAACAGGAGAAACTAACCTGCCCACAGCCAAGTCAGGTTGACAGTTGGGGACCCCTAACCATCATACTCCTCTAAACCTAAAGCTGCCTTGTAGGTTTGCCCACCTTCTTCCTGCCCATCAGGCTGACTTGGTTTGCCTCTCCCTCTGGTGGACAGATTTTAAATTATGTGTCTTCTGGTAAAAATACAGGAGAGAAAAGCTGCCCACCCCAGCTCCAGAGCACACATGCACCTCCTGCTTTTGTCTGTCACTTTTCACTCAAAACATATTGTATTTTAATTACTGCCCCTCCACCAACCTGACACATGACTGCTCCTTAGCAAATGCTTGTGGAAAGGAAGTGAACTCATCAACCAAAGCTCAAGGGACTGAAGGAGAACCAGCCCCAAATCTGGGGAAAGTAGAGGTGGTTCTCAGGCACAGTTGGGAGGGAAAGCTCTGAGCCTAGGGAAGGTCCAGACTTCAGGGGTTGGGAGGAAGAGTGGGTTACAGAGAATCCCCAAAGGCAAAGCTACTCTGTGAGCACGCCTGAGGCAGGAAGTCAGGGCTGGGTGGGGTGAGGTTGGCGAGATTGGGGGGAGGGGAATTTGGCCTCAGAGATGGTGAGCATGGCTGGCCCTCAGGCCTTGCTCCCGGATCTCCCAGTCTTTATTTGCAGGCCCAGGTGAGGGAGGCCACAGGCCCAGAGACCCCACTCCCCCCCCTCCTACTCTGCCTTCCCTCCTGGCCCAGGATTGGGTGCACCCTCCCTCCCCACCCTCCCTGGCTCCTGGGGCTCTGATCTTTGGAGAAAGACCAAGGAGTTGCGAGGCCCCAGCTGGAGTGGTGAAGGCCCAAAGAGGGAGATCAGGAGAAGAAAAGAGGGGTCAAAGCCCCTCCCCGGAGCTCCCTGTGCCCCAGGAGTGTGCATTTATTGAGCACCTACTATGCCTCAGGCACCGCGATAAGCAATGCACTGGCCTGAGATGGTCCAGTCCTCACCACGAGTCAGTCCTTGACCAGTGTCCCTAGTTACAGATTAGAGAGGCGGGTGGCTTGTCCTCGTTCACCCAGAACCAGGACCCCCACCTGGGTCCATCTGACCCACGAACTCTGCCTGTCACCACTGGGCCCCCAGCCTCCATCCCCACAGGCACTCCATTTGGTTCAATCAACTTCTATTAGGATTTCAGCACTACAGTGACAGGCAGGTCAGACCTGGAGAAGGAAACCCGGGTGGGGAGAGCTTGATGGGCAGGGTGGTGTCCTCCCTGAAGGACAGGAGGTGAGGGAGGTTGCAAGGATGGGTCAAGGGCGAGCAGGAGGGCAAAGGTCGCTTCAGAAGATTCTTACTGAGAAGGGGAAAATCAAATTGGCTTCTACATGAGGCCAATCTCCTCCCGGACCCTGTGGGGCTCCCTAGACCTGGATGAGGCTCTTGAAGAACTGCCCCACAGAGAAGAAGAAACGCTTCAACTCTCCCCAGATGGCCTCAACTGCACTGCGCAAGGCCTGTAGGCCAGCAGCCACCTTCTGCCGCAGGCAGGCAAGCGCAACAAAAAACTTCCACTTCAGTTCCTGCAGCCGTTCTCAGAACTGCCTCAGCGCTCTGTCCCAAAAGCTCTTCCCCGGCTTCTGGTCCCCTGGATTATCAGTACCAGAGGGCCTCCGGATTCTACAACGGAATTCCTGCTGCACTTCACCAAGCAAGGGGGTGAATTCCTGCAGGGATGGGAGGCTGTTCAGGGACTCCCCTAGGGGGGATGCAGCCCCAGGTCCTGACCCTGGCTGAGGCCTCCAAGCCTTTGTGAGAGTCTGGGACACAGAAGCCCGCAAATGGAAACTGCCTGCTTTCCTGCCAACAGCTCCATAGACACCAGGACTTTTCCCAGAGGCTGGACCTGGCCCCTCAATTCCCCTCGAGGCGTAAACCACCATGGTGAGGTGTACCTGCCTGTTGGCGTACTGGCCTCTGAGCCCAGCACCAGGCCCACGGGGCTCATCATCGTGAATTCAGGGCAGGGCTCTGGCCACTGTGTGCTGGGCGGGGAGGCCGGTGCCAGCAAGGCTGCACCTCCTGAGCTCTCAGGGGCCATGCCTCCAACCCCCACTCAGGGGAGCTATGTGCACACATGGCAGTGCCAACAGCGAGAGAGAGCAAGGTGGAGGGGAAGCAAGGGGCTGTGACAGTGGCTCATACTCACCCGTACATTGTTGTGAACTTCAGCATCCACAGCTTCAAGCAGGTTCTCACTGAGTTGGTCCTGGGGAGAGGAAGTGTGGACGCTGCACACCTGCCCCTGCCGCTGAGGTCTGTGGTCCCCACTGTGGCCTCCCATGCGTCCAGGTGAGTCCAAAGGGAGACAGTAGCCCAGATAACCTGGCTGATCCAACCCTGGGGGCTACTCTTTGGGGGAGGGGCAAGGCCCAAACTCATCTCCAGCTTTGCTAGGACTGACTCGACCTGCTGGGAAAACAACGCTCCGTTTAAAATCCCCCCACCCTCTCTCACTTTCAGTCTCAAACCCCAAGCCCCAGCCTGTTCTCATCTGTGCCCCCCTCACCGCAAGGTGAGGGTTCAGCGCACGTGCCTGGGGACCAGGAATCTGGCATCCCTGCCCTGCCATCAATTGCCCTCTGACTTGGACACCTCCCTCAGCATCCCTGGGCCTCTGTATCCCCCACCTGTGCACTCACCTGCCACACAGGTAGGAATTTTGTCCAGTGTAAGGACTGGGTGCTGAGCTTTCACCATCATCACCATCATCAGAAACCACCCACCACACTTAAACTGGGGAGGCAAGGGGAATAGGGGCGCACTGACCCACCTGTGTGTCTGCTTGGGGTTGACTTTGGAAGTCATCACAGAAGTCGTCCACACACTCATGCTGTGAAGAGAGACAGAGTTGGGACAAAGAGGCCTGGTCCTTCTCCCTCCTGCGTCTCAGGTGGGCCAGGACATTCTCAGCTTCACCCAGCAGAAGCCAGGCCTCCTGCATCCCCCAACCACACATGCGGAAGAAGTTCTTACCATTTTGGCCCTCAGAACAGCAATGTTATCTGGGACTCCCTGTGGAGGTAACAGTGACACTCAGGCTTATGTGACCTTGACAACTCCCCCAGACCTGTTACACACATACACACACACACACACACACACATACAAGTAGGACCATTGCCGCTGAGTGTGCAGGGTCAACCTGGTTCCCAGATCCCTAGCCCTCTGTGGTCCCGGTGAGAGCTGAACGGGGAGGAATTGGCACTGTCCTCTCCTGTCTGAGGCTCTACCTGACCGCTGACCCTGCAGGCCCCCGGGCTCCAGCCCCTCCCCGCCAGACACTTGGCTCCACCATGGAGGTGGGAGGCGCCCCACAGACCCCTCACAAGACTCCACATTATGGTCCCAATCTGGCGCTGTCCACACTGCCTTCCGGCCCCTGGGTGGTCAGTGCCATTCACAGCGTGTGCAAGGCACCTGTCTGCACACTTTGTGTCACCAGGGGCACCACCCTGTCAGCCCAGTGTCACACACAACGGGGCAAAAGAACACCTTGGGGGCCAGTGGGAACAATCTCCTGACCCTCTAACTGAGCCTGACCACTCAGCCCTGGGTCATCCCGCAGAGACTCTCCCCGATCCCCGTGTTGCGTGGCTCAGAGCTCCCTGGAGCATCTGGTCACCCTCAGAATTGAGGTGGGGGGAGTGGTGTGGTGGGGGGAGGGGGGAAGGCACCCCAAAGGGAAAGAATAGACAGTGAGGCCAGTGCAGGCTTCAGCTGCTAATCCAGGCACCTGAGAAGAATATTTTTAAGTTTCTCAGAAAGCACTGCCCAGCCTCTACCCTCGGGTTTCCAGGGTGTAGGCAGGGTCCAAGGGGATGGCTGATTCCTCTTACACTGCAGACCCTCCATTTCCAGCTCCCCCACGAGCATGTCCAGTCTAATTCCTAAAGTGACACCCTTGCCCCATAACTCCTTGGTGCTCCTGCACACACAGACATGCACACAGAGCTGCCCCCCATAACTGACCTCCCAGACAGGAATACTGGCCCACAACAGGACGTGCTCCATAAAGGAAAGGGCTCAGAGCAAAAGAAAACTGTAGGGTCCTTTGTCCACAATTATGCAGGATTTCAAGACGGTGACAGCAGAGCATTCGAACAGGGTCATTGTGAGACTGGGCCCTGTTGATGGCACAGGTCACATGCCTTTGACCCTCTGCTTCCCCAGTGGCTCCCCCAGGGCCCAGGGAGGGTGGGACAGAGGCAGGTGCATGTGGACCGTTCAGCAGGGGTGGGGGCTGGGCTGGTGGGGGTGGGGGACATGGGGGAAATGAGACTCTAGGGCCCAATCTCCCCCCCATCACTCCCTCTCACTCACTTTGGAGAAGCACATGGTGGCTCCGGGTTCTGCTGCTGTGACCTGGTGGGAGGAACAGGTGTGAGGAAAAGGGTTCCAGAGAAGCAGCCTGTCCCACCACCCTGGAAAGTCCTCTGGCTGCAGATCAGCCCCCTCCCCCAACTTTTGCTTCCCCTGAGCCAGTGACCTTGAGCTCCTCCAGCCAGAGCCCCAGCTGAGCTGTCTGCTGCCCCCTGAGATCCACTGATTTAAGAGCATAAGAGAGAGGGGCGGGGGAGGGTGAAGCCACCCTGGGGCAGGATGCAGGGTCAGCTGTGTGTGTTTGCGTGTGTGTGACAGAAACAGAGACAGAGAGGGGAAGAGATAGATGGAAAGAAAGACAAAGCGACAGAGGTCTGAGGGGTGTGGATTGAGGAGGGCATGTCCCTTACACTCAGGGTCCCTGGCTCTCGCCCCTCCACCCTGAGCTGGGATGGGAATCTCTGAGCCCAGCACGGGCCTCACCCCTGACCCATCAGCTCAAGAGAGGGGAGGGGCAGAGGGAAAGTCCAGACTTGAGACAGCAGCCTGAGGAATCTTCTGGAGCTCTGGAGAAGGACGTCACCCAGCTGCGGGTTAAGATATGGGGGATGCCCCTGAGCCCTCTGGGAGCCCCCCAATCCAGAGCCACCACGGCAGGGCTCTCCCTGGCCCAATCTCTCACAGCCTGGCCTGCCTCCCAGCTGCAACCACAGCCCCTCACAGCCCAGCACGGCCATGGCCTTGCTGACTGTATTAGTGACCCAGAGCTGCCATAACAAACTGCCACAGACCAGTGTCTAAACAGCACAAATTTATTCTCTCTCGGTGGAGCCTAGAAGTTGAAATCAAGGTGTCTGCAGGCTTGGCTCCTCTGAGAGCCCTGAGGGAAGGATGTGTTCCAGACTTCTCTCCTAGGCGTGTAGACGGCCATCTCCATGTTTACATGGCATCCTCCCTAGACATGTATCTGTCTCCTAAGTCCCCATTTTTATAAGGTCACCAGTCATACTGGATTAGGGCATACACTAAGGACCTCATTTTAACTTGATTCCCTCTGTAATGACCCATCTCCAGATAAAGTTGCATTCTGAGGTAGTGGCGGTTAGAACTTCACCATATGAATTCAGGGAAACACACTTCAACCTGTAATATCCTTGAAGAAGAACAGGGTTCCTTAGGGGGCCACTCGTGTGAGCCCAAGAGGGACAGACCTACAAGTCCCACTCCTTGGTGAAAGCCTCACTTGGGTTCACTGGACCCCAGCTAACATCCCCTGCCCCTTAGGAGCCCATTCAATTGTCTGAAAACCCCTTTCCCCACCCAGGAAGTCCAGATCTTCCCTGAGCCATCTTTGAATTCCAGGGCGGGAGGGAGAGAAGGGAGCAGTTCCCGCTTCAGCTGCAAGTCGTATTTCTGGTTTCATCTCTGGAAACCTGGCTCCCTGAGACGTGACACTCGGCCCCTCCATGTCTGTCTCGTGAAGGCCACCATCTGAAGGCATTTTGTGTTTCATCATGGACTGAGCCATTTTCTTTAGAGCTTTAGTGAGATATAATTCACATACCATACAATTCACCCAGGAAAGTGCCCAATTCAATGCACAGAACTGTTCAACCATCACCACCACAATCAATTTCAGAGCATTTTCATCACCTCAAAAAGCCATTCTGGGGGTCTATCCTGGCGGTCCAGTGGTTAGGACTCCATGCTTCCACTGCAGGGGCATGGGTTCCATCCCTGGTCGGATCCCCTCATGCCACGCTGCTCAGCCAGAAAAAAAAAAAAAGCCATTCTACACCCCTAAGCCATCATCCTCCAGTGCCCGCTACCAGGCAACCACTAATCTACTTTGTCTCTATAGATTTGCCTATTCTCGACATTTCATATAAACGGACTCATACAGTATGTGACCATTTGTGTCTGGCTTCTTTCACTTGGTATAGTGTTTTCAGTTCCTCCATGTGGCAGCGTGTACCAGGACTTCATTCCTTTTTATGGCTGCACAACATCCCACAGTAAGGATGGACCACATTTTGTTTCTCCATTCATCCACTGATGGACTTTTGGGTTGTTTCCACCTTCTGGCTATTATGAATAATGTTGCTATGAACATTCATGTACAAGTTTCTGTGTGGACATGCTTTTTCTCATGAATTCCACCTAGGAGTAGAATGGCTGGGTCGTACAGTAACTATGTTTTTAACTTTTTGAGGTACCACCAGACTATATTCCAAAATGACAAATCATTCAATATTCCCAGCAGTAATGTATCAAAATTCCACACATCCTTATCAACACTTACTATTATGTCTTTTTGATTCTAGGCATCCTAGTGGGTGTGAAGTGGTATCTCACTCTGATTTTTATTTTCATTTCTCTGATGATTAAGGATGTTGAGCATCTTTTCATGTGCTTATGGGCCACTTGTACGTCTTCCTTGGAGAAATGTATACACTGATCCTTTGCCCATTTTTATTTTTTATTTTATTTAATGATTTTTTAAATAGTAGGTTTTATTTTTTTAATTAAATATTTATTTATTTATTTGGCTGCTCTGGGTCTTGCGGCATGAGGGATCTTTGTTGCAGCATGCGGAATCTCTAGTTGAGGCATGCTTGTGGGATCTAGTTCCCTGACTAGGGATTGAACCTGGGCCCCTTGCATTGGGAGCGTGGAGTCTTAGCCACTGGACCACCAGGGAAGTCCCTTTGCCCATTTTTAAATTGAGTTATTTGTCTTTTTATTGTTAAGTTGTCAGGGTAGTGTATACATATGAGATAAAAGTCCCTTATCAGATATATCATTTGCAAAAAAATTTTCCCCATTCTTTTCACTTTTTTTTTTTTTTATTTTTAAGAATTTATTGTACGTGAAATAAAACACATGTCACATACCCTTTAACTTCATCACCATTTTAAGTTCACGTTTCTGAGGCATCAGATATATTCACCTTCTCGTGGAGCCATCACCACCATCCCTAGAACTTTTCATCTTGTAAACCCAAAATTCCGCAACCATGAAATTCTCACTCCCCATCCCCTCCCACTGCCCCTGGCACCAACATCCACTTCAGTCTGAGTTGTTGACTCCAGAGCCCCCATTGGGTGGAATCCTGCAGTGTTTGCTGCAGGGTCATTTTGGAAGAGCTGACTTGCAGTCTGAAGCTCTGCCTGTTTGCACCTAAAGAATCTGCATTTAGGGAGAAAGTGTATGAAGAAGGGGGTGTACAAGGGACAAGGGTGTCTGGGGTGACTTTTCACTTTTCTGATGGTCTCCTTTGAAACACAGAAGTTTTACATTTTTATTATGGGACTGTACTGTTCTTTAAATAATATAATTCAATTTAATGTGGCATTTTTGTGTAGCAGACTTAATGAAGTCTTAAAGGCTGGAGAAGAAGTTTCCATCGTAGCAGTGAAAGCAGCCTCAAATTTCTCATGGGACATCCCTCCTCTGGGCTCCCTTCAACCAACTTTTTGGGTTCCTCCTCCCATTCATTCTCATCCACCCTGTCTCCCATCAACGCTGGAGTCCAACCTCTTCTGCAAATCAGAGTGATTTGGGTCTGTCAGGTTCCTGCCACCGAACTTCGCCCCAGCTCCATCAGTGCTCAGAAGAAACGAAGGGCTTTCTCTCCCGTCATTTTTATTGTCCTCCTGGTGGGGCTGACAAGCTCTTCAAATACAAGTTTCCTCCTCCTCATACTTCACGAGGATCCTAACAGAGGCCCAGATGGTTTTCTGGTCGCCTTGAATTCTCAGGTCCCAGGCTGGTTGAAGACACCTGGCTGTCGTCCTCCTACTGGTCTGCTGCTCGTGACCAAGGTGGGCAACATCCCCACTGGCCTCAGCTCTGGGCAGCACTGTGGGGCCGCTGAAGCTGGGTACCAACCAAAGAAGTGGCCGCTAAGTGACTCCACACATGGGGGGTGGACCTCTCTCAACCAAGGCCATCAGCTGGGCTTTGTAGACAACAGGAAGGGGTTGGCCCCTGGGAGAGAAAACATGGCAGAAACACAGAAAAGCCACAAGGCAGAGACACAGAGATGACAGCCGCTGGCCCAGCTCCCTTGCCCAGCAGGGCCACCCCCACCCCAGCTTGTTCAAATGCAGATTCATGGCCCCAGCCCTAGAGTGAGCATTCAGAGCGAGGGCATGGAATCTGCATTTTTAAGTTTAGTGAGTCATTCTGTTGTGGAATATTCCAAAAGCATAGTTGCAGAGGCACTGATTTAGATCCTGAATTCTGTGGAGAGTGGGCGGGGGGGAGGTTGCAGGGTGGTCAATGAGGTGGCCCAGGTTCCACCCACTCATCACCCAGGAAAGCTGAGGAGCCAGTGACCCTGGACTGAGAGGGGACCAGTCCACTGTCTTTCCACCAGCATTGAGCTGATGGAGCCAAGCAGTTCAGAAGGAGGTGGCAGAGGCTCAGGTGTGGAGGTGGGGAGAGGTGTTTTAGGGACAGGATGGTGTCCTGTTGAACGTAGGCATTTCTTGTACCAGCGTGGTGACCAGAAAGAAGTCCACTGGGGCGGGATTCTGGAGTATCATCCATGTGGCCACTGATGTCACCCAGAACTTGGGACACTGGTGCTCAGGGGTGGTCTCAGGGCTGGGTTTGGGGTCCCCACCAATATGGCTTGACTGGGACTTCATGGAAGCAGGACAGGGTGAGAAACGTCAGAGCAGCGGGTGGAGAGGCGGCCTGGGGTTCAGCGTCCCGGGCAGGCCTGTCCTGTAAAGACCCGAACAGCTTGGGACAGCTGCTGTTGCCAGGCGGGTCCAGGGCTGCAGGGAGTCAGCCGGCTGAGCTCCGGGAAAGGCTAGGTATTCCGGGAAAAGAAGAGTCCTGCGGGGTCGAAGCCAGGCCGGAGTTCGGGTTGCCAGGGGAGGGAGAGGAGAGAACTAGGAGGCCAAACACGTGGGGCATTCAGTGCCAGGGCTAGTCCTGTCACCACCCCTTGGCCTTCCCTGGGCTTAACTCCACCCGCATCCGCCCAGCAGCATCCTCGCTGAGCTCCGCCCCCGGGGACAGAGGGCCCGCGGTGGGAGATCCGGTCCCTTCCGTGTGGTGGGCGGTCACCCCTCAGCGGGAGGCGAAGCCCCCCACCAGCAGGGGCAGCAGGGGCAGCAGCGGGGGCACGGACGGCCGCCCTGCCGCCTGACTGATCTCGCACTGACAGTCGCAGGCTCCTGGCTTAAGGGTCGCTTTGGGGGGTCTGGGGGCGGGGCAGTCCAGAAACTTAGGGCCCATTGGTTGGGGGGAGTCCTGCTCGGCTTTGACGCTGCCCTTGCGGAAGCGCCAGTAGTGGGCGCCCTTGAAGAAGTAGGTGTCACCTGCGGGGAGGGAGCAGCTGCTTCAGGGGCTGGTCCAGGCCTGCCCCTCCCCCCTCCCCCCGTGCGGCTTCTCTCCCCAGGGCTCTCCAAACCCCCGGGATGTCCTCTAGCTCCCCATCCCTCGGCCTCTCCCCGCGGGCGCTCTCTCTCACCTGTGTTGCTGACGATGACGTCGTCGGGGGCGTGCGGTGCCCCCTCCCAGAGGCTCAGGTCGCGCGGGTAGCCGGGGTCCGGGCGCGCTGCCGCCTCGTCGTACCGCCAGTACCGCCTGCCCCGGATCAGGTAGGTCTTCCCGTTCAGCGGCCAAGAAAACACGGCGTCCACCTCCTCCCTCGGGGGCAGCCCCAGCTCCGTGAGCGGCCGCGCGGCGCCCTCCAGCTGCCGGTCCTGGAACACCCAGAACTGCGGACCTGAGTGGGTGGGAGGGAGGGGCAGGTGAGCGGCGCTGCGCATGCCCGGAGCCAGCCACGCCTCGAGCCTCACTCACCGCTGAAGAGAAGGATCCGGCCGTCCGGATGCCGGGCGTAGGCGGCCTGGATGACCTTCACCTGGGCCGGCAGCCCCTCCCAGAAGCGGTGGAGCCGGGCGGGCCGGGGGGACACCAGCTGTCCCGAGGGCTGGAGGCGCCAGAACCACGGGCCTACGGGGGAAGAAGGGGTGGGCATGTGGGCGTGAGATGAGACGGCAGGAGGTCTCCTCCCCACCCCCCTCAGTGTGTGGCCCGAACACAGCGCTAGGTTTCCCCTCCCACCGCAGGGTGGGCAGGTCCATCTGAAAATCAAGGCTGCAGTGGCTCTAGGGTGACCGGCTGGTCCAGGGCTTTCCCCTTTTCAGCACTGAAAGTCCCGCATCCCTGCGAACCTCACAGCCCCGGCGGGTCACTCTAAGTGGGTAGGAAGCCAACTATATGGGGTCGGAGAGGTCCGAAGTCACTTACCTTTGAAGAAGAAAGTTTCGCCTCGGATGTTGGCGATGGCGTCAAAATGGCCACCACATCGATCAGGAACGGGTTGGGAGGGGCTGGGAAGGAAAAGAGAGGTGAACAGAGAGGGTTGGGGGGCCCCTCTCCCTTTACTTAACCTGGACGGCATCCTACAAGGCAGGGACTCTTACCTGCCCATCTCGTGGAGAAGGACCCTGAGGTTAGGGAGCTCACCCAAGGCCTCACAGCAGGAGGGATACTCACCTGTCCGGGGGCAGGGCAGGGGGCGGGGGAGGAGGAGCCAGGGGTTTCCTTGTGGGCTTGTCAAGTGGGGTTTGCGGTGCTTTCCCTGTGGATAAACCGTTAGAGAGCGGTGAGTCCCCTGACCCTGCTGCAGAGGCTACCCGGCGAGCACCCCATCGCTCCTTGTACCGTAGAGCTGTTGCAGGCCTTCGAGGTCGTCCTGGGACAGGCGGTACTCGGTGGGGTTGCCCACCGGGCCCTGGTAAAAGGGCCTCATGATGGAGTCGGGCGCTGAGGAGTGGCCCAGGCCCAAGGCGTGGCCAAACTCATGAACAGCCACGGCAAACAGGTCCGTCCCCTCGCCATCTGGGGAGGGAGGGAGGGAGAATGGGCTGGAGCTGTGCCCCACCCCGACCCCTAGCACTCCCAGGCCCCGGGGAATGGGGCCTTCTGCTGGGCAGAAACAGCCAGGAGACCCTCAGAGGTGACCATGGCCTCCTCTACCCAGACACCCGCCCCCCGCCCCCAGCCATTTTATCCTTCCTCTCTGCATTCACTTATTTGGTAAATGTTCTTGAGTAGCCTTGTTTGGCAGTGCTAGATACTGGGGTGCCGGTCTGAAAAGACCCACAGAGCAGGTTGGGGGAAGAGCAGGAGGAAACAGTGTGGATAGAGGAAGGAGCAGCTTTACACTGATGAAGCCCCTTCCCCCAAGAAGGCAACATACAGAAACATTCTGGGGGAATCAGGAGCCTCAGGGTGTGTGCAGTTCTCTTAAGGGAGCCCCAGCCCTTGGAGTACCCTTCTTACAGCTCCAGTCTGTTGGCAGAGGCCCCCCACCCCTCCTCACCCTTCCCACTCCCACCCACGGGGAATGTTGGTCAGACTCCATGGCCCCACTCCCGCCCCATGGTCCGCCGCCCCGGGTCCATCCCCCCCCCCCCCAGTGCCCACAACCCCTCAGTCCTCTATTTCCCCTCCCCCATCTCCCTCTCCCACAGCCTCCACCCCCACCCCCACCTCCCTAGGGTCCTCGCCTTCCCTCCCCACCACTGCAGACTTCATCCCTCTCAGAACACGAGGCTCCAGCAGGCACTCTCCAACCACAGCCTGCTAGCCCCGGCGCCCAGCCTCTCTGACCACAGAAGCCTCTTCCTTGGGGACACAGCCCAGGCACCAGGACCGAGCCTATCCACACTCCCAGCTGCTGGCCAAACCCCAGCGCCTCATCGATTCCTGAGCCAGTGAGAGGCCAAGGAGGGACAGAGACAGCAAGAGAGGCAAGCAGCCCCGCCTGGAGGTACGGATTTCCCCAGATGTTGATCTACTTCATGGAAATTTCTAACTAGAGTGAGCAGTGTTGCATGTGGGTTTATTAGAAGTAACCTGGTGAACTGAAAAGCAAATTTCTCTCCACCCCTCAAGGCCACTAGGTGAGAATCTAAGGATGAAATGAGTGAGTCATAAGCAGAGTAGCAAACACTTGTCCGCATTTACTTTTCACAAACCTCTACCTCCTATCCCCATTTTACAAGTGAGGAAACTGAGGCACAGAGAGGTCAAGTTAAATGACAGAGCTGGTACCCTGGCTGTGCTGTTCTGCAGCTAGCTCAGCAGTGATTTCAGATGTCTTGGTCAAACTCATAAGTACTGATGAATTCCCATGTTGACTGTGGATTTTCTCATTGCACTGAGTGCTTTTTCTAAGAAATTGGAGGACGTTTGGCGTCTTAATTAGGTAGATCCTTTTCATATCTCACCACTCCCCCCCACCCCGCCTTGCCTCTCCTTTGGCCGCACCCCTTTCTTGCACCCTTCTCACGCTATTCAGCTGGGGAAATTACACAACCATGCAGATCCAGCCACATGAGACTTCTGGTGCCCATCTCTGGGGGTCCTCGGCACCTCCTCTCATCCTTGCCCACAGCCTCAGCAGGCAGCTCCTTTGCTCTCTCCACTCAGCTTCAATTCCAGACTCATAGCCCCTTCAGCCACTACCCAGCCCCAGCCCCAGCCCCAGCTCCCAACTCTTAGATGACAAATGCTGACAAATGCATTTCCTATTTCATCAAGACAGGCCGCTGATGTAATCTGTAACTTCCTGTGCATTGGGCACAGAGCTTCATCTCCCCCAGCTCACCTCCTGCCTCTTGCCGTGCGCTGGGCGGAGGTCCTTGCTTCGCTCACCTCCTCCAGGACAAGGACAATGCCCCACCCATCCGTTCATCACTGCATTCATGCATGCATGCATCCAGCTGTCCATCCATCCATCCGTGTGTCCGTTCATCCATCCATTTATCCATCCATTAATCCATGATCCATGCACCCATGCCCCACCCCTTTCTTTCTATTGGCTCATCCACTGTCCCTGAGTGCTCAAGACTCCCTCAGCCTAAGACACCCCCTGGACCTGTCTGCCCCCCATCCATATCCCTTCTCCCTCCGCAACAAGTTCTTTGGTCAGTGGTCTGAACTCAGCCTTCAGTTCCTCAGCTCCTCTCATGCCTCTGTGGTCTAGATTCTCCTGGCACCCACCAAGCCTGTGGGCACTAAGGTCACTTTGTCCCCAGAGGGCCAGATCCAGGCGTAAGTAACTTACTGGATGATTTGCTGCCCTGCTCACTCCTGTCCACTTCCTCCTTTGCTTTTGTTCTTGGTCACCTTTCAGCCTGGTTTTTCTCCATTTCCTTTCATTCCTCCTTCCCTGCCACCCTCCTCTTAATTGTGGGACGCCCCACAGCTCTGAACTTGATCTTCACATTCTACATTCTCCTGGAACCTTACCCCCAAGTACTGCCAACTCTCAAATCTGCCACCAGACCCAGCTCATAGCAGCTGGCAGTGAACAGACTGCCCTGTGCTGAGAGCTGTAGGTGAATTATTCGTCTAATCTGCAAGCCCATGGGACCAGCACATACTATTATTATCCCCATTTCTCAGATGAGGAAACTGAGCACATTGAGGTCAAGTAACTGATACACGCAGCAGGCAGAGGAACCCTGGCTCGAGTTCCACTTCAACCCGGAGATCTTAAATGCTGCATTACACAGCCTCCCTATGGTGGATTTGTCTATCTATGTGATCTGCACCTCACCCAAATCCTCTACAGAGCCTGTGTGCCCATCCTCCGCCGCCCCCTTCCCCAGGAAATGGCTCTCCCTCCTGGCCCAGCCTCCCCTTCCCCGAGCAGTCTGCAGCCAGTGGCTGATGGATGTGGGGGCGGGGGGGGGGCGGGGGCTGGACGAGCTGGGCCCCCTTCCTCCAGGCAGGACCAACCCTGTGGCATTATTTATGCTCCAGTGTTCCCTGCGGGGTCAGGCTCCTGTCCAGCTGAGACCACATCCTTGCTTAGCTTCTTTCCCCAGTCCTCTCCTGCTTCCCTTTCCCCTGAGAACATGCCCCCAAAAACTGCTTGCACAAGAATTTTCCTCTCAAGCTCCAGTTCTGGGGAACCTGACCTAAGTTGGAGGAATCCAAATTCTAGTGCAAGATACCCGACCACTAACGCACCACCTGCACTGACCAGCCAGCCAGCACTGCAGGCACACATCTCAACCTGAACTCACCCCTGCCTTCCCGAGTCTGCTCCTCCTCCTCCCCCACTTCCCACCTGCATTAACAGGACACCATCCTCCAGGGGCCTTGAGCCAGAAACCTGGCTGGTACCCAACCATCCTCACCCCCTTTGCCCCCAGAACCCAGTCAGATCCCAATCTTTGCCCATCCTGACTAGACTCCCCTCAGAGCTGCCCACTGCCCTCTGCCCCCACTCCCATCCCCCCCATCATCTCTCACCTGGACCCCAAGATAGCTTCCTGCCTCCCTGTCCCTATCTTGCCCCCCATGGCAGCCAGTGGTATTTCTAGAATGCAAAACCTTCCACAGCTCCCACTGCCTTCAGAATCCTATCATCCAGACCCCGCCATGTGCTGTCCAAGACCCCTCATGGTGTGAGACCTGCCCTCCAGCCTCTGCAGTCCCCTCCCAACACCATATTTTTGCCTTCCAGCCCCAAATGTCCCAGGCTGTTTCTCCCCCCAGTGCTCCCACCCCTGACTCCCCTGGCCTCGGAGAGCTCACTGGCTTGTGCTTTCTTATGTGTCCCCTCTCCCCCACCCCCCACCCCCCCGCCCTGCATACGCCGGGAGAGTGGGACCTCGGGCACCAGTTGGCACTCAGCACTTTGTTTGGAACAAACAAAGTCACCACTTCCAGGAAGTCCCCGGCACTCAAGAGCTTTGGATCAGCCTTCCTTTGAGCACCCCCAGGCTTGAGGACTTCCTCTGTTGTGATTCCCCGTGGTTGGGTCACCATGTGTAGCAATTGCCAGTTACTCTTCTGACTCAGCTACTGGCAGAGCTGTGTTTTTGCCCCTTTAAGTCCTCAGCCCCACCATGGAGCTGAGCATCTAACAGGACTCTGTGATGGGCAATTTTCTGTGTTAACTTGGCCAGACCATGGTGCCCCGATGCTTGATCAAACACCAGTCTAGATATTGTTGTGGAGGTTATTTTATAGACATGGATAACGTCTATATTCAATTGACAGTAAGTAGAGCAGATCACCCTCCATAGCGTGGGTGGGCCTCGTCTAATCAGTTGAAGGCATTAAGAACGAAAACTGAGGTTTCCTGGAGAAGAAGGAATTCTGCCTCAAAGACTGCAACATAGAAATCCCGCCTGGGTTTCCAACTGGCTTGTTCTGCAAATACGGGACTCAAAAGTGCACCATCGGGCTTCCCTGGTGGCGCAGTGGTTGAGAATCTGCCTGCTAATGCAGGGGACACGGGTTCGAGCCCTGGTCTGGGAAGATCCCACATGCCGCGGAGCAGCTGGGCCCGTGAACAATTACTGAGCCTGCGCGTCTGGAGCCTGTGCTCCGCAACAAGAGAGGCCGCGATAGTGAGAGACCCGCGCACCGCGATGAAGAGTGGCCCCCGCTTGCCGCAACTAGAGAAAGCCCTCACACAGAAACGAAGACCCAACACAGCCATAAATAAATAAATAAACAAATACTTAAAAAAAAAAAAAAAAAAAAGTGCACCATCAAGTCACCTGAATTTCCAGCTTGCAGGCCTGCCCTACAGATTTTGGGCTTACCAGCGTCTGCAATCCTATGAGCCAATTCCTTAAAATAAATCACTTTCTACACACACACACACACACACACACACACACACACACACACACACACACACATCCGACTGGTTCTATTTCTCTGGAGAAACCCAACTGATACAGTCTCCATAAATAAAGGTAATTTAAACTTAATTCTTAAGGACAGACAGATGTGGGGAGAGGATCTCTCAGAAGAGGGGAGATTGTACCTTTTGACCCAAAAGTCCAGGTCTCCTCATCATCGAAGTGGGTGTCCCCAGAGATGGAGTGCTCCCCAGGGAAGAAGGCATGGGCGAGGGTGCCCCCCTGCCCGTCGAAGGGGTAACTGTCCTGGTGATAGGCCCGCGCAAAGTCGATGAGGATGTCAGGCTCCATCGGGCCCTGAGAACCCACTTCCTGGAATTCGAGGCCTGACTCAACACCCCAGGTGGTCAAGGCATGGTGCATGAGGGTCCGCACTGTCTCCTGGCTCAGCACTGAGCCCTGGGGGAAGGAGTTTACCCTGGAAAGAGGAGGGGCGAGTGAGGGGGGCCGAGGAGAGAGAAGGCAGCCACTCACTCGAAGCTGGGTCAGGCAGGCCCAGGGTGGGAGAGGGCGCCAGGACCTACCTCCACGTCAGGGTTCGCTTCTTCCACACGCTGCCACTCAGAGCATACCGGCGGCGCCGCCTGACCAGCCCCGCCGCCCCCAGCACATCAGGCAGGGAGCAGCGGGGCTTATGCATGGTGGCCACTGTCACAGGGTCTGGGGGAGAGGTTGTGGCAGAGGGGGGGTCACCAGTAGGCACCAGCTCACTTTCTCCATGGGGAAACTGAGTCTCATAGCGCTTCAAACACTTGCCCAAGAAGGCCCCACATCTTCGATTGGAACCCAGGCCATATAATTCTGGAAGCCAGCTCATACCAGACTATGACACTGCCCTTCTGGGTAGTATCACCCTCTGCATGGCCCTGCATGGACTCAGAGTCTCAGGCCAGGACCTGGGCATCCTGCTTCCCTGAGCCCTGGCCGCGGGCCTCTAGAGAAAGGAACCCTGGGGGTGCAGTGAGAACTCCTCTCTTGGAGGCTGGAACCCCCTGGGAGGTTGCCCATACCTCACACGCTAGCTCCCAAGTCCCCATCACATCCAGATAAAGTTGAAAGTCCCCAGGCCAGATGGGTCTCTGGTCTCCTGTGCAAGCCCCTCCTAGGTCAGATCTCCTGGAATCCCCTTTACCAGCTTGGCTCCATCCCCAGCCGTCCCCTCACTCCAAGTGAAGGTTGAGGTGAAAAAGAGCAGTTGAGCACATCCTGTTGCCAAAAGGGTCCTACCTCCCCTCGTAGCTGGACAGGACCCCTCCACCTCTCTCTTCCTTTCATTTAACCCAACAGACGAGGCTCTCAGCTCTACCTCCAAAATATACACCCTGGATTCAGCTGCGTCTCATCACATCGTTGCCTGAACACTACGTGCCTCCTTCCTGGTCTGAGTGCTCCCCACCCTCCATTCTCCAGCAGTAAGCAGAGGAAGCTTAAAATTGCAAATCACATCAAGTTGCCTCTCTCCCTCAAACCCGCTCAGGGTTTCTTATCACACTTGAAATCAAACCGAAACACCTTTCACGGCCCCTGATCAGGCTCTTGTTTAGCTCATCAGTCCTCCTTTCATTACAGGCATGCAAGCCAGTGTCTGCCACAGGGCCTTTGCACTTGCCTGGGACAATCTTTTCCCACATCTTCCCATGGCTGTTTCCTCCTCTTAGTGTCCTACGAATTCTTCAAGTCATACGAGCTCCTCCCAACTCATATGACATCTTTCAGAGGGGCCTGCCCTTCCCAGACCAGCTCCCTGAATACCATTAGCATTTTATTTTCATCAGAATGCTCACACTATCTGAAATTAGTTTGCATATTTCTGTTGTTGATCTGTGTGTGTCTCCCTCTAGAATGTTAGCTCCGTGAAAGCAGGGACCTCATCTACCTTGTTCACCACTATACCAGCAGAGCCTGAAATGACCTCACATGTCATTTATCAAGAAGAGATTCCTGATAAATATTTACTGAAAGAGGAATATCTTAGAACCTCCGAGTTGGGACCTGAGGTCAGCATTTCATAGCGCCCGTGATTCAGATACACGGGAGGTTTAGAAACTGCGGTTGGTCGGGTAGGCAACAATGGTCAGGCTGGGTGCGGAGGCTGGGCTGGGGGAGGGGGTGGGAGCCACATACCCAGGACGCCTGTCTCCGGCAGACCCGCAAACCTCTGCATGACCTTGATCGCATCCCGAAGCTTTGCAGGGCTCTGCAGCTGGGCCTGGGCAGGGTGAGGTGGCGGCAGGTAGCCATAGCGGGTCAGCCAGTCCTAGACCAGAGGAGGGAACGGGGGAAGCAGGAAAGGTCGAAGAGATGGGACTTTCCCTTCCCACCACCATCCTGGAAGCCCCACCTCTCACCAGACATGGATAATCCAGAGTCCTCAGCCCCGGGTACTGGCCTGCTCCCTATCTCAAGGTACAGGCCCTCCAGCCCTGGGTTTGCCCTTGTTCATCTGTTCCCAAGAGTCCCCACCTCCCCACCCTAGCCCCTTTCCAGATTTCCAAATTCGGGCCCCGAACCTCCTGACGGATCCAATAATTCGGGTCCCCTGTCTCCATCCCCGGTCACTCTTTGGACATTTGAATCCGCCCCCAGCTTCCTCTGAACCCGGGAGTCCAGGCCCCGGCTTCCCTCTCCCAGCCCCCCTGCAGGTCCAGGAGCCCGCGAGCCCTGGCACTCACCACGCCCAGGCTCACGTCCTGCGCGGAGGGCTCCCGGGCTCGCGCGAGCGGCGGCAGCAACGGGAGCAAGAGCGCCAGGAGCCGGAGCATGGCGCGGTCCTGCCCTGGCGGCCGGCGGAGCTCGAGGGGCCCTGACCCGCGCCGCCCTGGGGATCCGGGGGAGGAGATGAGGGGCCCAGAGAGGCTCAGGGGACCCTGCGCGGGATGCGAGGAGTGGGCGAGGGGATGGGGGGCCGCTCGGGGATCCGGGACCCTGGGAGGCACGACGCGGGGGGCACAGGGGCGTCCAGCGGAGGGCCGGCAGAGTTGAGAGGGTGCGGGAAGGGGGCGGAAGCTCGGGCTCCGGGTCCGCGACGGCCGCCTCTCGGGGATGCGGGCCGGTCCTGTCCGCGCCGACGGCCCCTCCTCCGGACTGGAGCGGCGGGCCGGGCGGGGAGGGGCGGGTCAGGCGCACCCCACTAGGCGAAGACGGCGCAGCAGGGGAAAGGACCGGACCTTCGGTCTTCCAGCGAGACGAGGCGGGCCTGGTGGTGACGCAGGACCCCTCCCGGACCCAGGACCTCTCCTCCGAGCGCTTCAGAGAGCGCGGGGCGCGGCCCCAGCCCCGGCCGCAAGTTTCTCTTCCCAGATCCCGGCTCCGGTGGGACTTCCCGGAGCGCAGCTCGCTTCTGCTTTCTCAGATCCGCGAAGCCGGGCCCGGGGGAGGGGCGGCTCGGGGTCCTCCCCTTCCCCCAGCCGCCCTTCCCGGAGACCCCAGGACGCTCGGCCGGCCAAGCGCAGGGGGGATTTCCGGGCGGCGGGAGGCTGGGCAGCTTCCCCCTCCGCGGGGCCCTGGCACGCCCCCCGCCCATCTCCGCCCGCGGCCCCCGTGTGCGCGCGTGCGGCTGCCTGTGGTCACCGAATTCATTCCCCCAACCACGTGGGCTGCGCGGGTCTCTGCTTCCTACGCGGTGGTCCTAGCAACTCTAGATCCCAGACCCGGGGGCTACTTCGGGGCAGGTACTAGGCATTTAAAATCCAGTAACATCCTCGCAGGAGCTGGAGCGCCGGCCCCGGGCCGGGAGCGCAGGGCGGAGGAGGGGGTGAATAGCAGGAGATCCCGGAGGCACAGCCGCCCCTCACGCCCCCCGGGGAGCCGGGTGCTGGGAGGGCCAAGCAGCTGGAGAAGGATGAGGAGGAAGGTGGGGGTGGACTTCCTGGCGAGGGCGGCTGAGTGAAAGAGCTCAGTCTGTGGCGCAAGCAGGGCAGCCACGGGACCCCATGTGTGTTTTAAACAAAATAAATAGTGAGCAGGATTAGCAAGCTAGAGATGCAAACTAAAACACTGCGATCCTGTGCTGATCCGCTGGGGCTGCCATAACAAACTACCACAGACCAGGTGGCCTGAACAACGTGAGAAATTTATTTCCTGACAGTTCTGGAGGCCGGAAGTCCAAGATCAAGGTGCAGGCAACGTCGATTTTTCCAGGCTTCTCTCCTCACCTTGCGGGTGGCTGTTTTGTCCCTGTGTCCTCACGTGGTCTTTCCTCTGTGCCCACGCAGCCCTGGTGTCTCTTTGCGGTCCATATCCCCTCTTCTCATAAAGACACCAGTCACATTGGATGAGGGCCCACCCTAATGGCCTCATTTTACCTTAATCACCTCTTTAAAGACCTATCTCCAAATCCCCACATTTTGATTGGGGATTAGGACTTCAACATACAAATTTAGGGACACTGGTTCAGTCCGTAACGGATCCCGTATGCAATAAAAACGTCCACGCCTCCTCCTGGTGTTTCTCCTTTGCTCTCACACACTACCACACTCACAATGTTTAACCTCTGACACCAGATGTGTGGGGGTTTTCCCCACATCGGGCAATTCTCTGTGACACCAGCTGGGTGTCCTACGATTCTTCAATTCTGATAGTAACCAGAGTTATTGAAGACCCCACAGGTTAAGGGTTCAGTCCCACGAGACTGCCCCCCATTTCAGATGCCAATCACAAGTAGGAGGTCTCCAGGTCACCCCAGGTTCTGCCAAGTTGGCTACAAATCAGAGGTTCCCATGACTTACCCCTCCTTGGAGTTGATTCTTTGCTAGAACAGCTCACAGAACTTGGGGAAACACTTACTTACATTTACCAGCTTTTTATGTAATAAAAAAATAGGATAAGGAATATAGATGAACAGCCAGATGAAGAGATACATCGGGCAAGGTCTGGAAGGGTCCCCAGCCCAGGAGCTTTTGTCCCCGTGGAGCTGGAGTGTGCCACCCTCCTGGCATGTAGATGTGTTCACCAACCCAGAAGCTCTCTGCACCTCATACTTTGGGGATTTTTATGGAGGCTCATCACGTAGGCATGATTAATTATTAACAATATCCAGCCCCTCTTCCCTCCCTGGAGCATGAGAGGTGGGATTGAAAGTTCCAAGCTTCAGGTGACCAGCCCCCATCCAGGAGCTATCGAGAAGCCCACCCAGAGTCACCTCATTAGAACAAAAGACACCCCTATCACCCAGGAAATTCTGATGGATTTAGGAGCCCTGGGTCGGAAACTGGGGACAGAGACCAAATATTAGAACAAAAGATGCTCCTAGTACTCTTATCACTTAGGAAATTACAAGGGTTTTAGGAATTCTGTTCCAGGAACCAGGGGCAGAGACCAAAAGACATATTTTCTATTATTTCACAGCCCGCCCCCTTGTCTCTGGCCATGGAACCCTTACAGCAAAACAATATGCAACTTGAAAGATACTGGCATGTTACAGAATCCCATGCCGTCAGCAATCACTCCAGTCCATCATCGTATCATATGAAAGTGTCCGCCAGGGTGAAGCCGCTTAGGGTCTCAAGTTTCCGTCTAATCTTGTTAGGTTCCAAAAGCAGGAGTGGTCTTGGCACATACGGCTTCACCCTTCCAGACATCTGGTATAATCGAGCTAACAGAGAATATCATCTCTTGCTCTGAGTCTCTTTCAAGGTGTTAATGTAATATTGGATTTCCCTCATGACATAATTCATTTATCCATTACTTTACCCTTAGCTACTGTTCCTCCTTCTCTACACTGACACCTAAAAGCTTCCACCTTTGGAAGGGATGTTAGGTTCGGCCACTGTGCTGGTCCAGATTGCAGGCAGCTATACTAGTCTAGCCGGTGCCTCCCCCTCGGTCCACAGAGGTTGAGGTCACACAGGTGCAGAACTGGTGGCCTATCTTTACCAGCATCACTATAGCTGCATTCACTGTCAATGCCAATTTTGTCCGAGGGGGTGAAGGCAAATCCTGCCCCATCAGTCCCTTAGGAATTCTGACATAAGGTTTGACGTATAGTTGCAATCTTTTATTTAGGAATCATCATTGTTTGGGGCACTTGTATTTGCAGCCCTGGTCATGGAACCAGGTAGGAAGAAAAAAAGTTGTGATGATGTGGGGAAGAAAGAAAGAGAAAAAAAAAATTAAGTTGTTATATGAACATCCTCCTCCCTTGGGAAAAACTACATAGTCTTACCAGCATTTCTCCCCACCCTGTCTTCCCCAGATCCACCAGAAAAACAGAGACATCTACCCAGTGGGGACACTCCTTTGGCCGCACTCATACCTGTGTTACACAGGGAGGAGTATAAGCCAGCTCTTTATTTGTCCCATTTTAAACAACTAATGCTTTAACTGCTTGCTCCAATTCTCTACCAAACTAGTACTCTGGACATTATGGGCTATAAAGTGGGGTCCTTGGTCTGAAGAAATGATGATCGGCCACCCAAATTGTCACAATATCTTCTGTTCCAGTTCTTTTATATTATTCTGAGCATTTGCATCTACACCGGCTAAGCAAAGCCCAGTCCAGAGTCGGTTCTATTCCCAGCAGGACCCATCTGTACCCCCAGGGATACCAGCATTAGTCTCACTTGCCAGTTATGATCCAGGCCTTCCCCCCAGGGAATCTGCCACATAACTATCTCCATTCTCTGTCTCTTGCTTGTTGACAAAACAGCTCTTATTGGCATTTTGTGCCTCAGGGGGTACAAGAGGACCATGTCCAGATTCAGCCCAACTCAGCATTGCTGTAGGGACCCCGTGTCCATTTATCTCACGGGCCTAGGTGGCGGCCACCTTAAGTGGGATAGGAATCTCTGCTTATTAAGCTGGAAGTGAGTTCCAAGGATGGGCATTGACGTGCTGTGTCCTACTTTCAAGCACCCCTCAAATTTCCATAGTTATTTCCACAGGGCTGTGTCCCATATGGGCATCATTTTATTTATTTATTTTTAATTATTATTATTATTTTTTGGCCACGCTGTGCTACATGTGGGATCTTAATTCTCCGACCAGGGATCGAACCAGTGTCCCCTGCAGTGGAAGAGCAGAGTCCTAACCACTGGACCATCAGGGAATTCCCTAGGCATCCCTTTAACAGGCCAGGTTTCCGTTGCCCTCCTGCCTGACCGTGAGTCGGTAGAAAACAAAACATAGGGAATTTCACCACTGCCAATTCTCCCATCATGGCTAGGAAAACAGCTTGCAGTTCAGCCCACCAGATTGATCTGTTTTCACACTCTGTGATCACAGTGGTGGCCTTCCAAAGAGGAGGTTGTCTGTTCACCTTGGAACTGCTGCCCACAAACCAAGCATCTCCTTGTTGGTCAGTCGAGAGCTGTTAATAGGGCACTCACTGTCCAAGTGGCGGAATCCAGAGCTGCTCACACAGATCCGGATTCAGTCCTCGGAGAAGAGAGGCTCCCTCCTCGTGACGGTGACGGTCTCCCCAGGCAGCACCATCTTGTAAAAACCATTTCCATCTTATGATGGAACTCTTCTGGGTTCTGCCATCCCCATTAGAGCATTTCTCTGACATCACCCTAGACGTAATGGGTATTTCAGCTTTTAAGATCATTTTATGTCCTTCAGTCATGAGGTAGCTTCAATTAACGTCTGAAAACAAGGTAGTAAATAACCCTGGAAACTCTCCAGTTGAAAGTCCCAGTAGTCATCGCTGGGAGGTGCTCACAGGCTTTTGCCTTAAGCCCCAGTCTACACTCCACATAGGGCTACCGCACAGAGACTCTGTCCCTGCCAGCACCCCACCTTCTATTCAATGCTGTGTAGACTAGGGCAATCTTACTGGTTCCTGTTTAGCACGTCCAAGGAACCTTGCTTGAAGGGAGGATTTGCACACCTTCTGTTTCACAGTACTAGTTAGGGAAACATTCCCCAGTCAGATACAGTGTCAATCCCCGTAACGGCACTCAGGTAAAAGAGGCACTTCACAGAAAGTCTGATGGAATATTCCAATTAGTAGAATTCCAGTTAGTAGGACTTTTACCTTAATTCAATCGACCCTTACATTCCTAGACGTGGCCTCCGCTGGGACTCCATCTACAGGTTTGGAGTTTACAATACCAGGTAGGGGAAACATTCCCAGCAGGACATAATATCCATTCCCATAAAACACTAGGTAAAGGAGACACGGCTTCTTTACATAAAGCCTGTTTAAACATTCCAACTTCCATAATCTCATGAACGCTGGCACTTCTACGTTCTGTTTTCTCAATCTAATTGCCGCCAAGTCAGGGCTTCACCAACAGGTTTTGGTACCACAGTGAGTGCGGCTCCTGTGTCAAGGAGTCCTGGGAAGTTCCCTTCCTCACTCCCCAACTGTTTCACCCACTGTTGTGCAAAAGGCTTTGGATCGGAGAAGATTCTGGGAAGATGGTGGAGTAGGAAGCACTAGGAATCTGTCTCCCCACCTGGACAACAATTGCACTGGCAGAATCTGTCTGATGGAACTATTCTGGAACCCTGAAGGCTTACAACTTCCAGGGGAAGGCTTGGATAGTAAATGGCCATCAATTTCAGCTCTCATTTCAGTAGTAGCCCCCACCTGGAGAGCTTGCAGGAAGGAAGGTGAGCAAAAAGGACCCTGTCCTCCGAAGATGGGGTACCTGGGCTCTGAAGGCTGAGACTGATCAATGCTTCTGATCAGGGAGCTGCAAACAGAGGGGCGGCAGCCATTCTTGTGGTACCTCCCCCGCTGCTGCAGCCCCCGCCCCTCTGGGTGAAGTGACTGCCGGAGGGGGGTGGGATTTAAAGGGCCGGGACCCCTTTTTAACCCCCTTCTTTTTTTTTTGATTAATTTTTATTGGAGTATAGTTGCTTTACAATGTTGTGTTAGTTTCTACTGTACAACAAAGTGAATCACCTATACGTATACATATATCCCCTCTTATTTGGATTTCCTTCCCATTTAGGTCACCACAGAGCATTGAGTATTAACCCCCATCTTTTAACGATTTTCCCCTGTCAGGAGTCAGACATTAAAGACTAGAACATTAAAACAAAACAAAACAAAACAAAAAACCTGCATCTATGGGGAAAATTAGCAAGTGAATGCGTGTGCCCAAGGAAAGGCTCAGAAAAGACCTAAGAACACATTAAGTTCACACCTCAGTCACAGAGACAGCCTACAACATTCCAATAAAAAAAAAAAAAAGCCCCCAAACAACAACAAAAAACAGCAAACCCTGGGGAGGGGGAGAATCTGACTTCCAGAGTTACCACATTATTAGATTTAAATGTCCGGTGTTCAACAAAAAATCACAAGACACACAAAGAAACAGGAAATATGGCCAGTTCAAAGGAAAAAAAAAATCAACAGAAACTGTCCTTGAAAAGACTTAATGGCAGGCAAATACTACAGGATTCCACTCATATGAGGTACTTAGAGTACTGCAACTCACAGAGATAGAAAGTACAGTGGTGACTGCCAGGGGCCAAGGGTGGGGAGAAGGGGTAGTTTGTGTTTAATGGGGACAGAGTTTCAGTTTTATAAGCTGAAAGGAGTTATGGGGATGATGGTGGTGATTTCTGCACAGCATTGTGACTGCATGTAATGCCGCCAACCTGTACACTTAAAAATGGTTAAGATAGTAAATTTTATGTATGTGTATTTTACCACAATAAGAAAAAAAAAGTTAATGTGGAAAACAAAAGAAGGCAGACAAAAAAATAGATCATGCTATATGATTCCAGTTATATTTAGCAAATGCAAACCAATCTAGACGGATAGAAAGCAGATCAGTGGTTGCTTGGGTGGGATTAGGGGGAGGCAGAAGGGAGGAATTGAAACCGAGCAGAACACTGCGGTACCCCCGCCTCCCCCCAAGTACAAAGGCCCTTCCAATGTCCCCTGCCTCTTGTTTGTAGAAAAGCTGAAGTCTCCTAAGCCTCCCTGAGTCACAGAAGAGCAGGCTCAAGCAGTTAATGATCAGGACAATAGAGTCACAGACTCTTTCAGTGTCTGACGCACATTCTTGAGTTACTTTACAGATACTGTAACTGTCCCCCAGAGGGAGAAAGCATGATGACCAGACTGCAGCCATGACATAAGCTGCTCCATTTTGAGCAGTACTGACTCTTTGGCTAGCACAATTCCAAGTACTGGCCTCAGGAGAATGCGGTTAACACTATTGCTCATAATAATCTGTATCTTTGTGGGCGTCAAAATAATTGTAGCTTACTCTGCCCGTATATGTAAGCGGACAACTAAAATTGTCAGCGAAGAGATGCTATAGAAGCATGTCGACATCTTCCACTCTAAGACTACGACACCCTATGTCAGCAGGAAGAAGTTACAGAAGATGGACCTTCACCCCTAATCCCCTAGAAATGGAGTGATGTCTGACAATGGGGATCTGTAAGCAGCTTTTTTCAGGAAAGAGCTTTTTGCAGGAAAGAGCTCTTTGCAGGAAAGAGCTCTCTGCAGGAGGTCCCTTTTGTCTTGTCACTTTAGCAAAGCCATATTGTAACTAACCTCCGGCCCAAGCACACCTTTCAAATCTTTTGATCACACAATACTTAGCCTAACCTGATTCTTTCCTTAGATCAAAGAAATAGAAATGAAGAATAAGGAATTAACAGATGATTAGATCTCTTCCCTAGCTTCCCCTTCAGTAATCTCGTGAAGAAACTGTGTGAACAAGGTGGCATCTAAAGAAAGATCACAAGGAGTCGACAAGGCTGCACCCAACAGGAGATGGTGATGATTCAGACCCCCTATCTCAGTGATTAACTGAGGGGACTTCCCCAGTGGCTCAGTGGTTAAGACTCCACTCTTCCAATGAACTAAGATCCTACTTGCCAGCGAGGTGCGGTCAAAGAAAAAGAAACTGACAGTCAGTGATTAACTGAGAGTACCTCCCCTTTTTCCCCTTTAAAAACTTTCCTGGCCAAGCAGAATCTCCAGAGCTGGTTCTGGGACTTGAGTCCACCTTCTCCCCAGGTTGCTAGCCCCCAGATTTTTTTTGTTTTTTGTTTTTTGGCCATGCCACGCGTCATGCGGGATGTGGGATGCAGGATCCCAACCAGGGACTGAACCCGTGCTCCCTGCAATGGAAGTGTGGAGTCTCCACCACTGGACCGCCAAGGAAGTCCTTCTCTCCTCTCATTTTCCTCTTTGTTTCATTCCTAACAATATTCGTTTTATTCACCTTATTTCTTAATAACCCTTTAAAAATGTTCACCCTGCCAAGACCTGTCTCTTGTCTCTTGATTCTCTCCTCTGCCTTTCCCCATTTTCTTTTTTCTTTTTTAATAACTAAATTTATTTATTTATTTATTTATTTTTGGCTGCGTTGGGTCTTTGTTGCTGGGCTTTCTCTAGTTGCGGCGAGGGAGGGCTACTCTTCATGGCGGTGGCTTCTCTTGTGGAACACAGGCTCTAGGCGCGTGCGGGCTCAGTAGTTGTGGCTCGCAGGCTCTAGAGCGCAGGCTCAGTAGTTGTGGCGCACGGATTTAGTTGCTCCACGGCATGTGGGATCTTCCCGGACCAGGGCTCACACCCATGTCTCCTGCATTGGCAGGTGGATTCTTAACCACTGTGCCACCAGGGAAGTCCCCCCATTTTCTTGTTAATTAACCTAATTTTTTTTCTTTAGTAAGACCCATGAAGGGGAGCTGGGACCGCAGATTTATAAGGCTTCCTGAACGGTCCTTCAGTTTTGCAGCAGACAGGTTATGTGGGGTACCCATGCAAAAGGGCCACCCCCCAACCAGAGGGTGGTCGGGGTAAGGGGCATATTTGGTGGGCGAATATCCAGGTCATTTTAAAGCCAGCCCCAGGTGGCTAGCATACAGAGTTGTCAGCCCCTTCATCTGCGGTGTTCCACTTGGCATTTATGGGGTGAGACGGTTAGCTCTCCTTCTCAGGGTAATCAGACCTTACTGTGGCTTTTATTCAGTCTAGCAGGCTGGCTGTTCCCTCGGGAATAACCTCCTGTGGGTCTGGATCACTTATAACCATCTGTGATTCTTTCATACTGAGCTGTGGGTCCTGAATCAACCCAGACATGCCCTTCCACTCTGCAGACTCAAAACCAAAGAACAGCCCCTAAGCTAGTTACTCTCACAAGCCATTTCAATAAAGGGTCTTCAAGAAAGTGATGATACTGATCCACGACATGAAAAAAACCCTCCACACTGTCCCCCTGCTTTCAGCAGTTTCTTGGTTTTGCCCTTCCCCCACCTGGACTACCTTCCTGGTGACCTGAGGTCTCAGAGGTACTTATGGTTGTCCCTGCGTGACTTTTCCCTCAGTGGGTGGCATTAGGCTAGTGGCCAAAGCTCAGACTCACCAAAATCTGATCAGTATCAAGGTTCCACCCAGCACTCTCTTTTAATTTCATTTTAGCTATTACCGATAACAATAAACAATTGAATCATTTGCCATTTTCTTATTAGTTTTCATTTCCTTCTGCCTCAACTGAACCAACTCCCTGGGAGTTGGGTCCATCCCTAAATTCCATTGCCAGCTTTTACCTTTAGTACCAGAGTACAGCACAGCTGCTTCTCCAGACCATGGGTGACCACGTGGCCACCAGGAATCAAAATCTCCGTCTCCCCTGCCCTTTTATCCTTTCTCTTCCCAAGCCACATGTTTCCATGAGTTCTAGCAAATCCCACTTCACTGATACCAACTTAATGAAAACCTCACTTCTCCTGGCATCCCTATTTACAAGGATTTCAGGAGCTTTGTACCAGGAACTGAGGGCAGAGACCGATATATATTTTTTCTATTATCTCACACCATGTTTGTCATCGGATTGGCAAAAATTAAAAAGTCTGATGATGCCAAGTATTAGCCAGGTACGCGGGCTAGGTGAAACTCACACTCTGCCGATAGGAGTGTGTTTCCTGGTTGCTCTGTGATGGGATCAAACCCTTCACACAAAATTTGGTTCAGAGGTGAAGACTGATGAGGTCACACACAGCAAGAGAGTAGGACGAGATTGATGACTCACATAATGAGGCTTCCTGGGAGGAGCAGGGCAGGTTCCCAAGCAGGTCAGAAATGGCTTCAGAGAGTGAGGAAGAGCTTTCACTGTGGTCAGAGGGTGAGACTGGGCTGAGGGCCCCTCCACACTGGCCAGGGCTTTCCTGAATTCAATTTCCCGCCTGTGCAAGGGAGCGAGCATCAGGGCCTTCTTATCAGCTTGCCCAGATGTGGGACACAAGAGGGAAGAGGGAAGCCTGAGGCTTTCAGGCTATCAGCAAACATCAAAAATGGAGTTGGACTTCTGATTACAGAGTGTAAATTCATACCTACCCTTTGGAAACCGGTTGGGCGATATTTAATAAAACTGAAGAGCATAACCTCTGTGGTAGGTAAAAGATGATTGCAAATTCTCCTCTACTCCTCCTGTGGAGAAGTGGAATCCACTCCTTTCCCCTGGAACCTGGGCTGACTCAGTGCCTTGCCTGACCAGTAGCATGCTGTAGAAGTGATGGTTCTGGGAACTTCTGAGTCTTAAGAAGCCCAGCAGCTTCTGCCCAGGCTTCTTGGAACCTCGTTTTTGGGGAAGTTGGCTGCCACCTGAGGAGTCCGGGATAGCCTCGCTGGGAGGAAATCCAGGCAGACGCGTGCAGAGGCTGCGTGAAGAAAGAAACGCTATCTCGTCCCACCTGACCCTGCCAGCCAGCCCAGGCGCCAGACATGGGAGCGGAGAAACCATCTGACGACTCCAGCCCCGGCCACCATCTTACCTGCAACTGCATGAGATCCCGGCAGAACCCAGCCAACCCTCAAAACTGTGAGAGAGAAAACCAAATTGCTGGGCTTCCCTGGTGGCTCAGTGGTTAAGAATCCGTCTGTCAATGCAGGGGACACGGCTTCGAGCCTTGGTCCGGGAAAATCCCACATGAAGCCCGTGTGACACAACTACTGAGCCTGCACGCCTAGAGCCTGTGCTTTGCAACAAGAGAAGCCACCACGATGAGAAGCCCGCGCACCGCAACGAAGGAGTCCCCGCTCGCCACAACTAGAGAAAGCCCGCGTGCAGCAATGAAGACCCAACGCAGCCAAAAATAAATTAAAAAAAAAAAAAAGTTCTAAAGAATAATTTTAAAAAAATAACTTGCTGTTCCAAGCCTCTAAATGGTGGGATAGTTATTACCCAGCAAGAGATCACTGGAACACCTCCCCCCACTGATTCTACTTCTAGAATGATGACAGCATAAAATTTCCATCCAAGTGTTCATGGAGATGTATGTACAAGGATGTGCATTAGAACATTGTTTATAATGTTGAAGAAGTGCCAGAAGACTAAGTGTTCATTGATAGGAGAGTGGAGAAATAAGTCGGGGCATAAACATTGGATGAAATACCTTACAGCTGTTAAGAACAAACTAAATCTAAATACATTATCCTGGATAAGTCTGAGAAACATTTTGGAAAACAGCTACTTGTATTCTTCCCCCAAAAGCCAATATCCCGAAAGACACATAAGAAGGCAAGGGGAGTGGGACCTCCCTGGTGGTCCAGTGAGTAAGACTCCGCGCTCCCAATGCAGGGGGCCCGGGCTCAATCCCTGGTCAGGGAACTAGATCCCGCATGCATGTCGCAACAGAAGATCCTGTGGGACACAACTAAGATCCGGCGCAGCCAAAATAAATAAATAAATATTAAAAAACAAACAAAAAAAGAAGGCAAGGGGAGTATTTCAGATGAAAGGGGTCTAAAGAGAAATGTTCAGTTGATCACATGTGATAATGGTACATGATTATGTAGGGGGATATCTGCGTCCTCAGAGATGCAAGCTGAAGTAGCCAACGGTTTAGTAAAATGTGTGCCAGTGTGTGTCGTGTAAGAGAGCAAGAAAGCAAATGTGGCAAAACGTCCACCATTGGGAACCTAAGTGGAGGGTATTCATTGTGTTATTTCAGCAACTTTCCTTTAGATTTGAAACTTCTCAACCCTATTGATTCCACTGATATGTACGACATGGATGAATCACAGCAGCATTATGCTGGGTCAAAGCAGCCAGGAGCAGGGACTTCTCTAGCGGTCCAGTGGTTAGGACTTGGTGCTTTCACTGCCTTGGGCCCCGGTTTGATCCCTGGCTGGGGAACTAAAAAAGCAGCCAGGCACAAAAGACTACACATCAGACACGACTCCATTCAGAGAGCAATCTGGAAGAGGCAAAGTAAAGCAGATCAGTGGTTGCCAGGGGATAAGACCTGCGGAAGGAGCACGAGGAGCTCTGGGTGACGGACTGTGGAGCTGGGAGAGCAGTGTGGGAGAGATGCCTGTCAGGGGCTCAAGGAGGAGCCAACCCTGCCCACACCTTGATTTCGGGCTTCTGGCCCCCAGAACTATGAAACAATACATCTCTGTTTTTTGAGCCATAAATTTGTTATGGCAGCCCTAGGAAATGAACACCTACCAATAAAGCCAATTTTTTTTTTTTTTAAGTTGGGAAAAAACTTGGAAATATCAGGCTAAATGAAAAAAAGCAAGTTACAGAACAATGTATTCAGTGCAAAACATTTTATAGGAAGGTTTTAAATGCCCCAAACAATATTATTTATTGTTCATAGACTTTGTATCTGTCATAAAAGCCCGGAGGCGCCTTGGTCTGGAAGTGCGCCATTCCCTGGGTTGCCTCAGTGGAGGGGGTGGGGCATTCTGCTGGCTTCCACCGCCCAGCAGAGGCTGCCCAAGTCCTTGTGAAGTCTGTGGAGTCTTCCCCAGGGAGGAGACACCAGGACTCGGAACACTAGGGGCCCACCAGGTGGTTAGGAAGGTGGGGGAGAGCATTCAGGGCCGAGCCAGAGCTTGGAGGCTCCAGAAAGCTGGCTTGCTTGGGGGGTGGCTGGAGACCAGAGGGCTGGGTTATTATCATCCCTGCTCTTATCTGGACATGTCCCAGCATCCCTAGGGCTTCCCTGGGGCCACTCTGTCCCTCTTATCCATCTTCACCTGTGATCAGCAGGGAGGCTGGGAGAGGGGAGCTGGGGAACAGGGGAGGGGCTGGAGGCCAGGACTCAGGTCCAGCAGGGAGGCTGGAGGCCAGATTCAAATGTCCAAAGAATGACTGGGGCTGGGAGCCAGGCAAGCTGGGATGAGGGGTCGGCCATGCAGCCACAGACAAATCACTTTGCCTCCCTGAGCTGGTAACCTGTCTGTGAATGGTTATGACTTAATAGGGTTGCTGTGAGGATGAAATGCATTGTAATACATGTGGTGAGTCATTTCTTAGGGCTCTGTTGAGGATCACGAGCACAGCCTAAGCGCTGGTACTTCACCCTCATTGAATTCTCAGAACTACATAAGCTAGGAACTGTGATCGCCTCCATTTTACAGATGGGGAAACTTGAGGGCTGCAGAGGCCAGTCAGCTGAATGGCACAGGTACACACAGCTGACATGTGGCCAAACTGGGATTTGGACTGAAGCCATGTGATGCCAGCACCCGAGAGCCAAGCTCTTTTGCTGTTTGTTTTATTGGTGCCTTTCTGGTTTATAGGTCTACACCTCCTCCAACCTACTGGGTGGACTGTGAACCTCCTTTGGGAGTAGGGCCTTGAGCACTTCATCTGCAGGTGAGCTCACCCCCTGCCTGGCAGGAGGGGGGCTCAGGGAAGGCTTGTCGAGTGTGGGTTCCTTTTACCTGGGGCCCCGGGTGGTCCTGGTATTTGGAGGGAGTCAGGTGGCAGCACCGAGGCAAGGCTGAGGTGTCTCCAGCCCTCCGAAGTCTGCCAGGCTGTCCCACAGGTGCTGTGGGAGAACGTAGTGGCCTTGCCAGGCAAGGCAGCCCACAGACCCCTTTGCAATATAATTGGTACCCCTGCTCTGTGCTGGCAAGAAACCTTGTCCCATCCCCGGACGCAGTAGTCCCGGCCCCCGAACCACCCCTCCAAGGAATCCTTGCATCCATTTCCCCACAAGTCAGGAGTCCCAGCTCCCATCGTCCTCCTGTTTTTCTAAGACTCAGCCAGATAGGACTCCAGTCCTCCAAGACTCAGAAGCCCTGACCGCCCCCAGCCAGAGGGGCAGGGGACCCAGCTGGTACTGGCAAAAGCTGATTATGGACATTTCTGCCCATCTCCACATTCAAGGATGTCACATCAGTAGCTTGAAATCAGCTTTGGAGGGAGTACTTACAGCACAGAAATTTGCAAAAGCAACAAATCGGGGCATTCTTTTTCCCCAGAGAGTCTGTTGTTAAAGCGTTACCAGCATACCATTGCTCCCAGCCCTCCATCTGTCCCTACTCACCAGGCCAGCAACCCCTTTTACAGGGACCCAGGGAGCCCTGGAAGTCTGAGGGGACTCCTGACAAGCCACCAGGCCATGGCAGGGGCATCCCCCGCATGCCCAGGCTGCACTGGGCTGGACCCCAGAACCCAGGCCTGGATCCTCCCAGTCTCCATACCCAGGCCTCTGCCTCTGACTCTGTGCAGCCTGGGAACCGAGAGCCTCAAGTTGGGAGGCACACAGGCTAAGGTGTGGTTACGGGCAAGTCACTTTAGCTGTCACCTACAGCACGGGAATCAGCATAAGAGCACACACCCTGAAGTCACACTTGTGCTGCTCACATTCAAGTTCTGTCCATGTGACCCCAAGCAAGTTAGATTCTCCCTGGCCCTCAGTTTCCTCAATTGTAAAATGAGGATAATAGTAGTTCCTGCTTCATTAGGATGTCATGAAAGTAAACAAGTTATCCCCATATAAGAGGATATTATTACTTAGCATATTACTTAGCATTAATACATGTTAGATTTGTTGTTATTGTTAATAATTTCCTATCCCACAAGGGCAGTTGTGAGAGGAAAGGAGCTGACATATATGCTCAGGGGTCTGCACACAGCAGGTGCTCAGTTAATGGGCCCTGTCGTTTTCCGATGGCAGCAAGATGGGTCACTGGCTCTGACCTGGGTGGAGGCGACTTTCTTTAGGCCCCACCTGGCCATTCCGGCCACCAGGGGGCGACCCAGCCTTGCCCGTGGCACCGCCCCCTCACCTGTGCGGGCAGTTCACCTGGCGCCGCCTCCGGAAGAGGGGACTGGGGACCGCGGGTACCTCGGAGGGAGCCCGGCGTCGTCGGGTGAGAGCCTAAGGGGCGCCAAGGACAGGGGATCTTCGAGCTTCGGGCGGACCGGGCCGGGGAGAGGGCTAGTGGGGGATGGGGCGGGGCAGGGGCGGCCAGGCCGGACTCCCGGGGCCGGGAAACGGGGGACGCGGGCAGGAAGGAAGGCAGGAAGGCGGTGGCTGGGCTTCCAACGCTTAGGGTTGGGGGTCGAGGCGCTGGGGACCCTGACGCCTGGGCTGAGGTGCTAATAACTGGTAGCTCGGTGCTGGGAGGGGTGAGGAGGAGGGATACCCCTGAGTCCCAGAGCGGTGTTTGGCCTGCAGAGGCCACGTCAGGGAGACCCCCAGTCTGGCCGGGGGGCATTTGGGCTGGGACTGCAGCTGATGCCTGGGTCCTGAGAGTAGGCCTGGGGTCGGACACCTGGCGAGGGGAGGAGGGGAAGGGACAGATGTGTGCCTGCGCGTAGGGGGTGGGGGAACCTCAGGAGTGCTGGAGAGGGGTAATATGCCAGGAAAGCCCCGTGTGTTCCCTCCCTCCTGAACCCTGGAGCCCCTGAACTGCGGGCCCTGGCGGCCCTAGGGGAGTGCCACCAGGCTCCCATCCCCAAAGCCAGGCGGGAAGTAAACAGAAACCTGGAGTGGCTGGGCGGGCGGCAGTGCCGGCACAACCTGTTACCTCGCCGGCCCGCCCGCCCGCTCGCTCGCTCAGGGCCTGGAAACTGGGGGACTGGGGCCAGCAATCCAGAAGGAGTGGGCTGAGGGTTTGGGCACCTAAGTTCAGAAGGATGGGGACCTGAAAAAATAGGAAAACAAGGGCCAGGAGGGCTGGGGGGCTGGTAACTTGGGCCTGGGCTTCTGGAAGGGGAGGGTGCTGGATTTCTGGGGGCTAAGGGCTCAGGACACGTAAGTTCCCAAGGCCCTGTATTCTTGGGAGAAGAGGCTGGACTCATCGCAGAGTCCTGAGTCCCAAGAACCTGGGCTCTGGTAAGAGTTTCCCAGCTGGTAAGAGGCTGGGAGCCAGAACAGCTGGGTCCTGGGAAGAGGGGGGTGGGGACTGTCGCTGGGGTGGCGTGTGGTCCTGGAGCACTGGGAGGTTTCCTGGGAGCAGAAAACATCTGCCAGAGGCAGAAGGCTGGACAGCTCTTTTCCTGCTTCTCCCTGCCTCAGTTTACCCTGGGGACATTAACGGAGCTGGACAGCCAAGACACAGATCATTAACCCTTCATGGCCCAGGGAGGCCCTGGCTGCAGGACCGAGAGGGCCAGTAAGGCAGGTGAAGAACTGCAGGAGAGCCACGTCTTGGCCAGTGGGGGTGGGGGCGGGGGGTGGGGCGGGGCAGTGAACCCCTTTGGGCTGCGGTGTAGAGTATCATGCAGCTACCTCTCCCCACAGACCTTCCTGTCCCCACAGACACTGCAGGCACCATGAGCTCCCCAGAAGGGCCCAGCTTCCCATCCGGGCTGCTCTCCGGGGGCACCTCCCCCAGCGGCAATGAGGGCTTCTTCCCCTTCATGCTGGAGCAGCGGGACTCATTCCTGGGAGGGGGCCCAAGGCCTGAGGAGCCCGAGGACCTGGCCCTGCAGCTGCAGCAGAAGGAGAAAGACCTGTTGTTGGCCGCAGAGCTTGGCAAGATGCTTCTGGAGCGCAATGAGGAGCTGCAGCGGCGGCTGGAGATGCTGAGTGCCCAGCACTCTGAGCATGAGGAAGTGAGCTGACAGCAGAGGGCAGGGCTGGGGGGATGGAGGACAGGGGAGGGACCAGGCAGGGGGTCAGGGAGAGGAAAGCCAGGCAGGGGGATGCCTCTGGAACAGCAGTTCAGGTCTGGGACCAGCCTCCCTGGCAGTGTTGCCCAGTGGTTAAGAACATGGGCTCTGAGGGCAAGACAGGACCTGGGTTCAGATCCCTGCCTGGCTGTGTGACCTTGGGGAAGCTGCTGGACCTCTCTGAATCTTGGGTCTGTCTCCTCAGCAGTATTGCACGATCCCAGCCAACAGATCCTGGGCTCTCTCCCTGCCTGGCTCTGGGCTAAGCACTTTCCATGCATCATCTCGGTCAATTCTCACCCGGCTCTGGGAGATATGAACAGTTCCCTCTGCCCAGGCTGTGGTCAGCCACACTCTCACCCTGGGGGTCACATCTGGTCCCCTAAACACCCTGGACACCACTGACTCCTGTACCCATGTCGTCGGCCCCACACCCTCCCCATCTGGCCACCTAATGGGCATTTCAACATAAGTGGCACTGGATTCCATGACCCCATCCCCTGCTGTCCCCACCCCAGCTTCCTGCTGCAGGACCAGAGCCTGCACATCTCTGTGACCTCTCCCTCCCACACTGGCAGGCCCTGTTGATTCTTCTTCGAAACTAGATTATGAGTCTACCCACTTCTCATCGTCTCTCCAAGCTGGCCGCAGCCCCATCATCTGCCCCAGACACTGCAGCTGCCTCCTCACTGGTCCCCAGCTTCCACTCTTGCCCCCTGAGCCCCTTCTCCATGGGGAAGCCAGAGGGATCCTCAAAAATTGCAAATCAGATCATTTCAGTCCTTGCCCAGAATCTCTCAGTGGCTCCCCCTCACATTTAGAATGAAACCAAAACTCCTCCCCATGTGACCTCCTTGACGTCAGTCATCTCAGTCAGTCATCTCAGCCACACAGTCCCTCCTCAGAGGGGGGCTTTTTTCAGTTCCCTGAGCAATCCACGCTTATTGCCTCAGGGCCTTTGCACTTGCTGTCCCTTGCTGTAGCCCTCTTCCTTCTTGCCCTGCAGGAGGCAACAGACATCACTTCCTCCTGAGAGCCCCCACCCCACACCGCTCCTCTTCATCACTTCCCAGGGTTTCTTTAGCGCTCTTAATGTCCCCCCTCTGAAACTACCTGGTTCAAGCATGTGTCCATTTGCCTCTGGACTCTAAGCTGCTTCAGGCACGGAACTTGGTGGTCTCACTTACTGCTGACAAAGACTCCAAAACGGGGTGAGCTCAGGAAATATTGGATGGATGGATGGATGGATGGATGAATGGATGGGACTTGGAGATATTAGGGAACTTGCCTGACCACAAAGCAGCAGCAGAGCAGGACACCGGCCAGGACAATCGGACCCCGAACCTGTGGGCTCCATCCTAGAGCTGTGTTGTCCCCACAATATTTGGTTAAGGGCTTGGCTGCCTGGGTTAGAATCCCGGCTCCACTAACTACTGTGTGTCCTTGGGCAAGGCTTTTAATCTCTCTGAAGCCCAGTTTCCTCATTTGTAAAATGAGGATGTTAAGGAGTCTAAGTCTCGTGGAGTAAATAAAATAATATAGGTAAAGTGCTAGCACAGGCCCTGGCAGGAATGCCTGCTAATTATTGTAGCAGCTGTGGTTAGCGTCACCTTCCTGCGTGGAGAGTCTATGACGGGGAGCGGGGAGACGCTGGCCCCCTCACTTGCCTGCCTCCACAAGCTGGGCATCTGGGTGTGCCAGGAGCATCCCCCTGCTGGTTAGACAGGTTTGGGGAGGGCAGGCAGAGGCCTGGGGCCAGGGTGTGGCTGACCAGGGTTAATTAGAGGGAGCTGGCCAGGAGGAGCTGGGGGAGAGGGACCAAGCAGAGGCTGGGCAGAGGCCGAACCTCCAGAGCCCCTGGAACGCAGGTGTGTGAGGCCATGGGCCGAGGCTTCAATTCTGCCAGACTCAGGCGCCAGAAACGGTGCCTACGCCCTCGGGTCCAGAAGCCCTGGTGGCAGCCAGAGGTGAGTGGGCATCAGGGAGCCCCGCCCAACTCTGGCCCAGGGTCAGCCCCTCCTGGAAGCTTCTCTCTATTGCTCCCCCTCCTCCTCTACTATCTGAAGCTGTGTCTTGCCCTTCGCCCACTTCCTCCCCAGCTCTCTCATGTTTCTGGTTTTCAGGCCTGTCTCAGACCCCCCTTGGACTCTCTTTGGGTCTCTGTCTGTCTCCCTGCGTCCCCTCCAGTCTCACCTCTCCCTGTCTCTACCCTCTGTCCCGGCCCCCACAGCGGCTGCAGCAGGAGAACCATGAGCTCCGCCGAGGCCTGGCAGCCCGGGGAGCTGAGTGGGAGGCCAGGATTGTGGAGCTGGAGGGGGACGTGGAGGCCCTTCGGGCCCAGCTTGGGGAGCAGCGTTCCGAGCAGCAGGATAGCGGACGGGAGCGGGCGCGCACCCTCAGTGAACTCAGTGAACAGAACCTCCGGCTCAGCCAGCAGCTGGCCCAGGTGGGACGGCCCTGACCCCGGGTCCCTGGGCAAGGAGGGGCAGACACCTGGGTCCTGGTGGGAGTGGGTGCACTGGGCTTGGTGTTGCGGCTTGGGCCAGCTGAGGGCTCCACTGCTTCCCCCCACCTTCAGGCCTCCCAGACTGAGCAGGAGCTTCAGAGAGAATTGGATGGCCTTCGGGGGCAGTGCCAGGCTCAGGCCTTGGCTGGGGCAGAGTTGAGGACACGGCTGGAGTGTCTGCAGGGGGAGGTGAGTGCCAGCTGGGTCTATTGAGCCTGGAAGGCTGGCTGGGGGCTGTCTGCACTTGGCCTAGCCCTTCCACTCCAGCTCTGAGGCCTTTCCCCAGAATCAGATGCTCCAGACTCGCCGACAGGACCTGGAGGCCCAGATTCGAGGTCTGTGTGAGGAGGTGGAGAAGGGCCAGGGCAGGCTACAAGCAACCCATGAGGAGCTGCTGCTGCTACGGCGGGAGAGGCGGGAGCACAGTCTGGAGGTGACTAGCAGGGTTGGGGTGGGCGGGTGCATCTAGCCGGGGCCTTGGCCACTGCCTCAGGGCTTCCTGGAAGAAGACACCAGAGCTGGGTCACTGGGAGCCCTAACACCTGGGCCAGAAGAGCACAGGCATTAGCACAAGGGCAAGTGGGAGCCATAAGCTACTGAGCAGGGGCAGTACTCTTAGAATGCATCAGAGACTGGCATCTGGGCGGCCAGGGATGGGGCTGAGGCCAGAACTCAGGGCAGAGATGATAGGGACCTGGACCAGGTCTGGGCTGTGAAAATGGAGGAAAGGAAATGAAAAGAGGCAGTATGGCTTGATGTTTGAGATCTCAGGAGTTTGCACTTTGGGGTCAAATTACCTGGGTTCTTATTTCACTGTCCCTTCCTACTACTGAGGAACACCAGCCTCAGTTTCCCCGTCTGTGAGATGGGATGGTAATGGTACATGGCTGTGGTAAGGGTGTGGGACACTCAGCACATTGCCCAGCTTAGAAGAAAGGATCAGTCAATGCTGGATGATAGCATTAGTGAGAGAGTTAGAAGGTAGACCGGTATGGTCGGGGGAGGGGGTAGGGCTTTTCGAGGTGACCTGGTGGGGTGGGACCGGAGGGAGGGTGATGGGAGACTTTGAAGCCGGGGCGCCCATCGGCGCCCTGCTTTATAGGGGAGGAAATTGGTGTCTGCCGAGGGGAACTGCGCGGCCCAAGGCAGCCCAGCGATCCGGGAGTGGGAGCCAACTTCAGCGCTGGGCTGCGTGGACGCGCGGGGCTGCCTGACTCTCTGCGGCGCGCCGGCGCCCCCTGTGGGCCGGCCGCGGGATGCCGGTGGCGGGAGCACCTGGCTGACCGCCCTTGTTTCGCTCTGTGGTGGGTCGGTCGCAGCTGGAACTCGCGCGCTCCGAGGCGGGGGAGGCACTGAGTGCGCTGCGGAGGCTGCAGCGGCGGGTCTCGGAGCTGGAGGAGGAGTCGCGCCTCCAGGACGGCAACATCTCGGGAGCCTCGCTGCAGTTAGAGCTTGCCCATAGCCTCGACAGCGACAAGGACCAAGACCAGAACGCGGACAGACGCGGAGATGCTCTGGTGAGCTCTCGGCCCACCAGCCCCCACACGTACCATCCAGGAGGGCTGCAGACTCCGCCCCTCCTTTTTTTCCCACGAGGTTCGACACTGCACTGACTAGCTTCTTTGGTGAACAGGCCACTCTGTCCCCGGAGACCCAAGAGGCATCCAGCCACCAGCCTTCGCCCCAGGAGCAGAGGTTGGAGCCTCCCAGGAAGCGAGCATCCCTGAGCCCAGCAGAGATACTGGAAGAGAAGGAGGCGGAAGTGGTCCGGTTGCAGGATGAGGTGGGGGAAGCATAGTACTGGACGCAAAGCCCTTCTCAATGTCAGTTTCTCTTTCCCATCTACATCTCGGAGCCTCTGCCCACGAATTCCCCTCTACCTGGATAGCCCTTCATCCCAAAAAACTTGCAATCATGTTTGAAGAGCCAGCCTGTATGTCACCTCCTCCAGGAAGAGTTCCTGGACTACACTGCCTCTTTAGTCCCACCTCCCAATGCTTCTCCATGCATCCTTCCTGCAGGCTTATACCACCCATCTAGCCCCGACCAACCCCACCCCTCTAGGTGCTCAGAAGATTCATCTCCAGCACAGGACCACAGCTGTCTGGGTTGTTTGTGGAGCACGCGGGGATGGGGGTGGGGGAGGGGGCAGGAGGGCGGCGAGCTAGAGTCCAGGCTGCCTAGAAGAGCAAGAGCTGGGACAGTCGGGCCTACCTGCCTTTCTGCACCTTACCCTGTCCGCAGATGGCGCTGCAGGGGGAAGAGCTACGGTCCCTGCGGGAGGAGCTGCAAAGGCAGAAGGAACTGCGGGCGCATAAGGATGCCAAGGAGGTCTTAAGCGGCGCCCTCTCGGATCGGGACGAGGCCGTGAACAAGTGAGCATCTGCCACCATCCACCACCGCCCCAGGGGGGGCGGGCTACAGGCCCCCAAGACACTCTGGCCTTTCTGGGTTTCGGATTCCCTCACGCGAGTGCTATAATTGTCCCCACTCCGCCGCAAGGGCCCTCTAACCTCCCTGGTTTCGGTATTAGAGGCCTCACTCCCGCCTGGGTCCAGGAGCCCCCAACCACCCCTGTTCGCTGAGGCCCCAGCGCCCTCGGACCTGCTCTCTGCCCCTCTCCCTTGCAGGTCCCTGGAACTGTCCCTGGAGCTCAGCCGCGTTTCTCTGGAGCGGGACTCCCTCTCCCGGGAGCTGCTTCGCACCATCCGCCAGAAGGTGGCGCTAACGCAAGAGCTGGAGGCCTGGCAGGTGAGGGGCGGGGCCGGCGGGGCCGGCGGGGCAGGGCGGGGCCGACGGGGCAGGGCGGGGCCGACAGGGGCGGTGCCGAACGCTGACCCGACCCGCCGGCCCGGCCGCCCTGCCCGCAGGACGACATGCAGGTGGTCATCGGACAGCAGCTGCTATCACAACGCCAGAAAGAGCTGAGTGTGGCTGGATCCGCCCCGAGCCGCGCCCCGCCGCGCTTCTCGCTGCGCCTGGGCCCTGGGCCCGCCGGCGGCTTCTTCAGCAACCTCTTCCGAAGGACCTGAGCACCCGGTCAAGGGGGCCACCTTTGCCCTCTTTGGCTCACTTTCCTCTTCTGGCCAACGGAGCGACGGGCCCCGACTGTCTGCCAAAGGCGGCTGGTGCCCTCTCCACCCCGAGAGGCTGGGCAAGGGCTCACCGGAAGCAGGGGCCAGCTTTGGGGGCCAGGGACCCCAGGTGGGTGGCAGGGGCAGGTGTGGCAGAGCTGTTTTTCAAATCTATATAGGTCTATCTTTTCCAGGGACTAGGCCCCCTGGTCCCCAGCATACTCCAGGACAGGGGTGAGGGTAGGTATTTATGTATTAAGATCAGACAGAGTAATATATAAATCATTGCACCGACTTGGCCTCCATTCTTGGGAAAAAAGCACATGAAAAAAAAAAGCCCAAAATTTTATTAGTATAAAAAAAAGAAAAAAACAAACCACTCCAAACCCCTGAGATGGAGGTGGGGGTGTTGCTGGAGGTCAGAAGGACAGGGAGAAAGCTCGGTAGCCCAGATTGGTAAAGACATCCACCCTGCAGCTGTTGCCTGCGGCTGTCAGGACCTAGAGGCAAGAGGGGAGTGACTGACCTGTCCACACACCCTGGCCTCCCAGGATCCCCACTGCCCCTTGCTGAACCCACCTTGCACTCAGGGGCTGCTGGTTGCTGGTTGAGGCTGAGGCTTAGCAGCCCTGGGGAGGAGCCAGGCACCTGGGCCTTGAGCTCCCCGCTCAGCTGCCACTGATTGACACAGCGACCCTGTCCAGCTGATAGAATCTGTGGAAGACAAGGAGGGGTCTCAGGGTTCAGGGCTGCAGGGGGAGTGGGACAGGGCTGGCAGAAGCAAGACAGAGGGCCTCACCAGGTCCTGGTAGAAGGTAACGTGTTTCTGTGGTGCCCGCATGGGGAAGATGGTGGTGGGTGTGGAGGATCGAAGGTGCCAGAGGGTTAGTGCTGGGCCACCTCCACAGACCTGGGCAGAAAGGTGGGGGTCCCCAGCCGCCGTGAACCACAGGCCCTCATCTGGACAGGGCCCGGAGCTGCCACCCCATCCTGCACTCTGCCCAGCTCACCATCCAGTCGGAGTCAGTTGCCAAACATCCAATCCAGCGCCCATTGTGGGGCCTCGAGCACTCCTGGGAGGGAGGAGAATAGAGGAGGAGGTGAAGACACAGGAGATGCCCAGGAAGGAAGAAGGACAGAGCATGGGGTGCGCCCTCACCTCGTGCTTGTAGACCTCAATCGTCTGGACCTCCTTGGCCGTGCGGAGGTCTGTAGGGGAAGAACCATAAAAGGTACCCTCCTTGCCCCAGCCTCCCTTACCACCATCTTTCTCTCCCATCAGACATTCCCTTACCCCAAAGCCGCACGGCCCCATCCTCGCCACCTGACAGCACCTCGGGGCTCCGCTCCCGCAGTGCCAGGCAGTGGATATAGTCCGTGTGGCCCCAGAGGGCCCGCTGCAGGGAGAAGGGCAGTGTCAGGACAAGATCCAGGAAGGATGCTGCTGCCCCGCTCCCCCACCCCACCCCTGCCACTCCAGTTCCACAGCCCTCTCACCGTGAAGGTCCCCGTCTCAAGGTCCATCGTATGCAGCTGACAGTCTCCCCCCGCCAGGATGAGGGAATTCTCCTGCAGAAGAAGGCAGGATGGGGTCAGAAGAGAATGTCAAGTCAGAACAGGGAGAGGGGAAGGATTAAAATTTGGGCCCAAAACAGGGCAGGGCAGAGCCCCGATTAAAAAGGGCTCAAACCTTGGGGACGAGAAGCAAAGCATTGATCTCAGGTACTTCCAGACTGGTCCTGGGGGAGGGAAAGCAGAGTCAGCTCTTGTGAGGCAGTACCTTCACCCCCACATGCCCTCTGCCCACATGGGCCTGGCTCACCTGTATGGGGGCTGACGACGCCACAGCTCCTTACAGCCCTTCATGGAGGAAAACACTGGGTGACCTCAAAGGTTCTCTCTGGGTCTGGGCACCTCACCCTTCCCCCAGCTCCACACTCACCTTCTTAAGGATCTCTGCCCAAAGCCAGGCCTTCACCTCCCCATCCCCAGCACTGAGCAGATGTCGATCAGTGGAGACCATGCTGTAGACGGGTCCATCGTGGGCTAAATGGAAGTACAGAACCTGAGTGACCCCGTCCTGCTCCTCTCGTCCACCCGGGGGTTCCCTAAGCTGGCCTCAATGACTGCACCCACCTTGGAAGGTCACCATGGGCTTCTTACTTTCCTCTTTGGCCTCAGAGCTCAAAGCAGCAGACAAGCTGAAAAGAGAGGGCCCTGAGAGTCAGAAGCAGGGGGCATCAGCCCCAGGAGGACCAAGTGCCAGAGCTAATGGATGGTGGGGAGCAGGGGCAAGGGTACCTAAAGATGGCTATCTGCCCGTAATTGTTGCCAGCTGCCAGGAACTTCCCACAGGGTGAGACATTCTGGGAGAAAATGATCATGTGCAGCCGCTGCAGGGCCTGAAATACTTCCATCTGTGGAGAGAGGCTGGATGAAGGCTGTCTGGGGCGTCTGGGACCCCTGATCCACACACTCCTTCCTGATTCCTCTGCTGCAGTCCGGCCTCCCACCGCACTGACTTCTCAGTTCTCCTTTTTATAGCCCACCAAGAAGGCACCTGTCCATATAGTCCCAGGGGTGGCTCGAAGAAGGAGGTGAGAAAGGGGAGAGTTGAGGCTTGATGCCTAGTGGAACTTTTGACCAAGGACTCAGCCTCTCCTCCAGGTTTCCTCAAATGTCAAAAGGAGCTCACGGGAAAAAAAAAAAAAAAAAAAAAAGGAGCTCACGGGAGATTTTGTCACGATTGGATGAACTACTGTATATAAAAAGCTTCGCACAGGACTGCCTCGGAGAAACCGCTTAAAGAGTGGCTCTATTACTCCAATACAGAAAAACGTACTGACTCCTAATCCGTATCCTGACTTTCATGTTAGGCCCCTGAAGTATTTCTGGGTTATTCTCCCTCCCTCGGGTCAGAATCCGAGTCCCACCAACAGCCCACGCAAAACAGGTCTTGAGGGCACGACTCCTTGTCGGCCCCTTCGGAGCCGGGCATGGACTACAAACCCCAGAAGGCATCGCGCATCGCGCCCCCCTCACCTGACCCAGAGGCACCGCTTGCGGCATGGCTCGCTCCATCTCGAGAAATAAAAGTCCCAGAGTGCTCCGCGCGCGACGAAGCCTCACGAGGCCGGAAGTGCTGGCGAGCGCCTCCTTTTCGCGGCGCGTCACCTACCCAACACCGCTGGCCGGCCCAGCGTGAAGGCGGCCGCCGCGTAACCCGAGTCCCAGGAGCGGAGGTGACCACCGAGAAGGTCCCAACACTAAGTGGCGCCCTCCTCAACGCCACTACGCCACGTCCCCTCCCCTACCCCGCTAAACCGACCCGCCTTCCAGTCGCGTGCCGTCCGTCTTCCGCGCCTGCGTGGAACCGGCCGCGCGCGCGCCTAAAGCCACGCCCCACGCGTTGGCCACGCCCTCGGAGGCTCCGCCCCTGTCGCCCGGATCCCACCCCTCTGCTCGCAGGACCCCGAACCCCAATGATCCTGCAGCAACCCCTGGAGCGAGGCCCCCAGGGTCGGGCCCAGCGCGACCCGCGGGCCGTCTCAGGGGCGTCCCGAGGCCTGGACGCGAGGTGTGTGTGGGGGCCCTAGAGGGGGCCTGGCCCAGGGGCCCAGGAGCTTTGGCTGGGCCCTCAGGGCTGGTCTGCAGGGTGACACGCGGTGGGGTTTATCGGCAGGGCTTGGGCATGAGCTAAGACAGGGTTGCAGACTGGGGACAGACTCCGAGGCAGGTTTCTGGATGGTCTGGGAGAGGGGGTGACTTAGGCATCAGCTGAGACAGGGTTGGGCTGGGGGCTCCTGGCTGACGCTGCAGGCTTAGTTGGGCAGATCCTGGGGATGGGTACAAGAGGGTGGGGTGCTCCTGGCTCTCTTTTCTTCCCAGCTCCCCTCTCCGAGGAGCTGTGCCCATGAGCACCAAGCGTCGCCTGGAGGAGGAGCAGTGAGTTTGGGGGTAGGGAGGGACTCCCAACAAGCCCTCTGTCACCTCAGGTCTCCATCAGACTACCTCTCCTCTGAATATCCCAGCCTGCCTGCCTCCCCGTCTCTCCCCAGGGAGCCCCTGCGCAAGCAGTTCCTGTCTGAGGAGAACATGGTCACCCACTTCTCTCGACTCAGCCTGCACAATGACCACCCTTACTGCAGCCCCCCCATGGCTTTCCCCCCAGCTCTGCCCCCACTCAGGTAGGCACCATCCACAATCCACTAGCTGGGCCTTCTGGAGGATCATACCCAATCCTCAGAGCCAGTCTCCAGGCTCTGCCTCATCTTGCTATTTTTAGCTTCTAGCCAACCTCTGTTGTTTCCCTACTTGGCTCCTTGGAAGGTGCCAGCAGTCCAGGAGCCCCTGGGGACCTGTACCAGGTGGGGTGTGGCTCTGCCAGGCCAGCCTCAGCCCTGTGCCGTGACTGTCATTTCCTCTTCCAGAAGCCCTTGCTCTGAGCTGCTTCTCTGGCGCTACCCTGGGAACCTGATCCCTGAGGCGCTCCGGTTGCTGAGGCTGGGGGACACCCCCACCCCCCACTACCCTGCAACCCCAGCTGGGGACATTATGGAGCTCTGAGTGCTGGGGGGCAGTGCCCCTGACCACCTTCCTTCTTCCCCACAACAGGGGAGGCCAGCACTCCCACAAAGGGACCAGCTGCCCTGCTTTTCCTCCAGACCAGGCCTCTGGGCACCAGGACCTTCCCCCAACAGAGGACACTGAGCCCCACGGAGCCCTGGGGTGGGAGGGGCAGGAGCATGGGAAGGGAGCCGTGCCCTCCCCAGAGAACTGAATAAAGATTGCTGAGCAAATGAAGGCTTCAGTGTGGAACCCAGGGCCTTTGGGAAAGGGAGGGCAGGGCAGGGGTGCTGGATGCTGGGGTTTCTCCTCAAGATCTTCCCTGGAAAACGGTCAGGGCACGGCCAGGTCCTGGCAGGCTGGGCTCAGGCATTGAGAATGTGTGAGTCAGAGCCTCACCCCCACCCCCGCGGCTGACTCACTCCTCCCTCCAGCTCTGGGAAGTCAGGCTGGGATCATGCCACTCTCCAAACCATTTAAAGTTAAAGATTCTTTTATTAATAAATTCTCTCCCCCTCCAAACTTTCTTCCCAAAATAAATATCTCCCCCATTTTGGGGGTTGGAGGGGCAGTGTCTTAGGGCCAGCCCTGCTAGAGGGCCAGCCCCCTAGTGTTAGGAACAGGTCCCTAGCCCCCCAGGCTGAGACCCCGTGGTGGAATTTCAGTACATCTGAGTGGGTGGGTCCTGATGTTGTGTCTGTCCCTCAGGTCAGCCTGGCCCCCAGGCCATAGTGGGGGTGGGGGGACCCTTGTGCAAATGCTGTGGTTCCTTAGTGTCAGCTGTCTGGCATGAGCCAGCCACGGTCTCCTTTTCTATTTTGGAGCCAGAGTCAGGGCAGTCAGACACCTTGGAAGGCCCTTCTGAAGCCTGGACCCAGGCCTCAGAGAGGTGATTCACTGTCCCCCATCCCTCCACACCCCTGTGGTTGGAGCAGCCTGGCTCTGGCTGTGTCTGGGAGGCTGGGGCTGGCTCCAGAATGAATGAATGAATGATGAGTGGGCACAGCCTCCTGCTGGCAGGGGGCGCTCACTGTCACTGGATCAGCGCCACGCCAGGACAGCCCTCCCCGCCGGTCTCCTCGATGGGGGCTGCAAGATAAGAAGAGGGGCATCAGGAGCGGGGGAGATGTTGAGGAATGATGGGGGGCCGTCGGGCGGGCGGGGGCACACTTACTGGTAAACTTTTCTCTCCTGCGGCACCGTCTCCAGACCAGGAATCCGGAAAGCAGTCCCAAAACGAGGGCCAGGCTCAGGGCACCCCCCAGGATGGGCCACAGCAGCCTGAAGGAGGCTGGAGGGGCCGCAGCGCCTGGGGGCGGGACTCCAAGTCAGACCTCGCCCCTCTAGGGACCAGCCCCGCCCCCTAGATCGGAGCCTTAAGCCTTTCCTCCACCGTGGTCCCTACCTCAGTCAGAGCCCCTTCCTCACTCCAGCCTCTCCCGATTAATTCCACAGATCTGCTCCCCTCTCCACCCAGCAACCCTCTCCCCCAGTCTGGGGTCCGCTTGCCTCTGGCCCCGCCCCCACTCACAGCCCAGGCAGAAGTCGCTGTGTGGTCGCGTGGGGCACGATGCGCAGTCCATGCACTTGTCTAGGTCCGCGCTCCAGGAACTGCCGCGAGAGCAGGGGGTGGTGCCTGGGGAGGGGGCCGCGAGTCAGAGGCGGGGGGCGGGGTACGGCTATTTTGGGGGCTGAGGTCAGGGTCGGCCGGCTCGAATAACGTGAGTCACCGGCGCCCTCCCTCCACATTCCTCACAGGTGACCGCACGGCCCGACCGGGACACGGCAGCGCGGGGGAGAGGGGGGCGTAGTGCGGGACGCTGGGGGGAGGGGGTCAGGTCCCCATAACAGCCCCCCCGCCGCCGCCGGCGGGTGACTCATTCCTGGGCACCGGGCCCGACCCCGGTCCCTCCCCCCGCATAGCTGGGCACTGAAGTCACCGGATGGAAGGGGGCACCCCACATGGTATGGGGGGCACAGACCTCCGTGCCTCTCAACACCCCCCCCCAACTCTTCGGTCAAGGGGGGTGGGCAGACCCGGTATTGATCAGGCTGGGGGCGTGCCACCTTACCGGACGGGACATCCCTCCCTCAAACTTTTTTTCTCTCTCCACTTCCGAGTCCAGACTCAGGACCGAAGCCTCCCCCGCCCCCCAAGTTGGACAGGCGGGAAACTGAGGCCCGGACTACGGATGAAGCTGGGAGCGAGATGGGACCTCTCCTGGCCAGGGAGCGCGGTGTCTGGAGACCACCTGACCCCGGATCCCCATGTCCGCCTAGTCCCCCCAGTTCTGCCCCCTCCTCTAGGCCCCCAATGACGGCTCCCCGATCCCGGACCTGGGATTCCCCCATCTCCCACGCCCTCCCGCCCAGCCCGGGCCGGGCATACCTGGCACTCGCTCCCCGGCCGCGGCGCGCAGCAGCGCCAGCCCGAGCCCCAGCACGAGGAGCCGCGGCAGCGGGCGTAGCGGGCCGGGAGACATGGTGCTCGTCGGGCGGCGGCTGCAGTCTGCGCTGGCCACCCGCGTACCGGGGCAGACAGCAGCGGCCCCGCCCCCGCCTTCCGGGGCGGATCCCTAGCCTCTGCCCGCCCCGCGATCCACCCCTAGACGCCGGGTCCCGCCCGGACCTCTAAGTTCAGTCATTCGCTCAACAAACGCTGTCTCTGTGTGGGAGCGGCCAGATCGCCAAAGGGATGCAGATCTGGCCCTGCCTTCTCGGTGCGGAAGCCCAGGAGGTGCGTGTTGGGCGAGAGGGCAGATCTGACACGAAACAACCCAGCACAGAGAAAGCTGCTTTCTTAAGGGCCCCGAGGGTATGATAATAACAATACAACAAAAATAATAATACTGTGCCCTTTAATTTCTACCTTAGGACATAGTTACATAGTAAAATGTGGGCTTGTTGTCTCCATTTTTCATAGTAAAATGAGGCTCGGGAAGGTTAGGTGAGTTCTGGAGTCGAGCCCCAAGCTCTGTTCGGCCCCATACCCTGCGCCTTGACCCACTGCCTGCCGGACTTCAGCCACCTGATGCCCTGCACCCGGGCCAGATGGGGGAGCAGCGGCTCCAGGCTCGAGCGCCCCCCACTGACGAGGTTGGGATTCGCGCGTCCGCCGCGGTCTGGACTGGGGTCTCTGCCCCTCCCCTGGGCGGTGGTCCGGTGACGTCATTGCCTCTTTAAGACCCCCGCCTCCGCCCCCGTCCCAGCACTCCGCCTGCTACTCCGAATCTTTGTGGACTCCTTCGCAGGTGAGCCTGGGGGAAGTGTGCGTGTCGTGGGGGAGGGGGTAGATGCCTCGAAGATGGGGGGGCAGGGGGAGTGGCGGAGTTGGGTTGGGGTGCGCGTGAAGAACCTGAACTGATTGGGCGGCAGTCACCCAGGGCCAGGAGCCCCTGGGCGGGGGGCTGCACCAAAGCCCTAATGAGGTCCTTTGGCATATGGGTTAAACGCCCCTCCCCCCAGCCCGGGGACAAAGGCACCGAAACCCAGGCGCCCCTCCCCCACCTGCGCTTCCCTCTGGGGCGGGGCTCCCCTCCCCCTCACCTGCGGGAGCGGACCCTGCAGCTAGAGTCGCCATTAGAACCCTCCAGGGTGCGCGGCTTCCAGGCCGGGGGGCTGAGGACACCCTCCTTCGGGCCAGACTCAGAAGGGAAATAGGGATCGAGAGCGGGAGGGGACGCCCTCGAATGAGCCGAGACTGTAGTGCGTGGAAAGGGAAGGGGTCGAGAGCAGGGACACACTTGTAAGGGAGAGGTGCCGGGTGCCTAGTCTGGCATGGCCCCGGCCCTAACCCGGCCAGAGTCCTGGAGGGCTGACACTGGGCTTGGGATTAGCGCTGTACGGCCCGCCGCGTCCTATCTCCCCCCAGGTCATGAGTTCGGTCCGGGTTATGGGTGAGTGCAAATGAGTGGAGAGTCTGCCCTCTGGCCACCCTGGTGGGGCCGGTGCTAAGTTTAGGTCCGAGCCGTGCGCGGGGACTTTGGGCAATGGAGAGCCACAACGGGACCCTGAACAGAAGGGATCCCCCGCGGCGACCTCCAACACGAAGTGGGATGTGAGGGGGCCAGGGCTGCCCCAGAGGAGATGTTTCACTGGACAGACCCCAAGGGTGGTAACTTCTTTTAGGGAAGTTGTGTCCTGAGAGGATGGCATTTGGGGCAAGAATACACACAAAAAATGTCACCAACCTTGGGGGTCTGCTCTGTGGCCCCCCTAGGGGAGGGCAGAAGGGCAGGAACCGGGGAGGCAGCCGGTGGCCTTGGGAAAGGAAGTGCTTTGGGGTGGGAGGGCTGTTTTTGTTTTTGTTTCCCTCCATCTCTCCTGCCCATCCAGGGTCTGACTGGGTGGGGTTGGTTTGAGCCAGGCAGTGGCAGGCAAGGCCAGGGCTGACTGGCCACCATGTACACAAGATCTTAAGATCAAACTGGCAACCGCCTGTTTGGGGTACAGAACCAAGATGGGGTGAAGGGTTTGGACATTTATGTTAGGTGCTGGGAGGAAACTTGGATCTCTATTCTTGGTGTTAAAACTAAGTTTTAAGCCTGAAACTCACGGCTAGAGCAAACCTACCACCCATTAACCCTGTGGAAACCACCAAAAAACTGCATTCTGTTGTTTCATCCCTTTTGCCCCTTTGTACCCAAAGTAGCTGAAGCCATGGGCAAGCATGTGCATAGGCTTTATATTTCATTTGCACTCAAAACAACTAGGACTGGGTTGCTTACTTTTTCACTCTTATAAACAAAAAAATACTAAAGCATTAAATGCTCATTTTGCCCATGAGAAAATGAGGCTCAGGGAGCATGCCTTGCCCATGTTACAGGGCACGGTGTCCTGATTCCCAGGGTTCATACTCTTGGTGTCCTGTGTGGTGGCCATGGCATGTGGCATGGGGGTTAGCATTCATTGGGAACCAGGGGCTGGGCCAGCTGATCTTAACATTACTCTGCTTCTGTCCCACAGTGCAGCTCCTCAACCTCAACCTCGCCATGGCCTCCACTGGTCTGCAGATCCTGGGGATCGTCCTGACGCTGCTTGGCTGGGTGAATGCCCTGGTGTCCTGCGCCCTGCCCCTGTGGAAGGTGACTGCCTTCATCGGCAACAGCATTGTGGTGGCCCAGGTGGTGTGGGAGGGGCTGTGGATGTCCTGCGTGGTGCAGAGCACCGGCCAGATGCAGTGCAAGGTGTACGACTCGCTGCTGGCGCTGCCCCAGGACCTGCAGGCTGCCCGAGCCCTCTGTGTCATCACTCTCCTAGTGGTCCTGCTCGGCCTGCTGGTCTACCTCGCAGGGGCCAAGTGCACCACCTGTGTGGAGGACAAGGACTCCAAGGCCCGTCTGGTGCTCATCTCTGGGATCATCTTTGTCATCTCAGGAGTCCTGACCCTGATCCCCGTGTGTTGGACGGCCCACACCATCATCCAGGACTTCTACAACCCCCTGGTGGCCGAGGCCCAAAAGCGGGAGCTGGGAGCCTCCCTCTACCTGGGCTGGGCAGCTTCTGGCCTTTTGTTGCTGGGTGGGGGGCTACTGTGCTGCACCTGCCCCTCTGGGGGGTCCCGGGGCTCCAGCCATTATATGGCCCGATACTCGGCATCAGCCCCGCATACTGCCTCTCGGGGTCCCTCTGAGTACCCCACTAAGAATTACGTGTAACTTGGGAAGGGGAGCGGGGGCTCCCTTGATAGTGGAGCCTAACCCTCTGACCTGGAGCCATGGCAATGGTGATCCATGACAGCTTTGGTGTTGTTTTTGCTTTCTATTGGGGGGGGGCGGTGGTTAATCCATTTGATAACCCACCTGGGCTCTGCTACTGGCGTTCCTCACCTTTGAATGATGGAGCCAAAGAGGTGATGCTTCAGAGTTTCTGGATCTTTCTTCACCCTAGACACCCCCATCTTAGAGACCAACCTGGAGCTTTGGGCCCCATGTGAAGGGTGCTTGCTGTCCAGGTGCTTTCATCCTGTCCTCGAGAGTTCCTGCTGATGTTGTGGGTAGGGCCTCCCTAGGCCTGCAGGGACAAGCCTTCCCTTGCTGGTCAGGCCTCTGGAACCCCCAGGGGCTTTTGAGCCACATGTAGCCTCTAGAGGAGCAGGTGATAAGTCACCAAAGACCCACCCACCTCCGAGTCTTCTGACCTCTGGCTCCTCCATCCTGAGTCATGTCCCCCCTGTGCTGACCCCTGACCCTCCCATCCCCAGCCCCTGTGCACTTCTGCCATATCCTGCCCACACTCACCAGTTTTTACTAAATAAAGCACGTTTTGTTTGGTTACTTGCCTTTGGTGTTGCTGGGGGTCTGCTGAGTGCCAGCCTGGCAGGAGGAGGTGGGCACAGCTCACTCACCTCCCGTGTTGCCCCCGTGCCTTGCGTGGCCTGAGTGAGGTTACCCACTGGGCAGAACCTGGAGCAGGCCTTGGCCTGACAAACCCAGGAGAGGCCATCAGGTCTTCCCGGCCCAACCACAGATCAAAGGAGCCGAGTTACAAATGGTCTATTTATTCCCTACTCAAAGGTGGGGGTGAGGGGGGAGATGATGGGCAGGGCCTCTGGGCCTGGAGGAGAGTGGCTGCTCCCAGAAGACCTGTCCTGGGCCTCTGGATGCTGGTAGTGGCCAGGTCGGAAGGGACCAACTCCAGGCCAGGGAGGGCATAAGAGCTACTGCCCTTTGGGTGAGGCCCAGGTTCTGGGGGCAGGGGAGGGCTCAGAGGAAGAGGAGGGCCAGCTTGAAGAAGAAGAGAGCAGAAGAGAGAAAATTGGGAGAAGCAGGGGCAGGCCAGGGCACCCTGCCTGGATGGAGGTGGGGACCCCACTGAGGAGGGTCTAGACTCAAGTCAGGCCCACTGAGACTAGCCCTGCAGCCGGGCTGGGCTCCAGCATCTGGAAAGTGGGTTTCACCTGGGGGAGGGATTGACAGTAGAAGGCAAGGGTTAGGGCAGGGCATCCAGCACAAGGTCAAGGTTCTAAGCAGCAAGCTTCCATGGACATACACCTCACACGTAGTCTCTCTTGTCCAGCCCAGATGCACCCGAGCGGGAGGGGATAGAGTAGCCCAACCTCGGTCCCCGGGGCCGGTCGATCTGGGGCGGGGGGCATGTGCAGCAGAGGAGGCCCCCGCCCAACATAAGCAGGGCAGACGCCGCCCAGCCCAGGTAGAGAGAGGCTCCCAGCTCCCGCTTGAGGGCCTCAGCCACCAGGGGGTTGTAGAAGTCCTGGATGATGGCGTGGGCGGTCCAGCACACAGGGATGAGCACCAGGATGCCTGAGAGGAGGAGGATGACCCCTGCAGTGAGCACAATGCGAGCCTTGGCGCCTTCATCCTCCACACAGGTGGTACACTGTGCACCCGTGATGGCCACCAGCAGGCCAAGCAGGGCCAGCAAGAGGGCGATAACGCAGAGGGCTCGGGCAGCCTGCAGGTCCTGGGGCAGCGCCAGCAGCGAGTCGTACACCTTGCACTGCATCTGGCCGGTGCTCTGCACCACACAGGACATCCACAGCCCCTCCCACACCACCTGGGCCACCACAATGCTGTTGCCGATGAAGGCGGTCACCTTCCACAGGGGCAGGGCGCAGGACACCAGGGTCCCCAGCCAGCCCAGCACAGCCAGGGTCATGCCCAGGAGTTCAAGAGCAGTCGAAGCCATCTGTCCCCTCAGTTAGGTCTTCCCAACTCTAGGAGGCCTGGTTGATTTGCAGGAGTGGGTCCGATGCTGCGGAGCGTAAGTCAGCGTCCTCTGACCAAGACAGTCCTCACATCTGTGAGCCTCTGGCAAGGCACCTCCTCGCTCCGTGCCCCTCACAGATGTGTCTCTGAACCTCCACAAACACAAATCAACCTCAAGTCCTGCTCAGCTGAGCAGCTGGTGTCCCTTCGAGGGGCCTGTCGCCCCTCAGATGCCCAGCGGCTGCTCCTGCCACCCTGCAGTCAGGTCCCACCGCCGCCTGTCTGACCCAGCTTGCACGGACCCTCCCGACCCACCTTCAGGCTGAAGAGAGACGTGTCCCCAGAGTTGGTGCAGGTTCACGCTGAGCGGCTCACCTGGCGGTGCCACCTGGGGACTCTGCCGGCTCCCGGTTGCAGGCGGGGTTTTAAGGCCAAGTCAGGGGAGGAGCAGAGAGGCCGAGACTGGGGAAGCCAGAGTGATGGGAGGAGGCGGGGCTGGGGGTGGGATGCGGGCCTCAGGGTCAGTGCGGGGGTGGGTCATGACCAGGATGGAACAGGGGAAGAAAGAACATCCATGCCATGGGAACCCATGGACAAAGGAATGGGGAGACTGAGGACCGGCTGTGGAGGAAGGAATGGGGGGCAATAAAGGAACTGGCTCAGGACAGAAGTCGGAGGGCATCTTGGGGAGCCTCCTGTCCCCCACCCCCCGCTGCCTCTGCTCTCCCCGACCCCGTGACGCAAACGCACCAGCTTCCCCAGTATCACACACCCCGCCCCTGTCCACCTGCCCGCCAACCAGGGACTCTCTGGAATCCGATCTGTCTCCCGTCTCAGCCCAGTGGCGCTGGCGGCTCCCGAGGGAGGGGCCCCGCCCGCACTGTTCCCCAGCAACAGGTGCCTGGCGCTCAGCTCAGGTGGCATCACCCAGGCAATGGCCTAGAAAACCACCGCCCCCCCACTTCTATATCAGCTCAGGTGCGCCATCCCCACCCCTGCTGCTGAAACTGGGGGCTGAGCTGAGGGTGTCTGGGGGCCGGGGACAAAGAGCCCATTGTGCAGGTGGGGGAGGGGGAAGGGGGAGAGTAGCAGGGGCACGAGCCCTCCGTGGGGGTGCAGCCCCAGCACCCAACTCTGCTCCTCGGGGAGTGGGACACCACAGAGGAGGGCGTCCCTGAGCCCTGCCCCCCAGTCCTCAGGAAAGACACCCCTCCTGAAGACCCCCTCAGAGCCTGTGACTCCCCTCGTGGGGGCAGCCTGGAAGTCACACAGACCATGGCTCAAATCCTGCCCCCCACCCGGGGCCAGTTCATGGAAGGTCAAGGTCCTTAGCTTCCTTGGGTCAAAGATCCCTTTGAGAAGCACACAAACAGGAGCCCCTCATTTTGGGCGGGCCATGAGCTCCTTCAAGCCCCTACCTGGGTACTAAGAACTGAGGATTATTGTGTGAAAAGGGAGTTGGGGGCTGATGAAAATTCCACTCTCCAGGGTGGTGGGGAGGACCCCCGGGGGAGAGCCTCTCCACCCGCCCTCCTGAGGAAGCTGGAGCTCACCTGGCCTGTGGGGGCAGGGGTGGGAGGCCCCCCAATGCACACCTGGTCACTGCACCACTCTATGACCCTGAGGGAGGGGTGGGGTGCTAGGTGCCTCCTCACCTGCCCAGTGGGGCTTCATTTATAAAGGATTCTAATTTCAAGTGGCTGCATTGCTTCTGGGAATGGGTTTTAGCAATTTTTTGGAAGAGAGGTTTATATCTTCATCAGATTTGCAAAGGGGTGGGTGCCCCAGAAAAGCACAAGAACCCCTCCCCCTAAAATGGAGCAACTGAGGCCAGTACCAGCCAGTGGGTCTGATAGGTGGACTCCAATGATTGGAGCTTTCTCCACACTGGGTGCCTCCCCAGAGAGGGGCAGAGATCAACTGGTATGGGCCGACCTGGTGGCCCCGGCCTGAAGACGGGAGGAGGGTGCTGATGCTAGCTGGCTGGGAACCGGCCAGAGCTCCCTGCTGGCTGTGATGGGCAGGGGCAACCCTGGGCAGGTTGTCCAGCTCATCTAGTGCCCCCTCACGCCCCCAGGCCTCAGATTTCATGGGGGTAGGGGGGTGGTTGAGAAGAAGGGCAAATAGAGGCAAGCCTTCAGTGGGCTCCCTCTGGGGCCATCAGGAATCCAGTCACACAGGTTTGGGCAGGTGTCAGGGAGCCGCAGCCAGCCCGGATCTCTGGAGGGCCCACCGACCCGCACAAAAGGCCTCCCATCCTGGGCAGCCTCAGCCCAGGGCCTTTTCCCTCCCCAGGCCTGGAGACAGTCTGCCTCTTGCTTTGGGCATAAGGTCACCAACTCATCCTGATTTGCCTGGTACATTCCTGGTTTGAGCACTGAGTCCTGTGTAGGGGGGTGGCGGGGGACGGGGACAGTTGGTCAACCTGCAATTGGGCCTTGCTTTAAGGGCCCACCAGTTCCACGGGCAGCTCCAACCCCCTCCCCTCAACGTTGTGATGGGGCCTGGTGTGGGCACTACACACACCAGGTAAACGTGGTGCCCAGAGATGGCACTAAGAGGACCCTAAACTTCTTAGATCCCATTTCCTCTTCGGCCTGACATGTCTACACTCTACCCCTGCACTGCCACACGGGAGGTAAGCGCTCAGAGGAAGAAGACACCCCTCTCGCCGCCGCCCCCAGAGACCAATCCCAGCCAGACCTGCCTCCGGGGGCCAGGCAGCTTCAGCTTCCTCCCACCTGTCTCCCACTTCTCCCCCTCTTGATAAGGCGCCTCCTCCACAGCCTAGACGGAGAGTAAAAGCGGGGACATTTGTCAGAGAACTAGGAGAGGCACACTGTGTGTGGGGGGGGGGATGGGCAGCAGAGGTCAGAGTCCCAGGGCACCTGGGCAGGAATGTACTGCCCACCCTCAGCTCTCAGCCCTCCTTAGGCCACGGCTGGGAGGCCCCAGGCCCTCTCTTAGGTCCTCTGGTCAACCTGGATTCAGCTGGATCTGGGAACCGAAGGGTTAAAGTTGGGGCCTAGGCTGGGCCTGGGACTCGGGCTGGAAGGCTATCAACGGGGAGAGGCCGGGACCCCCACTGTGTAGTTACCATCTCAATGACACTTTACCGAGTCCGCAGGAAGCCCCACCTCATCCGCAGCCTCCTGGGAAAGAGGTGGGGGAGGGGAACCTTCCCCGCTGTACCACTGAGGGAGGAAACCAAGGAAGTGGAGGGGGGCTTGCCCTCCTCACCCCTTCAGGGAGTGACAGAACCGAAACTAACCTTTGTTCTCTCTGGGAGGGCGGAGGGGTGGGAGGCTCAGGTGGGCAGAAGAGACTGGAGCTCAGCTTAGATGGAGGTGAAGTGAGAGGGGGTTAACTCCAATCCTATTGTCCATCTCGCTCCCCTTACAGGAGAACAGGACAAAAGAGGGGAACTGACTGTGGCCACCATGGTGCCAGGAAGGGTATGGAGGTAGCTATGGGGGCTGCACAACAACCCCAAAGGCTGCGTCGCCCGTTTCCCTGGGGAGGCACCTGAGGCCCCGAAGTTGCAGGTAGAAAGCCCCTGGCTCCCGAACCAAAAGGAGCAGAGGAAACACTGACATCCCATAATAATTCTCACGGACTCACGCCCCCATTTTACAGACAAGGGAGCAAGCTCAGAGAGCTAAGGAACTTGGCCAAGAGAACACGTGGGAAACAGGACAAGCCTGATGCAACCCCAGACTGACTTCAAAGCCTCAGGCTCCTTGCCCAGCACCACTGGCTGAGCTTCCTGAGGATAAGCTGGGCCTCCTGGTGCCTCTTTCCCCGAAGGCAGTGCAGCCTGCAGCCCAGCCGGGCCACCCCCCCACCCACCATGTTGAGCCTCCCTCAAGCCATTCTCCCTGCATCCTGTCCTTTCCTCCAGAGCCAGCCATCCCCTCCTCCTCCCACTCCTCGAGGCTGCCTGCGTCACGGGGAAGTCTCTGCACAGAACAGCAACTGGATCTGATTACACGGGAAGCCACCCTCCACCCGGGTTCACTTTCACCGTGTCCATGTCCCCGTCTCAGAAAGCAAAGAGTGTTCTCCACTTGCAGCGCGCAGATCAGTGAACTCGGGGGTCAGACGTGGTGTCAACCCACCCCAGGACCTTGCTGGGCAAGTCACGACTGCCTAATCTCGGGTGTCTCCTGGCTATAAACCAGAGGGAGAAGCCTGCCCTGCTTACCTCCAGGGTTGCAAAAGGCACTGGCTGGGCCGCAAGTGCCCTGCACACCTTAGGTATTATTGTAGGTATTAACTTGGGACAGGAGTATTTCATCAAGAGCACAATGGCAGTTTCACTTGTAAACTGGGGCCGACTCCACTGACTGGGTAACAACTTTATTATCAGTTGTAATTGTCAGCTTACAACCAGCAGCAGTTAGCCATCTGAAGCTCTGAGAGTGCTGTCTTCTTTAGGAGCCCACATTCAGTCTTGTCCTTCCTGTTTACTGTCTGATTCTCAGCTCAGAGCGGGGAGGGCTAGAGGACATAAAGAGCATAGAGGAAGCAGCAAGCCAGCAGGAATGCGAACTCGGCCACAATTCAGCAAAGGGGAAAGTCAGTCTACTTTTTTTCCTGTGCCAGTGAGAGCTTTATCAAGGCACTAGCGCCTTTGGATCCTGCGCGAGTACTCCAAGGGCACCCAAGGCTCAGGTTCAGCAAGGGGTAGGGCCTAACACATGCTTTAGGGAAGCTGAAAGACAGCGTGGCAGGTGGGCCAGCCCCACAAGGGAGAGCACACTGCCTGTATGGATTGGATGGTAGCCCCCAACACTATGTCCAGTCCCAAACCCTGGAACGTGTCAGCGTGGCCTTATTTGAAAAAAGGGTCTTTGCAGGTGTACTTAAGGATCTCAAGATGAGAGCATTCTGGACTAAGGGTGGGCCCTACATCCAATGACAGGTGTCATAAGAGAAAAACAAGAGGGAGATGTGAGACACAGCTACAAAGAAGAAGGTTATATGAAGATGGAGGCAGAGATTGGAGTGATGCAGCCACAAACCAAGAACACCTGGAGCCACCAGAAGCTGCAAGAGTCAAGGAAGGACCCTCCCCTAGAACCTTGGGAGGGAGTATGGCCCTGGGACACCTTGATTTTGGACTTGTGGCTTCCAGAACCAAGAGAGACTAAATTTCTGTTTTAAGCCACCCAGTTTGTGGTGATTTGCTACAGCAGTCTCAGGAAACTCATACACTGCTTTTCTTGCTGGCGGGTCCCAGGCTCTCAGAGGTCCCCCAAGGTCAATTTGGCTTCCTGATACCACTCCTGAGCTGCTGTAGAAGAGCCCATTGAGATAGGACGTCTGCCTGGTTACTTGAGCCCAAGCCACCTGAGTAACAAAGGGAACTTTATTCTGCATTGTACATGCTGGGGAGAAAGGGGGGTGGGGGGTGGTGAAGGGAGGTGGTAAAGATGGGGGGAGAGAACAGGGGCTTCCTCTCATGACTCACCCTGGGAGCTTTCCTGTCTCTTGGGGATGACTTCAGAGCCCTTGCATGTGACACTCCTGTTCCAAGACCCAGTATCGACTGTCCATCAACACCGCTGTTCTCCCCGTGCACCCAGGCCCAAGGGACCCCAGGATCTATTTCAGCTGAAAGTTTGACTTCTTAAGACTTGGAAGGCAGGTTCTGAGTTTCCAAGAAGCCATACAAACTTCAGCAGAGGAAGACCTTAGCGATGGCATCCAAACCCTTTACTGTACAAGGAAAAATGAGACATTTTGCGTACTCTAGTAAAAGTATTTTTAAATTTTGTTTTCATTTCCTCAAGCCGCGTGCTGTGGGCTCCCCAGCCCCACCTGCCCAGATAACCAGCCAGTTTATCAGTACCAGGAATTAGTTACATTCTCAAATGGCCAGGCAAGAGGCTTTCTGTAGGACAGTAGGAAAAATGGAAGAAATGGCCCCAATCTTCAAATGAGCTTATTTTCAGACGTGCTCCTTCCTCCCCCAAAGCTGGGCTGCTCCCGACACGCCCTCCCTCTACCCCAAGCCGAGCTCCGACCCACGCCCTCTGAACCTGCCGGCGGGGAAGGCGGCGAGGCCCATAGCCCCTGAATCCAGGCAGGGCTGCCAACTCACCCTCCCGCAGCCCCTCCGGGGCGGGGAGGGCCGGGCCTTCAGCACGGCGGCGACAGGAAAAAGTGCGGAGGCGGGGGCGGCAGTGGCAGCGGCGGGGGAAAGGCGGGCAGCGGCCAGGGGTCGCGCGGCGCAGGCGGCGCCGGCAGGTTGAAAGGCGAGGGCCGCGCGGGTAGCGGCGGCAGCGGCTGCGGGGGCGGCTCGGCGTTGAGTGGCGGGCGGCCGCGCGCGCCCACAGGCCCGGGCGTGGCGGCGACCGCGGTCTCGGGCAGCGGCGGCAACGGCAGGTGCGCGGGCGGCGGCGCGGGCGCGGGGAGGCGCGGCAGGTCCTGCAGGGCGAGCGCGGCGGCGGGCGGCGCGGAAGCCCAGGCCTCCGGCGGCAGGTCGGGCAGCGCCACGTGGGCGCCGGGGCCCCAGGGCGCCAGCGGCTCGGGACGCAGTGGGAGCGCGGGCAGCGGCGGCAGCTCGGCCAGGGCGAGCGCCGAGGGAGGCGGCGGCGGCGCGGGGCTCAGGCCGGGCGGCAGTCCGGGCAGCGGCGGGTGCGGCAGGGACGGAGCAGGCGGTGGGGTCAGGGATAGAGACGCACGGGCCCGGCCTAACCGCGAGTGGACGCGGGCGCGGGCCAGCCGCGGATGCGAGCGAGAGCGAGGAAGCCGGGCCGCCAGCTTGGCCACCACCGCCGCGCCAGGGCCCCGCGCGCACAGCCCGTGGAGGCCTTGTTTCTCCAGCAGGGGGCCACGCGCCGCGCTGCGAGAGGCCCAGCCAATCGGAGCCGTGAGCCACCGCGCTCCAGCCAATCAAAGGCCAATGCGCCGGCGACCTGTGCGTTTCTCCCGCCGGCTGGCACGAGCTGTCACTGGCAGCCAATCAGAGGCAGCAGCGCTCTCTGTCCAGGTCTTCTTCCCGCCCCTCCCTCAGTTCCAGCCAATCATAGTATTCCGAGGTGTCGCAGGCTCCACCCCTCACCATCCCTGAGGCCAGGCGCTGCGTGTGCAGTGGGCGCCCCCAACTGGCCTGAGGGTCCACTTAGCCGCGCAGCCCCTTCTACAGCCCCGCCCGCCCTCCCTACGACAGCCAATGAGGAGAGTGTATGGATCTCTTTTTTTGGGGGGTTTGCCCTTAGGGATTCCGGAGTGATGCTCCTGGTGTTAGGTCAAGATCTACGCAAATTCCCAATGAATGATCTTACAGAAAAGATGAAACGATATCAATTCAAAAGCAAAGCTTGACGTGCAGCATTTGCGTTAACATTGTTAAGAACGGTTGTAAACAGCACAGATGGGTGACAATCAGGAAAGAATGAGAAATGGTCAATCTATTTAAAATTGGAATATAGAAACCTTTATTAAAACATATTAGAGGGCTTCCCTGGTGGCACAGTGGTTAAGAATCCTCCTGGCAATGCAGGAGACACGGGTTCGAGCCCTGGTGCGGGAAGATCCCACATGTCGCGGAGCAACTAAGCCCGGGCGCCACAACTACTGAGCCTGTGCTCTAGAGCACGCAAGCCACAGCTACCCACAACTACTGAAGCCGGCGCACCTAGAGCCCTTGCTCCGCAACAAGAGAAGCCACCGCAATGAGACGCCGCGCACCGCAACAAAGAGTAGCACCCGCTCGCGGCAACTAGAGAAAGCCCGGATGCAACAATGAATACCCAGCGCGGCCAAAAATAAAATAAATAAATTTTAAAAAAACAAAACAATATTAGAACATTTCTCAGTGGGTTAGAAAGGATATCATCCACTGCCCTCACTGAGACAGTCTGCTCTGTGGCCCCTGTGCCCAAATGCTGCTCTTAATCCTGTTCTCCAGTAAAGAGACGATGTGGTTTATTCCACACCTCAGGTCAGAGAAACACAAGATGACTTTTTTTTTTTTTAAAGAAATGACAAAAAAAAAAAGAAATGACATCCAGGATTTATTTATTTATTTATTTATTTATTTTTAATAAATTTATTTATTTAATTTATTTTTGGCTGTGTTGGGTCTCCATTGCTGCCGACAGGCCCACTCCAGCTGCGGAGAGCAGGGACCACTCTTCGTTGTGGTGCGCGGACCTCCCACCGCTGTGGCCTCTCTTGCTGCGGAGCACGGGCTCCAGGTGTGCGGGCTTCAGCAGTTGCAGCATGTGGGCTCAGCAGTTGTGGCTCACAGGCTCCAGAGCACAGGCTCAGCAGCTGTGGCGCACGGGCCTAGCCGCTCACAGCATGTGGGATTTTCCAGAACCAGGGCTTGAACCCGTGTCCCCTGCATTGGTAGACGGACTCTCAACCACTGCGCCACCAGGGAAGCCCAAGATGATATTTTTAAAGAATCAATACTTCTGTGAAAAAGCAAAAGTCTATAATGATTCTCAAAAAGAGCAAATTAAATGAGGTAGGCTAAGAGAAATCAGTCTGGAATTCCAATAATGTTTACACAACCTCCTCAAGGTTGATCAACCCAAAACCTTGTGCATACTGCAGTCAGATTTTGGTCTACACCTGTTATCCTAAATCAGGCCACAGAAAGACAAGCTGAGTTCCTCATAGGGTGCCAAATCCCATCAACTCTATTCCGCTGGAATTCTTCAGTTAAGACAAAACTTCACCAGACTGCAAAAGGTGTAGGCTTGGGAAGGCACAGCTCAGAACAGAGGCTCAAAGAGACTGGTTCCGGGACTAGCCAAGCCCTGGGTCAAAGTTCAGAATAGCAGATCAATCCCCAATTGTGCAACCTCCATTCTGGACCCAGCCTAGGGGAGTAATTTGCTTCCACATTTCTGGGTGATTATACTTATAATCATGGGATGAGAAAACAAAGCAATCCAGTAGCACTGATTACCGACATTGGATTAGTAACTGGCTTTTTAAAATGTTTGAAAGTGTTCAGTAATCTGAGATATTAAATGTCTGATTTATTAATTTCCAAGAGGGGCTCATTTCCAAGAGCCCCTTAAGTGATTAGGAAGAAGTTGCTGGTTGGATTTGTACATACATACGCCACCCCCTCACCCTGTTAAGAGATCAAGTAGATTATGTGTGTAATTATTTGAAGTGTCTAAGGGAATTGAATTAATCAGGCTTGTAAAGCATGCTAAATATTTAGGGAGAAGCTGATCTGTCAAATTTATAATCTAATTAAGTATTAATCAAAGAATGTGAAAGTGAGTTTTACATCCAAATTATAAGGTCAATCAATACAATCAGGTCTGGAAGCAAGTATAATGGCTTAAGGAAAATGAGATTTTTAGTTGGATCATTTTAATAAGTTAATTATAAATTAAAACACAAATGACGCACAAGTCCCCTAACTTGGACATGGCTCCATTGCCAGATTGTGACCACGTGATGCCCCCCTCCCCAAGGGCAGGCCTGAGTTCTCACATCTCTCCCATCTGGAGCACAGCCCCTGGCACACAGCTGTGTTGATGTTTGTTGAAGGAATGAATAAGGGGCCCCCAGCTGGCCCCCAACCCAGCCAGTGATCCCCTGCACACAGCACACAGAGGCAAACAGGGAAGCACATTGCCTTCATTGATAGTTCCAGCCCGCAGGAGACCCCAGGCTAGAGGCCAAGCCCGAGGGTCTGGCCAGCCTCGCCTGGCAGACCGGGCTCTGATACAGAGGAGCTCAGGGTGGGCAGTAGACCTGCTCTGGTGCTCAGCATTTCCCAAGAGGGCAGCGGCCTGGGAAGAGTCAGAGCAGGGCCATGGTGATCCCTGGCTGCCTCCTCACCTCCTGGGGGACATGAGTCCTCTCCCTGCCCTGGCCTCTGAGGCCATTCACCCAGCAGACACACACAGGTAGCCTGAGAGCTGGCTATATGTCCCCCCAGAGGGCTGGGGGTGTCCCCCCGTGCAGCCTGGAGGGGCAACGATGGTGGCATGGGATGAGTGGGGGCAGGGGCCCTGCATTCCCTCTCACTTCCATGACCATTTCCCATCAGGCCATTGCTGCCTCGCTTCACCTCAGGGCCCCCTAAGGCACAGAGACAAGCCAAGGCACCCCAGTCACCAGAGGACTTTGCAGTCCTCCTGCCCACCCCAGCTTTACCCCAGGCCCTGGGAGACCCCCACTCACCTAAGGGCCCAGGGCCCAGCTCTGGCCTCAGCTGCCCATAGGGCCCTGGGGGGAGGGGCAGAGGTGAGAACACTGAGTCCCTCCTGTCCCCCTGCTACTCCCTCCACCAGGAGTGCCCTCCCTCCATCTCTGCAGGGCTATAAGGTGGGCTGTACGGCTAGGCCCAGGGCCCAGAGCCCAGTTCTCCACAGCCACCCGACCCCTGATGACCCGTTCCCACACACCCCATTACCTGGCTGGCTCCTGACCTCTGGATTTGCACCTCCGGCCCCATATCTAGGCCTCAAGTTGGCCACCCAGGGCTGGAGGGAGGGCCAGGGAGAGCCCCTCGGGGCCCCGGCCTGACCTGAAGGAGGAGAGCCGGCTTGGGACTCCTGCCCACCAGAGTTGTACATTCAGGATGCCCCAGTCCTTCCAGGGTCTCAGAGCCCCTCACCCACTCGGCCTGGTCCCCGCCACCCTTGCTAGGGTTCCCTCTGCTCCCCCAACGTTTCTTACCATTTCCTCCAGGGGCTGGAGCAGCCACATTGGGGCGCACAACTGCTGCCCCCTCATACCCTGCAAGAGACCCAGCTGACTCCTGCCCCGCCCCGGACATCCCTTCCCCCACCCCCTGCACGGTGTCCCCTGGGTCCAACTCACCATTCCAAAAGCCATCAGCCCCAGGGAACCCTGGAGGAGGAAAAAGAAGGTCAGAGGCAGGAGCAGCCCCTGAGCCCAGAAACCCCCACCCCACCCTACCCAGCAGCCCCAGGCACCTGGCTGTGCTCGGGCCTCAGGGAAGACCCTGGCTCCCAGACCACCATTCCTGTAACCAAAACCTGCAGGAGAGCGCTGGTAGAGGGGCTGGTTGGGTTGGGGTGGGGGCAGCATTGGGGGGGCCAGGGTGACCTGCTCATGGAGAGACAGGGAGGGGCAGACAGACAGACTGACTCAGAGGCAGCCTAGAGAGGACCTCCCACAATCCCCCACCATCATCCAGCTAACCCAGTGGAGCCCACCTTCCGGAAGCCATCCCTCCTTCCCTCTGGGCACTTCCCTTTCTGCCTGCCGAGTCTGTCACTCTGCCCTCACCTGAGACAGGATCCCACCATCTCTGGCCACCACTGTGGTCCAGTGCATAGTACATAATTGCTGGGTGGATAAGGACAGAGACTGACAGACAAGGAGCACTCGCTGTGAGGGGGACACAGCTCATGCCCAAGATGGGGACCCAGGGGCTCACCGACTTTCTGGGGCTTGAGGCCACCACCAAAGCCTGGGGGAGAGGAAACAGGGGTCAGAGATAGCCGGTTTCGCCTCCCTGCTCCTGGGCTGGTGGAGGGGAGGGGAGGGAGAACTCAGGCGAAGGGCCTCCTCACCCAGTTCTGCTCCTGGTCTGTAGCCATTCGGAGGCCGGTACCCTGTGAGGGGAATGAAGATGAGCAGGGAGGACCCAGACTTTCCCGAACTCCTTGGGGGCCCAGTATGGACCTTCCGGACTCTGAGGAGGAAGGGACTCTCCTCATCCACAGGGAATGGAACCAGAAGAAATGAGATAAGAAAGCAGCAAGAGATACCAAGGGTAGACTCAGAGAGGGACTTCCTGGCCTTAAGGTGCCTGAACACCTGAGATGACCCAGGGAACAAGGGAGATGGAGGAATGACCTGATCTGGCATGGGGTGGGGCAGAGAAGGCAGACACACACCTGCTTCCTGAGGTTTCGGCCCCCACTGGATGGCTGGAGTAGGTACTAGAAGGAAAGCCAGGGGACAGGAGTGAGCCCAGGGTGGGGCAGGCGGGGAATGCCACAGACTGCCATGGGGGAAGGGGCTGGGGGAGCTGTCATATTGGGGGTCATATGGGGTCTCAGGGCCAGAGTTCAGGCTTTTCCTCACTGACTTGCTGGAGATCAGGCCTGGGGGATTCTGAGTGGCCCAGCCAGGCCCAGCCCCTCCTGGGACCAGGTTCCCACCAGGGGCCCTCAGGTCCCTCATCCGCACTGACCTGGGAACTTGCCGTTCTGCACTGGGGGAGGGGGCTGGGATTTCAGGCCCCAGCCACCTGCTTTATCAGAAGGGATCCCTGGAGTGGGAGGCCTGGCAAGAAGCCGTGGAGGGACCCCACCACTGCAGGGACCTAGATGGGGAGGAAGGGAGGGGCCAGTGAGCCCAGGCCAGTGCCGCACCCAGGCTGCCCTCCTGGCCTCCACATGGCCAAGCCACCCGCCTGTGGTGGCTTCTAGGGCAGACACACCTTCCAGGGGAGACAGTGGCCAGGCCAGAAAAAGCCCAGCTCCCAAGGGCCACAATCTGCTCTGGGGACAAGGTGACCCAGCCACCTGATGTGGTTCCTGCTATTGCCCACCTCGCCCTCCACCTTCCAGCAATATCCCCCCACTTCCCTCTGTTCCCCGTCCCCTCACCTGGCTGGGCCCCCAGCCCATTGCCATTGCCATATCCTGGAGAGGAAAAGCAGGGATGTGAGGGACAGTATTAGGCAGGGGGGTTCTGGAAGGACAGCAGGAGGAGGTGCAAGACAGGGATGGGGAGGGCTCTGGCTCACCTGGCTTCTGAGGTTTCAAACCCCCTCCCAGACCTGCAGGAGAGACAGAGGCCACCTCAGACCTGACCAGCCCTTCCCCAGAAAGGAGCCCTCTGTCTCCCCTACTGAGGCCACCACTGAGCTCACCTGGAGGGAGCTGCAGCCCATTCCCTGGCATGTATCCTGGGAGGAAGTGTGGGCATGAGGGCAGGGGCTGGGTGGGGGAGACTTCAGAAGGGGCAGAAGGGAGGCAGGGATAGACTCACCTGGCTTTGGAGGGCTCAAGCCCCCTCCCAGGCCTGGGGAGAGACAGACAGAGGCTGAGTGACAGGTGGACCCCACCCTGCCCTTTCTCGTCCTCTTTGCCCAGTGCGCCCTGTGCCCCCTCTTCCCCACCTCCCAGAACTCCAGGGCCTGACCCCGCCCCCCTCACCTGGCTGGGGCCCTTCACCTGGGAAGGCTCCAACTCCCAGCGCATTCCTGTAAACTGGGGAGACAGAGTGGGGGTTATGAGGAAGAATAAAGTGGGGGGAGTAGACAGTTTCTGGGGGTAAGAGAAGTGGGGGGTCCAATTCTGACACCAAGTCCAATTCTGGGGTTTTTCCAACACCACCAAGCAATTCTCAGACACCATCTGGGTGTCCTACAATTTAACTCAAGTTTGACACTGTCTACCTGGAGACAGTATCAGATTCCACAGGTCAAAGGCTCAGACTTCTCCCCCCACCCCCACCCCACATTTCAGGCACCAACTTCTAGTCTAAGTTGTCACCTGTGCTTCTGACCAACTGGTTGTAGATCAGAGATTCCCACCACCCCTCCTTGGGTTTGATTAATTTGCTAGAGCGGCTCACAGAACTCAGGGAAACATTTTACTTACTAGATAATCGATTTATTATAAAAGGATATAACTCAGGAACAGCCAGTTAAAAGAGATGCAAGGGACAAGGCACGTGGGAAGGCACGATGAACCACCCTCCCAGCACTTCCAGGTGTTCACCAGCCCAGAAGCTCTCCAAATCCTGTTCTTTTGGGGTTTTATGGAGGCTTCATTACATAGGCATGATTGACTAAATCATTGACCCATGGAGTGGGACTGAAAGTTCCAACCCTCCAATCACATGGTTGCTTCTCCTGGCAACCAGCCCCCACCCTCAGATGACCTAGGGGCTTTCCAAAAGTCACCTCATTAACATAACAAAAGACATCTCTCCCTCTCCCTCTCCCTCTTCCCTCTTCCCTCTTCCCTCTTCCCTCTTCCCTCTTCCCTCTTCCCTCTTCCCTCTTCCCTCTTCCTCCCTCTCTCTCTCTCTCTCTCTCTCTCTCTCTCTCTCCAGGAAATTCCAAGGCTTTCAGGAGCACAGTACCAGGAATGTGAGGAAGACTAAACATACATATTTCTTCTTATAAATCACAATATCACAGTGTGAGTAGAGAGAAACGGAGGGTTTACCTGACTTCTGAGGCTTCATGGCCTCAGCAATGCCTGGAGAAGAAAGAGATGGGAGCAGGTAAGGGATCCATGACCCCCCTCTGGGCCTCTCCCCCAGAGCCCTGGCATCTGCCCCCATCACCCACTCCTGTACCTGGTCCGTAGCCGATGGGAACCGCAGACCCTGTGGGGATGGGCAGGAGGTGGGGGGGTGGGGAGAGGTTGAGGAACACAGGAGGCCAGAAACTGGGCTTCCCTTTCCTCCCAGTTTAGGGACCAGAAAACTTGGAGCCTCCTCTGCTGCATTCCATTACCAACTCTGCCCTCTCCAAGGAGCCCAGGAGAGGACCCTTAGAACAGAGTATGGGTGGGGACAACCTCGCCCCCTCCTCTCTCCTCCTCGCCCAGCCTCCAGCTTCTCCCAACCCCTCAGTTCTGAGCTGGGGGGCCTGTGAGGGATGGAGGAATAAGCAGGGGGTTGGGGACCCTGGCTAAGTTAGAGGCAAGGATTTGTGGTCCCCCCTACAGAGCCAAGCCAGAACCCTGGAGACTCTCCACCCCCTCTTAATCCTTCACCAATCCTGCCTCTTGAAGGCCTGGGAGGGAGATGGGAGAGAATGCCTAGATGTGGACCACACCCCAGAGCCCACCAGTCTCACCTGGCTGGGCTCCCAGTCCGTTGCTATTCCCAAATCCTGGGGGGACAGATGGAGACGGGTGTGTGAATAGGGGGAGGGAAGATTAGGGTTTGGGGGGAGGTGGAGAGACATGCCCGGGCAAGGCTCACCTGGCTTCTGGGGTCTCACACTGGCTCCGAAGCCTGGTGGAGAGACAGGGGGCAGGTTAGGGCTCCTGGCCCCATCCCTGGGCCTCCCTAGCATCTCCAGGCAGGCCTGCCCCTACCTGCTCCATAGCCATTTTGAGCTGCAGGGCCTGGGGGCCGGAGACGGGCTCTGGGTACAGCCTCTCTGAGGACCCTGCACAAAGCAAGGTCCTTTAGCTCTCCCCCACCACCCCACCCCCAGCCAGGCCCTCGGCCTCCTCCTGGGGTCCAGCCTCCCTGTGGAGCCTGAACGCCATCCCAGCTGCCTGGGTCCCGTCTGGTTGGTGTCACCACCACCACCCACACCAACCAGCCAGGAAGGTGGACTCCTTGACGTCCCCTCACCAACCACATGCTCTGCTCTGGGCATGAGCTCCCGCCTCCTTGGCCCCCAGCCATTTCCAGAGCCTGTACCCTCTCTGGTCCTCTCTCTCTCAGATGCCCCAGCTCAAGATTTTCAGTGGGGCATGGCCAGCGGGCCCCCGCCTCTGCCTCCACCTCCCCAGAATGTGCCCCCGTTACATTTATGCTCCTTTCCTGCCTGCCTCCTCCTGCTGCCCAGGTTCGGGAAGGCCTGCCACCCCATCTGGCTGGGCTGCCCTGGGGATGTTTGTTGAAGGAGTATTTGTTGTGTGACGCCAGATGGGAGGGCAGGTCTCACCTGGCTTCTGAGGTTTCAGTCCTCCGAGGCCTGGGGAAGAGAAGGAGACTGTCCAGGGAGTCCACCCGGATCCCCGTCCCCTCAGAGCTAGGGACAGCACCTCCATCCCTGCACCAGCCACCCCCTTGGTGAGCCCTGCGCCCCTAGAGCTCTGCGGTCGCACCCAGCTGGACTCCATTCCCGGTCCCAAACCCTGGGGAGACAGAGCAAGAGGCCTGAGGAGAGATCAGGAGCACAGATGCAGAGATGACAGACAGAGCCCAACAGAGCAGAGCATGGCTCACCTAGCTTCTGGGGTTTTCCTTTCCAGAAACCCCCACCTTTGGATCTCTGCCTCCCCCCCCAACTCAGCCCCGGTCCCCTCTCTACCTGGTCCAAAGCCATTTAGAGCTGCGAGACCTATGGGGGGGGGGGGTGCGACACAGGAAATCTGGATGGCACTGAAGTGAGAGTGAGCCCCAGCCTCCCCGCCTACCCGGACCCCTGCCCTCCCCTTCCACGTCCCTCCATTCAACCTAGCTAGGTTCACAAGAGGGGTGGGGAGCTCACTGGGGGGACCTGTGATAGGAAAAGGGCTGGGGAGACTGAGGCGGCTGAGAGATGGGATCCCACATCCAGCCTTCTTCCATCCCTCTGGCCCAGAAGATTCCTGGGGTCTTAACATCCTCCCTCTTCCCTGCTCCCACTCTGGATGCCAGGAGCCCAGCCCGCCCCCCGTCCAGACACGCCAGCAGCCTCCTCCCCAAGTTCTCCAACCCCTGCCTGCTCCAGGTAGACAAGGTCTTTTGCTCCCTGCTTAAAACCACAAAGGTGTGTCCCACTGCCAGGTTCAAGTCCCTCCAGGCCTCCAGCCTCGGGCTGTGCCCTCTAGCTTTCCACCTCTGGTGGATTGCCCCCCAGTCCTGACCACAGCCTGCAACAGCACCTGGGGGTCCCGGCTTAGGCACTGGGCCCAGCGGGTCTGCAGCCGGGTCAGGGTTGACCTGCTCGGTCTGCAGTGTGCAGCCAAGGCCGGACTCAGGCAGGCACTTGGGAAAGTTGGTGGAATGAGTGAGCCTCTAAGAGGCCCCCTGTTAGGACCCCAGAGTGGTGGCCGGCAGTGACCTCTCCCTCCCCCAGCAGCCTGGGCCCTAGCCACCCTCACCTGGCTGGGCCCCCAGGCCATGGCCAATGCCCTGTCCTGGAGAGAAGCCAGCCATATGTGAGCAGTGGATTGGGGGAGGACTTGGGGTGGGTTGGGCAGGGACAGAATTAAGATGGTGGGACGGAAGGGCAGGGTCTCTGTCTCACCTGGTTTCTGAGGTTTCACACCCCCTCCTAAGCCTGGAGAAAGAAGAACTGAGCCACATGCAATGTGGACCCCTCCCAGCCCCTATTCTCCCCCAAGAAATCAAGTTTCTGCCCTCCCCCTCCCTCCTTCCTAGAACCCCAGGTGCCCTCACCTGGCTGGGCTCCAACTCCTGGGAAGGCCTCAGCTCCCAACCCATTCCCACTGCTGAGTCCTGGGGAGACAGAGCAGGAGTGAGTAAGGGGAGCGGGGGTGGGGGTGGAGGGACGATGGGGGGAAGAGGACAGGGACACAGGGACAGGGTGGGGCTCACCAGGCTTTTGAGGTTTCACGCTCCCTCCAATTCCTGAGAAAGAGACAGAGACTCGGTGAGGGAGCCTAGAGCTCCTGTGAACCCCGAACCCAAGCACGTGCCGCCAGCTCCCCCCACCCCTCCCCTACCTGGTCCCTGGCCGTTCTGAGCTGCAGGGCCTGTGGAGAGAAGGAGGGTGTAGGCTGGAGCCCAGCCAGTGCTGGGTGGGCCCACACCTCCTGTGGTGTCCTCACCCCATGACCTTTGTGCCCCCCAACAGTTATTCCCCTGGAGCATGCCCAGAGAGGGGCCTGGAAGTCTGGAAGAGCCTCCCCAAGACCACAGCTCAAGCCAGAGGAGTGGCAGCAGTGGCTAATGAAGGGAACAGTCCCTGGGAGGGTGGCACAGTGGCAGGGCTGGGGACAGGGTGAGAGGGCTCCCCCGCACCTGGTTTCTGAGGTCTTACGCCCCCTCCCAGCCCTGGGGAGTGACAGAGAGATTGACACTGACCCCTACCAGCCCCTCCCCTAAGAATGTGGGCCAGGACCCTGAACCCCCCTTGCCTGCCCCTCCCTGCAGCCCCCTGGCCCTGGAAAAGCACCAATGCTGAACCCATTTCTGCTCCCAAATCCTGGGGACACAGAGGTGGCGCTGTTGGCTGTGGGCTGGCAGATTGGGGCAGGCAGAAGGGGCCAGGATAGAAATGGGTGGGAGAGTGCCAAGATGGGCAGGGCAGGGCTCACCTGGCTTCGGAGGTTTCATGCCCCCTCCCAGGCTGAGCCCCTGCCCTCCCCCCAGAACGCAACTCTCTCCCGGTTCCCTGATTCCAGCTCTGTTCACTCCTTCCCCCTCCCTGGACCACATGGTGGTGCCCCAGGTGCCCTCACCTGCCTGGGCTCCCGGCCCTGGGAAGGCACCAGCTCCCAGCCCATTTCCATATCCTGGGGAGACAGAGCCAGAGGGAAGGATGGGGGGGAGGGGCTGGGGCTTCAAAGGGCAGGTAGAGGGAGAGGTGGGCAGAGGGGCGGTCATGGAGCAGGTCTCACCTGGCTTCTGGGGTTTCACCCCCCTTCCAAAGGCTGGGGAGAGAGATGCAGTAGATGAGGGCACCCCAGGGATCCAGCCTCTTCCTGGGGCTCCATGAGCTGAGGGCTAAGGTGGGGGGCATTTGTGGTCCCAGCTGAGGTAGGGGTGGAGCAGGGGTGCCCTTGTTCTCCATTCCCCAAACCAGGCAACTGGAACCATTTTGGTCCTTCCCTTTGCCTCCAGTGAGTAACCAGTTGTGCCCTGAGGGAGCCTGGGGGAAGACCCAGCGGTACCCTCCCCACCCCTCATATCCAAACCCACCTTTTTCGCAGAACCTCCTCACCTGGCTGGGTGGCAGTACCTGGGAAGGCCCCGACTCCCAGCCCATTCCTGTTCCTAAACCCTGGGGAGACACCTGGGGAGACAGGGCAGGAGGGGGTAAGGGGGAGGGGCAGAGAGATGGGGAGAGACAGGTAGGGCGAGGCTCACCCGACTTCTGTGGTTTCACGACCCCTCCAATGCCTGAGAGGGGGATGGGGGTCAACTGAGGGTCTCAGGAGACCCCATGTCAGGGGTGCCCCTAGAATCCTGGCCCCACCTCCACCTGTTCCCTAGCCATTGGGAGCTGGAGGGCCTGTGGGGAGAGGAAGCCATGATCTGGTTGGGTTTGGGGTGAGGGTGCAGGACCCTTGGACCCCACCAGAAACAGCAAACCTGAAGGCTCTCTGTCTGTCCTTTCACCCCCTGGAATCATTCACCAATCCTGCCCTCTGCTCCGAGGCCTGGGAGGGAGCAGGGGGAGGGGCAATGCCCAGCCCCACCCCTCACCTGGCTGGGCTCCCAGCCCACACCCAGTGTCAAATCCTGGGAGAAGAGATAGAGGTGAGGGGTGTGAGAGAAGGGTGGGGAGACAGAGAGAGAGCCGGGGCCAGGCAGGGCCCACGCGGCTTCTGAGGTTTAACACCCTCTCGGAAGCCTGGGGGAGACCCAGTGAGCCTGTGAGAGACCCAGGACGCCCTCCACCCCATAGCCATTCTGAGCCAGGGCCTGTGGGAACTCAGCTCCAGTCCGTTCTTCCCAAGAAGGGTGGGGGGCGCAGGAGGGGCCCTGGCTTCTGGGAGCCCACTCCCCTTCCTTCCTTCTTTCGGCTCTGAGCTGGCCCAGGGCCTCACAGTGAGCTGGGCTTGCCCGCCCTGGAGCTGGGTTCTGTGGGCAACCAGGGAACAAGCAGGAACAGGAAAGAGTTGTACCCCCGGGGCATGTACATGGTGAGACGACAACCAACCGCCTTGATGGATTCCTGGGGCAGGGGAGCAGAGTGTAGGAGGCGTGTAGGAGGGAAAGGACAAGGCCTTCAGGAAGGGTGGTGGGCAGGCTTCTCCAGCCAGGGCTGGAGTGGGGGGGGAAGTGCAGCAGTGTGGTCCCCAAGTGTTTCTGAGATGGCTGCCTCCCCCAGACCCAAATCCCATTTGCCCATGCCTTACCTGCTCCTAGACCACTGCGGGGGGCCGTAGCCTGTGGGGGAAACGGGAAGTTGAGCCTGGGGGGCAGGAGGGGCCAGGAGCTGGGAGCTCTGCTCTCATTCCGAGGACACAGAGCTGCCCAGCCCGCCACCCCTCAGCCAGCTTTACCTGATGGATAGCCATTCAAGCCTCCTAAGCCTGTGGGGTCAGGAAGAGAGGGTGACTTAGGAGGCAGAAAAGAGCTGAATCTGGATGCTCCCTGCAAAGCGAGAGAGCACACCCCCCTCTCTGGGCCTCAGGTACCTTGGGGTCACCGCCGGGTGAGCAGACTGGTGGCAGGGGCAGGAGAAGCGGAAGAGTCCCTGGCATGGAGGGACGCGTCTGGGCCATACCCCTGGGAGCAGATCCCCCTGCACCCTCTTCCACGGGCAGCTGCACCTCTGGCCTCCATTCTTACTTGAACCCCTCCCTTCCTGGAAATCCCATCCTCGTCCCCCAGCCCCGCAGTCTGTCTCCTGCAGCTTAGGTGTGTCAGGTCACAGTAGGAAGCCCCTCTCCCACCTGTAGGGCCCCACAGGTCCCTGGAGGGAAGACCCTTCCAGACACCCCGCCCCTGGCCCCGCCCCAACTTGCCTTGTCTCTTCCCTTCCTGTCCCACCTCCACGCCTTTGCCTCATGTCACTGCCATCGATATCCTTCCCCTTTCCTGTCGCAATCTGCCCCCCCACCTCCCGCAAAACCAGCTCCAGGCCTTCCTCCAGCCCTGATGACCCTGTGTTCTCCTGGGCCCCAGATCTGGATCCCAGAGCAGGGAACATCTGGAGTGCTCCCCCAGAGAGCTCCCAGACCCCTGCGAGGGGAAGACCAGGCCCTCTTCCTTGACCCCAGAGCCTGGAGGATCCACTTACCTTTCCCCAGGCCAGGAGACAATGGAGGTAGCCCTAGGGGAGGAAGGGGGGGTCCTGACTCAGGGCAGGGACCCCAGGCATCTATCCCCCAGTCTCCCAAAGGCCTGCCCAGCCCAGATTCACAGACCCTCCCCTCCTTCTCTCTGGAGCCCCAGCATCTGGCCCAATGCTCTACCTACACCCCAAGCCCCAACTTCAGCTGCCCAGACCCGCCAGCAGCCCTACTGCCTGCCCTCACCGCCTTGCACGCTTTCAGAAGTCAAGCAGAGCAGGAAAAGGGTGGAGGGGAAGGCCCAGGTGCTCATAATGCGGGCAGAGTGGGAGGGCACCCACCCTTTGGGCCTTTAAACACCCCTGCTATGTGGGGACCCACACCCAATTCCCCCCACTGTGAATAGCAGAGGCTCCGCTGGGCTGGCAGACCCCAGGGGGCAGCCACCCCGCCCCCAACAGCCTCTTCCCTGCTCACCCCTCATCCATCATGGGTGGTGACAGCCGGGACAGGCCCCCACCTAGCCCCCCAGGCTCCTCCACCCCTGTCAGGGACTGGGGCCCTGGCGCCAGGCCTGGAGGGCTCAGCTGCTCCCCCCAGCAGCTGGCGAGGGCAGGCAGGCACCCCAGGCCCAGCCTAAACACAGCTGGGGGTGGGGGTGGTGGGGAGCCAGGCCCAGAAATGTGGGCGTGGCTGGCAGGGGAGGCTCTGAATGAGTTACTATGTTACAGGAAGGAGACAGAGTATTACAGAGGCAAGTGGCCAGGGAACAGTGTAGCAGACTGTATCAGGACTGTATCACTGTATCACACAGGCAGGTGTGTCCAGGAGAGGAGCCGGGCTATTAACCCATCTAACCCTGGAGACCCCAGTGACCACACCAGGAGACGGCCCTTTGCCCCCAGCTGAGTCTGGGCTTGCAAAAGTGGGCCTGAGCCTCCCTTCCATGAAGGATGGTGACACACAGGGATGGGTCACCCCATGCTCAGCCTGTCCAAGAGTCCCTGCTGTTTCTCGAAGGCTCAACCAAGGCCCACCTGCTGCACAAGTCCCTCCCAGCTTCACCTCCATCTCCTGCTCTGCTCCATCTGCACTGACTCTAACTTTAGGGACAGAATCTGGGGGAGGGGGAGCTGCTCAGGGTGCGGTGGGGGCAGGAGTGCAAAAAGGGTACCTGGGGGTTAGTAAGCACTCTCCATTCCTCAGGTGGGCGGATGAGCCTGGAGCTGGGGCCTGGGCGCATGGGGCTTGGTGGGGAGCCGAGTACGGGAGACCCAGAGAGGTAGGCCTGGGAAATGCCAGGAGTTGGGGCCTGGACCCCAGCCCAGGTACAGGGCTGAGGGGGTGGCTTGAGGGGCCTTTAGCACAGCTACATGTTCAGAAGATGTCTGACCCGCGGGCGCCTGGCCTTCTCTTCAACTGGCCTCCCCCAAATTCCCAACCTGGCAGGTGGTGCTGTTGTGAGCAGCTGGCAGGGAGCCTACTGACACAGGCTGTGCCATTTTAGGCGATGCACTCCTTGGGCCTCCAACCTGCACTTCCGACACCCCAGCTGTCACCTTGCGCTGGGCTCCCAGCTCTAGCCCCTCAAAGTTGCTCCTCTTCGGAGGCTGGGCCATGTCCCCTCACACCTAGGGGCAAAAGGTAACCCAGGACCTAGCTCCATCAGGGGCTCTCTCAACCCCCTCTAAGTGGTCCATGTGCTCTCAGGCTGTCCTGCCAGGGTGGGACTGGGGGGTGAGCTGAGGGGACTGGCCTTGCTGGGGGCTGGGGTGGTGGCATTGCAGGGGCCGGGGGTGCCCAACTGGGCCAGGCCCTGGTCCTGAGCGGAGTCAGCTGGCCCAAAGCCCCAGACTGGTTGGCATTTTCCACAGGCCCATGCCAGCACCCAGGCAGCCTGGCAGTGGTGGTGGGCACTGGCTTTCCCTCTGGCAGTGACCAAGCAGGCGCCCAGCCTGTACCTCCTGCGAGGCCTCTAATGGTCTCCCCGCTTGCCTCCTCCTGGGCCAAGCTTCCCTGTCGCCCTGCAGGGTGGGCGATATGTCTGTGTGTCTGGGTCTGTGCAGGGGGCCCTCAGCTATCCCAGGTCTGAAGCAGACACCTTGGGCCTAGACTGGCACGAGGTGGGCAGACAGCAAAGTGGCATCTGAGGTAACAGGGGCTGCTGCTGCCCAGAAGTGTGTGGATGAGCAGAGGGCGGAGGCCTGTGGACTGCCCGGCCTCAAACCCCAGCCCCTCTGCTTAGCTGTAAAATCTGGGCCAAGTCCCTTCTCTCTGCCTCTGTTTCCCCATCTGTAAAATGGGGTAAGAAGTAGCTCCCCCATTTTAGAGGAGAGTGAACAGACTCAGGAAAGTGGGATTTCCGCTCAAGCTCCCCAGCCAGATGGAGCTGGTATGTGAACCTGATCTGCATCTGAACCCAGCGCCCAGTCTGCTAATCATAGGCCACTTGGTCACTGTCCATGAGTGGGCCAGGGAGCCGGTGCCTGTGGCCATGGGGCAGAGCAGGTGGCCTGGCAGGAAAGCCCTCCCCAGGGAGCCTGAGTGGAACATCCCAGCTGCCCCTGGCTCTCAGGAGTGGTTGAGGCCAGGGGCCACCCCTGAGCCCTTCCCAGCAGCCAGTAAAGGTCCAGCCTCCAGGACTCCAGGTCTTGGCTACCTGCCGGATGAGGCAGGAGGTGGGCCTGTGGGGTGCTGTGCCGGGGCGCCTGGCTGAGGTGACCCAGCTCAAACAGAGGGTTCTTGTTCACAGGTGGGTCTGTGAGGGGGAGGTGGGTGCCCCAGGCATAGTCACATCACGTGTGCTCTCATGTGAGTGTGCTCCCGGGGTGCAGGCCCTCCCGCGGGGAGCGAGCAGCAATGGTGCAGCCCAGGGTGTGTGGGGGGGGGCAGAGGGGGAGGTGCTGGTGGCTTCAGCCCAGATCCCTGCATCGGCCACCTCTGGGACACCTCTGTCACCCCCAAGCACGTGCACTGTGCAAAGCTGACTTCTATTAACTCCCTCTCCTACCTGTCAGATTATTTTTTTAAAAAACCTTATGCCAGGGACTTCCCTGGTGGTCCAGTTGTTAAAACTCAGCGCTTTCACTGCCTGTGGGCCCGGGTTCAATCCCTGGTTGGGGAACTAAGATCCTACAAGCCGTGCAGCGTGTCCAAAACCAACAAACAAAACTTATGCCATTGCAAAGTGTGCACAAGACAGAAACGTACAATATAATAAATACCTATAAAGCACCTATGCAGCCAGCACAGAGGTGAAGAAATAGAACACAGCCAACTCCCCAGAAGCGTCCATCACAATCGCCTTTTTCCTGTTAGGGTAGCCATGTTTGCACGTGTGGCGGTCTTTTCCTTGTCTTTCTTTTTTGTTAATAAATTTACTTATTTATTTATTTATTTTTGGCTGCATTGGGTCTTCGTTGTTGCTCGTGGGCTTTCTCTAGTTGTGGAGAGCAGGGGCTACTCTTTGTTGCGGTCCGCGGGCTTCTCATTGCGGTGGCTTCTCTTGTTGCGGAGCACGGGCTTTAGGAGCGTGGGCTTCAGTAGTTGTGGCACGTGGGCTCAGTAGTTGTGGCTCGCATGTTCTAGAGCGCAGGCTCAGTAGTTGTGGTGCACGGGCTTAGTTGCTCCACAGCACGTGGGATCTTCCTGGACCAGGGCTCGAACCTATATCCCCAGCATTGGCAGGAGGATTCTTAACCACTGCGCCACCAGGGAAGTCCCTTGCCTTTCTAAAGTCACATTATTCCAATTTTGTGGCCCCATCCCTGGTGAGTGGTGAATGCGGTCTCGGCGGGCCCGCGGTGCTATTTCCGTGACAGGTCACACGGGGGCGCGCGGTTCAAGCTGGCTATCACCTGGACGTGTGGCCAGGACCCGGGGAGTCCAGAGCCTGGGCAGGGGTTGGGGGGCTTCCTCCTGGACCGAGCCTCTGCCAAGCGCTCTGGTCTCAAACCTTGTGACCCCCTAGGTGGGTGCAGAGGTCCTGGGTCCGAGTCTCCTCCAGGGGCCTCCTTTAGGTCCAGGCAGGGGCTTTAAAAACTGCAAAACACTATATGCACGAGGGAGTGTTACTATTATTATTAAACAGTGAGTAAGTTCCTACTGTGTGCTTGACTCTGTCTTTTTTTCACATGCACTTTCTCATTTAGTGCTCATACACCCCAAGGAGGTAGGAACTATTATTATCCTCATTTTACAAATGTGGAAACAGGCCCAGAGACATAAAGCAACTTGCCCATGATTGCACAGCTTCTGTGTGGCAGAGCTGGGTTGGAGCCTTAAATTCCCTGACTCCATGGCCCATGTTCTTACCTGCTATCTGTACTTAACTTTATATTAAGGCAGGTTTGTGAATTAAAAAATGATTATTATTATTTTATAAAATTTATTTATTTTATTTATTATTTGTTTTTGGCTGTGTTGGGTCTTTGTTGCTGCACACAGGCTTTCTCTAGTTGCGGTGAGCGGGTGCTACTCTTCGTTGCGGTGCACGGGCTTCTCATTGCGGTGGCTTCTCTTGTTGCAGAGCACGGGCTCTAGGCGCGCGGGCTTCAGTAGTTGTGGCACACAGGCTCAGTAGTTGTGGCACACAGGCTTAGCTGCTCCGCAGCATATGGGATCTTCCCAGACCAGGGCTCGAACCCGTGTCCCCTGCATTGGCAGGCGGATTCTCAACCACTGCGCCACCAGGGAAGTCCCTAAAAAATTATTTTTTGGGCTTCCCTGGTGGCGCAGTGGTTGAGAATCCGCCTGCCAATGCAGGGGACACGGGTTCGAGCCCTGGTCTGGGAAGATCCCACATGCCGCGGAGCAACTGGGCCCGTGAGCCACAACTACTGAGCCTGCGCGTCTGGAGCCTGTGCGCCGCAACAAGAGAGGCCGCGATAGTGAGAGGCCTGCGCACCGCGATGAAGAGTGGCCCCCGCTTGCCGCAACTAGAGAAAGCCCTCGCACAGAAACAGAAACGAAGACCCAACACAGCCAAAAATTAAAATAAATAAATAATTTTTTTAAAAAAATATTTTTTAAGTCATTGTGAATTAGACGTTCGGACCTGAGCCCAGGACTCCCAGAGATGGGGCTGGCAGAGGGGCTGGCAGCTGGAGAGGGGCCTGCGTGCTCCTGGGGTCTCCTGGGGACAAGCCTGGGGTCTTTAACAAGGATTCAGCCTGAGTGACAGGGGCTGGCCCGTGGCTGCCAGATATGCTAATGCAAAGAAGGGCACGTGGAGGGGGTGCTGCAGCCCCCAGAGAAGCTCTGGGTCTTGGGCCTAACCCAGGATTCCAGGCCCTCCAGCGCTGGTCCATGCAGTGGAGAGTGTTCCCTGAAGGTATAAGCACCACAGTGAACTGGGAGCCCTGCAGTCCATGACCTTTCAGAGACTTGGGGAGACAGGTGATCAACAAATAAACTGATAGAGGATAGAATTTCAGATAGAGATAAATGCTATATGAAAATAAGGTGGGGGACTGTCCTGGTGACGCAGCGGTTAAGAATCCGCCTGCCAATGTAGGGAACACGGGTTCCAGCCCTGGTCCGGGAAGATCCCCCATGCTGTGGAGCAACTAAGCCCATGCGCCACAACTACTGAGCCTGCGTGCCACAACTACTGAAGCCCACGCACCTAGAGCCTGTGCTGCTCCGCAACAAGAGAAGCCATGGCAGTGAGAAGCCCGAGCAAGGAAGAGTAGCCCCCGCTCGCTGCAACTAGAGAAAGCTCACGCGCAGCAACAAAGGCCCAGTGCAGCCAAAAATACATAAATAAATAAATTTATTTTAAAAAAAGAAGAAGAAAAGAAGGTGGGAAAGGAGATCTGATGAGATGGGGAGCTTTCTAGGGAGGGTGGCCTGGAAGAGTGACTCCCCTTGATCCTGTTAAACAGATAAAAAGTCCCCTCCGATGGAGGAAGAAGCAACCCCCCTGCTAAGAACTTTAAGGGGATCGTCCTATTTGAATCTCCAGCTCGGTGAAGGAAGCGTAATCAGCTCCATTTTTACAGGAGAGGAGACTAGTGGGAAGCTCAGAAAGGCCCAGGGCCTTCCCAAGGTCGTTCAGCCAGGAAGGGGCTGAGGGAGGTTTGAGCTGTGCTTAAGTCTCAAATCCAAAGAATGGGAATGGCTGCCTCGAAGGTGGCCGAGGCCTGGAGGCAGGGAGGCTTCCTGGAAGAGGCAGAATTTTCTGGTTCACGAAGCCGCGCGTTCCGCAGGTGGAGGGTGTGTGTATGGGTGTGCGTGTGTGTGTGTGTGTGTGTGTGTGAGATCCCCACCGCATCGGTGCACGGCAGGCATGAGGAGGGAGCACTGAGCCCAGGGCACTCCACCTCGCCGGGACCCCGGAGGCGGCAGCGACTTCCTGTGCAGCCCCAAGTGACCGCCTCTTGGGGCTACACCTCCGGGGCGAAACGCAGTGACCATTCCCTTTATAGATGCGAAAACTAAGGCAGCCCAGCGAGGGCCGTGGGTGCCGGCACCGGGGTCTGGAGGTTGGTCGGCGTCCGGAGGTCGGTCGGGGTCCTGGGAACCAGGCGGGAGTACCCAAGAGCAGGCTCAGACCCCGCCTGGCGCCTCAGCCTCCAGGTGGCACCACGTAGCCACCCCCGCCCGGGGCCAGCACAGAGAAGGTTTCGCGCCTACGCAGTGAGAGCGCTGGGCCGCGGAGCCGGCGGGGCGGGGTCGGAGACGCGCACGCAGTGGCGTTGGGGCGGAGCCACAGCAGGCTGTGAGCCTCTGATACGCTGCATCGGGGGTAAGAGGCGTTCCTGGGCGGGGCCTCGAGGCCGGTTTGGAATTTTTGGCGCGAGCCGTGTCCGCGCGCGTTCACGGGTCGTTCCCTCTCCGGAGAGTCCTCCCGCCCTGGCTTGGGGAGCGGTGGGCCGAAGACCCCGGACCGCTCCGAGGGCTCCTGTGCCCTCCGCCGACCCGGAATCTGGGACCTTACTGAGCTGCGCCCCGCCCACCCGCCCCAGGTGAGCCCATAACCGGCCCTGAGGGTTCTCGGGCGGGATCGCCCTCTCCTCCCTTCTACCTCCCTCGCTAGCAACTCCTTGCCCCCTGACAGTCCTTCCCCGGATCTGCCTCACCCCCAACCCCCTCCCGCCTCCTTCCTCACCTCTCCGACAGCCCCACCCCTCCCTGGGCCAGCCCTGCCGCGGGCGGCTCCGCCCACTTCCCCTCTAGCGGCTCCTGCCCCTAGACGGTCCTTGCCCTCCTCCTTCCCCGGCCTCCCAATCCCTCTTCTTCTGGGAGGCCCCTTCCACAGCGACTGCTCCCCCTTTACTCGTCCCTCCCCAGGAAAAGCCCCACCGACCTTCCATCTACAGCCCCTCCCCCGTGACAGCTGGTCTGCTCAACTCTATTCGCCAGGGTTTCCCCACGCCCACGGAGGTGAATCAGCTGTGGCCCTGACCAGGAGGAACTCACAGTCTAGTGCGATAGACCGTGGTCAGCAGATGTGTCCTGCCCAGTGAGAGGGTGAGGCCCCTGAAAGCTGCAGAGCTCATCCCGGCCTGGCTTCTGCTCAGGGCCACCCTGGATTCACCGGGAGCCCCTGCTTCTCCTCCCTCCCCATCCCACCCCCAAAGCTGTTTGTCCATGCCAGTGGTGCTAGAACGTAAGTGACATTGGGATGATCTGAGAATTGGTTTAAGATGCAGGTGCCCAATGTCCCTGAATGTGATATGGCTGGGCCCAGAGGCTGTACTTCTAACCAGCACCCTAGGGGTTCCTGACACCCTGGTCCCTCACTTTGAGAAACTCTGGGGTGGGATTCCTGAGATGCATAGAGGCAGAGGGAGGGTACCCACAGGCTGTAGGGTGAGTCTCCCATGCAGGCCCCTGTGGGGTCCCTCCCCTCATGCCTCACTCTCCTAGGCACTGGAGAGTACCCTTCAGATGACTGCTCCCTCCAGTTTCAGTCACTGACTCACCCCCTGCTGAGTATGGAATCTTTTGATACACTGTGGCTCCTCTCAAAACTGGACTTCTCTCCTTTTTTCCTTTTGTTATTCTTTCAATTATAACATTATAGCAACACAGTAGCCCTATTTGCTCCAATACAAAAGTCACTTACACCCGTGGGACCACTGTATTTTGTGTGTTCTTTCAATTACTACTCAGAGCATTATTTATTATATATTATTTATTATATAACAGTGACTGAGGGATCTGCATGCCAGACACTAGACTAAGGCTTCCATGAAGTTAGCATTATAGGTCCACAAACCCCTGAGGCCAGGTGTGTTTCAGAATTCAAAATGTCTCCCATTTTAGAAAGCTAACAGGGTGCGTGTAACATTTATATGTAACACCATTCATTCATGGGTCTGGGACATCATTTCATAATCAAACACATTAATATTTCTGTCAAGAAATATATGATTATTTTACACTTCGAGGGAAGAATAGGCCAGGTCAGATTTTTCTGCTAAATGAGGTTTGCTTGTGGATATCCAGTTGTCCCAGCACCATTTGTTGAGAAGACTGTTTTATTTCTACTGAATTGTTTTGGCACCCTTGTCAAAATCAATTGACTATAAGTGTGAGGGTTTATTTCTGAACTCTCAATTCTATTCCATTGATCTTCATGTCTATCCTTATGTGAGTACCACACTGTTTTGATTACTGTAGCTTTGTAGTAAGTTTTTTAAAATTAATTAATTTATTTTTATTCATTTATTTTTGGCTGCATTGGGTCTTCATTGCTGTGTGCGGGCTTTCTCTAGTTGAGACATGGGGGCTACTCTTCATTGTGCACAGGCTTCTCACTGCAGTGGATTCTCTTGTTGCCGAGCATGGGCTCTAGGCGCATGAGCTTCAGTAGTTGTGGCATGCGGGCTCCAGAGCACAGGATCAGTAGTTGTGGTGCACGGGCTTAGTTGCTTCGCAGCATGTGGGATCTTCCCGGACCAGGGCTTGAACCCGTGTCCCCTGCATTGGTAGGCAGATTCTTAACCACTGTGCCACCAGGGGAGTCCCGCTTTGTAGTAAGTTTTAAAATGGGGAAGTGTGAGTCCTCCAACTTTGTTTTGATTGTTTTGACTCTTTTGGGTCCTGTGAATTTCCATATGATTTTTAGGATCAGTTTGCCAATTTCTGTAAAGAAGCTACATGGGATTCTGATAGTGATTGTGCTGAGTCTGTAGATTAATTTGGAGAGTATTACCATTTTACTTATATTAAGTCTTTGGATCTATGAACATATAATGCCTTTCCATTTATTTAGGTCATCTTTAATTTCTTAAAGAAGTTGGGGGAAGAAAGAAAAGCAAGTGTATGTGTATAATTTTTTTACATCGACCTTCTTTTTTACCATTTCTGGTTCTCTTCATTTGTTCCTGTGGGTTTGAGTTACCATCTGGTGTCATTTTCTAGTCCAATATAATTTTGTTCCCACACACTTAAATCTTTGTGCTGTTATTTGCAAGTATATTACATTTCTATATATTATATGCCCAACAATACAGTTACATACATAGTTTTATACAGTTGCTTTTTAAATCAGTTAAAAGAAGAAAGGAGAAAAATATGCATTTATACTGTCTTTTATATTACATAATTACCTTTACTGGTGCTCTTTCTTTTTTTCATGTACATTTGAATTACTGTTTGGGATCACATGCTTTCAGCTTGAAGAACTTCCTTTAGTTTTCCTTGTAAAGCAGGTCTGCTAGCAATGCATTCTTTCTGTTTTTGTTTATCTGGGAATACCTCTTTTTTGCCTTTATTTTTGAAAGATAGTTTCATTGGATATAGGATTCTTGGTTGACAAATTTTCCCCCTAGTGCTTGAATATGTCATCCCACTTCCTTCTGGCCTCCACTGTTTCTTTTAAGAAGTTAACAGTTATTCTTATGGGGGGGGGCAGTTGTCAGTGATGAGTCATTTTCTCTTGCTCCCCTCAAGATTTTCCCCTTGTTTTTGGTTTTCAGCAGTTTTAATATGGTGTGTCTGTGTGTGGATCTCTGCATTTATCCTACTTGAAGTTCATTGAGCTTCTTGGCTATGTTAATATTTTTAAAATCACATTTGGGAAGTTTTAATCCATACTTTTCCAGCTCCTTCTCTTCTCTCCTCTGGTGTACCCATCATGCATATGTTGATTCACTTAACACTGTCCTAACATTTCTCTGAGGTTTGGTTCCCTTTTCTTTGTCTGTTTTTCAGATTGCATAATTTCTATCAAACTATCTTCAAGTTCACTGATTATTTCTTCTGCCAGTTCAAATCTATTGTTGAACCCCTCCAGTGAATTTTTTCATTTCAGTGACATTGTACTTTTCAACTATGCATTTGGTTCTTTTATAATTTCTATCTCATTATTGATATTCTCTGTTTAATGAGATGTTGTCATTGTGTTTCCTTTACTTCTTCAAGTGTGGTTTCCTTTAGTTCTTTGTATATATTTGTAGTGGCTACTGTGAAGTCTGTCTGTTAAATCTGACATCTGGTCTCTCTTACAGGGAGTTTTTGCTGTATGTTTTTTTTCCTGTGTATGGGTCACACTCTCCTGTGTCTTTGCATATTTTGTAATTTTTCTTTGAATTTTAGATAATATGTTGTAGCAACTGTGAATATTGGTTCCTCACCCTGCCCCTGGGGGCTTGGGATTGCTTTTGCTTGTTTAGTGACTGGCTGGACCACTGTAGTGATGTCTCTTTCCTAAGCAATGTGAAGCCTTTGACTTTGCTCCTCAGAGGGCCCAGCCTTGGGTATGTGCACAGTCCCTCCGGGACACTAGTGGTTTTAGGGGGGCTCTGTTTGTCTTTTCCCTGATCATACCCAGCTGTCAGGCCCCACCAATTGCTGGATGATTGCTCTGTTGTTTTTGACAATGCCCTGGAACTGCTCCATAGACTGATCCAGTCAAATTTGGGCTTTAAAGGGGTAGCTTTTTTTTTTTTTTTTTTTTTGTCTGTGTTGGGTCTTCGTTGCTGCGTGTGGGCTTTCTCTAGCTGCGGTGAGCGGGGGCTACACTTCGTTGCGGTGCTTGGGCTTCTAATTGCCGTGGCTTCTCTCGTGGAGCACAGGCTCTAGGTGCATGGGCTTCAGTAGTTGTGGTGCATGTGGGATCTTCCCGGAGTAGGGCTCGAACCCATGTCCCTTGTATTGGCAGGCAGATTCTTAACCACTGCGTTACCAGGGAAGTCCCTAAAGGGGTAGCTTTGGAGTTCAGTGTTTAAGGTTTGTTCTGACCCCAGGAAGCCTCTTCTTAGCTGTCTCTTTCCCCAGTTCTCTCTGGTAAACTAGTTGTCCTGTGGTTCACTTGTAGTGCTAATGGAGGTACCGGCCTCCTCCTAATTGCTTAGTACCAAAACCTTCACTGATTTTGAGAGGTCCTTTAGGCTTGAACTTCTCACACTCTGCTTCTAATCAAGTCAGTTTTTTGCAGGGAGAGCTTTGGAGCTCTCTGTTTCATGACCTGCCTCTCCCTGGGTAGAATCTCCTGAGCCACAGCTCTGGAGCTGGGGACAGGGACAGTGGTGCCTGTTTCTCTGAGTAGGGGCTGGTGAAAGGAGGAAGCCCCCAGACTCTCTGCTACACTCAGCTGAAATTTAGCCTCTGCTACTTGGAGCTGGAAGTGAAACCCCACTAACTGAGTTTTAGCACCTCAACTACGAAAAAGGAAGCAAGAAAGAAATTTGAAATTCAGACTTTTTTTTTTTTAATATATAAATTTATTTATTTATTTATTTATGGCTGCGTTGGGTCTTCATTGCTGCACGTGGGCTTACTTTAGTTGTGTCGATCGGGGGCTACTCTTCATTGCAGTGCACGGGCTTCTCATTGAGGTGGCTTCTCTTGTGGAGCACGAGCTCTAGGTGCGTGGGCTTCAGTAGTTGTGGCATGGGGGCTCAGTAGTTGTGGCACATGGGCTTAGTTGCTCCGCAGCATGTGGGATCTTCCTGGACCAGGGATCGAACCCATGTCCCTTGCATTGGCAGGTGGATTTTTAACCACTGTGCCACCAGGGAAGCCCTAGACTTTCTTTTTTCCTTTGGAATTGGAGATAAGGGATAGCAGACCTGTGTTAATATTTCTACCTTACAGTCTTGGAAGAGGTTGGATTTTTTTTTTTTTTTTTTTTTTCTGGTTGCACCAGGTCTTAGTTGCGGCCAGCAGGCTCCTTAGTTGTGGCATGCAAACTCTTAGTTGCGGCATGCATGTGGGATCTAGTTCCCTGACCAGGGATCGAACCCGGGCCCCCTGCATTGGGAGTGCGGAATCTTAACCACTGTGCCACCAGGGAAGTCCCTGGATTTTTTATTTTTAAGTTTTAATTTTTACTTATTTAGTTTTTTGGCCATGTTTTATTTATTTATTTATTTATTTATTTATTTATTTATTTATTTATTGGCCATGCCACCCTGCTTGTGGGATGTTAGTTCCCCAACCAGGGATTGAATCCTGGGTCATGGCAGTGAAAGCGCCGAGTCCTAACCACAGGACCGCCAGGGAATTCCCCGAGGTGGGATATTTTAGGGCCAAACAAGGCAGGGATGTGCACACAGGTGGTCTGGCTCCAGAACATGCCTTGGTTTAACCTCTGCTGGACCGTGGGAACCTCCAGGACACGACCCCGTGGTTTTCAGTCTATGTGTCTCTAACCCCCAAGGTGCAGGTGACCACCTGCAGGCATGCATACATTTGTATACCTTTTCCCACCAGGTGCGTGTTGTGCCTAAGGCAGAGTGTGTGTGTGTGGCATAGACTCGGCTCTCTTCTGCAGCCTCTTTGGGGCCATAGGACCAGGTGCTGTTTTGAGTGACACACTGTTCTGAACTCTGCCCCAAGGGGGCTCCTGTGCTGGACATGCCTGTGCCCGAAGAGGGCACCCCGCCACCGCTGAGTGGCACCCCCGTCCCGGTTCCAGCCTACTTCCGCCATGCAGAACCTGGCTTCTCCCTCAAGAGGCCTCGGGGGCTCAGTCGGAGCCTCCCGCCCCGGCCCCCTGCCAAGGGCAGCATCCCCATCAGCCGCCTCTTCCCTCCTCGGACCCCAGGCTGGCACCAGCCCCAGCCCCAGCGGGTGTCGTTCCGAGGCCGAGCCTCCGAGCCCCTGCAGAGCCCCGGGTATGACCCGAGCCGGCCGGAGTCCTTCTTCCAGCAGAATTTCCACAGGCTCGGCCGCCTGGGCCACGGCTCTTATGGAGAGGTCTTCAAGGTGAGTCAGTGACAGCTCCCCAGGCCTGTCTGGGGTAACCCCCCTGCCGCCTCGCCACCCCGGCTGGGATGGGACAGTGTCCTGGGAAGCCTGTTCCCCTCCTTTCCCCTGACGGCCCACCTCTTGGGACTGACAGGCTCCCCTCAGTGCTGGACTTGGCCGCTTTCTCATAACCCCCCACGCAGGCCCCTCTGAGGCCCCCTCAGAGCCTGGCACACCTCGCAATGGCTCCCGCCTGCCACCTCCTCTTGCCTGGTGCCAGCCGTGTGGGGGTCTTGGCAAGCTCCACAAGGCTCCGGAGCCAGGCCACCCCCCGTCCCCAGTGCAGTGCCCACCCCACCTCCCTCCGGCTGCAAGCGCTCAGGCGACACCTCCATGCCACCTTTTGTTTCTTAAAATATATTTTCCAATCATGTATATCTCCTCTAAAATGGTAGTTTTCCTCACACAAGTACTACATGAAGACAATTTTGTTAAAAAGTACAGAGGCCCCTAGGTCAGGGGAAACCACGGTGATTCTCAGGTGGGCGTTCTTCCTTCCAGACTTCTCTCTCTACTTCTCTGGAGTTGACCAGATAGAAACAAACCCATCTCATATGCCGCACGGCAGACCACACTGCCCGTGCTGTTCTGTAGGCAGCTTTTTTACTTAACGCATCCTCCTGGGCCTGTACTTAGAGGTCTGCCCTGTCTCTTCTGTCGCTGGGTCTCCAGCAAACCAGCACCTGGGGTGGAGGTTTGTCCAGCTTTGCTCTTGCACACGTGGGGGTCACTCTAAGGTAGCTGCCGTGCCATACCTTCTGCACATGTGAAATCTTAACAGAATCTTCTGGGTTGTCCTCCTGAGTGGTTGTGCCCCCTCGCTTCCAGGTGCGCTCCAAAGAAGACGGCCGGCTCTATGCCGTGAAGCGCTGCATGTCGCCTTTCCGGGGCCCCAAGGACCGGGCCCGCAAGCTGGCCGAGGTCGGCGGCCATGAGAAGGTGGGGCATCACCCGTGCTGTGTGCGGCTGGAGCAAGCCTGGGAGGAGGGCGGCATCCTATACCTGCAGACAGAGTTGTGTGGGCCCAGCCTACAGCAGCACTGTGAGGCCTGGGGCACCAGCCTGCCCGAGGCCCAGGTCTGGGGCTACCTGCGGGACACCCTGCTGGCCCTGGCCCACCTGCACAGCCAAGGCCTGGTCCACCTTGACGTCAAGCCCGCCAATATCTTCCTGGGGCCCCGGGACCGCTGCAAGCTGGGTGACTTTGGGCTGCTGGTGGAGCTGGGTGCATCCGGAGCTAGCGAGGCCCAGGAGGGAGACCCTCGCTACATGGCCCCCGAGCTGCTTCAAGGCTCTTATGGGACAGCGGCAGATGTGTTCAGGTAGGGCTCGACATGGGAGGCTCTTCCTGGTGGGCGGGGGAGTGGTCAGCAGAGGGTCACCATCCTAGCCCAAAGTCAGGAAGACTTGCTGGGAGACGCTGCCCCAAGGGGATGGGGGTCCCGCCCTCTAGTTGAGAGGGGTCTGGAGAGTTAAGCTGTCTAATCAGAGAACCCTCTGGAGCCACTTTACCTGATTCACTTGTCTCTTCACTCATCTCACGACACCTCCAAGGGAGGGACTATTATTACTCCATTTACAGGGGAATCGGGCACAGCAGGTTAAGGGACTTTTCCCCAAATCCACAGTGAGCAGGTGGTGAGGCTGGGCCTGGACCAGGCGCTGGGTTCCAAGGTCCATGCTGGTCACCACTGCTCTGCTTCTGACAGTAGCATCCAGTCACATCAACAGGATGATGAGAACATCACTGTTAACAACAGCGACCAGAGTGCCAGTCCTGTGGGGGCGGGGGGTAGGTGGTGTGTGGCCTACACTGGGCCCGGGGTCTGTGCTCCATGATGTCGTCCCCATCATCAGCCCTGCCGAGACCTTCTCAGGGCCCCCAGCCCCTCCTTCCCCGCCTCCCTGGCTCATGGTGGAAGATAGCATCCCTTTCCTACCCCTCTTCTTGGGGGTAGCCTGGGGCTCTGGGTTCTGTGTCTCGAGGTCAACCCTGCCCTTCTTCTGTCCCTGTCCCTCCCAGTCTGGGTCTCACCATCCTGGAGGTGGCGTGCAACATGGAGCTGCCCCATGGTGGGGAGGGCTGGCAGCAGCTGCGCCAGGGCTACCTGCCTGCTGAGTTCACTGCTGGTGAGTGGGGAGAGAGGATTGGAGGGGATGGACTGCCACAGGGAGGGCAGGCTCTCACGGGGGGGGGGGTGGCTGGTGGCAAGGGACTGCCAGGCTCAAGGCCCCATCACCCCTGATGTGGCCCTGCCCCGGGGACAGGCCTGTCTTCTGAGCTGCGTTCTGTCCTCACCATGATGCTGGAACCTGACCCCAAGCTGCGGGCCACAGCCGAGGCCCTGCTGGCCCTGCCCATGCTCAGGCAGCCGCGGCCCTGGACCGTCCTGTGGTACATGGCTGCCGAGGCCCTCAGTCGAGGGTGGGCCCTGTGGCAGGTAAGCCAGGGAAGGTGATGGGTGGCCCTGCTCTGTTCCCTGGCCCAGGGTCTACCTAGCCTCCCTCGGCCCCCTGTCCCCACAGGCCCTGCTTTCCCTGCTGTGCTGGCTCTGGCACGGGTTGGCACACCCTGCCAGCTGGCTGCAGCCCCTGGGTCCGCCGGCCACCCCGCCTGGCTCGCCGCCCTGCAGCCTCCTCCTGGACAGCAGCCTCGCCAGCAACTGGGATGACGACAGCATAGGGTGGGTGAGGGCTCCGGGCAGGCGGCTGGGGGTGCGGGGAGACGGGCCGTCAGCGTGGCCAAACCCCACGCCCGAGGCCCAGGCCCCAGCCCCATGGGAATTAGTAGTGAACCGGCATCTCTCCCACAAACCTGGCCCCCATCAAACCCCGGGAAGGAAACCAAGGCTGGTGGGGGTGCGGCCTGGCCTAGTTTGAATGCAGTTGTTTCTTCTAATCTCAGTGTGTGGACCAGGGGCCGTATGGAGCAGGGCGAACTGGCAACCTCACAGTGAGGGTGCTGCCATGCTGGGGAGGAGCACAGGGGCCACAGCACCTGCTGGGAAAGGCAGGCGGTGCAGCCCCCACCCCCCAGAGGCTGCCAGTACCCAAGGGCAAGGCGTTATCCTTCCTCTCAGGGCGCAAAACCCCCAGAGCCTGGTGAGCTCCTGCCCTGGGAGGAATTCCTTAGTCCCACGTGCCTGGTGGCCAAGTGAGAGGCTGTAATTAAGAAACTACTGCAAAGGAAACCACATGCTCAGGGCAGACAGTTCTCAGAAGGAATCACGCCATTAACCCCTTCCTTACGAGAATGTCACCCCATTGCCATGGGGGCGCTTTATAGCAGACAAAGTGCCAGATGAGCTTCAGTTACCACAAGGTCATTTCAAAGTCAGCTCAGTCAGAGCCCATGTGTTCTGAAAAGGGACAGAGGTGGCCTTTGAGTGTGGTCAGGTAGACTTTAGAAGTTGTCAGAGTGCTCTTTCAACGTCCACCAGTGCCCGTTGTCCGAGAATGGCCCCTGCCTGTGCCAGGCAGCAGCCCGGAGCCCGCACAGGGTCAGGATCGGTGTTGCTGCTCCCACCCAGCCGTGGCCTCCTCCCCGCCCCTCGACACCCTGCTTGTCTTGCCCACCCCCCGCAGGCCCTCGCTCTCTCCAGAGGCCATCCTGGCCAGGGCTGCCGGGAGCACCTCCACCCCCTGCAGTGGCTCCCCTGCCCCCCGGGGCAGGTACATGCTGAGGTGAGCAGGCCCAGGGTCCCAGGGGGTGGGAGGGGGCAGCTTTCGGACCCTGAGAGTCATTTCTCTCTTTCCTTCTCTCCCCCTAGGGATTCTCTGGACCTAAGTGACATTGACTCAGAGCCCCCACAGGGCACCTTCCCCTCCTTTGAGCCCCGGAACCTCCTCAGCCTGTTTGAGGACTCACTGGGCCCAACCTGAGCCCACGGGCCCGGGCTCGGCACTTTTAACCTCTTAGCCCCTTCCCTCCATCCTCCTGGAGGCTGGGGTCCCTCTGGAAACTCCAGTGGTCCCTTCTGCCTGGCCGTGTCTAATAAAAGGTATTTGAATCTTGGGAGTACCCAAGCTTGCTTGCGCAGCAACACGGCACTTATTGACGTGGCCCAGGGTCTGAGGCCCCTGGGATGGGCCAAGGCTGAGCTCTGCTGCAAGGCCCCAAGCCCCAGGCTGGCAGACTGGAGCTGGGAGCCACCCACTGTGTGGAGCAAAGATTTCCTGAGCAGGCACGTCCCTGCTGGGCAGGTCGAGCTGTCAGAGCACTCAAGGTGGAGGGTGCCCTCAGCCCAGTGGGGCCTGGGTCCAGGGCCATTCAGCTCTTTACATCTCTGTGCCAGTTGCCTGGAAAAAGCAGCAGCCACCACCCTCCTGCCCCTAGGTCCTGGGATAAGAGGCTAGTCCTGTTGTCCAGACCCCTCATTCCACAGTCTCTGGACAGCAGGGAGAACGGGCTGCTGGGAGGGCCGGCATGCAGGGTGGACAGACAGAGGGCAGGAGGCTGGGCTAGGCAGCTGTGAGGTGCCTTATGTGAGGGTCAGGGTGGGTGATGGCTCTGGGCTGGCAGGATCCCAACTGTCCCTTTGGCCCAAACCTCACAGGTCCCAGAGGGTAAAAACAGGCCCAGAGAAGGGAAGGTTTCCTTTCAGCCTATAAGTCCCGTGGAAGAAGGCAGGAAGGGGAAGTGGAGCTCCAATGTGTGAGTAAAAGAGGGTAGTCCACAGGGAAGAATGGATGAACAGACGAGGGCTCCCCGCTAGGAGGTCCCATTTGCTGGAAGCATCCAGGGAGCCAGCATGGTGCTGTTGGCCCTAGAAGACTGTGAGCAGGCCGGCATGGCGGGCAGGAGGTGGCTCAGTCCGGGGGGCAGATGTGCCGGGCAGCCCAGAGCAGGTCAGGCACGACGCCAGCGTGCAGCTGGAGGATGGAGCCCACGCTGAGCAGGTGCATGATCTGGTGTGAGTTACCCCAGTAGTCGAAGCGGCCCGGTCCCCAGCGCTCCGGCAGGCGGGCCACGTTCACCAGCCCCCCAAGCAGTGCCAGTGCATCCATGCGCAGGTAGCAGCGCAGGGAGCCTGGAGCCCCAGAGCCCAGCCCCACTCCCCGGGCCCCAAACATGAGGAGGCGGGCGCCAGCCTGCCAGCCAAAAGCACGGAGCCGGGTACTGGTGGAGGGGGCAGTGAGGGCCCGCCAGCCTGCCACACCCGACAACACGGTGTAGGCCACCAGGGCAGCTGGGCGCAGCCAGGGCCTGCAGGCAAGGGTGCAGTGGATGATGGGCAGGGCCCCTGCACAGAGGAGAGAGGCAGGAGAGGGCACATCAGTCTGGGGGTCCACCTGCCCTTGTCCCTTTTTTTTTTCCTTCCAGTTTCCCTGATACCTGCCCTTTCTATCTCAGGCTCATGTGAGTGTACCCGACCCCCAGCTCCCATCCTTCAAGCCCTCCGCCCCCCACCCTATCCCTTGGCTCACCGAGGGTGTTGACGAGGCAGACCCCACACATATCCAGGGCAAGGAGCCGAGTGTACACAGGGCTGCCCCCTTTGTGGCACATGAAGAGGTGATAGAGCACAGAGCCTGCAGGGGGTGCCAGGCAGGCTACACAGTGTGTGCCCCACAGCCAGCCATCCTTGCCCAGCTGACCCCAGGGCAAGGTCATGGGCAGCAGCACCAGGAAGCCCAGCAGGGCCAGCCCTGGGGGAGGGAGACAGTTTTCCATCAGACAGCTTCAGCATTGAGGACAAGTCATGTCCTCAATGAGGCCACAGGCTAGAGGGATGGGAGCAAGACAGGTCCTGACAAGGCTGTTGGCCAACTCTTGGCCGGCCCTGGACAGAGGCAGGCTCTGGGCTTTCAGTAACTTTATTTAGCAGAGCTCACAATAGTTCTGGGAAGGGGAGACCATTATCCCCACTTTATAGGTGAGGAAACCGAGTAACCTGCCCCAGGGGACCCCAGCAAGTAAGCAATGAAGCAGCACAGAGCCCCGGGCAGTCTGACTCCCAAGCTGGTCTCACCCTTGCAGCCACCACACCACTTCCCAGGAAAGCAGGGGGCCCCCACTCCCCAGTCTGGCCTAGGTATATCAGCAAAAGCCAGAGGGGGCATGATCTCAAGGTGAGTTCTGAATCCGACATGTAGGCAATGACAACAGATCCCAGGGCCACTTAGCTTGCTCCTCCCAATCCCTATGTCCTCTCTCTCCAGAAGGGACCAGACAGATGGAGGCTGTGGGCCTTTTTGTCCACCAGAGCAGGTGAGGCCAGGCAGGGCAGGGGGCTGAAAGAACCCTGTTCCACCTTCTACCCAGGCACCTTTTCAGGGAGTTCCAGTCCTCCCAGTCCAGGCCTTCAGGACCATTCCTACCACTTCCTGCAGGCACTTTGGCATTGCCCTCACACGGGTCAAAGGTCGGCACTGGCAGGCTGTGGCCGCTGACTGCCCACTCTTGGCAGGGTCTAGCCAGGCCACAGTCCCCCAGGGGGCAGGTACCAAGGCTGGGCCCAGCGCACTCAGGGCCCCTCTCTCCACCCGGGTAGGCCAAGGACGGGCAGGGCTGTGTCAGCACAGCTCCGCGGGGCCGCGGAGGAGGGGCCCGGCTCCTGCGGCGGGGAGGGGGGGACGGGGGCGGGGGAGGAGACGCCACCAGGCGGAGCCCGGCGGCTGGGCTGCTCCGGGCGGGCGGGGACGGCAGGGCGGCCGGGGCCTAGCTTCTCCTCCTGGGCCCCTCCTCGCCAAAGTCAACACCCATCTCCGGGACGGGTGCTGGCGGTAGAGGGTGCCAGGGCGCAGGGATTACGAAGCGGCCGGACACCAAGTTACTTATTCCCAGGGCTCAGAGGGATTAAGCGGACTCGGTCTCCGACTCTGCTTCCCTCGCCTGCCCCGGGGGCCCCGCCGGGGGAGCAGAAGCGGGCAGCGACGATCGGCACAATGGCAGCTTTGTCACCGCGGCTCCTGGCCGTGCCAGGGCCGGGGCAGCCCAGGACCTGGGCGCTGGGGCTCTCCTCGGCCTTCGGGCCCCCGGCCGGGCGCGGGCAGGGCTGCCGCGGATGGGGGATGCGGGGCGCGGCTCACCGTGCGTGTAGATGTTGCCCAGCTCGTTGTGCATGTAGAAGAGGCTACGCAGGCAGCCCGAGCCACTGCTGGCCGGCCGGTAGCCGGTGAGCACGAACTTGTTGAACTGCAGGTGCGGCGGCGAGCTGGCCCAGTCCAGCAGGCGCGGCCCGGCCAGGAACGCCATGGCCCGGCCAGGCGAAGTCGGTCCGCGCTCCTCTTGCCCCCAGGTCTCCTCAGCGGGCCAACAGCACCCGGAGCCTCATCCCTGCGCCCGCCCACCTCCCAGTGCTCGGTCCGCGCACGCGCTGGCCCGGGGGGTCCCAGCCCGTGCCCCCTCCCGCGCTGCGCACGCGCGGGCCCCGCGACCCCACGCCTGGGCGGAGGCCGGGGACGCACAGGAATCCGGAGCGCAGTGCGGCTGGCAGGCGCTGTGCAGGGACAGCTCGCGGCGGCTGCTGTGGCGGCGGCAGCGGCCAGTAGTCTCTCGGCTGCCGGGAGGACGGGCGCGGCCGGACGCGGGAGGGGACGCCAGGCTCCGCCCCAGCTGCTCGCCCCCGCCATCCCGCCAGGGTTTCGCGCTCTGGGCTCCTGACGTCGCGGCTGCGAGGGCCAATGGGCGCGGCCGGCTGGGAGGTTCCTCCCGGCAGCCGCCCAGGCCTCAGCGTCTTAGCATAATATATGCGGTCCCAGTCTCATTTGCATGGGGTGCCTGTTGGATTGGGACCCGACGTTCTGGGTCCCGGTGGCTCGCGTTCCCTTGCAGTTCGCGCCCGGGCTTTTCGCGCGACCCCCAGGTCGACTCACCCTTGGGCATTCACCCACCCGGGCACAGCCCCTCCACCCTGCAGCACCCCACAGCCCGGGCTCTGTCCAAGGTGCTGCCGACCCGGGATTTTCGGACGGGTCAGGTCTAGAGCCGGCGCGCCCCTACTCCACCGGTGATATCTCCACTCTCCCGACTTCCCCGGAGCGCAGCAAGGCGTGCCGAGATGCCCAGGCCTCTAGGGGTGTGCCTGACGTGCCCGGAGCCCTCCAGTGAGGCCCTGCCCTTCGGGCCAGGCTTCTTCGAGCTTGGGCTGGGCCAAAGTCGCTCACTGTTCAAGCCAAAGGCGCATCTTCGGCCCCGCCCAGGACGGGCAGGGAACGGAGAGGGAGAGAGGGCAGGAGGCCAGGGAAGAAAGTTCAGTCCCCACCAGGGTTCATCCTAAATCAGGTCCACGAAGGCATCCCTTCTTCTGCTTAACCCTGCTGACAACCGGCCTCCACCTCCTCCCCTTCTCCAGGACCCCGCCCACTCATCCTTCCGCCTCCGCGGTTCCTCTGCATTCCAGGCTGCTACACGAAACTCTTTGCGATGAACGCCTTTAACTTGCATGCACACAACCAGTCTTGGCACTGTACCCTCATAGCTCTTCCCACACGTAAGAAATTCCGGAGCCCTGTACCAAAATAGGTCCTTTATTCAAAGTCTATGATTGGTCTTTTGACCACTTTTGTTGACCTCTCACATTTCACTTTGGGCAGCAGTCCAGAACCACCCCAGGAGGGGCTCAAAGACCCAGGTATCGAGGTCTATGAGAGAAGTCGGATTCCTCTTGCCCTTTGGCCTTGACCATCTGGACCCCGAGGGTCAGGTGAAGTTCCCAATAATAGCACCAGATGCTTCCTGTCCGACGTCTGGCCTCCTTGAGATGACTAGAGGCCGAGCTGCCAAGCTTCAAAAGGGCAGAAGGCCAAGGTAGACAGTGTGTGGCAAAGGGTCTCAGGAGTCTATCCCGCTGCAGGAAGGTCCAGTGGACCCTGGGGGTCCCGAGTCAGAGAGCAGAGATGAGTGAGCGCAGGGAACTCTGGCTGGAGGCGCTCAATGGCCGGTAACTCGCGGTTAGACTCTCAACCTGGGGGTCCCCGGGAGGACAGGGCAGGGCGACCCCTCGAGGCCGGCGGTACCAAACGGCCCAGCTTCTTGCGGGGTCCCGGGAAGGCCCCAACGCTGGGGGCCCTTTACCCGGAGCCAGCAGGCAGCTCCTAGAGAGGGAGCAGACGTCAGCCGAACCCCCAACCAACCTCACCTCCAGCACCTTGCTTCGCTTGTGATCCCACGCGTCCCTCGAACGCGTGATCCTCGTCCCTCGAACCCAGGAGTTCCTTCCAGCCCTGTTCCCGTCGTGGGCCCTAGCTTCCCACCAGGGCCCCCCACGCCCCGGGGCACCGGGGCGGGGCGTCAGGCTCCCGGCAAGGTCCGCCCTCAGGTCCTGCCCCAGAGCGCGCACCGTCTGCGCAGCAGGCGCAGCAGCGACAGCAGCAGCAGCAGCAGCACTGAGACGGTCGTCACCGTCAAGAAGACCTGGGCTGCGGGCACACGAGTGTGGTGAGGACAGGGCTTGGAAGGGGCTGTTCCCCAAACTCTCTCCCGCCTCCCACGCCCGTCTCACCCCCCATCGCGGCCTCTGGAGCCCCAGGCCGGGGGCTGCAGCTCACGTTGGCCCCGTCGGGGGGCTCTGCAGGGGTCTGGGCCGAGCCCTTGGGGGGCGCAGGGTCGTCGGCGTCCTGCAGCCCTGTGGAGAGGGGTGTGAGGCAGGCTGGCGGGGGAGCGGGCTGAGGGGGGACGCGGCGGGGCCTCACCGCGGTAGGTGAGGGCGAAGCCCTGCGCATGGCCGCGAGCGTCGCTGCGGAAGGTGAGCAGCAGTGCGGCGGAGCGCAGGCGCAACGGCCCCGGCGGCGGCGGGCGGGCGCCGTCGAAGGCGCGGAGCAGGCTGCCCGAGGCGGCGTCGCGCAGCTCCAGCTGGTCGCGCGGGTCCGCCAGCTCGAAGAGGCGGAAGGTGAGTTCCAGCGCGGCGCCCGGAGGGCCCAGCGCCCAGCTACAGTTCCGGTCCGGCCCGTACTCGTCCGGGAAGTCCGGGGAGTAGATGACACCTTGAGGTGCGGTCCAGTTCCCCTGGCAGGAGCCCACGGACACTGTGGGCGGGGCCGGCGGTCAGAACCCGGAGACCGGCGGGCTCCTCCTTCTACATAGAGCCCCGCCCCTTCCTAGCTAGGCCCCGCCCCAGACAGACTAACCTCATCTTCGGACCCCGTCTCCACCCCAGGTTCAGCCCAACTCCCTCCTCCGACCCCGTCCAACCCCTTCCATAGGCCCCGCTGTCAAACTATTAATCCCCTCCTCAAGTCTCGCCCTGAAACAATTCCTTTCTAAGGTCCCGTCCTCAGACCCAGACCCCTGGCCCCAGGGTCAGCCCAGCCCCCTCTTCGGGCCCAGTCCTCAACCCAATCCCTTTATTAGGCCCCGCCCCCAACCTACCGCCTTCCCTTCCCAGATCCCGCCCCCTGTCACGGCATCGCTGAGTCTCACTCAGACTCTTCCCCTCATCCGAGCCCCTCATCCCTGCCCACTCCTCGCCTTCGTAGATGCCCAGGCGCCCATCGCCGCCACAGAGCTGGCCCGGGTGGCCAAAGCAGATCTGGTCACAGTCGGTGGCCGGAGCCGGGCGTCCCCGGGCCAGGTCGCTTTCAGAGCCACAGAAACAGGCGTAGCCAGCCTCCACGCCGGCCAACTGGGAGCACAGACTGGGTGACCCCCGAGACAGGGGCTGGGGTGGGGGTGGGGTGGTGGGAGCCAGGGGTCGGGGTCGGAAGTGGGAATCGGGCTGGGGGTTCAGAAATCAGTGTCAAGGTTTGGCCTCAGAGTTGGAAGTTGATTTGGGTCCTGAGGTCAAGGTCAGGGGTCACCACTGGTTTGGGCAGGTGGGCAATACCTGGTAGCCCTTCATGCGGCAGAAGCGAAGGCACACCTGGACCGTGAGCTTTGTTGAGGTGCCGCTGGGGCCGCTGAGGGCCGGGGGTGCCCCAGAGTCCACGAAGCAGCCCAGGTACCCAGGCACTGAGAGGGCAGCAGAGTCAGGCTCAGTGAGGTGCCTCCAAAAGCGAACTCTGCCCAGGCAGCCCGGCCTCCACCATTGTCCAGCCCGGCCCACTCACTATGACACGTGGGGATATCGCAGTAGCGCCAGTAGATGCCCTCCTCCGTCTCGGCCACGTAGCACCATGGCTGCACATCACCATCTGGGTTACTGTAGGTACAGGAGAAATAGTTGGAATCCTACCGGTCCCAAGAACGGCAAATTCCAGCCCTGACCCACGGCTTATTCTCAAAATGGCCACCGTGTGTGTTAGAGCAAATTCTGGTTTGCCCACCAGAATGGATGTCGATTTCCGAGTGGACGGTGTGAAATCATTAAAGGGCCCTGGGGGCTGATTTTAGGTCTTCAGCTGTTGCTAGGCTATGAGGACTTTGAGGCCATTTGTAGTATTCGCCCTCCACCCAGCCATGGGCCTCAGCCAAGTCCCTTATCTTGGAATCCTGCTTTAAAGCAGAAGTGATGAGCCCTAAGCTTTGCGGTTCAGCAGGGAAGTGTCCTCCCGTTCAGCTCGGTCCCTGCCGCTTCAGACCGAAACTGTGGCTCTGAACCCCCAATCCCTCCGTCACCACCAGTAGATGTGTCTCAAAAGAAGCTGTGAGCCAAGGGCCTGGCCCCTCACTCCAGGGCTTGCCCTCTGACTACGCCACGCCCTTATGGGCGCCTTGAGTGCTCAGGCCTGACCTGAGGCTCTGCAGAAGTTATGCGCCTAAGGCCCGACCCAGGTCAGAAAAGGTTCTACCTCACGCTTAAGCCCCGCCCCTAGGCCCTCGAGACGGCCCCTGTGCCCGCCCAGCAGAGACCTCCGCTCCGCCCATGCCGAGGCCCAGCCCCAGGCCAACGCCTGTAATAGTGCACCCAGCCCCGCCCCAGCGAAGGCCCCGCCCCTCACCGGCAGAAGTTGTGCGCGCCCAGCCCCCAGCGGCCGTGGGGGTCGCTGGCGCTGCTGTAGCTGTGCTGCTGCGTCTGGTCCCAGTAGAGGCACGGGCGGCCAGCCCCGCGCGGGCCCGTGCGGTTCTGGTGGCCGCGGTAGTCTGCGCCATTCACCTGGAAGCACTCGGACAGGCCTGCACGGCGACGGCGGGGCCTGGGGAGGTCCTGACCCTTGCCGGGCATCCTCACCCCACACTCCGACGCCAACTCCCCGCCCGGCTCCCCAGCCAGCGCCCCCGGCGCCCACGGGGCCCTCGGGCTGCTCAGCTGCTGCCACCACCTGCTCTGCCCCCTCGCCAGTGGGACTCGGGTTCTAGGCGCGGAGGCCGAGGAGGCAAGGGTGACCTCGGCCCAGTCGCCGGGCCGCGACTCACCTGGGCTATGCAGGCTCCCAGCTGAGGCCCCGCGTGGCAGCAGCAGCCGGAGCAAGAGAAGGAGGAGGAGGCCCTGCGGGGCCCGTATCCCCATCGCCCCCAACCAAGAAGAGGTCGCCCTGGCCCGCACAAGGCCCTTGTCGCCCCTGGGGTCGCTCCGGGGTCTCCCAGGCGGCCTGGGGGGCGTTGTCCTCTGACAGTCTGTCCTCGTCCCCGCTCTGCGAGGCGCTCTCTGTCTGGGGCGGGGAGGGGGGGCGGTAATATCTCCCAGGGGTATTTGCCTCCTAGGGTTTCTGGCCCTGAAGGCGTCTCTCTGTCCCGGGCCCTACTGGGAGTCTCCCTGGGGGGACGATCTCTGGCCAGGGACGTTCTCCGTCTCTGCCTCTCCGGGCTCAGGGTCCTGCCTCGGCTTCCACACCCGCCCCCTCCCTCTGCCTCTTGCTCTCTGAGTCTCCCTCGCCCAGGTCTCCAACGCGCTGGCTCCTGCCCCCCTCGCGTCCCTCCGCGCGTCCCTCCCGCCGGGTCCCTCCCTCCCTCCCCACCCCCCACCGAGGCAGGGAAGCCCCGCCCGAGACTGGAGCGGAGGCAGCAGGTCCAGACGCCTCCCACGCCCGCCCCCCATCTCCGGGACCCTCTGTGTCCCGGAGCGCGCCTCCCCTCCCTTCCTCCTCTCAGGGTCGGTGAAGGTTCCTGCGGGCGCGTGTGGAGGAGGCCCGGCCAGGCTGGTGGAGAACGACCCTAATGGGGGAGACACAGGACCCTCTCCCGAGGCCACACGTCCCCGGGGCACCCGGAGTCCCCAGCTCACAGACACCCTTGAATGAAGTGCAGGCACGCTCTCCCACTCAGTCACCCATTCATTGTGAGACGCTCACACGCACACCCTCTTTCGGATCTTCACGCCTCTCCCTTCCCAGGTCCCGACGCCTCTGGCCTGAGGAAGCGCCACTCCCTGCCCCCGCACCCGCCCGACGGGCTGGAATGGTGGCCGCTCAGTCTGGGACAGGCAGGGGCAGCTGGTGTCTGGGGAGGAAGGCAGCTGCGCCCCTGGTCCCAGCCTGCTCCCTCCTCTCCTCCTCCTCTCCCTAGGACCCCCAGCCCAGGCTCGCCGGAGCCCTCGCAGAGCGGTGGAATTCCCCCAGCGGTGCCCCCCCACCTGGCGGGGGAGGGGGAAGGGGAGCAGGTCCAGGCAGGCGTGGGGGGAAATTCCCCGCCCCCTCCCCCTGGGCCCGACTCCTCCGAGTCCTCTGATCTCCCAGCAGCGCCCGCCGGCTGCCCTCAGGGCTTGGGGAGAGGCCAGCGCAGGTGCGTGGGAGGGCGGGGGCGGGGGCCGGGAAGGAGATGGGTGGTGGCCTGGGGCCCAGAGCAGCCCGCCCGGCCCCGATGTCTTGCTCCCCAGTCCAGCCTGCCCACCCCTCACCAGTCCCCCAACAGGCTGTCCAGCCTGCAAGGACCTGTCTCCGCTCTGTCAGTACCCGCCGCACTCCTCCCCCGCCCCAGATCGGGGGCGCAGAGAAGATTCTAGGAAAGCCGAAGTGCTGGTGGTGGTGGTGACTGGACCCGCGAAGACCTCGCTTCGAATGAGCCTGTGCCTCATACACAGGCTGGGGGGAGGTGTGGGGGGGGCGTTATCCCAACGCAGCTGGCTGGCTGAGACTGGAGGCCAGCGCCCAGGTTGCCTCCTGGGGGGACCCTCTCAGCTGCCATGCTGGCCCGGGCTCACCTCCCAGTTTCCTGGCCCACTGAACAATGGACTGGGAGTCTCACCAGCGCAGGCTAGCCCAGCGCAGGGAACCCAGCTAAGGAGAGAGTAGTAAAACCCACGGACCTGGCCCCCTTCTCCCTTCTGCTTGTGAGCTTGGGGGCTGCTGTGGCTCCATGGCGTTGTCCTAGGCTCTGGCCCAGGGAGAGCATCCTGGGGCAGCAGGCCTGGGCGATGGGGGTGCATGCGGAGCCTCGCTCCCAGGAGTCACCTGAGAAAAGGGCGGGGTGGAGGACAAAGACAACCAGGACCCCTCGTGCAGAAGGAAGGCCAGTGGTGGAGTGGAGGAAGAACTGACCCCTTTTCTGGCAGGAGGGTTGACTAAAAAGGGCTGTCCGTCTGGTCCACTGTACTTTGGGCCCCCACTGCCAGGCTGATCTCCTGCAAAAGGGGTATTGGATGAAAAGAAGGGGGTGCTCAGTTCCGGGACTCAGGCACCAAGATGAGAGGCAGTATCCCCACTGCAAGCTCCAGTCCCAGGTGGCTCACAGAACCTTGAACTAAGGAAGGCCTGGGCTCTCACCCCCACCACTTCCGGGGAGTTCAGAAAGGCTGCCTGCCAAGGGGCCCACGGTCCCAGTCAGGACCTCCTCCTGGTCTCCCCGCAGCAATGGTACCACTGTCGTGGGAGGGCTGGGTCCCTACTGCCTGGCCCCTACCTGCACCCTGCCTGTTTACTGACCCTGGCTCCTCCAGCTCCTGCACAAACAGCTGAACTTCATTTCCCTGCTTCCCTTGCATTAGGTATAGCCACAGGAGTGAGTTCTGGCTATGAGGCATGGGCAGGAGTGATGCCTCTCACTCCTCAATTCTCAAAGCGAGGGCCCGGACCAACAGCATTGACATCACCAGGGAGCTTGTTAGAAATGCAGATTCTCATACCCCACTCCATGCCTCCTTCATCAGAGCCTGCATTAACAAGATCCCCAGGTGTTAAAGTTTGAAAAGCACTGATGTAGACCCCTGCCAGGTCTGGTCTACAATAGCCTCAGTTTCTATCTCCTTCATTCACCAACTAGATGGAGGGGATACCTAGGGCCTAGGGCAGGGTGGAAGGAGCCAGATTCCCTAGCGACCTTGTAGAAGGAGCCTGCCAACTAGAAGTATCAGCGTGGGACTCTGCATGAGTGGAGAAATAAATATCTATGTGTTAAGCCACTGAGATCAGGGGCTTGCTTGTTACAGCAGCTGGCACAACTTACCTGGACTAATACATTCCCCCCACCCTCATACAGTTCTTGTCTCCAAGGCTGGTTCCTCTGAGAGCTGGGAGGGAGAATGTTCCATGCCTCTCATTTAGCTTCTGGTGCCTTGTTGGCCGTCATTGGCATTCCTTGGCTCGTAGAAGCCACTAATCACCCCAGTCTCTGCCTTCACCTTCGCATGGCATTCTCCCTGTGTGAATGTCTGTGTCCGAATTTCCCCTTTTTATAAAGACACCAGTCATGTTGGATTAGGGGCCCAACCTACTGCAGTAGGATCCCGTCTAAACTAATCACATCTGCAACGACCTATTTCCAAATAAGGTCACATTCTGAGGTACTAGGGGTTAGGGTTTCAACATGTGAATTCTGGAGGGACACAATTCAACTCATAACATCTTACTTATTTCTTGTCACTTTTCCATCCTTGCTGCTATTTCCCTAGTCCGAGCCACCACCATCGCCTACTTGGACTAATAGCTCTCTCAACTGAGGTCCAGCTCCCCATGGTTACCCTGAACAGCCCTTCCAGCAGCCAGAGTCTTGTTTTGATGGGAGAAGGCTGAGGGGCTGTTCTAGTGCCCTCGGAGCCCTCAGGGGAACAGTAGGGTGGCCAGCCAGGAGAGGCTGGGCGCTGCAGAGCTGTGATGAGGATGCAGCCTGAGGCTGGCAACCGCCCTGCCCTTTGTCTCCAGAGACTCCCTTGGGTACCTCTGGCTTCTGGTCCTTGAACCAGGTAATCATACCTGATATGGACACCTGGGAGAGAACACCTGGGGCAGGTGTTGTATGATGGGGTTGCATTTTAGAAAAGCCCTTGGCTATCATGGGGACAGATTGCAGAGAGGGGACACTGGAGGCTGCAGTGGTCACAAAGGTGAAGGGTTGGGGCTCTAGGTGACTCAGGGGCCTAGGGATGGGGATGTTTATTAATACAAGGATTGACTAACAGTCTTCTTTACCATATGTGTGCCTTACTAGTGCTATGGACTGAATGTTTGTGTCCCCCCCAAATTCACACGTTGAAACCCTAATCCCAATGTGATAACATGAAGAGGTGGGACCTTTGGGAGGTGTTCCGGTCAGGGTGGAACCCTCATGATGTGTTAGTGCCTTATACGAAGAGGCCAGAAAGTTAGCTAGGCCTACCCCCCTTCCGCTCCCCACGTGAGGACACAGTAAGAAGGTGGCCAACTGTAAACCGGGAAGAGAGCTCTCACCAAAACTCAACCATGCCCGCACCCTGACCTCACAATTCCAGCCTCCAGAACTGTGAGAAATACATGTCTGTTGTTTAAGATCCCCCCTCCCTGCACCCCTCCCCTCTGGGGCCTATGGTATATTATGGCAACCTGAGTGGACTAAGACACCTGGATTCCCCAAATTCTCCCAGCACCAGAGGAAGGAACCCCATCAGCCTTAACACACAGGGAAAGAAACCGCAGAGGCAGTGACTTCTAATGGGTCTGAGGTTTCTTTTCAGGGTGATGAAATGTTCTGGAATTACATAGAGGTGATGGAGGCCCTACTCTGTGAATGTACTAACAGTCATTGAATCGTACACTTGAGTTGGTGAACTCTATGGTGTGTGGATTGTATCTCAATAAAGCTGTTACTAAAGAAAGAAAGAAAGAAAGAACTAGGCAGGGTGGCACTGGTGGCACTGATAGCTGACGGGACCTAGGGACAGGCAGGGCGGTGTTGAGGACGGCTCTGGGTTTCTACATATGTGGTGGAGCCATCAGAGGAGAGGGATAATGGAGACACTCCCCTTCTCCACCTTTGCTGCTGGTGACCACGGGATATCCAGGGCCAAGGTCCTGGGGGCAGCTGGACACACAGGTTTGGTTGCAGAAGGGAGGGCAGAGCTGGGGCTGCAGGTTGACAAACCGTGAACCCTGAAAATGGCTGGGCAGAAAAGGGCTGAGGTCTAGTCCCCAGAACACCAACCACCTTGCTTATCGGTTGGGTGGGGGCCAAGGAGCCCTCAAAGGAGGTGCAGAGAACTTGGGAGCCACCTTCAGGTCTGCAGGGATCAAGGAGGGGCGGTCAGTGCAGGAGATGAACTCTGAGATGCACCCGCTGAATTTAGTGACAAGGAAGTCCTTGGTGCCACCCTGCAGGATCCATCTCGACGGAGGACATGGGGACAGGAGGCTGGGCTGGGTGGGCAGAGGGAGCTGAGCCAGGAGAAGCGTTTCAGTGACGCTCATCTCACAACCTCAGGGACAGGACTGAGGGCTGGGGCCCCTAGAGCCAGCCGCTGGCCCATTTTTAAAATTTGAGTAACTTTTTGGCAGTCTCGCTGCTCCTTATGAACTTTTTATTACAGATTTCTTAATTGAGATGTTGTTGCGCCATCACCCAAAAGGACACAGAGATATATTAGCGGCTCCACGTGGTGCAGACATAATGAAACAGGGTTTATTGGGGGAACTAGCAGCGGAGTGGAAATAGGGAAGGGGGAGGGCAGGACCACGCCCAGCTGTCGCTGTCCACCAGGGGCCAGCTTCCAAGAGGGACTTGCCCCTGTGCACTTTGCTCTGTGACAAGGATAGGGCAGGGGACATCTCTCTGGCTCTGGAACCGCGGAGGAAGTGGCTGTATGATGGGGAGCCTCTGGGGCTCGGTGGTGGGAGGTGAGTGGCCATGGAGCTACCCAAGGCGACAGCAGTATCCAAATTCATGTCCACTGGGGAGTCCTCGGTCCGAGCAACATGGACCATCCACCTACCCTCTAAGGTCAAAGCAGGTACAGAGATGAGGATGAGTGGCTGGGCCCTGGTCAGTGTGAGCATGGGGGCAGAGGGACAAGCCTGAGTCCTTCCTCTGACCCTGGGCCTGGAGCCCAGCCAAGGTGACGGGCATGGGACTTGAGACTGGGAGTCGCCCGCCCTGCACCCCGTGGAAGCCCTACTGTGGCGGATGGGAAACCAGTGACCCTGCAGGCGTTCGGGTGACATTGGCTGCTGGGACTCGGTGCTTCTTGCCGGGTACTTCAGGCCTGTGTGACGTTCCTCTTTGTGTGGAACTGAGCAGAGACCCAGCTGGTGCTGGCACAGACTTGACTGTCCTTTTAAGTTCAGGTGCCTTTCTATAAGTGTGGTCGCCTCCCGTGGATGTGCACATCTGTGGGTCTGGGATTGGGGTGCATCTGTTCCCACAGGGCTGTCTTTGGCCTTGGCCACGGGCAGTTCACTCTCTCCGGGCAGCGTACTCCATGGCCAAGAGCACTGCCCGAAACATAGCCCCTGTGTTGCGCGTCCATTGCAGGCGGCCAGCAGCACGATGGGTCTCTTGGCAGGTGCCTGCCTCCTACCTGGGAGGTGGGCTATTACGTTGCTGGACCATCTTCATGACTGCTGGCCAGGCTGGTGGGTGAGGGCCCCATGGAGCCGGCAGTCGGGTCAAGAGATGGGACAGTTACCTGCCTGGGAAGGTAGCCAGGGTCTTGGGGGTCAAGGTTGCCCTGGCTTGGGGGTGCCAGTTCCACTTCAATCTTGTCCCAGCTTATGAAAACAAGTCAGGGAGGACTTGGGATGAATCAGCAGAGGATCAAGGCCTCTCTTTCAGCTCCACGGGGGCTGGGGAATGGCCAGCAGAAGCTGCACTGTCCCCCCGTGGGCTGGGAGCAGACCCCTCAGCAACCTTTCCGAGGACTCCCACCCACTCCTAGTCCAGCGGGCACCTGGGCCAGGTGACCAGACGCTGCCCCAGGTGTGGAGGCTTCCCTCTGCCCAGCCAAACTCCATCACTTCCCACCACGTGGCACTGAGACATGTGGAGTGTATGCCTTTCTGGTGGCCATCTGTTGCTGCAAAGGGCATGTGGACACACAGCAGCTCTACACAGTAAGATATAAAATCAGGTTTATTGCGGGAAATGTATAGGCAGAGGGACAGTGGGGGGGTGTCTGAGCTGTCACTGTCCCATGGCTGGACGGCAGGCTGCGTGGCCAGCTTGGCGGGAGGGAGCCTGCACCGTGTGCTCCCCCTGCAATTCAAGGAGCCCGCTGGGGAGGATGCGGCCCTGTTAGCAAGCAGCAGCCTCTGGAGTTCGTGGGGGACATGGGCCCACTGCTCCCTGCAGGCCGGCTCCCTGCCGTGCCATCAGAAGGGAGAAGGGCTTGCGCCCGCTGTCATTGGGATCTGCCTCTCCTCCTGCATCAGGCGAACGTGGGCGACCCCGGTGGAGTTTGCCCAGCGCTGGCTTCCTGCAGCCGTCAGGCTGGCTTCCAGGGCCCGAACAACACCTGCCCAGGGGATCGTGGACACTGGGTTTAATTTAAGTTGGAAAACAGCAAAGGGAACTCTAACAGAGGGTGTAGCAAGGCCTCTGGTTTCGGCCTGCTCTGTTAATGGGACAGCCACACCCCGGCAGCAGATGGCCAAGGAGCACGAAGGCCCACCTGGCACCTGCCCGGAAAACACCTGGGGCGGCTGGAACCGCACGGGGCAGCTCAGCCTGAAGAAGCAGGAACTTCCCCAAACGTGCCCCACCTTCGTCTTGAAGTGGCCTCCACGATGATTTTCCACTTTGTGGAGCCGAAGCAGGACCACACCCAACAGGAAAGCCCTTGGCAAAGCCGTGGGCTCTGAAAACGGATGGGAATTTGCACCAGGGCAGGGGCAGGTGTCTTTGTGAACGATGCTTCCTTCCTCAGAGCTTTTGGTGGCCGTGGCCCTCCCCACGTCACTCCACGTCATACACAGCTGCGGGCCACCAGCTCCTGCGACTCTTCTTTGTCGGCAGGGATACACCATCGAAGCGTTCCTCCTGGGAGGCCTCTTGAGGAAATGTGAAGGCCGTGGATGCTTTGGAAGAGTGAAAGAGAGGTTTTGTCGAGCAAAATCTAACCGGGTGGGAAATGCCGGGGTTCTGTGTGGACCTGGAGCATCCTTGACGCAGGCGGCACGTGAGGTTCCTCTGCTGAGTCCGGGAGGAGGCTGGCCTCATTGGGACTCGCTGTCCAGATGTGTACCTTCCACCTTCCTGATGACAAAGAAACACACATTCATGATATCCATGAAATCCAAACGTGGTGGAAAGAGATAATCAAGAAAGTTAAGGATTCCTGTAATCCCTTTCCCCTAGAGATCACCATCAACCAGATCATTTTTATACACACTCATATACATGCATCACAGCAGTTCCTTTAAAACGTGAGATTGGGAATTCCCTGGTGGTCCAGTGGTTAGGACTCCGAGCTTTCACTGCCAAGGGCGCGGGTTCAATCCCTGGTCGAGGAACTAAGATCCTACAGGCCATGCGGTGTGGCCAAAAAAAAACCATAAATAAATAACTTCATACCCTTTAGCTACACCTCCCCCAACATTCCTCACCCTAGGCAACCACTAATTTAATTTGTTTTTTTAATATTTATTTATTTATTTACTTTTGGCTGTGTCAGGTCTTAGTTGAGGCACGTGGGAGCTTTCATTGTGGAGTGTGGGCTCTTTCGTTGTGGAGTGTGGGCTCCTCGTTGCAGCGTGTGGGCTTCTCTCTAGTTGTGACACGCAGACTCCAGAGTGCGTGGGCTCTGCAGTTGCAGAGTGCGGGCTTAGTTGCGCCTCCGCATGCGGGATCTTAGTTCCCTGACAAGGGATCAATCCTGCGTCCCCTGCATTGGAAGGTGGATTCTTAACCACTGGACCGCCAGGGAAGTCCCTAATCTACTTTTTATCTCCATAGATTTGCCTACTCTGGACATTTCATAGAAATGGAATCATGCAAGTTGTGGTCTTTTGTGTCTGGCTTCTTTCACTTATCATCACGTTTTTGAGGTTCATCCGTGTTGTAGTGTATGTCAGTTCTTCATTCCTTTTTATGGCCAAATAATATTTCATTGTATGAATGAACCAAGTTTTATTTATTCATTCAACCATTGATGGATATTTTGGGTTTTCACTTTTTGGCTATTATGTTTAATGTTGATATGAACATTGGTATACAGTTTTTATGGACACATGTTTTCAATTCTCTTGGGTGTACAACTAGAAGTGGAATTACTGGGTGAACAAACACTCTATGTTTAACTTTTTTTTTTTTTTGGCTGCATCACGCAGCATGCAGTTTCCCCGACCAGGGATTGAACCCTCACCTCCCGCACTGGAAGTGCGGAGTCCCAACCACAGGACTGCCATGGAAATCCCTATGTTTAACATTCTGAGGAACTGCCAGACTGTTTTCCAAAGTAGGTGTGCCATTTTACATTCCCACCAAGAAAGTATGAAGGTTCCAATTTCTCCACATCCTTGTACACACTTGTTATTGTCTGTCTTTTTGATTTAGCCATCCTAGTGGGTGTGAAGTGCTAGCTCATTGTAGTTTTTGGGTTTTTTTTTTTTTTTTTGGCTGCATTGGGTCTTCATTGCTGTGCACAGGCTTTCTCTAGTTGCGGTGAGCAGGGGCTACTCTTCGTTGCGGTGTGTGGGCTTCTCATTGTGGTGGCTTCTCTTGTTGCGGAGCATGGGCTTTAGGAGCGTGGGCTTCAGTAGTTGTGGCGCACGGGCTTAGTTGCTCCGAGGCATGTGGGATCCTCCCAGACCAGGGCTCGAATCCATGTCCCCTGCATTGGCAGGAGGATTCTTAACCACTGCACCACCAGGGAAGCCCCTCATTGTAGTTTTGATTTGCATTTCCTAAGGCTAATGACGTTGAACGTCTTTAATTGTGCTTATTGGCCATTAGTATATCTTGAACTTCATAAAAGAAATAAAATCTTTGAAATAAAAACTGTCTATTCACATCCTTTGCCCACGTGTTAATTGGGTTATTTGTCTTTTTATTGTTGCGGTTTGCGAGATCTTAGTTCCCCGACCTGGCATTGAACTGGGCCCTGGCAGTGAAAGCTCTGAGTCCTAACTGCTGGACCCCCAGGGAATTCCCTAAGACTTCTTTATATATTCTGGATACAAGTCCTCTATCAGATATGATTTGCAAATATTTTCTCTCATTATGTGGATTGTCTTTTCACTTTCTTGATGGTATCATTTGAAGCACTAAAGTTTGTTTTTTTTTTAATTTTTTAATTTTTGGCTGCGTTGGGTCCTCATTGTTGCGCGCGGGCTTTCTCTAGTTGCGGCAAGTGGGGGCTTCTCTTCATTGTGGTGCACAGGCTTGTCCATGCAGTGGTTTCTCTTGTTGTGGAGCACGGGCTCTAGGAGCATGGGCTTCAGTAGCTGTGGCGCGCGGGCTTCAGTAGTTGTAGCTCGCAGGCTCTGGAGAGCAGGCTCAGTAGTTGTGGCGTACGGGCTTAGTTGTTCCATGGCATGTGGGATCTTCCCAGACCAGGGCTCGAACCCATGTCCCCTACATTAGCAGGCGGATTCTTAACCACTGTGCCACCAGGGAAGTCCTGAAGCACTAAAGTTTCTTAACTTTGATGAAATCCAATTTATCTATTCTTTGGTTGTTATGACATGTGGAAGTGTTGTCTACCAGGGAAGCTTGCCTGAGACTAGGGATCCAGGGTTTTTATTGGGCGTCAGTCCTGTAGGCAGAGGGTACCTGGGTGAAGAACTACAGTCACTGAAATTCCAAAATCTCAAAGAAAAGCAAGTGTTCAGCAAAAAAATAGCTTTTTTTTGTACAAACAGGTAAGAGTGAGTAATTGTTATCACTTAGGGACAGTATCGGGGTCAAGTCCTGGAAGCATCCTTGACCTTGACCCTGGAAGCTAAGGGTCAGCCTTGCAAGCAGGTTGTTCTAAGGACGGAAGTTGCAGGCCTGCTGTGTTAAATCTGTTCTGTACACAAGCTGTATGATATTGATTTACAGCTGGGAAAGCAATCTTGCATTCCTGGCATAAGTCCCATTTGGTCATGGTGTATGATCCTTTTTTATGTTGCTGGATTCAGTTTGCTGGCATTTTGTTGAGAATTTTTGCTTCTATGTTCCTAACAGATATTGCTCTATAGTTCTCTTTTTTAAATTAATTAACTAACTAATTAATTTATATATTTTGGCTGTGCCAGGTCTCAGTTGCGGCACGTGGGCTCTTCACTGTGGCATGCATGCAGGATCTAGTTCCCCAACCAGGGATCGAACCCAGGGCCCCTGCACTAGGAGCATGGGGTCTTACCCACTGGACTACCAGGGAAGTCCCTAGTTTTCTTTTCTTGTGATGTCTTTGCTTGGTTTTTTTTTTTTTAATTTATTTATTTATTATTTATTTATTATTTTTTTTTAGCTGTGTTGGGTCTTCGTTTCTGTGCGAGGGCTTTCTCTAGTTGCAGCGAGCGGGGGCCACTCTTCATCGCGGTGCGCGGGTCTCTCACTGTCGTGGCCTCTCTTATTGCGGAGCACAAGCTACAGACGCGCAGGCTCAGTAGTTGTGGCTCACGGGCTTAGTTGCTCCGCGGCATGTGGGATCTTCCCAGACCAGGGTTCGAACCTGTGTCCCCTGCATTGGCAGGCAGATTCTCAACCACTGCGCCACCAGGGAAGCCCCTTTGCTTGGTTTTGATAACAGGGTATTGCCGGCCTCACAGGATGAGTTGGGAAGTGTTCCCTCTTTTCTATTTTTGGGAAGAGTATCTGAAGGATCTTCTTTAAATATATGGTAGAACTTGGGACTTCCCTGTTGGTCCAGTGGTTAAGACTCCATGCCTCCAATGCAGGGGGCCCGGGTTCGATCCCTGGTCAGGGAACTAGATCCCACATGCCGCGTGGCCAAAAAAAAAAAAGAATATATATATATTATGTATATAAGTATGTAAATATATATTTATATATATTATATCTATAAATATATATTTTATATATATATATAACATATATATATGGTAGAACTCATCAATTAAGTCATCTAGGCCTAAGTGGGAATCTTAGTTCCCTGACCAGGGATCGAACTTGTGCACCCTGCAGCGGAAGCACAGAGTCTTAACTTGTGGGGAGTTTTAAAATGACTAATTCAATCTCTGTACTTGGTTTAAGTCTATTCAGATTTTCTATTTCTTCGTGAATCAGGTTTGGTAGCTTTCTAGGAATTTTTTCATTTCACCTAAGTTATCTAATTTGTTGGCATGCCATTGTTCACAGTATTTCCTTATAATTGGTTTTTCTGGTCTAGCTAAAGGTTTGTCAATTTTGTTGATCCTTTCAAAGAAACAACTTTTGATTTTGTTAGTTTTCTCTATTTTCTTTTTTTTTTAACATTAAAAAAAATATTTTATTTATTTATTGTATTCTTGCCTGCGTTGGGTCTTAGTTGCGGCACACAGGATCTTTGTTGTAGCACGTGGGCTCTTTTGTTGCTGCGCATGGGCTCTCCGTTGCCGCGCACGGGCATCTCTCTAGTTGTGGTGCGCGGGCTCCAGAGTGCATGGGCTCTGTAGTTTGCGGCATGTGGGCTGACTAGTTGAGGCGCATGGGTTCAGTAGTTGTGGCACGCGGGTTTAGTTGCCCCATGGCATGTGGGATCTTAGTTCCCCGACCAGGTATCGAACCCGTGTCCCCTGCATTAGAAGGCGGATTCTTTACCACGGGACCACCAGGGAAGTCCCTACTTTTCTATTCTCTATTCCATTAATTTCTATTCTAATAGCTATTATTTCCTTCCTTCTGCTTGCTTTAGGTTTACATTGTTCTTCTTTTTCTAGCATTCTTTTTCTAACATGTAAGTTTGAGTTATTGACTTGAGATCTTTATTTTTTTAAATTTATTTATTTTATTTATTTATTTTTGGCTGCGTTGGGTCTTCGTTGCTGCGTGCAGGCTTTCTCTAGTTGCGGCGAGCGGGGGCTACTCTTCCTTGTGGTGTGCGGGCTTCTCATTGCAGTGGCTTCTCTTGTTGCAGAGCACGGGCTCCAGGTGCGCGGTCTTCAGTAGTTGTGGCTCGCGGGCTCTACAGCGCAGGCTCAGTAGTTGTGGCGCACAGGCTTAGTTGCTCTGCAGCTTGTGGGATCTTCCTGGACCAGGGCTCGAACCCGTGTCCCCTGCATTGGCAGGCAGATTCATAACCACTGTGCCACCAGGGAAGCCCGAGATCTTTATTTTTAATTTTTATTAAAAAAAAATTTTTTTTTGGCTGCGCTACGCACCATGTGGGATCTTAGTTCCCTGACCAGAGATTGAACCTGTGCCCCCGGCAATGGAAGCACAGAGTCTTAACCACTGGACCACCAGGGAAGCCCCTCAAAGTATTTTCTAATTTCCCTTGTAATTTCTTTGAGTCACTGGTAATACTTATAAGTATGCTGTTTAACTTTCATGTATTTGTGAGTTTCCCCAATTTTTTTGTTATTGACTTCTAATTTCTTTCCACTGTGGTCAGACAACATACTTTGTATGATTTCAATCCTTTTAAATTTGTGGGGTCTGGGGACCTCCCTGGTGGTCCAGCTGTTAAGACTCTGCGCTCCCAATGCAGGGGGCCTGGGTTTGGTACACGGTCAGGGAACTAGATCCTGCATGCTGCAACAAAGATCCCCCATGCCGCAACTAAAGACCCAGTGCAACCAAATAAATAAATAAATAATTTAAAATAAATAAATAAATTTGTGAGGTCTGGTTTTATGGCCTAGATATGATCCATCCTGGGGACTGTCCCACATGTGCTTGAGAAGGACGTGAATTCTGCTTTAGGTGGTGGTCTCCTTCATGCTCTGCCTTCTCCCTTGGATTCCTTGGATCACTTGTTTTGGGGGGAGATAGCTGTCATGTTTGAGGGCACTCAAGCAGCCCTAAGGAAATGTCTACATGGTGAGGAACTGAGGTCTCCAGCCCACAGCCATGTGAGTGAACAGGCCATTTAGAAGCACTTCCTCCAGCCCCACTCAAGTTTTCAGATGGGTGTACCCCCACTGACATCTTTCCTTCAACCCTAGAACCACCCCGCCCAACCACTCCTGAAATCTTGACCCACAGACACTGCGACAGACTGTAAATATTTGTTGTTCTTAGTCACTAAGTTTTGTGTAATTTGTGATTCTGGTAATACAGTTACCCATAGCTCTGTTGGCTTTCAGGAGCACAAGTCTCGAAGCACAGTTGAACTTCAGGCAGAAGTTTTGTCTTTTCTGAGGGAAAAACATTGAAAACATGGATTAATAATTCTTTTCTTGTTGAAGCTGCCAGAGGCAAAGGCACACCTCCCGGAACGATGACCTCAAGGCCTTGAGGATGAAGAAAACCAGGTGGAATGACTCTGATTGGGGGAGTCACTGGGGGAATTCTGGTTTTCTGATGCCCAAAACTACCTATGCCTGGTAAAATAAGCTGCTGGAGATCCTGAGTCAGTCTTCACCTTGTCACCAAAAAGACTGGGAGGCAACAATCTCAAAGATGGCACGCCCTTCACCCCGACAAAGGCAAACCACAGCGCCTCCTCCTTGGTTAAGCTGAACAGTGGCTTTCTCATGGAAAAAAAATTTTTTTTAAAACAGAAATCAAGTTTCTTTTGTTTGTTTGATACAACTTGGATTCATTCCCGTATTTTATAAGATGTGGCCTTTAATATTTCCATGAATTAATATGAGACACATAATGCTTTCTAAAGACTGGTTTTACTAGAAAAATGGTACAGATGAACTGGTTTGCAGGGCAGAAATAGAGACACAGAGGTAGAGAACGTATGGACACCAAGGGGGGGAAAGTGGCGGGGGGCGGTGTGTGGTGGTGTGATGAATTGGGAGATTGGGATTGACATATACACACTAACATGTATAAAATAGATAACTAATAAGAACCTGCTGTATAAAAAATAAATATAATAAAATTCAAAAATTAAAAAAAAAGACTGGTTTTACATTCTGTTTATCTGAAGGGAACCCATTTTCAGTTTGATACAGTTAATTATTTGCAAAACTACGTGTGTGTGTGCGTGCACGGGAGCACTCATGCTTGTGTGTGCACACACATTAGTATATTCTTCTAGGGCGGTCTATATTTTTTCATCAGATTTTCAAAAGATACTACCATCCATAAAAAGTTAAGACCTCTTAGTATAAAAGAGAGGAGAAAAATGGCAGTTAGAAGGGGAGTTGGTTTTAAGGATGGGACCGATTTAGGTGTGTTTCTAGGTTCAGGAGAAGAAGCCAGTAGAGAGGAGGGGTAGAAGACTGGAAAGGCAGGAAGGCCAGGGAACAAAGGTCCCCAGACAGTGCCTGTTCCCTGAGGTGTCTGAACCTCGGGCTGGCAGAGACCAAGATACCCACAGCTCTCTCGTCCCCACTCCTGTCTGTACCTGGGTCCTCCTGCTGGGCTGTGCTGGGGAGCCGCTCCCGCTGCCTCAGGGCCTCCAGGCCCGCCAGGTCAGGCAGGTGGCAATGGCTGCGCATGACGGTCACCCGCTGGCCCTGGGTGATGGCCCGGCTGCGGCAGCCCATGCGGGCCTGGTCCCGGCACATCCAGTACACCTTCTCCCCGGCCGCCTTCTCCTTCCTGTAGAGGAAGGACTCGTACACCAGGAACCTGCCCCCGAGAGAGGTCCTCAGGAACTCCAGGGGCTGGAGGGTTTCTGGAAGGAACATGACATGTGAGTGGGGTGCCTGGACCGGGCCTTGGAAGCAGGGGACAGAGCCTGGGTGCCAGGGACGGAGACTGCTTCCTTTGTCCCACCAGCCAGCTCCAGCCAGGAAACTGCAGACCCCCCAACCCCCACAGGTCCCACTTTGGTCCCTGCCCCCCACCCCAGCCTGTGCTGCAGGGCCCTGGGGACTGAAGCTCAGGCCACCACGGCCCTGATGCCCTGGAGTGCAGACTGGCTGTCTGATGGCTGTAGTGTTATCAGGGAGGCTGGCCCTGCAGCCGCCCAAACACTGAGCTTTCCTGCAGGCCTCTCCTGACCCTGCTCGGCCTCCATGCTGGCTGGCAAGCAAGCACCCCAGGGCAGGGGCTGGGCTGAACTGGAATACTCTGGAAGGGCCATGGTTGGTCTGGACAGTGCACTAGGGGCCTCCCGGCTCCCTGCCCACCCTCCCCTCGGCCAGCTGGCAACCAATCAAATTCTCCCATTTGAGACTTTTAAGAATCTGAACTGAAAGCTCCTGACATGTTGGGGTTGGGGTGGCCCGAAGGCACTGGCAGGGGTGGGGAGGGAGAGGGGAGACAGAGGGTCCCCCAGGTCCAGGAGCACTGCCCCACAAATGGGTGCCGAGCACTTCCTGCAGCTGCCAGTAATGCCACTGCAGCCCCTGGCCCCGTTTTCTCCAGCGGTCTGAGTGGGTTTCTCGAATGACAGCCCATCCCAGATGAGGACCAGTGCCATTAGTGCGGAGTCCAGATGTGGCCCCTGCCCTAAGGGAGCCCACAGCCCGGGAGGACAGACACCACTGGACATGGGCCACAGGAGGAATGTCCCAGCAGGCAGCCTCCAGCCTGTGTTCTGAGCTGTCCCCAGGGGCTGCTGGGCCAGCAGGAAGACCAGGGCCCGGCCCCTGCCCGCCCGCCTCTCACCCACACCTGAGCCTTCCCTCTGGGCCGGGCTGGGGAGCTGCTCCCGCTGCCGCAGGGCCTCCAGGCCCCCCAGGTCGGGCGGGTGGCAGTGTCTGCGCATCACCATGACCCGCTGGCCCTGGGTGATGGCTCGGCTGCGGCAGCCCATGCGGGCCTGGTCCCGGCACGTCCAGTACACCTTCTCCCCGGCCGCCTTCTCCCGCCTGTAGAGGAAGGACTCGTACACCAGGAAGCTGCCCCCCAGAGGGGTCCTCAGGAACTCAGGGCCTCCTGGGGAGAAATGGGAGAGGGGGTCGGGGGAGGGAGAGCCTGGAGCCAGGCCTGGAGCCGAGGAACGAGGGGAGCCGGGGCCCCGTTCTCAGAGCCTAGAGCAGCATGGCTCCTGGCATGAGACCCACGGACCCCACCCCGCGCTGCATCTACCTCCTCAAGCCCAGGACACAGGCCCCCCATCCCCCAGACTCAGCCTAGCCTGAGCTCCCAGGACTCCTTTCCCAAGCCTGGGAGAGAAGGGAGGTGGGAGACTGGTGAGGTGGAGGTTGCTGAAGGCAGAGCCCGTCTCCCCTACCTCGCGGCGCCTGCAGGAAGGCAGCGTCTTATCCGAGGTGTCGGCAATGGGATGGCACAAGGGCCTCTCGCCCCTGCTAAGTTGGAGGAATTAGTGGACAGGCCCTATGGGGGATAGGCAACCAGGAGCGAAATGGGAGTTGTGTGCAGCCCCTTGTGCGTGGTGGGCGGTGGGGCTGTAGAAGGGTCCACTCCCCCAGGGAGCCAGGCTGGGTGGGCTTTGACCTGAGGGCAGGAGGAGAGGCAGGGAGTGGCCCGGGCCACTGTCCTGACATGTTGAGAGGGGGGACCTGGAAGGTGGCCACACTCTTCTGCTCCGAGGACTCCCTTCCCGCCGTCCAGGCACCAGGACCACACAGGAGGGGTGGAGGGGGACTCGGGGGTCCGTCAGCACAGCAGCGGGGACGGCAGCCGTAGTGGGGGGTTGGTGAGAATGCCCTGAAGGGGGGTCCAGGGTGGGGGGTGAGTGGCCGGAGGGGAGGTATATGATGTGGGGCATGTTTCTGCTCCCCCCACACCCGATGAAAATGTCCACTGAGGGATGAAAAAGGCACAGGGCATGAGGCCAGAAATTCAGAGAGGAGAGGAGACGGCAGAGATGCTGACCCAGGTTAGACTCTGGGCAGAGGGGGTCACCTGGTCACAGACCTGGCAAAGCAAGAGCTCGCCCACCCTCGGGGGGAGACTCTCAGAACAAGCAGAGTCCAGTGGCCAAGCCTAGGGAGGCCCGAGGTCCCTCCGAAGGAGGGGTCCAGGGCAGGCCCCAAACCGGGGGACTGTCGAGGACTGTCTGCGTGAAGAGCAATGAGACGGTGCCCGCCCCGGGGGAGGAAGAGTCTGGGGTGTGGGGGAGGAGGAGGAGGTCTGCACTGACATGAAACTCCCTGTTTCCCTGCCCAAGTCCCTGGAGCCGGCAGCCAGGCTGAAACCGCTGCAGGAGGTTGGTCCTGGGGCGCTGAGGCCTGGGGTCTCGAGGGTCGCCTGGTCAGCACCCACATACAGAGCGTGTGGGTCTCTCCTTAAACCTGGCTAAGGACCAGTGGCCACGTGGGTCAAAGATTCTCACGCCACCTTACATGATGAAAAAGTCAAGACTCTTACACCAAGTATCACAAATGAGACCATGCAAAGCAATTTAAAGTGTATACAACAATCATTCCCCCTTTAGTTTTGCTGCTTTATACAACTGTGTGATCAACAGAAAATTGAATGGGCATGTACCTGGCTGGAAAATTTCACCAGTTGACCAAAAAACCCCCAAAAAACAGAGAAGCTTCACCCTGAACGGCAGAGACTAAAGAAACTCATAGAGAAAAGGTACTTGGAGAAAACAAGGCCACTGCCAGAGGCTGGACGGCAGGGCCGCGGCACTCCTCGGAGGATGGAATGCAAAGGAGTTCAAATACAAGAGTGAAAGTTAAAAATTAAATAGAAGGACTGGAAAGCAAAATCAAGGAAATATCAGAAAAACGGGGACTGGAAAGTCATTGAACACGAGGAAATTTTCATGAGTGAAGGACACCGTTTCCGGCCTGAAAAGGCCCCAAGTGCCCCCAGCACAGCCATGTACCATAGGGATGGAGACACGACCCTATACCTTCAAGCAAAGACCCCCTGCATGCACCTCGGAAAGATGCAGTCATTCGAGCACAGACACCAGACAACCATGGAAAAGGAGCCACAAACAGCCACACCTCCACTGCAGTGTTCCCACTCAGCTGTGGACAGATTTATAGAACAAAAGTGCAACAGTGTGGCTTCCCTGATGGCGCAGTGGTTAAGAATCCGCCTGCCAATGCAGGGGACAAGGTTCGAGTCCTGGTCCGGGAAGATCCCACATGCTGCGGAGCAACTAAGCCCGCGAGCCACAACTACTGAGCCTGTGTTCTAGAGCTGTGAGCCACAACTACTGAGCCCACGTTCCACAACTACGGAAGCCCGCGTGTCTAGAGCCTGTGCTACACAACAAGAGAAGCCACCACAATGAGAAGCCCGCGCACCGCCACGAAGAGTAGCCCCCGCTCACCGCAACTAGAGAAAGCCTGCGCACAGCAACAAAGACCCAAAGCAGCCAAAATAAATAAATAAATTTATTTAAAAAAAAAAAAGTGCAACAGCTGCCTCAAGAGGAGGGGGCAGTGGGTAACTGCTGAGTCCTTGCTGTCTCTGGTCGGAAGTCAACAGGAGATAAAAAACCAGTTGACAGCAGTGGAAGGAAGCACGCTTTAGGGAAGAGGGCAGCAGATGCCCTAAGGAACAACGGAAAGGGGACTTCCCTGGTGGTCCAGTGGTTAAGACTCCACGCTTCCACTGCAGGGGGCGCAGGTTCAATCCCTGGTTGGGGAACTAAGGTCCTGCATGCCGTTCTGCACAGCCAAAAAATTAAAAAAGGAAGCAAGGAAGGAAGGAGGGAAGAAAGAAAACAAAAAAAGGAACAATGGCTGAGTGGTTATTCGGGGTGGGAGTTGGGGGAAGGACAGGGCAAGGCCAGATCATCCCTAGGTACATAAAAGTTATAAAGAAATGGGATAAAAAGAGAGTCAGAAAAAAAAAAATCAGAGATCTCGAGTTTGAGAGAATTTTAGGGCCAAAAAGGCTCTAAAGGCGACTCAGATGACTCAGAAAAGTATGGGACTGGGAACCCCCGAGGGAGAGCAGGGACAGCAGAGAAGGCTGGGCCGAGGCTGCTCTTAGCAAGATGAGTCGGAATATGCACATTATTGTGGCCACGAGAGTCAAACATAAGCACTGTGGGGCCGACAAAGGTGGGAGGAGGGGGGCTGTGACCCTCATCATAGAGCCCAGAGGAACGATGGTAGATGCTCAGGCAGAACAGCTGGAGGAGAACAGAAGCCAATGACAGCAACGGGCACCTTCAGCCCTTAAGCCACATCTGTAGGATGTGCTTGTTACTGGGCACGGTGTCAGCCACCCACACTGGAAAAATGAGAAACCAGCTTGTGCAATTAGCTTTCTCTATAAATCCTATACATTCCTAAGAAAAAAGAAAGGATGAGAAGGAGGAAAGGGAGCCTGGGTTGATCAAGTGCTGCAGAGATTCTGGGCTGGTCTGAGCAGGAGAGTGAGGCCCACTGCCCAAGAGAAAGGGTGACGCCCCAAGTCACCCAATCGACTTGGGGATAAGGTGAGGTGGACCAGGAGGGGGTGTGGGGGTAGGGAGAGGAGACAGGAGGGAGCTGTAACCTTCCAGAGGGTCCCCAGTAAGGACGGGGAGGATGCTTGCTGGAGGTCAAGAGGGAACGGGGCGGGCAGTCTGCGTCTTCTGACTGTCCCCCGAGGCCGCTCCCCGGTCTGGCCTACCAGAGTTCCCTCGCTGGGCCATGCCAGGGCGTTTCTCTCGCTGCCGCAGGGCCTCCAAGCCCCCCAGGTCGGGCGGGTGGCAGTGGCCTCGCATCACTGTCACCCGCTTGCCTTGGGTGATGGCTCGGCTGCGGCAGCCCATGCGGGCCTGGTCCCGGCACGTCCAGTACACCTTCTCCCCGGCCGCCTTCTCCCGCCTATAGAGGAAGGACTCGTACACCAGGAAGCTGCCCCCCAAAGGGGTCCTCAGGAACTCAGGGCCTCCTGGGGAGAAATGGGAGAGGGGGTCAGGGGAGGGAGGTTGGAAGCTGGGGTGTGAGCCGGAGCAGGGCCTGGGGCTGGGCCAGGCCTGGCGTCGCCCCCCTCCCACCTCCTGGGACCTTGGGGAGCAAGATTGGAGTGCAGGCAGAGCGCCAGGCCAGCGGGTGTGGACTCACCCAGGTCCTCGTCCTGGTCCTCCTCGCCTTGGGGCTGGGCCAGGAGGTCCTGATCTTTGGCCTTTGACCGCTTTCTGGGCCGGGGCCTAGTGAGAGTCAGGGGGCCCGGCCCCCTGCGGTAGAACAGGCTGTCCACACCTTGGAGCAGCTTGTCCGCTTGGCCCCCAGGGCCGCCCGGCCTGGCCCGCAGTGACTCCACGGCTTTCTCCTGCTGCCGCCGGGCCTCCAGGCCCTCCACGTCAGGCGGGTGGCAGTGGCCACGCATGACAGTCACCCGCTGGCCCTGCGTGATGGCCCGGCTGCGGCAGCCATGCAGTGCGTGGTCCCGGCACGTCCAGTACACCTTGTCCCCCACAGCCTTCTCCCGCTTGTAGAGGAAGGACTCGTGCACCAGGAAGCTGCCCCCGTAGCAGGTCCTCAGGAACTCCAGGGGCGGGGGCCCTCCTGGAGAAGGAAGTGGGGAGGGGGCTGGGCAGGTGCAGGCTGGCGGAGCTCTGCTCCTTTAGTTTACCGTGCAAGGCAGGGCCCTGGGTGCATCCCCACTGATCGCCCACCCAGTGCCCCAAGGAGGCCGTGCGGCTCCTCTCCTGGTGGCTGGTGAGCAGGCCACGGCTCCGGGTGGTCAAGCACTGTGTCCCAGGTCACACACTGGGGAGGGCCAAGCTGGCTCTGACGCCACACCCTGCCTGCTCAGTCACTCCCGGCCATACTTTTTCTTAGGGTTTGTTTGAAAATTATATCTAATTTTCGAATAACACATGCACAGGCCATAAAATGAAATGGGACCAAAAGATACACAGTGAAAGACAAGTCCTTCTTGCCCAGCCCCTGGCACCCAGCACAGCAGCCGCCTTAAATCCCTAAATCCTTCAATCCTTTCCAGGTCTGGAGGCACCCAGCCTTTGGGACCAAGCTACCTCCCAGTTACTGGTAATAAAAACTGCCGCAAAGAACAAAACAAAACCCAACAAACAAAGAATAAGAACCTCTGCAAAGACTCCATCTATCAGTTACTCAGTGACAACACACGCTGGACCAGGGCTGGCACTTCAGCACGAGAGCCCCTAACGGCGAGGCTATCACACATCTTAGGAGCGACCTGCTGACCTGCAGAGCTTCAACAAGGCTGCCCAGCTACATGAGGCAGGGCTGGATCTTGAACCTGGGGCACAAAGCTCAAGTCTCCCACCAGGCCGACCTTCCCAAATTTCAAAGGTTACCAGAATCACGTGGGGTCCATAAACCTCAGGTTTTTGCATCAGGAAGCTCCAGAAGGACCTGGGCCGCCTGGTTCACGAGCACTAGTTCTACCCCTTGGGCTTAATGATTACTTGGACGCATTCATATTTTAAAAATCGTTTTGACTTTGAGCACATTAAGAAACCACGTGAGACCCACATTTATCTTTGGGCAGAGGAAAGGGCTGTGGTTCCCACCTGCCTGAGAGTAGAGCTGGGGTGGGGGGGCACTCACCGGTCCCCAGCGTCGGGCGTTTCTTGGGAGGCAAGCTCAGCAGCGACAGGGCTCGGAGCCCCTCATCCTCCTCAGGAGCTGGCTTGCTCAGCACTGGCCCCGGGGCCGGCTCTGGCTCCTCGGGGCACAGCCACGGGCCCACCCCCTCCAGGGGCTCCTCCACTCGGCCGCCGGGGCCCTGGGGATCCCCCAAGCCTTCGGGCAGGGCTGGGCTGGGCAGCTTCTGTCTCTGGCGCCGGGCCTCCAGGCCCTCCTCGTCGGGCGGGTGGCAGTGGCCCCGCATCACTGTGGCCCTTAGGCCACGGGTGATGGCCCGGCCCCGGCAGCCCAGCTCGGTGTGCTCGCGGCACTTCCAGTATACCTTGTCCCCCACAGCCTTCTCCTGCTTGTACAGGAAGGACTCCAGCACCAGCAGGCGGCCCCCAAATGGGGTCCTCAGGAACTCCAGGGGCTGGGGGGCTGCTGAAGGCAAGGGGAGGGCCAGGTCAGCTGACACAGAGCAAGGCTTGAGCCAGGGGCACGGATGGGAACACAGGGATTGGGGTGCCCTGGGATGATGTCCTGCGATCGTCACACCAGCCTGGATCAAGGTCCAGGAGGCCCTGCTCAGAGCAGGGAAGGGATGGCCAAGGTCACCTCACTGGAAAGGGGGGTATGCGAAGTCCAAGTCTGAGCATGCAGGGTCACAAAAGTGGCCAGACAGGGGCAGCTGGCCCGGAACTCACCTGTGTCTGGCTTGCTGTGTTTCAGTTCCTGGGCCTGGGGGCTTGGTTGGACTGCCCCCTGCTGTTCCTCTACTGGTAGGATCTGGGAGGACCCAGCCAGGGTGTCAGGGCCAGACATCTCCAAGGACAGGACACAGTGCACTGCTTTGGGCTGGGAGTCCACTCCATCCCCATTCTCAGTGGAGGCCGTCAGTAGGACCAGTTCGGAGAACTCCGTGGGCTTCCTGGGGGCTGCGGGGACGACATCTGTGCCCGGCTCAGGGGGCTCAGGGGAGGGTTCCTGGCCGGCCTTCACGCTCTCGCCCTCCTGCTCACTGGGCTCAGGCAGGGGCATTCCGGGAACGATGGCCTGGCCCCCAGGCCACGCTCAGGCCCCAGCAGATGGATTTCTCCTCCACCTCCCTGGAAGGAACCCAGCAGTCCAAGGGCTCCGTCCTAAGGCAGGAGGCAAAATCCCATCAGTGGAGATGCCCTTGGACCTGGGTTCAGGAAGAATCTGGGCTGGAGGTTGGGGCAGATGGGGCTGCCTCAGTGCCCCCGGGGAAGGACCTGAATGGAGCCAGAGAACCCTGGGCTGGTGCTTCTACTCTCCTGGTAGCCTTGAGTCCGACACTTCCCCCAGCCAAACCTCACTTTCCCATCTACAAAATGTGCCCAAAACAGGGCTCTCAAGGGGCTACTGGGGTGACCAAGGTGCTGACAGCTGTGAGTTACTAGGAATCCAGGCCCACAGGTGCTGAGCACGGGGTGAAGTGCTTCCACAGGTTTTTCCATTTAACCTTCAGCCCCACGTTATGAAAGTTGATCTTTCTCATTGACCCAGGTTACAGATGAGGACACTGAGGCATGCAGCCATGAAGGCAGAGCTGGGAGTCCAGTCGAGGTGGGTCCAGAGCCCGCCCCGCACAGCACCTGGGGTACCTCGTCCAGGATAACAGGAACCGGTCTTCCTGAGCACCAGGCGTTGGGGAAAAGCACTTTGGGGACATGAGTTCAGGTCACCAACCCTCCCAGAATGCCTGGTGCCCTTCTGTCACTGGGAGCATGGGCTGGGGCCCTGCTGGCACACTGCAGACCCCAAAGGAGGAGCCTGGCCCTGGGAGGAGGGACTCTCTGGATTCACAACTAGATCCATCCCCCATCCCAGGCAAGAGGCCCCGGGGCACCCAGTGCGAGGGGACGCCAGGGCCCCACGAGGGCAGCGACCTTGTGTCTGAGCTGGTGCTGGCTCTGCCTCAGCTGAGTGGGGACAGGGCTGTGGAGGTGTCCAGAGAATCCGTGGTCATTGAGGGCTCCCTGGCTTCTGGTCTGGAGAAGCAGAAAGGATGGATGACAGGCAGGGCTGGCCTGGAGACCGGAGCCCTGGGGCATCAGTGGCCATTTTGTCTTCCTGGGGGACTGGGTGGTGGGTGCATGTCAGGGTCTTTCCCATCTATCAGTACTAGCCCAGAAACAGGATGCGGCCTCCCAGCACGTTTCAGCTTCCCCACGTGTGAGCTGTCATCCCCATCCCAAGCTCTACGGTTCTAATACCTGGGTCCCCCATTCCTGCTCCGACATTTCCTGGTCTGGGGCCCACATTCAGCTCCCCAAGGCCTGTCAGCCCAAGCGCGGGGCTCCTGGGTCCCCGTGGAGACGGAGCCAAGGCCGACGGTGCAGGGGGCGCCGTGTCCCCTACAACCTCTCCCAAACCCCCTGCACTGCACGCCTGCACGCCCAGCCCCGGGCAGCAGCAAAGCCCCGTCCGGAGGGGCGAGACTCAAGGAAATCCAGATAACAGGTAACGGGACACAGGACTAGGAGTCCCCGGCCAGGTCTGTCCTCCAGCGTCATCCTCCTCCGGCCCCCGGACAAGCCAACCCCTTCTCCTCCTGTGCAGTCCTTCCCGGCTCTGCCCATCCCGCCCCACAGGGCGATGCAGCGGTACTGCGGACTTGGGGGCACATGGGAACCGGCCGCAGCAAGACAGAGCCGGCGCCTCCGCGGGCAGAGCCGCTCGGGCGGGAAAGGGTTACGCGGGAAGCCACGCCCCCTGGCCGCCCCCACCCCCGCTCTCTGATTGGTCTCGGCCCACGTCCCTCCGCCGGCAGCCCGCCTCCGGGGCTTGCGCGCTCCGGGTTGCCGGGCGAATGAACTTGGTCTCCAGCCTGCGTCCTCTCCTCAACGAGGCGAGAGGGCGCAGAGAAACTGGCCCTCCCTTCCACAGGCCTTCCAGACAACTCAGGCCCCCAAAACGTTGCGGTCACTGTCCACCCAGTATGCATGTTCCTACAGGACCAGGCGGTTGGTCCCCGCCGTGCAGAGGGACAGGAGTTGAGGCTGCAGGGACCCCGACACACCAATGGCCTCAGTCTCAGGCGATCAGACGCCGAAGCCCGGCCTCCTTCAGGCCACTGGGGGTTGGCATGACAGAGAACCCCCACATTCCCGTGAAACTGTACCCAGAGTCATGTGTATCCCGAATCAGTGTAATTCTCTCAACTAAAATCTCTGTACCTCAAAGGATATGGAACAAGTTCCAGCGCAACAAAAGACCTTGAACTGTGGCTGACTACAGACTGTGGAAAGGCTTGGCTCCTTGCCAGTGGGCTTGAATTTAGATTCGATTGACGGTTCCCATTCTCAGCCATTAAAGGGCCTTAAAGTGTAGACTGTTTAATGACCACAGATCCTCCCATAAAGTATGCAGGCCCCTTTGCCATGTGGTTTTGAATCTGGACTGGTCTCCAGCCCACATTGCTCACTTGCTGTAGCCAATAGAGTGTGGCAGAAGCTCGCTGTGGGGGTCTGGACGCCCTCACCCTCATGGACAGGGGCCCTGAGGCTGCCAGAGAAGGAAGCTGTATGAAGGGCCACATGCAAGGGATGGAGGCACTGCCAGGCGTGGAGGGAGGCCATTTCCAGTGTGCAGTCCAGCAGACCCTCTAGCTGTGTGTAGCCACAAGAAGGAGGCTGGGGAAACAAGCCCAGGCACCCCATGCAACCCTGATCAATAATAAACTACTGTTATTTTAAGCCAGTAAGATCAGGGCTCATTTGTTATGCAGCAGTAACTGATATTCTTGGCAAGTGACTGAACCTAGTCGGTTTTGGCTTTTTGACAGAAGAAATAATACTAATAGTTGTGAAATATCCAATATCAAAGTGCTTTTGAACTCTTGAACTCTAGGGGCCATGCTACACAAATTTTAAATCCCTCAGATGATCACATTTAAAGGGTTGGTAACCCAGTGAAAGGAATAAAAATATTAAGTATAAAGGATAGCAAATGAGAATTACTTATTTAAAAAGTCTATAACATGAAATAAGCCAGACATAAAAGGACAAATGCTGTATGATTCCACGTATATTTTGTACCTAGAGTAGTCAAATTCATAGAAACAGAAAGTCAAATGGTAGTTGCCAGGGGCTGGGGGGAGGGGAAATGGGGAGTTAGTGTTTAATGGGGAGCGTTTCAGTTTGGGAAGATGAAAAAGTTCTGGAGATGGATGGTGGTGATGGTTGCACAACAATGCAAATGTATTTAATGCCACTGAACTGTACACTTAAAAATGATTAAAGTGGGGGGGGCGGGATGAATTGGGGGATTGGGATTGACATATATACACTATTGATACTATGTATAAAATAGATAACTAATGAGCACCTACTGTATAGCTCAGGGAACTCTACTCAGTGCTCTGTGGTGACCTAAATGGGAAGGAAATCCAAAGAAGAGGGGATATATGTATACGTATAGTTGATTCACTTTGCTGTACAGTAGAAACTAACACAATATTGTAAAGCAACTATACTCAAAAAATTTTTTAAAAATTGATCAAAGTAGTACATTTTTGTTAGGTATATTTTAACACACATGCAAAAAAAAAACAAAAACAAAAACAAAACAAAACAAAAACCCAACTATAACAAACCATACATAGTAATGCTCCACCTACCATACTGGTGAATGAGGTTCTCAATACAACGCAGATTTCTGATTAACTAAAGTTATCCCTCCATGATTCTGAATTTTACAATTTCTCTCTTTCACAATTTATCCACTGAGGATGGATGCTGCCTAAGCTCTAATGACTCATCACTGTCTGGATAAAGACAGCGTACAATTTTTATCCTGATTTGGAAAATGAAGTGTCCCGTCCAGTTCCCTTGGCACTCCACCCCCTGGGGGCCCTTTCTCCATCATTCATATCCTGCTCTCTCTAGTCTCCAAACCTCTCTGCCTTCTCTGGGTCTTTGCATTTAGAGTTCTCAGGTCCTAATCTTCTTAGGTCTCCTATATACTAAAACAAAACCTCACAAGACCCTCTCCTTCCCTCAACAGTTAGACTTTGCAGGAACAGTCCATACCCCTTCCTTCTCACCCAGGCCGCCTGGCAGCTGCCCCCCAACTCTGCAGATACCACTCTCCTGCTGGGCCACCGTGCAGGATCAGCACCTGCTGGGTCAATCCATAATCCATGTTTCCCTCTGAAATACCTGCTCTGGCCTGTATGTGGTCTATCCATGCAGTGGAATTTATTCAGCCATAAAAATGAATGAAGTTCTGATACATGTTACCATGTGGATGAACCTTGAAGACAGTATGGCTCGGTGAAAGGTGCCAGACACTAAAGTCAGCATGTCGTATAATTCCATTTATGTGAGATGTCCAGTAGAGGCAAATCCATAGGGACAGAAAGTAGATTAGTGGTTGTCAGGGGCTGGAGGGGAGGGAGGGGGAGATTAGGGAGTGATGCTAAGCGGTGTGGGGTTTCTTCTTGGGGTAATGAAAATGTTATAAAATTGGCTGTGAATACAATAAAACATTGAATTATACACTTTAGTTGGGGGAACTGTATGCTATGTGAATCATATCTTAATAAGGTTGTTTAAAAAAAACCTTATAGGGAATCCCCCGGTGGTCCAGTGGTTAAGACTTGGTGCTTTCACTGCCAGGGCCTGGGCTCAATCCCTGGTCAGGGAACTAAGATCTCAAACAAACAAACAAACAAAAAATCCTTATAGGTATGACTCATGTCCCCAGGGTCACTTGGATAAAAAACAGTTTTCTCCATCAGAAACAGGCTTCTCACTCCTGGGCCTGGTTTCCTCACCAAAGGAGAGGGGTGGCATGGACTATATACTGAGATATTTTGTAAGTTGCTAAGATCATATTGTAAAAACTACATAGAAAACATTTTAAAATGTTGAGAACTGATACTCATAAATCACCCACGAGCCTGACACTCAAATGCACAGCTGTTTCCATTCTTGTATTAGTGCCTTTAATATACACGTAATTTTCTGTTGCACACACATGTGTTCAACATGTTTGCTATTTTATTCTTCTTTAGAGTGGGAAGCCCGCACCTGCAGACCAGATGGAGCCCTTGTGAAGGACCAAAGCATTATGTAACGCAGGCCCCTAACATGAACACAAATCTAAATCCTCAGCAGCAATACCATAAGATGACCACAAGATGGCAATGTTGCTCCTTGAAATGCACGTATAGCATCCTTGGTAGAATTAGATGTATCACAACGTTTAAAAACTAGAATTTGGGAGTTTTTCCATATCAGACAAATAATTCAGGAAGACTTCTGAAAACGTTTGTATTTACAAAATATACTAGGTAGAAAGCAAAATCCAGTTAACAAATCGGCAAAGACTATGTTTTCTAAGCTAAGGTTTAAAAAAAAAAAAAAAAAGACCAAAATATTCCTTGGACCATGACACTGCCTCTAGACCTCAATCCACTTCATTTCTTCTGTCTCATCTCAAGTCTCAAGTCTGGTCACATTTGTTATTTATTGACTAATTTTATTGTATGTATTTGTGACTTTAAAAAAACCTTAAGAGTTAGAGTCTGTCACACAGAGTGAAGTAAGTCAGAAAGAGAAAAACAAATACAGTGTGCTAACACATATACATGGAATCTAAGGAAAAAAAAAAAAAAAGTTCATGAAGAACCTAGTGGCAAGATGGGAATAAAGACACAGACCTACTAGAGAATGGACTTGAGGATATGGGGAGGGGGAAGGGTAAGCTGTGACAAAGTGAGAGAGTGGCATGGACATATATACACTACCAAACGTAAAATAGATGGCTAGTGGGAAGCAATCTCATAGCACAGGGAGATCAGCTTGGTGCTTTGTGACCACCTGGAGGGGTGGGATAGGGAGGGGGGGAGGGAGAGAGATGCAAGAGGGAAGAGATATGGGAACATATGTATATGTATAACTGATTCACTTTGTTATAAAGCAGAAACTAACACACCATTGTAAAGCAATTATACTCCAATAAAGATGTTAAAAAAAAAAAACCTTAAATAACTGGGAGGAAATATCTCAAAATGTTAAAACTAGTAAGGAAAGCAATTTATTTTTTCCCTTAAATTTCTTTTGTTTTCTCAAAATTGTTTACCATGTGCATGAACTCTTTACAGTGGGAAAATAGTAAACACTTTAAAGATAAGCTGCATCTCCTTGCTTGGTAATTTTTTTCTTTAACTCCGTAACTCTTAGGAAAAGTAGGGATTCCATTCCTATGCAAGATGTGTCATACAGGAAAATAAAGAGTAATATACACAGGGGACTTCCCTGGTGGTCCAGTGGTTAAGACTCCACACTTCCAATGCAGGGGGCATGGGTTTGATCCCTGGTTAGGGAACTCAGATCCCACATGCTGCACGGTGCAGCCAAAAAATAAAATAAAATAATAAAATAAAATCCAAAGAAATTTTTTTAAAAAAGAGTAATATAGACAATGGGACAGAAAAACAAGTGAAAATCAAGTACCTTGCAGTCTGTGTTGTGGGCCTTGCATGGCCTCAAAGACATTTCCCCCAAGATATTTATTAACCACAAAGGGAAAGATAATGACTTGACAGGGGAGAAATCTCGCATACACAGCCTTAAGTGCTCAAGGTCAACTTCACCAGTAATAAGACACATCAACACCATGACCTCCTTGATAAGATGCACCAAGGAGGACACAGCATCACCTCTGTGATATTCCTGCCCAGAAAGCACACCTCCATGTGGCACCCTCAAGCCACATGGAGGGACGTTCTACAAAACAACTGACCAGGACACTTCCAAAGTGTCAAGATCATCTTGGACGAGGAAAGGCTGAGGGCCTGTCACAGACTGGAGGAGACTAAGGAGACACAAGGACAAAATGCAACATGGGATTTCGGAACAGAAAAAGGACATTAGGGGAAAAGCTGGTGAAATTTGCATACAGTCAATAGTTTAGGTTAATGGTTTTGTACCAACGTGGATTTCCCAGATTTGCTCACTGCACAATGTTAGGTAAGATGCTGACATTCAGGGAGACTGGGTGATGAGTATAGGAAAATTCTTTGTACTTTTTTTTGCAATTTTTTAAAAAGTCTAAAATTAACTCAAAATAAAAGGATTTTGAAAACCCAAGTTTCAAACTTACAGACACAATGGAAGTTGACAGAGAAAATAAATGACCCATAGGCCTCCTGGGTGGAAGGGTGGGGGAGGAGAGGAGGGGACACAAAAGGGATACTCTCTGATCCAGAGCCATATGGTTGGTCCTCGAGCTGGCACCTGAGCCAGGAACAAAAATCCTGTAACATCACGTGTACCTCAAGTATGGGGACCCAACAATCTCCCTTCACCATCATCCCTGCTCTGCTTCTGGGGAAACTGAGGCTCAGGCCTGAAGTGAGTGGCCCAGGACCACACGGGTAGTGAGAGTCAGGCCTTCAGAGCTGCATTGATCAGCCCTACAAACCAGCTATGTTATGGCTTAGCACTGTGGCTTCCAGCTGATCTGGACAACCGGAGGCACCATGGGAGACTGGAGGGTGTCCCCAGAGCGACCTGCCTGGGGTGGCTGCTCCAGCTCTGCTGGGTCCCGCCTGCCACCCTGGCTGCTCTGCCGGGCCTCGCTGTGGGGGCGGCATCCCGCCACTGCTAATCCCTGGGCCGCTCACCATTTCCCATGTGGCTTCTCAGCTCTTCCACCACCAGGGAGAGCAATGAAATTCCCAGTGAAACCTTACGGTAGTTTCTGTTTTCCCAGATGGTTTCCGATCACACATGCTTCAAGAGTCCAAAGGACTGTGATCACACATTTCATGTTCACCAAATACCAACGAGGTGCCTGGCACTAGGCGAGGGCTTTGCATGCTTTATTCCATTTTATCTCCCAAACACCCTCATCCATTAGGCCTGCTGTTGTTTCATTCACAGAGGAGGAAACTAAGGCTCACTCTTAGATTCCTGTGACCGAGAGCCAGGCCGCTAAAGGACAGAGTCAGCATTCAAACCTCCTGTGTCTGTTTTCAGGGCCTAAACTCTTAACATAAGTTAAAATGGTTCTTTTCAATTTGAGGATTCCAACCCATAGGAATCAACGCAGTAGGTTAAGACTGGTGGTTCTCAGTCACGGTGATCTGCCCACCAGGCGACATCCGGCCAGGTCAGGAGACATTTTTGGTTGTCATAACTAGGGGGTGGGGCAGGCTACTGGCATCTGGTAGGTGGGAGCCAAGGATGTTGCTCAACATCCCACAGTGCCCGGGGCAGCCCCCATCACCCTGCACAGGAAGGATCTGGTCTAAAACAGCATCAGGGTCAAGGTTGAGAAACCTGCTTAAAAGCAGCACTTGAAAAATAAAACAGAACAGAAAGAGTGCACCCATATACTGAGGTTAAGTACAGTTTTCATGAAGCTTTTATTTCAATTATTTGTATATGTAATTCTGGTCTCCATAAGAATTACTCGGGGCACTTGATAAAAATGCAGATGCTTAGAGCACAGGATTCCTGGAGCCCCTCCCTGTTACCTCCCCACCAACCAACCAGAAGAAAATCACATACCCTGCAGCCTTCACCCCAAATTTTGCCTATAAAAACTTTTTCCTTAAAATCATCGGGAGTTTGGGGTTTTTGAGCACGAGCCACCCATTCTCCTTGCTTGGCCCTGCAATAAACCTTTCTCTGATATTAAAAAAAAAAAAAAAATCAGATGCCTGGATTTCCCATCCAAAATTCTGATGGTGAGTCTGGAGCAAAATTCAGGAATCTGGATTTTTAACAAGTACCCCCTGAGACTCTGATTCTGGTGGATCACGGACTTGGCTTTGAGAAACACTGGAATAGATGCCCTTGAGGTTAGGTGGCCAGAGGCTAAGTGACCAACTTAATAAGGATTTGAGGTTTTCTTTATGCAGGGCAACACATGAAGTGTTTCACATACATCACCTCGTTTAATCTGTCACACTGTACAGGTTCCCTCATTAATGCATTAAACAGAATCATTAACATTTATTTATTTTATATCGGTGGGAGAGTCATGATTGCATCCTCTTAAAGGATCCTTTAATACCAAGTTAACAAGTTTCAGACACCTTAAGATATTTTGGGGACCTCAAGAAGAGTGGAATTTGTCCAAATTTTAAGTAGTACAGGTGAAATCTGGGGGAGAAAGCTCGTTGGGCATGGCTTTAGTACCTTGGGATAACAAATACCAGACTTTTAAAAATCCAGTCTGAGGTTCCTCACAGAGACTTCCAGCAAAACAAACTCAAGAAAGCCTACGAGGTGAATTAGCATGCCTGCTGCACCTATGTAAATAATCAGGCCCAATCTTACTGGACCAGCCTTATTTCATGCAAAAAATATCTTTCATTGAGATTATGAGGCCGTAGGGAAAATTTGTGTTTCAATGGAGAACTGGGTTTTGTCTAGAACACAGCCTTTCAGGTTATACGATTCTAGCCTGTTGTTGCCTTTGAGCTACTTCTGCAACTCTGCACAGATAACGGAACAAGGTAAAATAATTCTATTCTGTAGACATGTTCTCTCTTTCTTGCCATGTAAATAAATACAGATAAGTAAGTAATTTCTCCGGTTTTGCCTCCATTTGCACATTCATGTTAATATTCCTAATCTACAGTCTTTCAGAATCTTTTCTGGATTCTCCTGCAAACTGGCTGTAAGATCTTACCGGTTCCTCGATTGATGAGTTAAGTAAAAGCTTGCACACGTGTTCATTTAGTATCTGTATGAAAGAGTTTTATTTTCTTTGTTTTGGTCTAAGCCTCTGCTTTTCAAATCTCCCTGGTCATTGGTTTTATAATCTTTGGGTTCCAGGCAGCAATTTAAAAAATTACATAGGAAATAACCAATCTGCATTGTGTGTAACAGAAGTGAGCATTATTTTATGAAACTTCTATTTGCAATACATTTATATATTTGTTCTAGGTGGATTTAAATGTATTTTTTAATTTTTGGATGATCATTGTTTTGAGGTAAATATTTGGGCCCTAATGTGTTTTTTCATAATATTCCATTTTTACTCAGTAAAGATTTATTGAGTTGGCTAGAATATTTTTAAGTCAGGCAGATGTAAATGGAAAGTAGGAGAGCCTCACAGTTTACAGTTGGTCACTCTCTTATGCTGCTTCTCCTCCCCCCAAAATTGAGGTACAGAGCAATCTGAGTGCAATACTCAGACTGCCTGCTCTAATAAACCCAACACCCAAGACACACACAATATTACAAACTGTTAGGTGCCTCTCAGACACCAGTAGGTCCAAGCCCTAAGATCCTGAAAGGCAGAGCCTTGCTCAGCAGCTGATGGCAGATCAACAGAATTACCTTCGTACACAAGAGTGAGAACCACCATCACTGTCCGCCAACACCCGTCGTTAGCGCTGACTTGCTGGGTGGGAGAACTGGGGCAAATCCCATCACTTCTCTGGGCTGATTTCATCTGTGAAACAGGAAAAGTGACAAATGAGACACTGTATGTGAAATTCTTCCATAAACTGTGAATCATCATGTAAGAACAAGGAATACTTTGTCCAGGCCCAGCAGAGGTTCTGAATAGTGGAAGGGGGAGGAGCGAATATCCTGATGTTTGAAAAAGCTCCTGGATGATTCCAAAAGCTGCTCCGCCCCCCACCCCCAGCAAGCTATGAAAATTAGAGGTGCACACTGATTGGCTCATGGACCCTCCTACCATTATGTGCAAAGTCTCTGAGTGTGCATACAGGCATTAGTCCTGGGAGAGGTGAAGGTGGCAGTGATCTCCCTAAAGATTAAGAATTCTATTCCAGGGACTTTCCTGGTGGCGCAGTGGTTAGGAATCCGCCTGCCAGTGCAGGGGACAGGGTTTGAGCCCTGGTCCAGGAAGATCCCACATGCCGCGGAGCAACTAAGCCCGTGCGCCACAACTACTGAACCCACGCGCCTAGAGCTGGTGCTCCACAACAAGAGAAGCCACTGCAATGAGAAGCTGGCGCACCGCAACAAAGAGTAGCCCCTGCTCACCGCAACTAGAGAAAGCCCGCCCGCAGCAATGAAGACCCAAGGCAGCCAAAAATAAATAAATAAAATAAAATAAAATAAAATTTCTATTCCAAAGCAGGGCTTCTCAACCTCGGCACCACTGACATTTTGCACCAGATAATTCTTTGTTGTGGGGGGTTGTCCCGTGAAATGAAGGATGTTTAGCAGCATCCCTGGCCTCTGCCTGCGAGATGCCAGTAGCAGCCACCAAATCCTGACAACCAACATTGCTGCATGTCCCTTGAGAACCACTGCTCCAAAGCAACTTAGAGGCAGAGGACACAGAAAGGGAGATTCCAGCTAATAGTACTTGCAGCCCCAGATCCCCCAACCCCCCTAGAGCACAATCGTGGCTATTTCCACGCCTCCCATATCAGCCCTAATTCGTCCTCACATCTCTGGGCACCTGGTCACACCATCTTCCACGCCTTCCCACCCCACATTACCTCAGGGCTTCGATACCCACCACCTCCTAAATGGCTTTTCTGCCCGGCATCCGGCTGTTCCGATTCTCCCTACGCAGTGCTGAGTTCCTAAAGCTGAAACATTTCCCTCTCCAATAAAAGTAGTGTCCGTCTCCATTATAAACGCTCTATAATCTAGCCTCCACATACAAACTTTTCCCCAAGTCCGACTAGGAGCTTTTGGGAAGAGGAACAAGGTAAACCTGCCTGAATCGCACCAAGTCCTGGAGATGATTTTGGCCCCGAAAAGCATTAATGTCAAAATAATAAAAATATACCCTTTCTTTGGAATTGAAGTTTACACGTGATTATCTGTTATTAGACCTCTGCATCCTCCAAAGGCAAGGGGTAACGGAAGTGAAAGACTGGTCGTTAAAGCAAGGGCTTCAAACTGTGGTCAGACTCATTAGGTCCTGAAATCAGTTTAATGGGTTAGCAACAGACTTTTGGAATGGAAAGAACAGAATAGAATAGAATAGGACAGGACAGGACAGGATAGGATAGGTTGGAATTAGAACCCACGTAGAGTAGATCTGGCTGCGTCATGTGAGGTTGGGCTAAAAATCTCCCTTTAAACTTATCGCTCAGTAATCTGCATCTACAGGCGTGTAAAATATATTTCTCACTGTAGGTTGAGTCAAAAAAGTTTGAAAGCCCCAACAGGTAATCTACATATTCAGCAGTGGAAGCAGGTGTAACAACAGCAAAAAGTGCAAGGTCACTGGGACCTCCAGAGGCACAAAGACTGGATGGGGCTGGGGTGGATGCCAGGGCGGGGGCAGTACTGGGTGGAGCGGACACGGTCAAGGAAAGGCAAACCCATGTGGGGCTCTCTGACTTGGGGTGTCAGGGCTCAGTCCCAGGGTCGGGTGGGTGGAGGGGGGTGAGGAGGAGCGAGGGGAAAGGAGGCTGCGAATCGCAGGTGAAGGACAAGGAGGCGGCCTGAGCGCCGGGACGCAGAGTCCGGGGACACCCCCCTCCTCAGCATCAGCAGTCCTGGGGACCCCCGGGAGAGCCCAGCTGGGGGCGCGGCCACGCCAAGTGACCCGAGACCCTCCCTGACCCGCTGGGGCCCGTCCTCACCGGGCACCGGCCGGGCGGCGACGGCAGCGGGGCCCTCCCTCTCCGGAGACCGAGCCGCGGCGGGTCCTCTGGCCTCGGGCCGCCGCAACCACAGGCGCCGACCTCGCGGCCCAGGCCCCTCCGGCCACCGCAACCCGGGTGCCCAATCCCCGCCCCCACCTGCCCTCTCGGGAGCGAGCCCCGTGCCGCGCGCGCCGCCCCGCTGGCCGTAGGGAGCGCGCACCGCCCCGCGGGGAAGCCGGCCTCTAGGAGCGCACTAGAGGGTTCCTAGCAAGCATGCGCAGCGGGGCCGCGGGAAGCCCATTCTTTGGGCAAACTCCTCTTCTCCGGGTCTTCCGTGCGCGGTGCCTAGCTGGCGGCCGGACCAATCGGCCCTGGGAGGCGGGGCCAGGGCTGGAGAAAGAGGCGGGGCAAGCCCAGGATTGGGCGGCGGCAGCCGGGGACCGAGCTTTGATCTGACCTGAGGCTTGGACGGCGGGTTTGGGGGCGGGGAGGAGGGCCTCCGGGGCGGTGGACCCTCAGAGAAGAGAGTTGGGGGGCTTGAGACCCCAAGACCTGAGCCAGGATTTGACTCTGAGCTCACTGAGCGGAAGCGGTCATTTTAAAAAAATTTTTATTTTATTTATTTTTTATACAGCAGGTTCTTATTAGTTATCTGTTTTATACATATTAGTGTATATATGTCAATCCCAATCTCCCAATTCATCCCACCACCACCACCCCCCCACCCCTCTGCCACTTTCCCCCCTTGGTGTCCATACGTTTGTTCTCTACATCTGTGTCTCTATTTCTGCCAGGCAAACCGTTTCATCTGTGCCATTTTTCTAGGTTCCACGTATATGCGTTAATATACGATATTTGTTTTTCTCTTTCTGACTTACTACGGAAGCGATCATTTAAATGCATCATTAGGCCCGTCACTTTCGTTAGCCAGCGGAAGGAAATTTCCTATGGACTTCATAGAAACTTTAAAATGACCTACCCCAAAGCTGGGCCAATTTGATTCAAACTAAATAATGATAATAACAGATTATAACTGAGTAAAATAAGAAGCCATGATCGATAGTGATGTAAATAAGTAAATGGGGAGATGGGAAAGCTCTTACAGTAGAATGCCAACTAATAAATGCAGAAGGAAGGATGCAGAAAATCACCCTTTGGCGACCATCGTAAGTAGTAATTGATTCGGGCAAAAATTATCAGTGGCCGCTAAGACCGGAGGGTGAAAGTTTAACAAGGAACTAGTATTTACATATTCCCAAAGTACATATTTCCCCACAATACATTTATTAATTGCAAGAGGAAAAATATGAATTTTACAATAGACAAATGGTCCTCAAAGTGTAGTCTGGGGTTCCTGGAAGTCCCTGTGGGATATTCCAAAGTTTACATGACGTGTAACAGGTTGAATGCCAAAGCACAGATGAGAACCTGTAGTCCTCCATTAAGCCTACATTAAAGAGATTTGAAAAAAAAAAAAAAAAAGTAGAACTACGCCATTCTCATAAAATTTCTTTGTTTTGGAAAATATAGTGATTTTCATAAAAATTTGTTATGCTAACACATAAAGGATTTATTATTGTATCTTTTGGTAACAGATTTATTGGATATAACTCACATACCATACAGTTCACCCATTTAAAGTGTACCAATTGAATGGTTTTTAATAGATTCACAGAGATGCGGACATCACCACACTCAGTTTTAGAACAATTTCATCACTCCAAAAGAAACCTTTAGCGATCACCCCCAAGTTCCCCATCCTCCCATGCTAAGCAACTATTAATCTTTCTGTCTCTATAGATTTGTATATTCTGGACATTTCATTTAAATGGAATCATACAATCATATATCTTCTGTGTCTGGCTTCTTTCACTTAGCATAGTGTTTTCAGAGTCCATCCATGTTGTAGCATGCCAGTAGTATTTCATTCTTTTTATCATCAAATAGTATTGCACTGTATGGATATACCCCAGTTTGTTTATCCATTCATCTGTTGACTGACGTTTGCATTGTTTCCACTTTTTGGCTACTATGACTAACGCTGCTGTGAACATTATGTGCAAATTTGTGTGGACAGATGTTTTCAATTCTTTTGGGGATACACCTGGGATTGGATTTGCTGGGTCGATGTTTAACCGTTTGAGGAATTGCTAGATTGTTTTCCACAGGGTCTGCTCCATTTTACATTCTCACCAGCAGTGTGTAAGGGTTCCAATTTCTCCACATCCCTGTCAGCAGTTGTTATTATCGGTCTTTCTGATTATAACCATGCTAATGGATATGAAGTGGCATTTCACTGTGGTTTTGATTTGCATTTCCCTGATGGCTAATGATGTTGATCCTCTTCTCAAGTGCTTATTTGACATTTGCATATCTTCTTTGGAGAAATGTCTATTCAGATCCTTTGCCCATTTTAAAATTGAGTTGTCATTTTATTATTAAGACTAAAAATCCTTTATATTTATATTCTAGATACATGTCCGTTGTTAGATATATGATTTACAAAAACTTTCTCCCATTCTGTGGGTTGTCTTTTCACTTTATTGCTCCCAGTTAAGATGGTGTCCTTTGAAGCACAAAAGTTCTTAATTTTGATGATGTCCAATTTATCTGTTTTTTCTTTTGTTGTTTGTGCTTTTGATGTCACATCTAAGAAATCACTGCCTAATCCAAGTTCACAAAGATTTACCTGTATGTATTCTAAAAAGTTTTATAGTTTAGTTCTTACATTTGGGACTTAGACCCATTTTGAGTTGTGTCTTTTTTTTTTTTTTTTTTTAATGGGCAAAGTAGGGCTCTGATTTCATTCTTTTGCATATGGATATCTGAGTTGTGCCATTTGTTGAAAAGACTGTTCTTTCCTCTCTGTGATTATTTTGGCTCCCCTGTTGAAAAACAATTAACCATAAATGTGAGGGTATATTTCTGGACTCTCAATTCTATCCATGGGTCTGTGTTTATTTTGTGCCAGCACCACACTGACTCAATTACTGTTGCTTTGCGGTAAATTTTGAAATCAGAGAGTGTGAATTCTCCAACTTCGTTCTTTCCCTTTTGTTTTGGGTCCCTTGAGTTTCCAGTTGTCATCTTTCTTGTCAATCTTTTTGAAAATGAATCTCTCTTTTAAATTTTACATCATTGCAAACACACTCCATGGCAATTATTTTCAAGTATTCCTGCTTTTTCCACCTAACTGTATATTGTAAAACTCCCCCCCCCCAATATTATAACCCTATTTACATATGGCTGGCTACATAGTTTAGTTATTTTCCTATTAGACACTAGTTTCTTTTTTTTTTTAATAGACAAATGTATTTTATAAGATGTCCAGATCTCATTTTTTTCTATCATAATACATCATATAAATTCAGGGGAAGCATTTAAACGTTTTTCAGATCACATGATCCGATATAGAATTTCTAACCAGAAGAATCCTCAAACTCAATTTGAAGAAAAAAAAAATTTTAAGCATTTTTAAAATTAATTTAGTTTTGGCTGCGTTGGGTCTTCGTTGCTGCGTGAGGGCTTTCTCTAGTAGCGAGCGGGGGCCACGCTTCATTGTGGTGTGTGGGCTTCTCATCGTGGTGGCTTCTCTTGTTGCGGAGCACGGTCTCTAGGCGCGCGGGCTTCAGTAGTTGCGGCACGCGGGCTCAGAAGTTGTGGACACGTTTCTAAATTTCACTGTTGCTGCTGTGGCTGGCTTCATTCCTAACTTTTGGGGAACCTGGGTGAAAAGTATATGGGAATGCTTTGTACACTTGCAGTTTTTCTGTAGGTGTGAAATTATGTCAAAAATAAAACGTCAGACCAAAAAAAAAAAAAAAAAAAAAATCTGCCTCTTTGAGGGGATTCCGTGAGGGGAAAGTATCTTTTTCTGCACTGGTCCAACCCTTGCCCATCTGTCCAGCCCTCGCCCATCGGTCCAGCCCCCACTCACAGCGCACGATCACTGCACACTTATTCTCTGATCACCCTGCGCGGTGGGGACCGGGATTGCTCTGGCGCGGGGAGCTGCGGGGCCTGGGGGCTGCTTTCCTGGACACTTGGGGGGTGGCGACCGGAGCGGCCCAGCATCCTCCGAGCGGACACCCGCCCTGCCTCTCTCCTGTCCAGGCGCGACGACGCCCCTGCCTCCCCTCCTGCAGGGCGCCCCGGGCCCTCCGCTCACCGCGACCCTCCGCAGCCCCGCGGGCTCCTCCCTCCGCCCGCCCCGCTTTGGCCAGCCGGAGCCCCCAGTCTCCCAGTTGGCAGAGTGAAGACGCTGCTCCTCTCTAGAAAACGCCACTACCCTGACACCCCTCCCCTCCGCCTTCCTCCTGTCGCTCTAAAGCTGCTGCTGGAAGTCCCCGCCGCCCCCCTGCCCCTGGGCTCCAGGCAGGTGTAGGTCCAGGTCCCATGGGGCCCTCCTGCCCTGGTCCCCCGCCTGCTCCGCATTTCCACATTCTCCGCATCCTCCGTCGAATCCCCTCCTTCCCGCGTTCTCCCGCCCCCTTTCCCATCCTTGTTTTCAGTCCTCCACCTCCCACTGCCTCATCCTCCGTGCCTTCCTCTCGCACCTACGCTCCGCCCAACTCCGACTGCGCGCTCTGGGTCCCCGCACCTCTGCCCCTGCCTGGGCTCCGAGTGCCGTACCCCATCCGCACCCTGCGCCTCTCCGCCCGCTCCCCTGCCAGGTCTCCACCCTGGGCACCTTAGGGGCCCAAGTCCACAAAGACCCCTGCCGTGGTGGCGTTGAGCTTACGTTAAGGGGGGTGGGTTGGGGAGAAGCAATAGATAATAATAAACAATGAGTCACATGGTCTCTTAGAAGAGGTACTTGCTGTGGGGCAATCAGACAGGGAGGAGGAGGGGCTGCGACTTGTGTTGGAGTGTCTGTTTGAGGATGACAAGGAGTAAGGATCTCACCCGCATTCTTCGGATAGCCGGCCATCTGCCGGATTGTCACTGAGGAATCCTCCCTGGCCCCTGCAGAAGGCAAGTTAGAGCCGGTGCCCGGGCCTCAAAGGGCCCGGGTGGGCGTCCGGAATCTGCTGGGCCTGACGGCGTCCGCGCGCGCCTCCTCCCGGCCTCCAGGAGAATCAGCCACATTGAGCCTGGCGGCGGCGGGGGTTCCGGGGGGGGGGCGGGGGGGGACGTGCCTGGACCAGCTCTCCAAGCTAACCAAGGAAAATGCAACCCCCAGGAAAAAACACGCAGAGGTTGTGCACACAAGATGAAGCGAGGGGCGTTATCAATATTTTCTTCTTAATGATATTACCGGATGTTGCCAAGGATACCTGAGAGCCGGGTATTCACGGGCCGCGGGTGGAATGATAGTGGCTGTGTCCACCCCGTGTGCAGGAATCTCACCCAAGGCTTTTGAAAGGATTGTTACCAACCTAGAAACAATTGGGATACGTCCAACAATCAGGACTGGTTGGATAAATGATCACCCACCCCTGTAGTGGTACGTTGTAAAATGGACACTGGAGAGACATTTGTAATACATTTAGAAAAAAAAAATAGGGAATTCCCTGGTGGTCCAGTGGTTAGGACTCCGTGCTTTCATTGCCGGGGTCCGGGTTCGATCCCTGGTCCGAAACTAAAATCCCGCAAGCCACGCAGTGCGGCAAAAAAAAAAAAAAAGTCACTTTATCACCCCAATTTTCTGAATATAAAAATATTTATCATAGACTTATCTCTAGATGGTGGAATTACTGTAGATTTTGTAATAGTTTTTCATAATCAGTATTTTCTGTTTATTTTCATGACCATGAATTACTTTTTTTTTTTTTTTTTTAGCTTGAAGGAAAGACCAATGCAAGATATTTTTAAAAAGTAAGTGTAGGGACTTTCCTGGTGGCGCAGTGGATAAGACGCTGCGCTCCCAATGCAGGGAGACCGGGTTCTATCCCTGGTCGGGGAACTAGATCCCACATTCATGCCACAACTAAGGAGCCCATGTGCCGCAACTAAGACCCGGTGCAGCCAAATAAATACATACTTAAAAAATAAGTGTACAGTAGTCATCCTATTTACTTTTTATCCCCATCATAATTAATGCCCCTACCCACCCACTCACTGAGTGCAGAGACCCAGAACTGGTATCAATCTGCCACTTCTGAGGGTTTTCTGCTCCGTTGACACTGGTGGGAACCACTCATGACCGACAGGAACACACCCGTCCAGCAGGATGCCAACTGTGTGAACTGGAAGGGCCACTTGCCCCCCAGCTCCCTTCTCCCCTTGGATTCTCCTCCTGGTGGGTGGCACTGTCATCCCGGGCTGGGCAGGCCAGTCCTCCCTCAAACCCTGTCCCCCGAAAGAGACCACCCATCACTGAGCCCTTCTCTTTCCCCTTCTAGCATCTCCCATCTCCCCTCCCTTTTCTCTCCCCCGGGCTGTGGTGGTGCCCTCACCAGCCTCTCCGCTCCCACTTTGGACCCCCTCCAGTCTGTTCTCCTTAGGGCACCAGGGGAGTTTTGTAAAATGACACTGACCACATTCCTCCTCTTCATAAATCCGTCCCAACCTCCTACTACCCGTGATGAGCCTGGAACCCACCTGTGGCCTCAAGGCCCTGGGCCAGTAGCCTCTGCCAACCATTCCTGCCTCGTGGCCTCCTGTCCTACTCTGTCTGGGCTTGCTCCTCCCAAGCCCGCCCTCTTCACCTTTCAGCTCCCTCCACGGGGCTTCCTCAGGCCCCTGTCATATGCTGAGGAGCTCCTGGTCCTCTCCTGGGCAGCCCTTAGCCCCAGATTTCATGCACTCATCAGCAGGAAGTTCTGTGTCTCCTGTCTACCTCTAGGAGGCTGGGGCTGTTACCTGTTTACCACTAGGTCCTGTGTACCCTGCTCTGGGCAGACATTAAGGTCCTCAAGAAGTGAAGGGGCAAGAAAGCAGGCAGGACTGGGAGGGAGAGGGAGGGTGAATCTAGGTGAGGGATACGTGGTGCTCCCTGCATGCTCCTTCAACTTTTATGGGAGTTCGAAATGTTTCAAAATTTAAAAAATAAGAAAAGCTTAACACCTCCGGATCCAGTGTATAAGCTCCCTGCCTGGCTTGGCAGTGCTTCCCACCCTCCAGGCAGATGACAGGCACCATAGGCCGCTTGAGCCCCCGGAGGGAGGTGCACCCTTCCTGTGCCCCCACCCAGCCTCCGGGGGCCACCTAGTCAACCAGGCCCCCTCACTGGGGACCCGAGTGCCACCCCCACCCCAGGCTCCCATGGCAGCTGCGGAAGGGGTCGATGGTGCCACAGCCAAATGCAGGGGAGTGGACACCCGCAGTGACCCTGCCCAGGCCAGGACTGCCTGGAGTCCAGGCTGAGTGGCAGGGGTCGAGGCTGGCTGGCCCCTCTCCCCACCTCCTCTACTCCATGCCTCCTCCACTACCAAATGTTAAACCAGAGCAAGCCCTCAGGCGGTCTCCTCAACTGACAGAACCAGCCCTCCAGGATGACTCAGAGCCTCAGGAAAGGAGAAATCTTGTGGGGGATGGGAATCTATTTAAATATAGAATTCAGACAAAAGAACTTTTAAAGTTATGGTTACAGAATATAAATGTTACAGACAACCATGCTATAAAAATCACAGCAAAATGGAGAGTTGGGCGCTGAGGATGTGCTGCGTAACTCACTTTTCCCAAGAGGGAGTCAACAGATACTGATTAAATTTGGAAAATGTTTGAAAACGTAAGTCCTCTAAACTCTACTTTTAAAAAATAATCCATTTCCTTTTGCCCAAAGGCAGTTTTCAAATGATGAGGACCACGTGGGCTGAAGCAACTTGAGGCCAATGCCTTTTCTCAGGGGACCCCGACTTATTGTTGAAGGAGGGGAACGGTGTTTCTTCATCTTTTCCTCCAGCAGGGCAGCACCCAGGGGACCTGAGGAGGGGCTCAGGCTCCCAGGAATCTCCCTCAGCCCCCAAACCACCCAGAAGGAACACGGCAGGGGCACAATACACTTCTGTCAGGCGTGCCCCCTCACACCGCAGGCTCACCTCCTCAGCAGAACCTTGGGCTGCCATGGACTTCAGGGTCCCTGTGCACAGAGGCTGTCAGTCCTGTGTGACTCCCTGGAGGAGGTGGCCTTTCTGAGGGTCCAGCAGGAAGAAGCAGGCTGAGGCCTCCTGGGAACTGGCCCTGGAAGGAGAGCCAGAGAGGGGCAGGATCGGCTTCCCAGGGGTTCAGGGCTGGACACCAAAGGCAGCAGAAAGTGAAAACCTCAGAGACTCCACCTAGTCTCTGAGTCAGTGGTCAGGTTTTCCAGGCTGAGGAGGCCCAGGGTGTGAGGCCCTGGGGGATGGAGGCCACTGGAGAGCCCTCCTGGGCCTGAGAGATGGCCCAGGCCAGGAAACCCTGGAGCAGGGCCAGGTAAGGGCTGGTGAGGGTTGGGGAGGCCCAGGAGCAGGGGGGTGGGGGTTGGAGCTGGGACCTCAAAGGATCCAGAATCATGGAATTTTAAAAACCTATCCATGGGTGGGATCTAGTGTACAGCTTCTTTTATTCTCTTTTTATTTTATTTTTTCTGCTTACAAAAGTAAATTATGCTTGATCAGAAAAAGATTACAATGTTGAAAGTGAAAATCAGTCAGCGGCTGGGCCCCAGGCAGAAGCCCAGTGGAACGTGTAGAAGTTGCAGCCAAGTTCACTGACCCAGCCAGATCGCACCCTCGGTTGTCAGGAACCGGGCTACGGGTCCTCCCTGGACACGATGGGGCCCATGGTGGACTCCTCCCCATCCACCAAGGGACTGGGGGCAGGCTGTCCTGCCAACCTTCCGTCTTCTTTTCCGTCTGGAAGAGAAGGGTGTGGGTCAGGCTGTTGTCAAAGGAAAAGGGGGAAGGGGTGGGGGGCAAACCTGGGGGTCCCAGCTGCCAGAGCAGGGGTGGGGATTGCTGACTCCAGAGACATGCTCCCAAAGGCCACTGGCCCAGGGACACAGAGGCTGTTTCCAGGAAACTTTGGGCCAAATCTGGGCTGAGCATCAGGAAGCTGCTGCTCCCTCCCCACTGCCTGGCCCAGGACGGGGCAGGAGGTGGAGAGGGCTGTGGACAGGTCTGGAGGTAAAGACGGAGGGGCAGGTTGAGAGGTGTTGACTGCCCATGAGCACCTGCCCAGGGGAGCCCATGGGGCCAAGCTGCAGCCCTTGTTCCGTTCTTCATCTCTCCATCTGAGGAAGGGTGACTTTGTCCTGATTCTCACAAAGGTGCCATATGGGGTGGGGTCCATATGGCCCCAGAGCCCGCCTGATCTGAGAAGTGAGCAGAGGTCTCAGGTGGGGTAGAAATGGCCTGTCCCACCCAGCTCAGCTGGAAGAATGGGCTCTGAGCCAGAGGGGGCCCCCCCATCCTTTCCAGTGAGCTAGCTGGTGGCCTCAGGGTGGTGACTTGGCCCTTCTGAGCCCTGCCTCCACACAGGTCGTGAGGACAGAACCCTCTCTGCACTGGGCAGAGGCAGGTGGACATGAGGAGGCACTTGGAGCAGAACAGGCCAGTGGAAGGGCTCAAGGGTGAGCCAGGCCCACTGCAGAGGGGCCTCCAGGCTCCGGGGTCCCTGACTCCAGCAGGCGATGGAGCCTGAGGTGTCCCTCGGGTTGCCTGAGAACTCTAGGCCTGTGGCTGGGGATGCCCCCATCTCATGAAAAAGACATAAATAGGTAAACACATAAGAGTAGACACGGAGAGAAATAGGTCCAGGAACACAGACATACAAAAACCCACACAAACTTACTCTCCTAGGCAAATACACACATAGGGAGACAGAACCTTAGAGAAACACACACACACACACACACACACACACACACACACACACACACACACACACACACACACACACACACACGGAGGCCTACAGACACGCAGAGATTCACACTGAGATAATGTAGACAGATGCACGCAGAAATGTTCACAGCACACACATACTCCCCTGAGCCAGCCGAGCCTGCTGTCCCCCTGGCTGCCCAGGTGACAGGGGACTTCGGCCCCAGGAAGGTCCTGCTCTCGCCCTGCTTGCTGGTCTGGGGCCTCACCTGTGTCCAGCTTGCTGCGTTTTTGCTCAGGCTCCTGGGGGGCGGCCTCGATGGCCCGCTGAGCCTCGGGATGGATCTTGAGGAGGGCTTTGGCAAGGGTGGCGGGGCCGGGCACCCCCAGGGACATGATGCAGTGCACTCCTTTGCGCTTGGCCCCCGCCACTTTGGCACTGTCCTTGGAGGCCGTCAGCAGCACCAGTTTGGAGAACTTCCTGGGCTTCCTGGGGGCTGCGGGGACGACATCTGTGCCCGGCTCAGGGGGCTCAGGGGAGGGTTCCTGGCTGGCCTTCACGCTCTCGCCCTCCTGCTCACTGGGCTCGGGCAGGGGCATTCTGGGAACGATGGCCTGGCCCCCAGGCCACGCTCAGGCCCCAGCAGATGGATTTCTCCTCTACCTCCCTGGAAGGAACCCAGCAGTCCAAGGGCTCCGTCCTAAGGCAGGAGGCAAAATCCCATTAGTGGAGGTGCCCTTAGACCTGGGTTCAGGAAGAATCTGGGCTGGAGGTTGGGGCAGATGGGGCTGCCTCAGTGCCCCCGGGGAAGGACCTGAATGGAGCCAGAGAACTCTGGGCTGGTGCTTCTACTCTCCTGGTAGCCTTGAGTCCGACACTTCCCCCAGCCAAACCTCACTTTCCCATCTACAAAATGTGCCCAAAACAGGGCTCTCAAGGGGCTACTGGGGTGACCAAGGTGCTGACAGCTGTGAGTTACTAGGAATCCAGGCCCACAGGTGCTGAGCACGGGGTGAAGTGCTTCCACAGGTTTTTCCATTTAACCTTCAGCCCCACGTTATGAAAGTTGATCTTTCTCATTGACCCAGGTTACAGATGAGGACACTGAGGCATGCAGCCATGAAGGCAGAGCTGGGAGTCCAGTCGAGGTGGGTCCAGAGCCCGCCCCGCACAGCACCTGGGGTACCTCGTCCAGGATAACAGGAACCGGTCTTCCTGAGCACCAGGCGTTGGGGAAAAGCACTTTGGGGACATGAGTTCAGGTCACCAACCCTCCCAGAATGCCTGGTGCCCTTCACCCTGACACTGTGTCACTGGGAGCATGGGCTGGGGCCCTGCTGGCACACTGCAGACCCCAAAGGAGGAGCCTGGCCCTGGGAGGAGGGACTCTCTGGATTCACAACTAGATCCATCCCCCATCCCAGGCAAGAGGCCCCGGGGCACCCCGTGCTAGGGGATGCCAGGGCCCCATGAGGGCAGCGACCTTGTGTCTGAGCTGGTGCTGGCTCTGCCTCAGCTGAGTGGGGACAGGGCTGTGGAGGTGTCCAGAGAATCTGTTGTCATTGAGGGCTCCCTGGCTTCTGGTCTGGAGAAGCAGAAAGGATGGATGACAGGGAATTCCCTGGTGGTCCAATGGTTAGGACTCTGCACTTTCACTGCCGGGGGCCCGGGTTCAATCCCTGGTCAGGGAACTAAGATCCCACAAGCCACACGGCATGGCCAAAAAAAAAAGAAAAGAAAAGAAAAAAATGGATGACGGGCGGCAGTGGTGGCCTGGAGACCAGGGCTCTGGGGCATCAGTGTGGGCTAGCTGTTTTGTCTGTTGGGGGTGATTGGGTGGTGGGCAGATGGCGGGGTCTTTCTCAGTTTCCAGTTTAGCCCAGAAACAAGATTGCTGCCTTGGCAGACATCTCACCCTCCCTGTCCAGGACTCAGGCAGCACCAAGGCCTGTACACTCTTACCCCCTAGACCTGTTTCTCCAACCTGGCTTTCAGTTGTGTTTCTCTGGGCCCCTCCAATGCACATGGCTTGAGGTGTCCATGCCCCGCACCCCAAAGTCTTCCAAGACCCCTTCATCCATGAGAGGAGCCTGAGGTGCAAGGCCAGTGCATGGTTGGGGTGCCTTGTCCCCTGCAAGCTCCCCTTCTCAGTCAACTAGACATGAAAGCAGAGACCTGACAACTAGACACGAAAGCAGAGACCTCCCAACTGCGACAGAGGAGGACCCCCACCTCCAGGGGGTGTAGCCTCAGGTAAATGCTTCCTGGTAGCAAGTCACCTGACCACAGGCACCCCTGGGATTGATGTCTCATTATCCCTCCTGTCCCTGGTCCAGCCCCTGGCTAAGCCAACCCCTACTCCTCCCATGTGCTCCTTCCCAGCTCTGCCCATCCTGTCCCACAGGGCAGGCAACATGGTGGTACCTGGGACCTGGGGGGACATAGGGCCCAGCAGAAAAGACACTGCCTCCCCCCCCCCCCCCAGAGAACCACTCTGGGCAGGAAAGGGTTATGGTGGGAAGCCCCACCCACAGGGCCCTGCCCCCACACTCTGATTGGCCTGGTGCACAACCCTGGCCAGCAGCCCACACCTCTGTGGTCCAGGGATGAAACTCCAGGTGGCTGGACCCCTTTCTCACATCATATACAAATAATTAACTCTAAATGATCATAGACTTAATTATGAGAGCTAGTGATAAAACTCTTAAAAAAAAAAGAAAAGAGTAAATCTTCCTGACCTTGGATTAGGCAAAGCTTTCTTCAGTATGACACTAAAAGTACAGGTAATCAAAAAAGAAACACAAAAATTTGACTTCATCGAAATTTAAAACTTTTGTGAGTCAAAGGACACCATCATGAGAGTTAAAAGGCAGCCCATAGGATGGGAGAACATTTTTGCAGGTCATACATCTGATAAGGGACTCGTATCTGGAATTTATAAAGAACACATAACTCAGTAATAAAAAGACAAATAACTCAATTTTAAAATGGGCAAAGGATCTGAATAGGCCTTTCTCCAAAGAAAATATACAAGTGGCTAGTAAGCACGAGATGTTCAACATCATTAGTCATGAGGGAAGTGCAGATCAAACTATAATGAGATACTATTTCACACTACTAGAATGGATCTAGTAAAACAAAACAAAAAACCCAGACAATAACAAGTGTTGGTGAGGATGAGGAGAAAATGGAACCCTCATACACTGCTGGTGGGGATGTAAATAGTGCAGCCACTTTGGAAAACAGTCTGATGATTTCTCAAAAGGTTAAACATAGAATTACCATATGACCCAGCAATTCCACTCCTAGGTGTATCCCCAAGAGAAATGGAAACCGATGTCTACATAAAAACTTGTACATGAATATTCGCAGCAGCATTATTCATAGATGCCAAAAAGTGAAACAGCCCAAATATCCATCAACAGATAAATGAATAAATAAAATGTGATGTATCCACACAATGGAATATTATCTGATAATTTAAAAAGTTCATGCCACGACATGGATGAACCTTGGAAAGATTAGCTAAGTGAAAGAAGCCAGTCATGAAAGATCACATATTATACACTCCATTTCTATAAAATGACCTGGAGTCTATAGAAAATTTATAGAGTAGAAAAATCCATAGAGACAGAAAGTAGATTTGTGATTGTCTAGGGCTGGGGGTGGGAGGGATGGGGACCAGAAGAGTGAAGAGTGAATACTAGTATGTATGGGGTTTCTGGGGTGATGAAAAAGTTCTAAAACTGATTGTGGTGATGGCTGCACAACTTGGTGAATTTACTAAAAGCCATTGAATTGTACATTGTGAGTGAGTGAATTGCATGGTATGTAAATTATCTCAATAAAACTTATGTATTGAGAATAGAGAAATTAAGTCTATAATCAGTGGTTTCCCCACTTCATGATACCTAAGAATCACCCAGAATTCTTGTTAAAAATGCACAGTTCTGGACTCCTCCACCCCCAGACTTCTTTCTCAATGGGTCTGGAGAGGGACCTGAGAATCTACATTTTTTTTTTTTTTACCAGTACCCCATTTGATTCTGATACTTTGTGAAAAGTGGATGATGCCATGGGCCCTCTGTTTAAGAAGTTTCTAATTTCTAGTTCATAGCTGAGCTGTTTTTCCACCACTCTATGTACAGGGGTGGACAGTCCCTCAGGCTGGATCAGTCTCTTTTCTGGATTTATCCCTAACCTTCTAGCAATTTATTTTTGAGATGTGAATGGAGGAGTTGACAGGCAGCTATTTTAAGCCTAAAACATCTATTTTGAAAATTAAATTTTTACTCAATAAAAGTTCATTGAGTTAACAGAATTTTTAGAAGTGAAGCAGAAATGAATTAAAAAGATCAAAAGGCTTAATAGTTTACCTTACTTCACTCACTTTACACCCTCCACCTGCATCCCCAGTCGGATGGTTTGATATTGCTATGGGTCTCCAGTCACCCATTTATCCTAACCAGCTGTCATGATATTGTAAGATGGCTCAGTGTAAACCCCAAACCACACAATGTTAAGAACTGGCAGGAGCCTCTTAGACACCTTGGGAGGCAGAATAATGCCCCCCTGCTGCCCATCGCCAAAGCTGTCTAGGTCCTGATCCCTGGAACCTGTAAATATGTTACCTTATATGGCAAAGGGGGAATTAAGTTTGCAGATGGCATGAAGGTTACTAAACTAGGAGATTATCTTGGATTGTCCAGGTGGTTCCATCACAATGACAAGGGTCTTAAAAAGCAGGAAATGTAGGTAGAAGAGTCAGAAAAAGCAGTGTGATGATGGAGGCAGGGTCAGCAAGAGGAGAGATTCGATGTTGCTGGCATTGAAGGTGGAGGGAGGGGGATATGAGCCAAGGAATTCTGGAGGCCTCTAGAAAAGACAAAGAAACAGACTGTCTCTCCTATAGTCCCCTGGAAGGGTTACAGCCCTGCCCACACCTTGATTTTAACCCAGTGAGGCCCATGTCAGACCTCTGACCTCCAGCACTGCATGACTTTTACAAAGCTGTGTTGTTTTAATCCACTAAATTTGTGGTAATTTGTTATGGCAGCAGTAGGTAACTAATACGAGGTCCAATCCCTTGATGGTGAGGTTCTGAAAGCCAGGATCATGGGAATTACCTGGCGGTCCAGTGGTTAGAACTCCCCGCTCTCACTGCCGAGGGCGCAGGTTCAATCCCTGATTGGGGAACTAAAATCCCACAAATGGTGTGGCCAAAAAATAAAAAACAAGAAAGCCAGGATCATTGCCTGGCAACTGATGATGGATTAACAGAATTACCATTACCTTCATATGTATGGGAGAGAAATACCATCAATGTCCACCAACACCTGCATCCTCAGCTAAGAGGCCTACCCCTTACACTCTCTGGGCTGGTTTCACCTATGTAATGGGAGTAGTGGTGAACTTCACAGGGGCTCTTAAGAGCAGGCAGGCAGGCAGGCAGGCAAGGGTGAAGTCTTCACGTTACCAGTGATACTGACAGATGCCCCTTCTATAATCGCTGTCCCATGTGGTTCTTGGAGGGCTGCTGGTGGGATGATGGACCCACTTAGACATGCAGGTACACATCCTTACAGGGAGATTTTCAAAGCAGCAGTAAGACCCAGAATGGGTCAAGAACTGTTACTCTATAGTGTGCAGGGAACAGCTTCCCCAAAGTGGGAATTTCATGTAATGGCACCTCCTTTCCCCTAATCACCATGGCTTGGAATCTTAGTTACTTTTACTCCTCCTTACCCACTGTAATTTGTCCTTAGACCTGTCTATGCTGCGCCCAAATGGCCCCTGCTCCCCGCCTCTCTCCTCTCGCATCATTACCGCCACCTCCTGACTAAGCCTCCGGAGTGCCTCCCCCGCCCCAACATCTCAGACCTCCAACTGCCATCCCTGCGAGCATCTCTAGAGCCACAAGGATGGGACGGGACTGGGGATGGGTGCAGGGCGGGGGCAGTACTGGGCGGGGCGGACACGGTCAAGGAAAGGCAAACCAATGTGGGGCTCCCTGACTTGGGGTGTGAGGGCTCAGTCCTGGGGTCGGGTGGGTTGGGGGAAGGACGAGCGAGGAGAAGAGCTGAATCGCTGGTGAAGGACAAGGAGGCTGCCTGAGCGCCGGGATGCAGAGCTGGGGGGCACCCCCCCAGCATCAGCAGCCCTTGGTGACCCCCAGAGGAGCCCGGCAGGGACCCGAGACCCTCCCCGATCCGCTGGGGCCCGTCCTCACCGGGCACCGGCCGGGCGGCGACGGCAGCGGGGCCCTCCCTCTCCGGAGACCGAGCCGCGGCAGGTCCCTCAGCCTCCGTGCCTGGGGCCCCCGCCTGGGTTCGGGCAGTCACCTCAAGCTGGGGTCATGGAGCGAGCATGCGCAGCAGGGCTTGTGGGGGGCCCATTCCTTGGGCTAACTCGATTTCTCCGGGTCTTCCCCTCGCGGGGCAGAACTGGCGGCCTGACCAATCCCGCGCGGGGGCGGAGCCAGGGCTCGCGAAGGGGCAGGACCATGCCGTTATTGGGCGGTGGCCCCCGGGGGGCGGAGCGTCAGCCTTCAAGTGGCCAGACTTAGAGTCTTGGGCGGGGCTCTCCCAGGACAAGGGGAGTGGGTTTAACTGAGACCACCCGACCTCCCCCAGTGTTTGACCTCGGCTCTACGCAGAGGAAGTCACAGCATTTGTTTAAAGGCCTCAATCGTCTCCGTTGTTCTCCTGAGCGAGCAGAGGGAAGAACTTCCAGTATGGCCATCAAAGCTACTGATTCCGCTCCGCCCAGCATCCCTGAGGGCGCAGCATTTTTGCCGTTGGTCCCTCCCCGACCCTCGGTCCAGCCCTCGCCATTGGTCCCTCCCTCGTTATTGGTGCTCCCCTCCTCCCTCGCCACAGGTCCAGCCCTCGTCCATCATCCCGACCTTCGCCCATCTGTCCAGCCCCCACTCACAGCGCAGTCACTGCGCACTGATTCCCTGACCACCCTGGGCGGTGGAGACCGGGATTGCTCCCGCACGGGGAGCTGCGGGCCCTGGGGCCTACTTTCCTGGACACTTGGCGGGTGGCGATCAGAGTGGCCCAGCATCCTCCGAGCTGACGCCCGCCCTGCCTCTCACCCGCCTCCCCTCCTGCACGGCGCCCCGGGCCCTCCGCTCACTGCGACCCTCCCCAGCCCTCCGCCCGCCCCCCTTCGCCCCGCTAGAGCCCCCAGTCTTCTAGCTGCACGTCCTCACGTTGGCAGAGTGAAGACGCTGCTGCTCTCTAGAAAACACCACTCCCCGGACACCCCTCTTCTTCTCCTCCTTTCTCTTGCTCTAAAGCTGCTCCTGGGCTCCCAGCAGGTGCAGGTCCAGGTGCCATGAGGCCTGTCTGACCTGGACTTCAGGCATTTCCCACGTTCTCCGCATCTTCTGCATCCGCCGTGTCCTCCAGTTCTCCCGCGTTCTCCTGTATCCTCCTCCTCAAGTCCAAATATCAGCAGAACCTGCAACTGCCTCTACAAAGGCTCCCAGCTCCCTCCTCCCCCGCCTCACCCCGCCACCGCCGCCCTGGCTCTGCAGATCCCTCATCACCACCCTCGGTTCAGCAGCCACGGCTTCCACCGACCTCCAGTCCTTTCTCCAGGGGCCAGGTCATTTCCTGGGTATTCTTCAGGGTCATTCAAAGGCCTTCATGAATTTATTTGCCATTATCTATTAATAATCCACTGACTACTGGTTGTTTCTAATTTTATTATGTTATAAATATCTTTGTATCTAAATTCCTGACATCTGATTATCCCCTTTCTTGAAATTTCAAAAAATAGTCAAAGAAGGCAAATGTCTTAAGAGCTTTTTATTTTATTTTTGATAAGTTTTTAAAAAATTTATTTATTTTATTTATTCATTTTTGTCTGCATTGGGTCTTCGTTGCTGCGCGCGGGCTTTCTCTAGCTGTTGCGAGCGGGGGCTACTCTTGGTTGTGGTGCGCGGGCTTCTCATTGCGGTGGCTTCTGTTATGGAACATGGGCTCTAGGCACGCGGGCTTCAGTAGTTGTGGCACGAGGGCTCAGTAGTTGTGGCTCGCAAGCTCTAGAGCGCAGGCACAGTAGTTGTGGTACACGGGATCTTCCCGGACCAGGGATCAAACCCTTGTCCCCTGCATTGGCAGGCAGATTCTTAACCACTGTGCCACCAGGGAAGTCCATAAGAGCTTTTTAAACATGTTGCCAGATTGTCCCCAAGGAAGTGCACAAGCTTGGAGTCAGATGCCTGTGTTCAAATCCCAGCTCTGGCATTAGCTAGCTGTGTGACAAGCAATTGCTTCCCCTGTCTCTCAGTTTTCTCATCTGATAAATGGGTATAATAACATCACCCACCTCATGGAGTCATTGTGAGAATTCACAGAGTATTATCCTGTGGGTCGTGGGTTCTAACATTTATATTCCGTAGTCCAGCGGTTCTCAGGCTTTTTGGTCTCAGAACCCCTTTAAAGAGTGATTACACTCTTTAAATTATTGAGCAGCTGGAAGAGCTTTTGGTTATGTAGGTTACATCTATCAATATTTACAATATCAGAAATTTAACCTGAGAATTTAAAATATCAATAATAAATTCACTGCATAACTGTATCTTCAAACCAAAAATGAGTGAGAAGAGTGGCAATGTTCTACATTTAAAAAAAAATCTGTTTGGGGACTTCCCTGGTGGTCCAGTGGTTAAGACTCCTCACTTCCACCGCAGGGGACACGGGTTCAATCCCTGGTCGCAGAACTAAGATCCCACGTGGCATGGCCAAAAAAAGAAAAAAAAAATCTATTTAATATCACGTTTGAGAAAAGACAGCTGGGTTCTCATGTCTGTGTCTGCCTTCACTCTATTGGGATACACTGATTTGGTTGAAGTACGTGAAGAAAATTTAGCCTCACACAGATAAAAAACTGGAAAAGGAAGGAATATTTTAATAGCCTTTTCAGATAATTGTAGATATTCTTCTTTGATACTACACCAACACTCAAAACATGGTAGTTTTTTGAAGGTTAGCTGCAACACGGAATCTGAGATGACATCAGTGAGCTTTTTGTGTTCTATTACATGAAAATCCATTGATCTGTCTTGCACTTTGAAAGGGTCTTTTACCCTCCTGTGATTTCATAAATCATGTGTTGGTCTTTTCGAAAATATTTGTTCATTGACTTATACAGATCTTGCAAATGTTGACACATCTTATTATACAATATAAATAAAATGTATAACATTCATTAATACTGCCACCAATCTCAACACAAAAGTCTGGCAATATTGGGAAGCTGTGAAGCTAAAGGTGGCATACAAGTTTTCCAAAATCGTACTTTTTGCCAGAAGGCTTAGAATTTTATCATTGGCAACAAATTCTGTCAGTTTGGTGTCACTGCCTTGATTCACACTAAGAGTCACCATTGCTTTTGCATCATCAGTGCAAAGTCATCACAGTGAAAAAGGCAAACACTGTCTCAGTATTACTATGAAAATAATCATGGACCTTTGAAAAGGCTTTGGGAACCCCCAGGGGCCACCAGAACACACCTTGAGAACAGCTGCACTTTCATTTTTCTATTAGCTTGTTCATCTTTTTCTTACTGATTTAAGAAACATTTTTATTGAACTCAGATTAACCCTAGTGTTCCACATGTGATGGAAATATTTTATTACTTGCATTTGGTGGGGGAGGAGGTTGGGAAAATAGGTGTATGATAGGTGTGTGTGTTTACACATCTGAATCTTTATTTATTTATTTATTTATTTATTTTTGGGCGGCACCTCGCAGCTTGTGGGATCTTAGTTCCCTGACCAGGGATTGAACCCGGGTCCTTGGCAGTGAAAGCACAGAGTCCTAACCACTGGACCACCAGGGAATTCCCTACACAGCTGCATCTAGTGGTCTTTTCCAATTTGAGTTTCTCTGTTTTTTAAAATTATCCTAAGCAAGTTCTTCCCATACTTACTTGAATAAATACTGGATAGTTTCTGTATTAGTTTGTCAGAGATGCTGAACAAGGTATCACCAACTGAGTGGCTTAAACAACAGAAACTTATTTTCTGATAGTTCTGGAAGCCAGAAGTTTGAGATCACGGTGTGGACTGGGTGGGCTCCTTCTGAGGGCTGGGAGGGAGAATCTGTTCCAGGCCTCTCTCCTTGGCTTCTAGATACATTACCCTGATCTCTGCTTTGTCTGCACACAGTGTTCTCCCCGTGTGCATTTCCGTGTTCAGATTTCCCCTTTTTAAAAGGACACCTGTCATTTGGGTTGTGTCCACCCTAATGACTTCACCTAACTCAATCATCTGCAAAGACCTTGTTTCTAAACAAGGTCACATTCACAGGCACTGGGGATTAGGACTTAAACTTCTTTGGGTGGGGGGGTGGGGACGTAATTCAACTCATAGCATTTGCTTTTACTTTTTTCTAAAGGTTTGATAATTTCTCCCTTTCCACTTGATTCTCTCACATTTTGGAATTTTTATTTTTTTATATATATTATCAAATCGTTTCAAAATACTGATACTGTTTAGGGACCTGTCTCTAATTTTAATTGATTGAAAATTGTTTCTCATTGCCCCCCAAACCAGGGATCGAACCTGTGCCCCCTGCAGTGGAAGGTGGAAGCATGGAGTCTTAACCACTGCACTGCCAGGGAAGTCCCCTGGAATTTATTTATTCAACAAATGTGTGTTTAATAGCTACTATTTACTCGGCACTGTGAACTTGGGAACCTCAGTGAACAAAATAAAGATCCTGCTCTCCAGGAACCCATATTGTAGGGGCAATGGAGGAGACATAATAAAATAGATGTAATAAGTGATCAAGTTATATAGTTTGTTTAAAGTTATATACGTTGCTATATATCAATAGTTTGTGCTATCTGAGGGAATGTTTTGGATTATGGAAATGTTCCATTTCTCGATTGGGGCAGTGGTTATATTTGTATATGGCAAATGTACATTTCCAAAGGGAAATTTTTATCCTATGTCAACTGTATTTCAAGAAAATTGATTTTGTAAAAAGCGTTGTGAAAGAAAGAAAAGAAAGAAGGGAGGGAGGGAGGAAGGAAGGAAGGAAGGAAGGAAGGAAGGAAGGAAGGAAGGAAGGAAGGAAGGAAGGAAGGAAGGAAGGAAGGAAGGAAGGAGATCGAAAGAGGGCCTGCAATTAGTATTGCGATTTATGTTGGAATTCGGGGTGGAGTAAGGATGTCACCTGCATTCTTCGGATAGCGGGCCATCTGCCGGGTCATCGCTGAGGAATCCTTCCTGGCCCAAACGCCACCCTCCCCGCCACCCCCGCAGAAGGCAAGTTAGAGCCGATGCCCAGGTCTCAAAGGGCCTGGGTGGGCTTCCGGGGTCCACTGGGCCCGACGGCGTCCGCGCGCGCCCCCTCCCGGCCGCCAGGAGCATCAGCCATACGGTGTCCGCGGCGGGAAACGTGGATGAGACCGTAATCCGCCCTCCACGTTGACCGGGGACAAGCACAGAGGTCGTGTGCACAGGGCGAAGGGGTGTTTTGTCTGGTCTCCCCTCCCCCACCCCCCGTTACCGAATAACTAGAAGACCTCCTGTTTATCCTTCTGACAGTTATTTCATTGCAATTTCGCTCCTTGGCCTATCCAGACGCGACACGGATTTAGCCTCAAGGCTTTTTGAATTATTTATAACAGTGAAACAAATATGACGTGACTCGGATGTCCATCTAATGATGACTGGATAAATAAATATGGGCTATCCCTGCAATGCAATATTGTTCAGCCATAATAAGAGACAAAATACAGATATTTGCTACACCGCGAAGGAACCTGGGAGACCATACTCTGGTGAAAGAAGCCAGACACAAAAGGACAAATACTGCATGATTCCATTCATGTGAAATGCCCGGGACAGGCAAATCCATAGAGATAAAGTAGATTAGTGATTGCGGGGGGCTGGGAGATTTGGGGGGAAATGGGGAGTGACTGTTAAAAGGCGACTGGGTTTCTTTTGGGGTAATGACAATGTTCTGTGATTAGATAATGATGATGGTTGCACAGCGTTGTAAATATACTAAAAGCCACAAAACTGTACACTCTAAAATGGTGAATATCGGGAGTTCCCTGGTCGTCTAGTGGTTAGGATTCAGGGCTTTCACTGCCGAGGGCCCAGGTTCAGTCCCTGGTTGGGGAATTAAGATCCCACAAACCATGCGGCCAAAACAAACAAACAAAGATAAAAAATGAAGGATCAAGAAGTGGCATATAGGGGCTTCCCTGGTGGCGCAGTGGTTAAGAATCCGCCTGCCAATGCAGGGCACACGGGTTTGAGCCCTGGTCCGGGAAGATCCCACATGCCACGGAGCAACTAAGCCCGCGTTCCACAACTACTGAAGCCCGCGTGCCTAGAGCCCGTGCTACACAACAAGAGAAGCCACCGCAGTGAGAAGCCCGCGCACCGCAGTGAGAAGCCCGCGCACCGCAACGAAGAGTAGCCCGCGCTCGCCGCAACTAAAGGAAGCCTGCGCGCAGCAACGAAGACCCAACGCAGCCAAAAATAAATTAATTAATTTTAAAAAAAGTGGCATATATATTAAAACTGCTCCCTCAAAAATGGTTTGTATATCCATAATTTCAGTTACCTTATATAATTTCACTTTATTTAAAAAAAATTTTTAAACATCTTTATTGGAGTATAATTGCTTTACAATGGTGTGTTAGTTTCTCCTTTATAACAAAGTGAATCAGCTATACATATACATATATCCCCATATCTCCTCCCTCTTGCGTCTCCCTCCCACTCTCCCTCTCCCACCCCTATAATTTCATTTTAAATACCAAAAAGTGAAACTAAAATTTCTTTTGTTCCTTGATTCTAGACACGCATTTTCTGCCTATTTTCATAATCTCTTTCACATTAAAATCATTGTTTAAACAGTACTGGCAAAGATCACTGATATGTTTTGTACTGATCCTGCCCTCATTGGTGTTAGTGGATACTGGCTTCACTGTCTGTACATTTTTCAATCAGATGGTGTAAGTGTTGAAGTGGCCTTTACATAGGTGAGGAAGGGATGTGTATTCCAGCGAGTGTACCATTGGAATCAAATTACAAATGTGCCCTATGCTTAGGCGCATGTATCCACAGGAGATGGTGGTTCTCATTTCTAAAGTATTCAGTTTCAGTTTCAATCCTGGGATAAATATATCTTTAAACTTTATCTCTCTTTTTTTTTTAGTAGCTTGAAAAATTTAAAAAACTTTTAAAATTTATTTGTTTATTTTTGGCTGCGTTGGGACTGTGTTGGGTCTTCGTTGCTGCGCGCGGGCTTTTCTGTATTTGTGGCAAGCAGGGCTACTCTTCGTTGCGGTGCACGGGCTTCCCATTGCAGTGGCTTCTCTTGTGGAACACGGGTTCCAGGCGCACGGGCTTCAGTAGTTGTGGCACATGGGCTTAGTTGCTCCATGGCATGGGGGATCTTCCCGGACCAGGGCTCAAACCCGTGTCCCCTGCATTGGCAGGCTGATTCTTAACCACTGGGACACCAGGGAAGTCCCTCCATAGTTCATATTTTTAAAATAAAGTAGAACTAATGAAAATTTGGATCATACATACATTTTAAATTACTAATGGCTGTACAAATATTCTAGATGGTTGTCACTGATTGGAGGAGGCTAAGGAGACATGACAGAGAAATACATTTGGGATCCTGGATTAGATCCTGGACCCGAGAAGGACATTAGTGGAAAATCTGGTGAAATTTGAGGGGTTTAGTTAATGGGATTGTATTAATGTTCTTTTCTACGGTTGATTACTATGGTTATATAAGATGATAACATTAGGGAAAGCTGAGTGGAGGATATATGGGAGAACTCTACACTTTTTTTTCAACTTTTCTCTAAATATAAGATTATTTCGAAAGACAAAGTTTTAAAAATTCTAGTTTGTGGTTAGAGAAATGTGTCTTCTCCACACTTTATTGTAGAAATATACACATTTATTATATGATCTCACTTATGTATTAAAAAAATGTACAATTGTGTCCCCCAAAAGATGCATTCAAGTCTTAACCCCCAGTAGTTGTGAATGTGACCTTATTTGGAAGTATGGTCTTTGCAGATGTAATAAGTTAAGGATCTCAAGCGGAAATCATCATGGATTTAGGGTGGGCTCTAAATCCAATGACTGGAGTCTTTCTAAGAGCAAAGAAAGGGGATGGGGACACAGACACACAGAGAGACACAGGCAAGAAGGCCATGTGAAGATGGAGGCAGAGATTGGAGTGACATGTCCATAAGCCAAGGAATGCTGGACCCACCAGAAGCTGGAAGAGGCAGGGAAGGATCCTCCCCTAGAACCTTCAGAGGGAGTGACAACCAGATTTTGGACTTCTGAACTCCAGAACTGAGAGAGAATAAAATTCTGTTGTTTTAAGACACACAGTTCATTGGCTGGAGCGGCGGCTGCGCGGGTCGCGATGCTGTGAGATCTGCGGGCGCTGGTAAATCGGGCCCAGGATGTAGAGCTGGCCGTGCCTGACGGCGCGCCTGACGCGGAGTTGGGTGGGATAGAGAGTAGGGGGCAGTAGTCGGGGGTGGTAGGAGAAGGAGGAGGCGGCGGCGAATCGCTTGTAAATGGCTCCGAAGCATGACCTGAAGCCTGAATTCCAGGAGGGTGAGTCTGAGCCCCTGGGGAATAGGCATCTAACAGCGTGTAATAGGGAGAGGGAGAAGAATTGTAATAGGGGCAGGGCAGGCGCCAGCTATAGCAGCCTCGCTGCTCTAGCAACCCCCGCTCAGCCATTGGTGGGCGCTGCAGCGGGCCCCTCCCCAAAGCGAGAACTGTCAATGAGCCACAGGTAGTGGTCCCGCTCAGCCACTGGTGGGCGCCACAGTGGGCCTCTCCTCTTCCTCTCTTCTCTATAAAAGGAGTCGAAATTTGGACTGAGGTAAAATGGGTTTTGTTTTGGTTTTTTTTTTTTTTTTTTTTTGAGAGGCTAGTCTGCCATCTTCTGGGTCTGCTAGCTTTCTGATTCAAATTGTTATTCCTTGTTCCAAAAAAAAAAAAACAAAAGAAAAGAAAAGACACAGTTCGTGGTGGTTTATTGTGGCAGCCCCAGAGGACAGATACACCTACTTCGGATTGTTCTTGCACCAAAACATCCAGAGGGACAAGGTCCAATCCACCAGAAATGAGAACTGTAATTGGGGGCAATGGGACGGAAAGACTGTACTTTTACTTTACGTTTACTTTGTAAAATTTTTCTTCTGTGTGGATGGTCTTATGAACTGAAAATGACTGAGGTAGTGAAGGCTGGAAAAGAGGTCACCAGGGGAAGGTGATGCTGGAGGTCCCACTGCCCCCTTTTGGGTCAAGGACCACAGGAAGGGGAAACCTCAGGGACCCTACCTAGTGGCTGGTTTTCCAGGTAGAGGAGGCCCAGGAGTATGAGGTCCTGTGACATAACAAGAAATATACAGTAGGGCTTCCCTGGTGGTGCAATGGTTGAGAATCCGCCTGCCAGTGCAGGGGACACAGGTTCGATCCCTGGTCCGGGAAGATCCCACATGTCACAGAGCAACTAAGCCTGTGTGCCACGACTACTGAGCCTGCACTCTAGAGCCCGCGAGCCACAACTACTGAGCCCACGTGCCACAACTACTGAAGCCCGCGCGCCTAGAGCCTGTGCTCCGCAACAAGAGGGGCCACAACGAGAAGCCTGCGAACCACAGCGAAGAGTAGCCCCCACTTGCCGCAACCAGAGAAAAGCCCGCACGCAGCAATGAAGACCCAACGCAGCCAGAAACAATAAATAAATAAATTAAATTAAATAATAAAATAAATACATTTATTTTTTTAAAAAGAACTATACAGTATATTTGATCTCTGCCTGTGGTTCCTGACACAGAGCTCCCAAATCCCTTGGAATTTCCTGGGTGACAGGAGTGTCATTTGTTCTAATGTGGTGGCTCTGGGTGGTTAGGTTCAGGATGGGGGCTGCCACCAGAAAGACCGAGGCTTGATTAGAAACTTAGAACTTTCAGCCCCATCCTCTGGGGAGGGAACAGGGGCTGGAGATTGAGTTAATGATCAGTCACGCCCATGTGATGGAGCCTCCATACACATCCCTGAACTATGGGATTTGGAGAGCTTCCGGGTTGGTGAACACGTGGAGGTGCTGGGAGGGTGGTGCACCCAGAGAGGGCATGGAAGCTCCTCGCCCCTTCCCTCATACCTTGTCTAGTGCATCTCTTCCATCTGGCTGTTCCTCAGCCATGTCCTTCATGATAAACCTGTAACCTTTTTTTTTTTTTTTTTAGCCACACTGCGCCGCTTGTGGGATTTTAATTCCCCAAACAGGGATTGAACCCAGGCTCTTGGCAGTGAAAGCACGGAGTCCTAACCACTGGACCTCCAGGGAATTCCCTTTCATTTAAAAAAATTTTTTTTTATTGAAGTATAGTTGATTTACAATGCTGTGTTAATTTCTGCTGTACAGCAAAGTGATTCAGTTATACATATATATTCTTCTTCATATTCTTTTACGTTATGGTTTATCACAGGATATTAAATATAGTTCTCTGTGCTATACAGTAGGACCTTGTTGTTTATTCATTCCATATGTAATAGTTTGCATCTGCTAATCCCAAACTCCCACATTTTTTTCTTTTTTAATTGAGATTTAATTCACATGCCATAATATCCACCATTTTTCCTTTAAACAATTTTATTTATTTTTTTAAAGGAGCAGACTTTTTAAAAATTAATTAATTAATTAATTAATTTTTTGACTGCATTGGGTCTTAGTCGCAGCACGTGGGCTCAGTAGTTGCAGCGTGCAGACTTAGTTGTCCCACGACATATGGAGTCTTAGTTCCCTGACCAGAGATCAAACCCGTGTCCCCTGCATTGGAAGGCGGATTCTTTTTTTTTAATATAAATTTATTTATTTATTTATTTATGGCTGAGTTGGGTCTTCGTTGCTGCGTGCAGGCTTTCTCTAGTTGCAGCGAGTGGGGGCTACTCTTCGTTGTGGCGTGTGGGTTTCTCATTGTAGTGGCTTCTCTTTGTTGCGGAGCATGGGCTCTAGGCGCGCAGGCTTCAGTAGTTGTGGTACGTGGGCTCAGTAGCTGTGTCTCATCGGTTCTAGAGTGCAGGCTCAGTAGTTGTGGCACATGGGCTTCGTTGCTCTGCAGCATGTGGGAATATTCCAGAACCAGGGCTCGAACCCGTGTCCCCTGCGTTGGCAGGCAGATTCTTAACCACTGCACCACCGGGGAAGTCCCAACAATTTTATTTTATTTATTTATTTTTTGGCCACACCTCGGGGCTTGCAGGATCTCAGTTCCCCAACCAGGAATTGAACCCCGGCCACGGCAGTGAAAGCGCCGAATCCTAACCACTAGACCACCAGGGAACTCCCTAAACCCGTATCTTAGTAAGGAAACTGTTTTCCTGGGTTCTGTGAGCCCTTATGGCAAATTATTAAACCCAAGAAGGAGGTCATGGGAACATATGATCTGTAGCCAAGTCAGACAGAAGTTTGTGGGTAACCTGGGGACCCACTACCTGGGATTGGCATCTGAAGTGGGAGCAGTATTGTAGGACTGAGCCTTTAACATGTGGAGTCTGTGCTAAGTTCTGTCAGTGTCAGAATTAAGTCATAGAAATCTTAGTTGGTGTCCACAGGAAACTGGAAAATTGGCGGGTGTGGAAAATCCCACACATCTGGTGTGAGAAGTGTTGGTGTGTGACTGTGAGTGTAGGAGAGGAAAAGCAGGGTGTTTTTCCCTTTTTAGGACCTCAGGGCACAGAGGCCCCAAAGAGCCTCCCTGGGGCTGAGAGGTAGCCCAGGCCAGACAGACCTGGTGAAGGGCCAGGTGGGGGCTGGTTGGGGGTGGGGAGGGCCCAGGGCTGCGAGGGTTGGAGCTGGGCCTCAAAGGACCCAGAATCCTGGGATTTGGAGCCCACTTCTTTTTTTCTGTTTTTTTTTTTAAATTTATTTATTTTTATTTTTTTAGCTGCGTTGGGTCTTCGTTGCTGTGCGCGGACTTTTCTCTAGTTGCAGCGAGCAGGGGCTACTCTTAATTGCAGTGCGCGGGCTTCTTATTGGGTGGCTTCTCGTTGCAGAGCACTGGCTCTAAGCACGTGGGCTTCAGTAGTTGTGGCACGCGGGCTCAGTAGTTGTGGCTCGCGGGCTCTAGAGCACGGGCTCAGTAGTTGTGGCACACAGGCTTAGTTGCTCCGCAGCATGTGGGATCTTCCCGGACCAGGGCTCGAACCTGTGTCCCCTGCATTGGCAGGTGGATTCTTAACCACTGCGCCACCAGGGAAGCCCTGGAGCCCACTTTTGGAAAAGAGTCAGGCACACACAGTAGGCACTCAATACACGTGCATTCAGTGAATTTTTATTTTTGCCCACAAGTTGACTTTGTTCATACCCCAATGGTAAAATGTTGCCTCACAGCATTCCCATCCCCAGGAAGATGGGCTCTCCTGTCTATAGGGGGCTTGGAGAGGATTCTTGTCAATACATTTTAGGGTTCTTGTTCATTTTTACCTGCAAGAGAAGGGGGTGGGGTCAGGCAGGGCCCAGAACTGACCATGGGAGGAGGACAATGGTGGCCAGTTGGGTGGGGCCGCCAGGCCAAGGGAGGGGGTCCCACTACCCTCTCTCCCCCTCACCTGTGCCTCCCCCAAACCATGCCCAGGCCTCCCTCTTACTCAGGCACTCCCTGACCCCTACCTCCGGCCACCCCGGGACCTCCCACGGTGCCAGCTCCAGCTTGCTCTGCTCTTCATCCAGCTGTCCAAGGCCATCCCGGCAACCATTATTATCGCAGTGGGCCACACTGCCGACCCGGAGGCCAGTAATTTCAGGGCCGGAGGAACCACTCTCTATATGGGGGAAACGGGGCAGGGTGACCCCACAGGATGGAGACAGTAAGGGGACTGTAGGGCTCAGGGTCCCAGGCTGACAGGGGGGCAGGAACCAGAGAAAAGACAGACACACTCGAGATGCCCCCTCCCCAGCTGAGCAGAAAGAATGGGCTCCAAGGTAGATACCAGCCTTGCCCCACCCTCTGTAGTGACAATCTGGTGGCCTCAGGGCAGTGACTTGGCCCCTTGGAGCTCTGCCTCCTCACAGCTCATGGAGATGGCACCCTCCACCCCCTGGGCTGGTGGGAGGAAGCAAGTGGACATATGGCGGCACCTGGGACAGGGCTGGCTCCAGGGAATGCTTCCAGGTGAGCCAGGTACAGGCTCCAGGGTCTGGGGGGAGGGGGTCCCTCTGGCTCCTCAAGCGCGGCTCCAGACATGCCTGGACTCCTGGCAGGGGATGGAGGCTGAGGGGTCCCTCAGGTCCCCTGAAGCTCCTGGTCTGTAGCTGGGGATGTCTTGGGGTCTCAGTCCAGGGGAAGCAGCCCCCTCCCCCACCCCCCATCCCTGGAGACTTTATTTGTCCTGGAAGCAACCAGGGTCCTGTTCTTGTCCTGGTAGCTGGCGGCTGGGCCTGGTCAGGCCTGGCTGATTGCGAGGGGGGACATGTCTCTCACCATGTTGATGGCCATTGCCGTGGGCATCTCTCCTGCCACCATCTTCTCAAGGTATCAGAGCTCACCCCTGTGTGTGTGGGGGGTACATGCCTAGTCATCTTCCTTCCCACACACACTGATTCCCCCAAGACCCCTGGGATCCCCTCCCCAGAGGCTGAGGCCAGGTCCTAACCTCAAAGACCCAAGTGCTCTTTGTCCTGGAGTCTACGGGGCTGCCCCAGGCACCTTCTCCCTGGGGGTCTGGGGAGGTCCCAGAGCCCGCTGGGCCTTGGGCTCAGGAGTCCCTCTGCAGGCCTGGGGATGCTCACATCCCCCTCAGGACTCTGGGCTGGGGGTCCATTGCCTCCTGGACCCCCCCCAGCCCTGCAGAGCCCCCTTCCCCAGCCGAAAAGGGACCACACCCCAGGGGCCGTCACAGCGCCTGCTCCCTCCACCCACCCCACACCCCTGCTCTGCCAGGGGCCTTGGGTCTCTGCGGTTCTGGTTTCTGGTTTCCACAGGGGAGGCAGCGGCAGAAGGCTGGAGCTGAGAGGAGGAGGGTCACATGTCCTGCCTTGCCCCACTCGGCCAGTGGCTGTCCTGCTCCTGGCCTCACTCCTTCCAGGATACAGCTCTGGCTGGACTCCTCCCAGGGCCCCTTCGGGCCTATGGTTGGTGACAGCTTCCCCTGGGGTCAGCCCTCATGGCTACCTGTACCCTGACCCACCTCAGGAAACTGTCTCCTGAGGGAGCTCCTGCAGCCGCTGGTCCGGCCCCCTCCCTTCTACCCTCTCCTCTTGCCCATACTCCTCAGCCTCCTCCAGCTGCCCCCTCCAACTTGCATCCCCAGCCTTGGCCACTGGGCCCCTCTCCTCTGCTTCCCATGTCATCTGGGAACACCCACCAGCAGCCCCCTGACCACCCCGCCCCCCATTCTGCCCCCTTTCCTGTCCACCAGGCAATTTTGAACTTTTGTTCCTGCTCAGGATCCTGATGCCCCCCTCCCCCATCTCACTGCTCCCAGCAGGATCCTCTGGTCCTGAGAACATGCCATGGGACAAGCCTGGAGCTGACCTGAGGGGGATGGTCCTCTGGCAGGTGACAGTGTGGTGGGAGACTCCAGGGATTGCTGGGTGCAGAGGAAGGAGCAGCTTGGCACCCTCCCTCCCCTGCCCCACTCACACTCCCTGCCCAATTCCCCCCACCCCCTAGCCAGTTCAAAGGTACCCCCACATGCTGGTGGAGCAGCTCTCCTGCCCTGGTCCCCTGCCCGGCACCGGGTCCTCACCTTCTGAAGGGAGCCAAGCTCTCTCCTCTCTGGCTCTTAGCCTCTAGCTAGGCCAGGACAGGAAATGGACTTGGGCATGCTATTTCCTCGCTCCTCCCTCTTGTGACCCCATGATGGCTTCTTAGAAAAACAGTGGCTTCACTGAAACCATGTGACATTTTTCTGAGGCTATCATGGTTCGTTTCATTTTCTCTTTCACCTGCTCTACAATAAAAGCATTTAAGATGTACCTAGTTGTGGGACAACTAAGGGCCCCGTGGGTTTAGGTGAGGGGGAGAGGGAGCGCCCAGCGCCTGGGCAGGCTTCCCATGTGGCTGGTAGAGGAGGAATGTAGAGGCACTGGGCCACTAGCTGTAGGAAGTGGGGCCAAAGACTCCACAGTTCTGAGCCCTTTGGAGAGGAGGCTGAGCTCCTTGTGTAAGCACAGCTATAAGTGCAGCCCTTATGTCCAATCCCTGCCCTCTCAGTCTGTAGCCCCCAGCTCATAGTCATTAGAATCCCTGGAGCCAACATTTTTGGCAAGAGATGCTTACCCTGGGAGCTTGCAGCTGGGAGCCTTCAGTCCTGGGAGACTTCCTGGAGGAGGTGATACTTGGGCTTGGGAGGGCAGTGACCAAGGGGTGTCCTGGGGAGGGCTAGCAGGAGGGAGACTGAGGCTTCCTGGGGACAGGTCCTGCAGGGGGAGGCCCAGGGTCCCTGACACATACAAAATGCCACTCATCTTACCATCTGCCGTCCACCACCCACCATCCCTGTATCTCTGCATCTACTTACCTACCTTTGTGGAGAATGCAGCCTGCCTGATACGTGTGCCTTGACAACCAGGAGAATAGAGTCCCTCTTTTAACATGAGGTTGTTTCACAGTTACTTTAACTAATATCCTATAGATGGGTATTTAGGTTTTTCCCATTTTTTTTATATTATGAATTTGTGCCAACACTATGAATGCATGGATGTTGCCTTCTGACCTTCAGCCGGCACGGCACTCTGTGACCCCTCCAGGGAGTGGCTCCCACCAAGGCTCTGGGGGCTCTGCAGTGTGAGGGTTCCAGTTGGGGGAGTACCACTTTATATTTTTATAAAGTATGTTTATATTTTATAATTTTTAAGTGATGGGATTTTGGTTGGTTGATCTTTTACTTTTCAGTGCTTGGGGTTTTTTTTCTCAGTATTTTTTAAAATAAAAATGTGCCGGGGAATTCCCTGGTGGTCCAATGGTTAAGACTCCACGCTTCCACTGTAGGGGATGTCGGTTTGACCCCTGGTTGGGGAACTAAGATCCCACATGCCATGCAGCATGGCCAAAAATTTAAAAAAAAGTGCCACATCTGGCAGTCATAATTCATCTGAATTTTCATAAAGCCTCAACTGCTAACCTCTCCAAAGAGACTAAATATGCAGTCCTAAGAAAATAAAGTTAGTGCTTTAAAAGCTCTAGAAACCCCCAAATTACAGAGCACACCCACCCCAAGAAGGAAGGGACGGGGAGCACGGTGCTGCCCTGGGCCAGGGCGCGTTGCACAAGGACTGCCGGCCACAGGGAAGGAGGCAGTGCCTGTGAAGGCTCGGGACCAGGACCACCCTTGTTGTCCATGGAAGGGCTTCCCTTATCAGGGTCCTGTCCTGGGCACAAGATCAGGGGCATCTTCCAGGGCCTCGGATCCAAGGTTTCTTCGGGGGCCAAGTGCTGCTGGGAGGCTGCTCAGGCAGACTCTCTGACTGGTGTGTGCCCCCCTCAACCTGAGCTGAGGCTACCTGGTCTCAGCCAGGCCATCGAGCCCACACAGGGCCTGGAAGCTACCAGGCCTGGCCAGGACAATGCTTACAGGCCTGTGGGAGGGGGCGGGCTGGGACTGGGGGCCTCCAGATCAAAAGACCATGTTGGAAACCCTCACAGGTGGCCCAGTGTGCCTCAACATCAGCCCTGGGAGCTGCCCTCCTGCGGGGGCCTGGTCTCCCTCTGGAAGGGAGGATGAGATCCTTTTCTAGACCTCCTGCCCTCCCACCCCATTTACACCCTCCTTGCTGTTCCCATGATTGGTAATTGCCTGTTATTTGTTTGTTTATGGTCTGTATTGCCTTGGGTGGAACGGCAGCTCCAGGATTCCTGGGTCCAGAAATCAAGAGGTGGAGGTGGGAGAGGCTCCACTCACCCCTGCCCCAGGGGTCACCAGCACCTCAGGTTCCGGTGGTCCAGCGGCTTAAGTTCCAGAAGGAGGAGTGCTTCCACTGGGGTGTTGCGAGGAGGTCAGGGAATCAGAGGTTGAAGGCACTGGCAAGGCCTGTCCGCCTGCGGGAACAAGCAGAGGCAGGTGTGCACGTTGATTCTTCTTCAAGTAGAAGGAGAAGAGGCTACAAAAAGGCCTGGTTCTGAGAGGCCCTATTAAGGAGTTTGAGAGTTTATCCTGAAGGCATCTGGGAGAACTTTAAGCATTTCAGAAGGTTGCATTTTAGAAATCTTACTCTGATGAGATAGATGCTAAAGTGTTAACTGTGGTTGTTTCTGGGGGCGGGGAATTGCCTCTGTGCTGTTTGACTTTTCGCTTATCTGTATTTTCTCGTTTTCTACAATGACTATGGCTTACCTATATGGATGAGGTTTCATGGGGCTGCCATAACAAATGTCACAAACGGCATGGCACAAAACAACAGGAATTTGTCTGTCACAGTCTGGAGGCCAGAAGTCCTAAATTGAGGTGTTGCAGAGCCTCCCACCCTCCAACTTCTGGTGGCTGCTGGCATTCCTAGGTTTGTGGCTGCACCACTCTAATCTCTGCCTCCATCTTCCCATGGCCTTCTCTCCTGTGCATCTCTGAGTCTCCTCTTCCTTTAAGGACATCAGTCACTGGATTGAAGACCCACTCCAAACTCATGGTGATTTCTTCTGGAGATCCTTAACTGGTTACCTATGCAAAGCCCTTTATTCCAAGTAAAGTCACATTCTGAGGTTCCGGATGGACATGAAGTTTGGGGGGCCACTAGTCAACCTACTACACTGTAGGATACAAATAAAGTTTCAAAGGAAAATTAAAAAATCTTTTTGGAGTTTCCATGAAGGTTGGAGGGGAAGCCCAGAGGCTGGGAGCCTGGAGAAGAGCCCACCTTTAGAGTCTAGAAATGAAAACATTTGTCCACACAGAAACTTGCATAGTAACATTCATAGCAGCACTGTTCACAATAGCCAAAATGTGGAAACAACTCAAATGTCCATCAGTGAACACATGGGTAAACAAAATGTGGTATATATACATTCAGTGGGATATTATTCAGCCATAGTAAGGAATGAAATTCTGATACATGCTACAATATAAACCTTAAAGACATTATGCTAAGTACAATAAGCCAGATACCAAAGGACAGATATTTTATGATTCCACCCTATGAGTGTTGGGCTGCACACAACAGGTCTACAAGGCCTGCACTTGCCTAGCTTTAAGAACGAAGAAAGAGCCCGGAGTCATCAACATAGACATCAATGGTTTAATGGATAGGGGGTTCTTATAGTTATCCATTTTATACATATTAGTGTATATATGTCAATCCCAATCTCCTAATTCATCACACCACCAACTAGTAAGAACCTGCTGTATAAAAAATTAAATAAAATTCAAAAATTCAAAAAAAAAGCTGGGTTACACGCACACACACACACACAAATAATAATAATGGATAGGGGGGATCTTACATGTCTGAAGCAAGGTCCCGGAGCAGCTCCCCACCGGAGCAGCTCCCCACCGTGTGCAGCTGACGGTGGGCAGGACATAATGGCAGTCTTCGCTGCGGGGAGGGGTGGGGGGGTTTTAATTACCAGTTATAGGGGCACGCCCCTCACTGCCCCTTTGATAAGAACAATCACTAGCTGGGGCCTGGGGCAAGTACGTAGGAAGGTCAGTCATGTGCTTAAGATATAGGTGAAGCAGGCACTGGTCGGGCAGGGGAATATACAGAGAGCAAGAGAACAGCCATCTCGAGTGGCCTGATCATACAATGAGGTACCTAGAATAGGCAAATTCATAGAGACAGAAGATAGAATAGAGGTTACCAGGGGCTGGGGGGAGGGGGGAGTGAGGAGCTGGTCTTTAATGAGTCCAGAGTTTCAGTCTGGGGGATGAAAAACTTCTGGAAATGGATGGTGGTGATGGTTGCACAACATTGTGAATGTATTTAAATATTTATTTTTTAAAAAACATTTATTTATTTATTTATTTTGGCTGAGCCAGATCTTTAGTTTCGGCATGTAAACTCTTAGCTGTGGCATGCATGCGGAATCTAGTTCCCAGACCAGGGATCGAACCCAGGCCCCCTGCAATGGGAGCGAGGAGTCTTAGCCACTGGACCACCAGGGAAGTCCCTGTGAATGTATTTAATGCCACTGAATTGTACACTCAGAAATAGTTTAAATGGTACATTTTATGTTTATGTGCATTTTACCATACAAAACAACTGCACTAGAATACCATTTCTCACCTATCAGGTTAGCAAAAATGAAAAAGCACAGAAATGTACTCTGTTGGTGAGGTGGCGGGAAAGCAGGTCCTCCCATATTTTGCCAATGCAAACTGGTATAACCCTTACTGAGAGGACTCTGTCCTTACTAGCAAAACTACATTTGTCTTTACCTTTTGCCCTAGCAATCCCACTTCTAGGAATTTACCTTGAAGATATACCCCCCAACAATATGAAAATACATATGCTCCTGGTTACTCATTGCAGCATGGTTTGTAATTAGAAAATATTGGAAACAGTTTAGATGCTCATATATAAAAGAGTGGTTAAATAAAAGTCCATCCATACATCTCTGTGAACTGATATGCAATGATTTCCAGGATATATTGCTAGGTGAAAAATGTAAAGTGCAAAAGAGTATCTATAGTATGTTAAAGGAGTCTAAGAATGCAACATGCGTGATTTTGAATTTTCTTTTGCTATTAAGGCTATTATCAGAACAATTGATAACGCCTCTATATAAGGTTTGTAGATTATAGTATTATTTCCGTGTTACTTTTCATATTTTGAAAACTGTGCTGCGGATATGTAAAGGAATTCATAGTTCTCCCCATAGTAAAGGAAGATTGTCACAAGCATTAACTGCAGTGATTCATGTACAGAATTTAGCACAAAATATTCAGTAAATACAGGGAATAACATCATTGGGAATTTGGTTACAGGGAAGGGTGTCACTGAAGGTGGTGGGTTTTAAGAAACCACCACCTTCACCCTCAACCTCAGAAACACCAGCTTAGGCCCAGAAAAGACACAGGCTTTGCCACTTTGCCATAAATTACTCCAAAGGGGCATCCAGCTCATGGAAGCACTTGCCCCAGTTCGAGGAAGCAAGATTACAACATCCCGGGCACCGTACATCGAAGCTACAGTTCCTACACCAAGTGGTGGGTGTTCCAGTTACAGCGTCTGAGATGGCTTTATCCTTCCGCGGTTACAAAGAAAACTAACATTAAACACAATCAAACTCAAACGGACCACAGTTCATTATGTGTCTGCCACGTGCTGGGTCCTGTTGAGGGTGCAAGACCCTCGAGATAACCAGGACGGCTGAGCGCGAGCCCAAGGTCAGGTTAAAATGTTGGCCTGCCTGCAAAGCCCAACTTCTTCCAAGTCTGCTCTGAGGGAGATTGGCTGGTTCTCAGGCTCAAAGAAAACGGACCTAAAACCATTAACCTAAGACATTCTGCAGAAGGGTGAAAAACTTAAGGGTGTTTGTAACGTTTTTGCCCGGCCACGACGTATATAACATGTCCCTGGTTCTGTAGGAGAAAATCGCATCGCTGCCTGGCCGCCTTACTTGGAGATCATAAAAAAAATAATTCCCCAGGGGCAGCCAGCCAGGTTCAGCGGCTGGAAGCTGCGAACACCACGGCCTCCTGGCTCAGCTTTTGGCTCAGGCCCTGGGCCTGTAGCTGGGCTCTGGGGTTCCGGGGGTGTCCGCTGGCCGGGGTCTGGGGGGCTGGTTCTCCTGGGTGCGGAAGGGCGGGTGCGGCGCGGCCCCGGGCTCGCCCCAAGAAGCCTGCGATCACTTCCAAGTAGCGGTATCAGTGGGCTCCGGCTCATCGCCTCCCAACACGGGGAGACAAAATGGCGGTCGTGTGGGGGCAGGGAGGGCGAAGCTACATACGGGTTCCATGCCACGCTAGAACTACCACTCCCAGGACGGTCTGGGTCGAAGGCGGGAGGCCGAGGAGAGCGCTAGCGTCGCTAGGCCCTGTGTCCTCCCGCCCCCTAGTGGAAAGTCTCTGGAATGCGTTGTTTGCTCCGGTCCGCCCCCCAGACCTTCCTCGCAACTGGCCGACGGGAATCGTAGTTCTTCGACGACAGAGTTGAACCTCCTTCGGGCCTTACGAAACTACACTTCCCGGTGTGGTTTCGGCGCCTGCGCACAAGGCCGCGGGGAGTACTACGGTTCCCGGCAGGCCCTGCGACGCGCGCAGCTGCGTGCTGACGCGCATAGTTGGTCGTGCTGACGTGCAGCGCGGCCCAGGCGGGGTGCGAGTGGCGCAGTCGGAGTCCGCTGCGGCCCCGGAGGAAGCGAGGAGTCGGCGGTGTCGGCTGAGGCGGGCGGACCGGCGAGGCAAGGCGGCGGCTCCAGGCACCGAGGGACTCAGGAACTCGAGCAGCGGCAGCGGCAGCACCTCTCCCCCTCGGAGGCGGCGGGCGGAGGCGGCGGCGGCGGGTGAGAGGGTGAGGGAGCGCGCGAGTCGGGTGGGGGAGGGGCGGCGGCCCCGGCGCAAGGCCAAAGCGCGCGGAGAACGGTTCAGGCCGCCGCGCGCACGCGCGCTCGCCGCCCCTAGCTCGCGCGCGGACGTCCTTGCTTGTCTGCCTCCCCTCCCCCCTCCTCGCGGTTCCTGTCGCGCGCGGGCTTTTATTCCCCCCTCCCCCATGGCAACGGCGCGCGCTGCCGACTGCACTCGGGCTCGCGCGCGCTCTCGAGGGGGGAGCGCGCGACTCGGCTTCTCGCCTCCCCGACGCGTGCGGCGAGGAGGCTCTCCTGCAGCTGTCTTTGCCGACATTTTCTCGGCGAGGAGGGGGCTGCGGCGGCCGGGGCCCGCTGCCGGCTCCCTTCCCCCGCGCTTCTCCGGCGTCCGGCCTACCCGTCCCTCCCGGGGGCCTGGGATCGGGCCCGGAGCCTCCCATACTATGGGGCGCCGCGCAGCTCCCTCCCCCATTTCTCAAGGCTGAAAATAGGCCTTGGCCGCTCAGGCAATGCAGAGAAGGCCTTGAACTAGATTCCCGGGAGAGTTAGGCAGTTTGGATTCGTTACTGTATGCCATGAGGTATTAGGAAGAGAAGGATTCTAAACGTTTAAAAAAAAATTCACGTATTTGGTCTAGGTATGTAAAGGCAGATCACATGCTCTTTTGTTTCTTGCACTTTTTCATCGTCTCCCCCAAAGTTGTGTTACGGCTCGGGAGGAGGCTGCCAGCCCTTCCTTGAGAAAACGCTGGACTTTGTCATTATTTGGCGCACAACTTTTCTAGGCCTTGGTTTTCACTTAGACGCTTTTCTAAGATATCTTCTGGGTCAAAAATTGAAGAAGTGTTGTTTCCTCTTGAGTGTGAGTCTAGGTCTCTTCCTGAGCTAGTATTTTAGCTTCTGGGGTTTCTTAGTGTCCCCTCAGCTACTACAGTGCCCCAGTGCTGAGCTTCTTGTGCTTATTACTTTTGTCCATTTTCTTGCACACTCTCCTCCCTTTTTGGTGCGTTTTTTTTCTTGAATACCATAATACTGAATTTCAAGACCCCCTTCTGTCTGGTTAGTTGGGCATCGTGATAATTTTCCAACAGAAAAAACTCCTTTTTGTCTTTTTTTTTTTTGCAGCTTTTACTGTCAGCCTTTAGCTTGGGTGATTTTTGCATACCCACAGTCCGCGGACCCCAGTTTAAGTATTTTTATTTAGGTTTTGGTGATTTGTGTTTGTGTTGTTGATATACTTCTTGGTCCATCCATCCTTTTAGTGTTTTGAGCACTGTCTTAGATGCTGTGGTATTTCTGTTTGGGGTTTTCTTTTTTCCCCTTCTTTTTTGGCTCATTCCGTAAAAGTTCTTTAGTCTGTTGTGATTTAATACCCTTTGCTTAGCAGCTGCTGGTTATCCTTCTCCAGGGAGTGGGAGGATTATTGTGTGAGGTGGTATGGAAGTGTGGGTGAATGGTTAAGCTGAGGAATTGATTGCAGGTCAGAAGCATTCTGCAAGGGAAGCAGAAACTGGGTAGGGTATAGAGAGCCAAAGAAGGCCTAGCTTTAGAATAAGGAGGAGAAAATTTGAGAAAATAAAAGTGAGGGTTGGAAGATTTCTTGTGCTGTAAAGAAATTTTTCATTTCTTTGCACAGTTCTACTTGCCTTTCATAGATTTAGCATCATTTGTCATTCCTTTAACCCAGTATGGTTATTTCGTTTTGTTTTGTTTTCAGATCTCTAGAGTCTGCAGCTGGGATTGGGCAGGGACCCAGCCTTAGAGTTGGGGGGTAAGGGGCTCCAAACTGTTCTAGAGTTGGGCTAGCTCCCTTTCATTCAACATCTCCCTGTATGGGGTGGGGGTGGCAGGCTTTAGTACATTCTTCCAGGTATTTGTATGATGTTTTTTTCAGAATTTTTAAAATGAAGCCTTTTCTTTTATCCAGTTCTATGTTTTTCCCCTCTACTTTCACTAATCTCTCCACTTTGTTCCTTGAGTTCTTTCCTGGGATCATTTTCCCTCACACATTTCCCCATGTGAAACTATCTCGGACAGGATGAGTTGGAGAAAAAAACAGAGTACATATAGCTGGAGAAAGGAATAGAGTGTACGTAGCCAAGAAATCTAATCAGTAAAACTAAGGTTAGAGGGCTCTTCAGAGTCATGCTGGGGTTGGAACAGATTGAGAGGATAGAACCTGGTAGGAGGCACGTGATAACACTTGAGAGGGTTAAGGAAGGGCTGGAAGAGAAAAACTAGGAAATGAGATAACGGGACTGTTAGGGAAAGCTGACAGTTTGACATTAATGAAAGTGAGGTATAAAGAGTGGGGGTTTTGTGAGTAAGTGTAGGGGAAGGAATGTAGAGAAGGTATGGGGACAGTTGGAATAGAGGAGGCTGGTTTGGTGTATTTAGAGCATTGAGTTGAAAATGTAATATTTTACAGGAGCTAGTGAGAGTTGGGTGAGCCCCAAACCATGTGAGAAATCCTATTGGGAAGGAAATTGAAGGAAAATGATCAGTCAGGATAGTTGATTGGAAATGGCCCCTTACTTGAGAGGTGAAGTATAAGAGGATTACATATCCAAGGTTCACGTGTTTCTGATGTGCATGCTGGCCTTTATCCTGGGCCACCTTTTGGATATCTAGGGGCTGTTCAGTCAGATTGTATTCATAATTTCTGGCTACCTTTAGGGTAGCCTGAAATGCTTAGGTCAGTTCTTGAAGAGTCTAGACTTGGACTGCAGGCCTTTGGGTGCCACAGATCTTCGTTTGGTGTTTGTTGTGCCCTGTTTGGAGGCCTCTGTCAGTTGCCAGGGGTTAGGAATTAGAGTAGTTGGTGAAGATACCAGTTGTGTATATTGGGGCTAAAGGAGAATAAAGAGATAGAGTGGAGAAACTTGGGAGAAATGGGATCTTTGTTTTGGGTGGAAACAGGAAAGCTAGGTGAAAGCAGGAGTGGCTCTTGCACATTGTGGGGAAAGGCTGTAAGAGCTGGGCTATGATTTGGTGGAAAGAAAGCAGTGTTGGAAGTATGAAGAACAGGTTTTTTTAGGAGACCAGGAGGATTATGCAGCTAAAGGAGGTTTAGTGTGGAGAGACATGTTGAAGTAGGGTTGAAGAAGAGCAGGGATTTGGGTGGTGGTAAGTGGCTAGTTTGGGGCCAGGGGCCTGACCCGTGTCTCCCCGCTCCCCTTCAGGAGCGGTGGTGCCCCACCCCGGGCACGGGGCCATGTACAACGGGATCGGGCTGCCGACGCCCCGGGGCAGCGGCACCAACGGCTACGTCCAGCGCAACCTGTCCCTGGTGCGGGGCCGCCGGGGTGAGCGGCCTGACTACAAGGGAGAGGAGGAACTGCGGCGCCTGGAGGCTGCCCTGGTGAAGCGGCCTAATCCTGACATCCTGGACCACGAGCGCAAGCGGCGCGTGGAGCTGCGATGCCTCGAGCTGGAGGAGATGATGGAAGAGCAGGGGTGAGGGAGGGCTGGGGGAGAGCCAAGCACTGAGTGAGTGCAGAGCTGGGGGAGTTAGGTGGGATGTAGGGAGCTTAGGGCTGGTTGAAAGAGGCCTGGAGAGGATTTGTAGGAGGGGAGGAGGTAAAGGAGCTAGCAAATTGAAAGGAGTTAAGGGACAGTTCAAAGTGGGAGATGAGGAGCCTGTGTCTGGGATATAAAAGGGAGCCTTTTATGAGTTATTTAGATGGAGGCACATGGGGAAAGAGGGGGGCCATTGAGAAGCAAATATGTGCTTTAAGGGAGAGGTGGGGAAGCAGACCAGGGAAGAGACAAGAGCTAGCTAGGTAAGCTGATATGTGTTGTCATTGGTAGAGAAAAGGAAGGTAAATGGATTTAAGGATTGAGGCCTTGGACAGTAGCAAAGGCAGGAAAACAGGAATTGGAATAATACCCGGATAAAAAGGATCATGGGTTGGATAGGGAATTGAGATTTTGGAAAAGGAACACATTAAGGCAGAAAACCTTTTAGAGCAGTGGTTTTCAAACTTCAGCAGTGGCGCCCGTTTCATATAATGCATGTTACTTTGGAATCCCAGGAAATGAAAGATTTGTTCTTGTTGATTGGATTTGGGGAGGAACACCTGGAACTCTGCCTGCTTAACTTTCCTCTCTTGGCCCCTGGAGTGTAGCATGTTTAAAATCCACTGTTCTAGAGGGTGTAGTCAGTGGAGGGAAGAAAGATGACAGGAAAAGAGCAGGATTTAATAGAAGGGCCCTTTGGGTGACAGTGAGTGAAAAATTGTATGTGTGCATGGAAAGGGAAGGGATCCTGCTGGGAATGAGGGAACTGTAAACCTGGGACTGGGGAGAGTGTCTAGTCAAGCTCTAACCCTGAAGGCTTTTGTTCTCCAGGTACGAGGAACAGCAAATTCAGGAAAAAGTGGCGACCTTTCGACTCATGTTGCTGGAGAAGGATGTGAACCCTGGGGGCAAGGAGGAGACCCCAGGGCAGAGGCCAGCGTGAGTGTTTCCCTCTCTCGATTTTCTCTGGACTCTACTCTGCTATTGCTGTTCTCTCTGTTTAGTTTGGACTTTCTCCTTGCTTTTGTCTTCATTTTCTCGTGGCTGTTTGTGTGAATATGACTCTGCATTTTGTTCTCTATGTCCTTTAGACCTTTGACCTTTTCTCCTCTAGGGTAACTGAGACTCACCAGTTGGCAGAATTGAATGAGAAGAAGAACGAGCGACTCCGAGCTGCCTTTGGCATCAGTGATTCCTATGTGGATGGCAGCTCTTTTGATCCTCAGCGTCGTGCTCGAGAAGCTAAGCAGCCAGTTCCTGAGCCACCCAAACCTTACAGGTACACAAGACCAAGAAGCCAGTGTCAGTTTCTCTTCCTAATTCTAAGCACTCTGCCTCATTTTTTGTGTGTGGACTATGTCTTTTCAAATTCTTGAGATTTTGTTCTTCTGAAATTGAAATGTCTAAGAAAGTTTGTCTTAGCACCCATCTCTGCCATTTTTCATCTTTCCTCAGCCTTGTCCGGGAGTCTAGCAGTTCTCGCTCACCAACCCCAAAGCAAAAGAAGAAGAAAAAGAAGAAAGATAGAGGACGGTAAGTTAGTTGGAAAGCTCTTCTAGTAGCCAGAGGACCAAACCTGTCATGTTTTTTCTCTGTCTCTGGCAATAGGGTATTTTTATTTCTAGGAAGTAGGAGAGAGTTGTCAGAAAAGTCAGGGAAGAGGGAGTTACCATTCAGGTCTCATCTGGTAGAAGAAATAATGTGTGCTGCTTCAGTGGGAAGGGTTGATTCTGTACCTCTGCAGAACTGATCAGCAGCATTTTGGAGTTATGTTGTTTTTTCCATTTTGGGGTTTGTTGCTATATAATAGGAGGGAGGTACCTACGCTTCTTGGAGAGTAAATAAATTCTAGGCTTAGATCGGCACATTGGTGCTATTGGAGTTGTTCTGTGCTTTAGAAGCCTTTTTGGGGATGGATTATAAGTGGGTGGGCCAGGGAAGGAGGTAGGCTGAATGACCTTGTTTCTGAACCCATGTTTAGCAGGTCAGAGAGCAGCTCTCCTCGACGAGAAAGGAAGAAGAGCTCTAAGAAGAAGAAGCACAGGTATGAGGTGGGAATATATGGAATAATTGGAGAGGTTTGGTGAGTCCAGGTCTAGATAAAAAAATAATAGTTTTACTTACTTTTTACCAACAGGTCAGAATCTGAATCCAAGAAAAGGAAGCATAGGTAAGAGCTCTTTGTGGCATAGGGAACATAGTGGCACATGGAGCGGTGAGCCATTGCTTGATGGCCTTGCTGGCTCTTTGGGGGTTTTTTTTTCCTTGGAGTAAAGCTCAGTTCCTTGATCTTCTACTGTCAGTAACTCAGTTCTTTCCATTTTACTTTTCATTTTCTTTGTTTCTTTAAAAATGATTTTTATTTTAAATAATTCTGCCTCATTTCCCAGGTCTCCTACTCCAAAGAGCAAACGTAAATCTAAGGACAAGAAGCGAAAGCGGTGAGTGAATTAGAGGGGAATTTGCTTAGCGAGTAGATGAGTGCCACCTGGGGATGGGGCAGGATCAGTCACGTCCCTGACTGGTAAAAGGTTGAAGGGTGGATAAGGGGAACCCAGTGCAGGTGTGACAGCACCCTGAGCTGTGGTGGTGGTCTTCCTTCAGGTCTCGAAGTACAACACCAGCTCCCAAGAGCCGACGGGCGCACCGTTCAACTTCTGCAGACTCTGCTTCCTCTTCAGATACTTCCCGCAGTCGGTAAGGGGTGGTCCAGGAGGAAGGGAGGGAAGAGGGACTTCTGGGTTAATCAATTTAATATTTATTGAGCGCCCACGGTGTGCTAGGCGCTGCACAGACCATTCGGAAGACACGGTCCCTGCCCTCTAGGAGCTGACAGGCTAAAGCAACAGGATGGACAGACATATACATTTCCCCTTCTCTTTTTTTTTTTGTTTATTGTTTTTTGTTTTCTTTTGTTTGTGATTTTTTGTTTTGTTCTGATATATATGGACTGCCAGAATAGGGGGGGTGGTGGTTTGTTCGTGGTGTCTGGGGGAGGAAGGAATCCTTACCCTGGCTTCCTTAATCGGGGAAGGCTTCCTGAAGGAGGTGGGCTCAGAGGTGAGTTGTGAATGAAGCGGGTAGGGAATGGACTGGGTGGAGGGTTTCGGGAGGTTTGGGGGAGGTAAATATAAAGGGGTAGAGGGAGAACGTTTTTGGGGATTGATGTTGAGAAGAGAAAGAGCAAAGTGAACTGGACTTGAATTTCAATATGAGTTACTTGAATCTTGTGAGTAAGAGAAGGCTTTTTTGGAAGAGGGTTATATTGAAGAAAGGTGGATGGGAGCTGGGGAGGGGGTTTTCTGTTCTCCCCTGAACTGATTTTCTTCCTCTTTTCCCATCCTCAATTACCTCTCTCAGGTCTCGAAGTGCTGCAGCTAAAACCCATACAACTACCTTGACTGGGCGAAGTCCTTCCCCTGCTTCGGGGCGTCGAGGGGAGGGAGATGCACCATCCAGGGAACCAGGTATCACCAACATAGGGCAGCCTAGTAGCCCGGAGCCTTCTACAAAGCAGCCTAGCAGCCCTTATGAAGACAAAGATAAAGACAAGAAGGAGGTATGTTCCTGAGTTAATGGATACTCTTTGGGTTGCAGGGCTGTGGATTCAGGATAGGTGTGTGAAGTTAAGGGAGAAGCAAGGTCTGGTTTTGTTTTCTGCATTCCTTTCAGTTATTTATAAAGTTCTCTTTTGTATCTGCAAATCCTTTAGAATTGTGGCTTTCAAACTTTATTGGGTGTTAATAGGTTTTACATCAATGTTCTCTTTGTACTTATAGGTTGATAGAACTGGAACAAAAAAAATTTTTTGAACTACACCTAGTCTTAAAATGTTTCTAGTATCAATTTCATTAAATGCTGGTTGTGGCTCATTAAAACTTATCAACCCACTGGGTTGCTGCTTGCAGTCTGAAAACACTACTTTGGAAAGATCTTTTCAGTACCTGTTCTTTTATACTTGCTATTAAAATTCAAATTCTAATCATGTTTTCTTACTTCAGCAATCACAATATAATTTTAATTGCTCTTTGCTAAATTTGTAGCTCTCCTGTCCGTTTTCCATGTTATCCAGAGTTGCTTTTCCAAACTGCAAGTTGGATCATCTCAGAAACTTAATTTACTTCCTATTGCTCTTGACTTTAATATTTAAAGCTTTTATAATTTAGTCTCTTTCTGTATTTTCCTGTACTTCATCCTGGTTTTATTCACATAAATCATGTAGTCAGATCTTTGTCTTTTTTTTTCGTATTTTAATATAGTTATTTTTTAAAGGTGAAGTCAGTCACTTTGGGGAACTGCTTTATCTTTCCATTTAAGAATACCTTTTTTTCTGCACTCAGCATTTTGTAATGGTTATCTGTTGTGAAATATAGTACATTAGTTTGCATTATGTTTTTTCTCTAGATAGAAGACTCTTGAGATTGTAGACTCTGTTTTCATATGTTTCTTACTGTGTTTTATATTATGTGATCTCTTGTTATTGAATGAATGTGATAGCCTGTGGTGAGGAAAAGGACCAGTTGGTATAATGGGGTGCATAGAGGAAAAGTTTCATAGGAAAGGGTGTTGGGATCTTACAGGTGATCGGAAGTTCTGGTGCTTACATACCCGTATCCTTACTCTCTTTTCCACTCTTAGAAATCTGCAGTTCAACCTAGCTCCTCTCCGGAAAGGAGCAGCACAGGGCCAGAACCACCTGCTCCCACTCCGCTCCTTGCTGAGCAATATGGCGGCTCCCCACAACCCCTTGCGACAACCCCCTTAAGTCAGGAGCCAGTGAACCCCCCTTCTGAGGCTTCTCCAGCCCAGGGCCATTCACCACCTAAGTCTCCTGAGAAACCTCCCCAATCTTCTTCAGAGAGCTGCCCGCCCTCCCCTCAACCTACCAAAGTTTCTCGGCATGCCAGCTCTTCCCCTGAAAGTCCTAAACCTACACCAGCTCCTGGGTCCCGCCGAGAGATTTCTTCTTCTCCTGCATCCAAGAGTCGTTCACATGGCCGAGCAAAACGGGATAAGTCACATTCTCATACTCCTTCTCGTAGAGTGGGGAGGTCCCGTAGTCCTACCACTAAGAGGGGGCGGTCTCGGTCTCGAACCCCTACCAAGAGAGGTCATTCTCGGTCCCGGTCACCTCAGTGGCGTAGGTCCCGGTCTGCACAGAGGTGGGGACGATCTAGGAGCCCTCAGCGACGTGGCCGCTCTAGGTCTCCTCAGCGACCAGGCTGGTCCAGGAGCAGAAATACACAGAGAAGAGGCAGGTCTAGGTCAGCAAGACGAGGCAGGTCACACTCTAGATCCCCTGCAACTAGGGGCAGATCTCGTTCTAGAACACCCGCCCGGAGGGGCAGATCTCGGTCTAGGACACCTGCCAGGCGGAGGTCACGATCTAGAACACCCACTAGGCGCAGGTCTCGGTCTAGAACACCAGCCCGGAGGGGCAGGTCTCGGTCTAGAACACCTGCTAGGCGCAGATCTAGGACCCGATCACCAGTACGACGGAGGTCTCATAGTAGATCGCTAGCCAGGAGAAGTGGCAGGTCACGCTCTAGAACCCCAGCCAGGCGTGGGCGGTCGCGCTCTAGAACCCCAGCCAGGCGTGGGCGGTCGCGCTCCAGAACCCCAGCTAGACGAAGTGGCCGGTCGCGCTCTAGAACACCAACCAGGAGAGGGAGATCTCGGTCTAGGACACCAGCAAGACGAGGAAGATCCCGTAGTAGAAGTCTAGTTAGACGGGGAAGATCTCACTCTAGAACACCACAAAGAAGGGGCAGGTCTGGCTCTTCATCAGAGCGGAAGAACAAATCCAGAACATCACAGAGAAGGAGCAGGTCCAACTCAAGCCCAGAAATGAAGAAATCTCGAGTTTCTTCAAGGCGGAGCAGGTCTCTCTCTTCACCAAGGTCCAAAGTAAAATCCCGCTTGTCTTTGAGGCGAAGCCTTTCAGGGTCCTCTCCACACCCTAAACAAAAGTCTCAGACACCACCAAGGCGCAGTCGCTCAGGATCATCCCAACCTAAAGCTGAATCTAGAACACCACTAAGGCGAAGTCGCTCTGGTTCTTCTCCACCTCCTGATCAGAAATCTAAAACGCCATCAAGACAGACTCATTCCAGTTCATCTCCTCAACCTAACCTGAAATCTGGAACGCCACCAAGGCAAGAGTCTGTAACAAGTCCCCAGGTAAATGAACAATCTGCAACACCACAAAGACAGAGCCGTTCTGAATCATCACCTGACCCTGAGGTGAAGTCTAGGACCCCTTCGAGACATAGCTGCTCTGGGTCTTCTCCTTCTAGAGTGAAATCTAGCACACCTCCAAGATGGAGCCGATCTGGGTCGTCATCTCCACAACCCAAAGTGAAAGCAGTAACGTCACCAATCCAAAGCCATTCTGGCTTCTCTTCTCCAAGTCCTAGTAGAGTGACATCTAAAACACCTCCAAGGCAAAGCAGATCAGAGTCTCCATGCTCCAAGACAGAATCTAGATTGTTGGAAAGACACAGCCATTCTAGATCCTCCTCTCCAGATACCAAAGTGAAACCTGGAACACCACTAAGACAAAGTCACTCAGGGTCTACTTCACCATGCCCCAAAGCAAAGCCCCAAACTCCACCAGGGCATAATCTTCTTGGATCAAAGTCACCATGTTCCCAAGAGAAGTCTAAAGATTTATCAGCACAGAGTTGCTCTGGATCTTTCTCCCTCTGTCCAGGAGTAAAGTCCTGCACACCACCCTCATCTCTGCAACAGAAAGGACAATCTCCAACTTCACCAGACTCCACATCTGGTACTTCAAGTCCAGAAATGAGACAGAGTCATTCTGAATCTCCATATCTGCAGACCAAATCTCAGACACCTCCTAAGGGTGGCCAGTCCAGGTCCTCATCTCCAATCACTGAGCTGGCACCCAGATCTCCAACAAGACAAGATAGAAGTGAATTGTCAGCAGGTCCTAGGCTGAAATCTGGGATGTCTCCTGAGCAGAGCGGGTCCCAGTCTGATTCTTCCCTATATCCTGCAATGGACTCTAAATCTCTTATGGGGCAGAGTAGATTGGAGCCTTCTGAATCAAAAGAAAAAACTGGCTTACTCCTTCAGGAGGATGTTACTGCATCATCTCCAAGACCAAGAGACAAATTGAGTCCTCCTCCTGTGCAGGATAGGCCTGAGTCCTCACCAGTACTCAGAGACACCCCTAGAACTCCATCAAGGGAAAGAGGTGGTGTTGAGTCATCTCCAGATACAAAAGACCGAAGTAGTGCATTAGCTAAGCCAAGCCAAGATGAGGAACTAATGGAGGTGGTAGAGAAATCTGAAGAATCCTTAAACCAGGTCCTGCCCCATTTGTCTCCAGAACTTAAAGAAATGGCTGGAAGTAACTTTGAATCATCTCCTGAAATAGAAGAAAGATCTGCCATGTCTTTGACTCTTGACCAAAGCCAGTCACAGGCTTCTTTGGAAGAAGTCCCTGCAGTAGCCTCAGCTTGGAGCGGGCCACGCTTTTCTCCAGAACATAAAGAACTATCTAACTCTCCTCCCAGAGAGAATAGCTTTGGATCACCTTTAGAATTTAGAAACTCTGGCCCTATTGCAGAAATGAATACTGGATTTTCTCCTGAGGTTAAAGATTTGAATGGACCTTTTCTTAATCAGCTGGAGACAGATCCATCTCTAGATGTGAAAGAACAATCAACAAGGTCCTCCAGACACAGCAGTTCTGAGTTATCCCCAGATGCGGTGGAAAAAGCAGGAATGTCTTCAAATCAGAGTGTCTCTTCGCCAGTACTTGATGCTATACCTAGAACACCCTCAAGGGAAAGAAGTAGTTCTGCATCTTCTGAAATGAAAGATGGTTTACCCAGAACTCCCTCAAGGAGAAGCAGGTCTGGGTCTTCCCCAGGACTTAGAGATGGGTCTGGGACTCCCTCAAGGCACAGCCTGTCTGGGTCGTCTCCTGGAATGAAAGATATACCTAGAACACCATCCAGGGGAAGGAGTGAATGTGATTCCTCTCCAGAACCAAAAGCTTTGCCTCAGACTCCTAGGCCAAGGAGTCATTCTCCATCATCCCCGGAGCTCAACAATAAGTGTCTTAGCCCCCAGAGAGAAAGAAGTGGGTCAGAGTCATCAGTTGAACAGAAGACTGTGACTAGGACTCCTCTCGGGCAGAGATGTCGGTCTGGATCTTCTCAAGAACTTGATGGGAAACCCAGTTCATCGCCTCAGGAGAGAAGTGAGTCAGACTCTTCTCCAGATTCTAAAGCTAAGACACGAATGCCACTTAGACAAAGGAGTCACTCTGGATCATCTCCAGAGGTCGACAGCAAATCCCGGCCTTCTCCTCGGCGTAGTAGGTCTGGCTCATCCCCTGAAGTTAAAGATAAGCCAAGAGCAGTACCCAGGGCACAGAGTGGTTCTGATTCCTCTCCTGAACCCAAGGCTCTTGTCCCTCGGGTCCTTCCAAGACGAAGCAGATCAGGTTCATCAAGCAAAGGCAGAGGCCCTTCGCCTGAAGGAAGCAGCAGTTCTGAGTCCTCTCCAGAACACCCACCCAAATCCAGAACTACTAGAAGAAGCTCTAGGTCATCACCAGAGCCCAAGACCAAGTCTCGTACTCCACCTCGCCGTCGCAGCTCTCGATCATCTCCTGAGCTGACTAGGAAGGCCAGGCTCTCCCGTAGAAGCCGTTCTGCATCATCCTCACCAGAGACCCGCTCTAGAACTCCCCCAAGACGCCGAAGAAGTCCCTCAGTGTCTTCCCCAGAGCCAGCTGAAAAGTCAAGATCCTCACGCCGGCGGCGTTCAGCTTCATCTCCACGCACTAAGACAACTTCAAGGAGAGGCCGTTCTCCTTCACCAAAGCTTCGTGGGCTGCAGAGGTCCCGTTCCCGCTCGAGGAGGGAGAAAACCAGAACAACCCGTCGTCGAGATAGGTCTGGATCTTCTCAGTCAACCTCTCGGAGAAGACAGCGGAGCCGGTCAAGGTCTCGGGTTACTCGGCGTCGCAGGGGAGGCTCCGGTTACCATTCAAGGTCTCCTGCTCGGCAGGAGAGTTCCAGAACCTCCTCTAGACGCCGAAGAGGCCGCTCTCGGACACCCCCAACCAGTCGGAAGCGTTCCCGCTCACGCACATCACCAGCCCCATGGAAACGCTCCAGGTCTCGGGCCTCTCCAGCCACTCACCGGCGATCCAGGTCCAGAACACCCCTGGTTAGCCGACGGAGGTCCAGGTCTCGAACTTCACCAGTCAGCCGGAGGCGATCAAGGTCCAGGACATCAGTGACTAGACGAAGATCTCGATCGAGAGCTTCCCCAGTGAGTCGAAGGCGATCTAGGTCCAGAACACCACCAGTAACCCGCCGTCGTTCAAGGTCCAGAACACCGACTCGCCGACGCTCCCGTTCTAGGACTCCACTAGTGACTCGGAGAAGGTCCAGATCTAGGACCCCACCAGTAACCAGAAGGCGATCTCGAAGCAGAACCTCCCCTATCACTCGCAGAAGATCAAGATCCAGAACATCCCCAGTCACCCGAAGGAGGTCAAGATCTCGCACGTCTCCGGTAACTCGAAGGAGGTCCCGCTCTCGAACCTCCCCAGTGACACGCCGGCGATCAAGGTCCCGAACTCCTCTAGCTATTCGGCGCCGCTCTAGGTCTCGAAGCCCATTGTTACCACGCAAGCGTTCTCGAAGTCGCTCACCACTTGCTATTCGCCGCCGTTCTAGGTCCCGTACTCCACGAACAACTCGGGGCAAACGGTCCTTAACAAGATCTCCTCCAGCTATCCGCAGGCGTTCTGCATCTGGAAGCAGTTCTGATCGTTCACGTTCTGCTACTCCTCCAGCAACGAGAAATCATTCTGGTTCTCGGACACCTCCGGTAGCGCTCAATAGCTCCAGAATGAGCTGCTTCAGTCGTCCTAGCATGTCACCAACTCCTCTTGACCGCTGTAGATCACCTGGAATGCTTGAGCCCCTTGGCAGCTCTAGAACACCCATGTCTGTCCTGCAGCAAGCTGGTGGCTCCATGATGGATGGTCCAGGTCCCCGAATTCCTGATCACCCGAGAACATCTGTGCCAGAAAACCATGCTCAGTCCAGAATTGCACTTGCCCTGACGGCTATCAGTCTTGGCACCGCTCGGCCTCCTCCGTCCATGTCTGCAGCTGGCCTTGCTGCAAGAATGTCCCAGGTTCCAGCTCCAGTGCCTCTCATGAGTCTCAGAACAGCCCCAGCTGCCAGCCTTGCCAGCAGGATTCCTGCAGCTTCTGCAGCAGCCATGAACCTGGCCAGTGCCAGGACACCTGCCATCCCAACAGCAGTGAACCTGGCTGACTCAAGAACGCCAGCTGCAGCAGCAGCCATGAACTTGGCCAGCCCCAGAACAGCAGTGGCACCTTCGGCCGTGAACCTTGCTGACCCTCGTACCCCCACAGCCCCAGCTGTGAACCTGGCAGGAGCCAGAACCCCAGCTGCTTTGGCAGCTTTGAGTCTCACGGGTTCTGGCACAGCCCCGACTGCTGCAAACTATCCGTCCAGCTCCAGAACACCCCAGGCTCCAGCCCCTGCAAACCTGGTGGGTCCTAGATCTACACATGCCACAGCTCCTGTGAATATTGCCAGCTCAAGAACCCCTCCAGCCTTGGCCCCTGCAAATCTCACTAGTGCTAGAATGGCTCCAGCCTTGTCTGGTGCAAACCTCACCAGCCCTAGGGTGCCCCTCTCTGCCTATGAGCGCGTTAGTGGCAGAACCTCACCACCGCTCCTTGACCGAGCCAGGTCCAGAACCCCACCATCTGCCCCAAGCCAGTCTAGAATGACATCTGAGCGGGCTCCCTCTCCTGCCTCTAGAATGGTACAGGCTCTCTCACAGTCAGTTCTTCCTCCAGCTCAGGATCGGCCTAGGTCCCCTGTGCCATCTGCTTTTTCTGACCAGTCCCGATCTTTGCTTGCCCAGACCACCCCTGTAGCAGGGTCTCAGTCCCTTTCCTCCGGAACGGTGGCAAAGACCACATCCTCTGCTGGTGACCACGATGGCATGCTCTCTGGCCCCATCCCTGGGGTGTCCCACCCAGAGGGTGGGGAACCAACTGCCTCTGTGGAGGCCCAGCAGCCTTCCGCTTTGGCTGCCCTGCAGCCAGCAAAGGAGCGGCGGAGTTCGTCCTCCTCATCCTCCTCTAGCAGCTCCTCTTCATCGTCGTCGTCCTCGTCCTCGTCCTCCTCCTCCTCTGGCTCCAGTTCTAGCGACTCGGAGGGCTCTAGCCTTCCCACTCAACCTGAGGTAGCACTGAAGAGGTGAGGGGACTTTTAGAACTCTTCTACGGGGAAGGTTTTGGGGATGGTTGGTGGGGGTGGGGAGGGAGAAGCCCTATCCAGAGGTTCTTTGCTCTCTGAGGAGGTATGGGGACCATGATCCTTAAGCTGGGGGTAGAAGAGAATGCCGGGGTGGGGGTTAACGGGGGGGAGGAATGGGACAGGTGAAAGTCTCCGAAGGTTAATTCTCTAGAGGATAATGATAAGTTTTCCGTCTCTACAGAGGACAGAACTAGAGGAAATGGACTTAATTTTACAGCAGGAGGGATGGCAGTTAGACCTCAAGAGGAACTCCCTGGGCTGGAAGGATCTTCAGAGGTCATCCTATCCCTCTCCCTGCCTCCAGGCAGGACGGCCCCTCCCCCAGCCAACCCACACACACACAGGCCTCCCCACGCTGTGGCTCTCCTCTCTGAGGACGGAGAGGACGGAGACCACCCAGCTTGGCTTCTACACCTGAGCCCAGGGACCTTATTCCTCCATCAGGGACATTCTTGAGGTTTAACCTTGATCCCTTTTGCTGTGGGCCCCAGCCTGTTGCGTTAGCAGAGGTTGGGTCAGTTGGGGCCACTGCTCTCCAGAGAATGCACTCACTGGCTCTTGGCTTGGAGAGCTCCCAGGGCCTTTCTCAGGCACCCCTCCCCCACTGCCCTTCCTCCAGGCCAAGGAAGGTAGGGTTGGGGCTGGGGCAGCTTGTCTCCTTGTGACGCCCTCTTCTCCCACAGGGTCCCCAGCCCCGCCCCAGCCCCAAAGGAGGCTGTTCGAGAGGGCCGTCCTCAGGAACCTACCCCAGCCAAGCGGAAGAGGCGTTCTAGCAGCTCCAGTTCCAGCAGCTCCTCCTCTTCTTCATCATCCTCTTCTTCCTCTTCCTCCTCCTCCTCCTCCTCTTCTTCCTCTTCTTCATCTTCCTCTTCTTCCTCTACTTCTTCGTCCCCCTCCCCTGCTAAGCCTGGCCCTCAGGCCTTGCCCAAACCTGCAAGCCCCAAGAAGCCACCCCCTGGCGAGCGGAGGTGAGTGCTGCCTTGCTTGAGAAGGAAGGGGTGGGGTGTGACCCTGGGGTGTGAGATCCCTGCTGGACTGTGGTGACTGCTTGTACAGGAGGAGTTGGGCTCTCCTCTCCCTGCTTATTACTCTGTTGTGCCCTGTTCTGGCAGAGGGCTGTGTCATCCAAGTGGGTGCTCAGGCCAGAATTGGGGAGTCCTAGGTTCCTTCCTCTCCCTGCCCATGACATGCAGCCTGGTCCCAGGTTCCAGGGATTCTAGCTTTTAAGTCTCCCCGTTGCTACTGCCAGGGTCTGGCCACCGTCATCTTCTCCCGACTCTGTCCACAGCCTCTTCCCTGTTTCCCTGCCTCCACGCCATTCTCTTCCACACGTAGCCAGAGGGATCTTTCTAAAACGCCCATCTGGTTACTCCCTTCACTCCACAAATCCTTCCGGGACGCCCTGTGGCCTGCAGGATAAAGCCCTACCTCTGCGGGAATGGCGTGTGAGGCTCTTCACCAACTGGCCTTGCCTGCCCTGTGTTCTCCTCTCCTGCCCGCCCCCACACATGCCCTGTGCTCCAGCCACACTCAGCAGCGCCTTGCAGTCTAAGGAGAACCCCATGCCTTTGGACATGCTGTTCCTCCTGCCTGGAATTCCCTTGTCCGCCTGGTGAACTCCTCGTTCTGCAAGACTCCGCTCAAACAGCACCTTCAAGAAGACTACCCTGCCCCTTCCCTGCCCTGCCCCATGTCTCCCTCCCCTGGGTCCCCAGACCCCATGTACATCTGTCCTGCGGGGCTGCTTCCCACACGTGGGGCCAAGCGAGCCTCCCTTGGCCTTCCTTCACCATCAGACTGAGCCCCTGCAAGGGCAGGGACTGTCTTTATCTTTGCCTCCCCCGCTGCACCCCGTGCCCCGCCTGTTGGGGTACTCGGTGGATGGTGTGCGGGCGGATGGGTGAGTGAGCGGATGAAGGTGGGTCTGAGGTTGGCCCTGCGTGGTATGAGGTTTGGTGGTCAGGACCTGGGGCGGGGTGGGGGTGGTCCTGAGTGCTGGCTTGTGGGTTTGAAAGAGTGTGGCACTATGGGGACCTACTCTGATCCCCAGGTCCCGCAGCCCTCGTAAGCCAATAGACTCCCTCCGGGACTCCCGGTCCCTCAGCTACTCGCCTGTGGAGCGCCGCCGCCCCTCACCCCAGCCCTCACCGCGGGACCAGCAGAGGTAGGGTTGCCAGTGTGTGCTGTCCTGCCAGTAGCCCAGTCTGGCTGCCACTGATTTCTGCAAAATAAGTTCTAAGGCTCCAAGGTACCAAGGGTTGGTGGCGTCCTGTGTGTGGTCTCACACCTGTCCTTCATTGTAGCAGCAGTGAACGGGGTTCCCGGAGAAGCCAGCGTGGGGACAGCCACTCCCCGGGCCACAAGCGCAGGAGGGAAACGCCCAGCCCCCGCTCCGTGCGGCACCGTTCCTCCAGGTATGTGTCTGTCACACTCTAGGGCTGGGCTCACTTCTGAGAGCTCCAGAGCTTGGCTGGGGCCTCTGCATTGATTATTCTCTTCCATTTCAGGTCTCCGTGAATCTTTTTGGGGGAATTCCACCATACCCCAAGTTCTGGAGCCACAGGATGTGCCCCCTTTCTCCCCAACAGAGCCGTGGGAGGAGGTCTTTGTCTGCCCTCCCCCCCCAACCCTGGCAGCATCCTGCGGGGAGGGCTCCCTTCTTTCCCTCCCTCTTCCTTTTTTTTTCTTTGTTCTGTGAAATGTTAATCTCTGTGAGTTTTTCCTGGTTCACATGTTTTGGGGGGTTTGGGGTGGGTGGGAATGAGAATGGGAGTTGCGGGAGGGGAGGATAGTTTGGGACTCCCAGGTCTTGACTCAAAGGATCTGGGAGGCACTGCCCCCCTTTTAGCCCCGAGTTCTTGGGGGGATGATGGTTTGGTACTTGCGGACCTGTGTGAGGTATACCCAGAAAAAAGGGGCAGGAGTTGAAATTGGTTGGCTCCTCCTGGCCTCCCAGTGAGGTTGTGGCCCCCTCCCCCCCAACTTTTCTTCACGTTTCTTAAAGGCATTTTGGTTTTTTAAAATCTGTACAGCAAGAGCAACTTTTTCTGTCAAATAAAAATGAGAAATGCAGGAATTGGTCTATAGATCGTTTATTACGGGTGGGGAGAGTTAGTTAGGAGAGGAGCTGCCCTTATTCTGTGGCTGCATCCCCCCTGCAAGAGGCATACCTTGGAGGAGCCTCATGGGGTGGCTCTAGGCTGTGGATCCCCCACAGAACCCACTCTCAAACCAACACACTCGTTCCAGCTGGGAGCCAGCATGCTCATGCTAGGAGGGGGCTGGCCACTCTGAAGAAACAAAGCTTCTAAACCTTTTGTCCCCAGACTGAGCAGAAGGCTGGGCTGGGGTTTGGTAGCTGGACTCAGAGAGCTTGGGATGCAGCAGTCTGGCCTGGAAAAAGGCTGAGGGTGGGGCGGGACACACCAGTGAGGTGATGCCTGAGTCAGGAGAAGGTGTGTAGAAAGAGGCAGCAACCAGGTGGACACCCAAATCTCTTTTATTGGGGGGGTAGGGCGGTTGGGGGGTCTCTCACTGCACAGCTTGTTCATTGGCGCTGCTTCCTGAGTCCTGTGGCTTCATCACATCCGGCAGCTCGGGTGGGCTGGAGAAGGGCTCGATGCGCAGGGCCTCAAAGGCCTCATCTGGTGGAGAGGGGGTGGCCACTGCAAAGTGAGTCTCCCACCCTTACAGGACCAACCTGACCCCTGTTCCCCTCCCCCAGCCTGGCCATGCTAGGGTCTTTTTCCTCACCCTCTGCATCCCTCAGCCTCTGGGATTGCATCCACCTACAATCTCCCCCATCGCCTTGTTCCCTTCACACCTCTTCTCATCATACTTTGAATAAAATCTCATCGTGTCATTATGTCTCTCCACATGTCTCCTTGTGGTCCCCATATTCCCACATCAAGCTCTTTCTTGCCTCAAGGTCTCTGCATTTGCCACTCTCTAGCTTGACACAGAATGGCTGGCTGCCTAAGAAAGGCATCCAGGGGCAATCAAATATCACCTCTTCAGAGAAGCGTTCCCCAACCACCCTGTACAACCACCCACTCTACATGGCCAATGCCCTGTGCATTGCCCCGGGAACACTGGGAACACTTAACGGCTAGCGTGAATGCCCTGTTTCTCTTGACCAGCTGCTTTCCTACTAGAACAGCAGCCCCAGGAAGATTTTCCCTGTCTCATTCCTGCTGTTACTACTTCAGCACAGATCAAATGAACACCACAACTTTTTCTTCTACATGGGAAACCTCTCCACCTGGCTCAGGGATCTCAACCAATTAGGCTCCCCAGGGGAAGTCGGTCACGTCTGACAAGTTTTAACTTTGGGGGTTGAGGGGCTGCAACTGGCCTCTAGTGGGGAGAGGCCATCTTTCGTAGGAGCCGGAGATGCTAAACATCCTGCAATGCACAAGACAACCTCACCCAGAATCATCCAGCCCCAAACGTCAGCAGCGCTGAGGTGAAGACACATGACCCAGCTTAATAACGAATTCATCTTCCAAGCCACAAATCTGAGTGACAATTCTTGCCTTCATCACCTCTCCCCATTCTTTGGAAATAAAGTCTGGAAGATGCTATTTAACACCAGACACTATCATATCTCCCTAACTAATAAGCAAACCACTTTGGGGGGTGGGGAGAGACCCATCTCTGCACAAGGAAACAACTACCCACCCAGAAGTGCGTTTTTGCAAGTGGAAGCAGACGGTCTACAGTCCACACCACAGCCCCTATCAAAACAGCAATGACACACCTGAGGTGATGCCACCAAGGGTCCACAATCTATGCCATAAGTGGGGGTCATGGGGAGAAACAAATCACCTCACTGTGCTGTGATTTTTTTCACCTGCAAGTGGTTGAGTAGCTGCAAGTCTATAGGGTGCCTCTGTTCAAATTAGAGGAAAAGATACTTTTTCTGGAAGAATGCAGCCTGGCCCTGGCTTAGGAAGAACAGATGTGCTTTCAGCCCTCCCTTACCTGCCTCAGAGAACAGCCTTGTATAGTACCCACCCTGTATAAAGTCTGCACCAGCCCCTCACCTGCCTCACTGTCACTGTGAGAGTTGAGGGAACCCACACAAAGGCCCGTTAAGACTGCCTTTTCCTGAGCACTTGCAGGGCCTGGGGTGTACGGGGGCTCACATTGCCTTGCTGTGAGGCTGGTCCCAGTGTCATACTCCTTTATGGAGACAAACTCCAGTCTGGGAGGGGCGGGGCATGAAGTAGCTGCCTGAAGACACAGCTGCTGAGGCCTCATATAGTTTATCCTTATGAAACTGAGAAGTGCAGCTAAGGCTATATGCTCCCTCCTGAGCCCTCGCTACATTTTCTTAAAAGAAGCTAGAAAAATAACTCCCTGTAACTTCATCCAGATTTACCCAGCCATTCACACAGCCCCTAGGTCTGTCTACAGCTGTGAAAACACCCTATAACCCCTGTTTAAATTTCCAGAGACAAAGGATAAAATTTAAATCTTTTTCTTGGCAAAAGGAGCAACATAAACCACCCCCACCCCTCAGGTTTCTAAACTTTGGTCAGGGTGGAATGTGGCTAAGGAGAGTACAGGCTCTGGGGCAAGAAAGGGCTGAACCTGATCTAACCTCCCCAGGCTTAGTCTACTCATCCTTAAAATGATCACAACACAACTCTGGCCTGTACAGAGATGCTGGGGGAGTAAGTGATGTACCACGGAGACACTGGCTGGCATGGTGCCCAGCTCAGACAAGGTCCTGGCAGCCTGCATCTGAACTGTGGCCTCCCACATGACTGCCAGCAAGCCTCGGCGTCCATGTCTCCCAAATGGGGATGGCTGTGCTTACCCCTCAGGGCTATCAAGAGGATTAGATGGGACAACAGAAATAAAATGCAGAGTGCAGGACCAGGTGCTCAGTAAGTTCTCTGTAAATGTAAGCTGGTACTGTGACTAAGAATCTTTGAATCCTCCATGAAATGGGCTTCAATTTCTACAAGTATCTCATGTGCTTCTCATTGTTTTTAATGGGGAAGCAAACACACTATTATAGGATATTGCCTGCATTTGGTGAACTGGGGGACATGGTCCAGGAGGCTTGGAGGAACAACTGCAGGCTCCCTGACCACCCCTTTCTTTGGCCATTTCCACCCTGTCGCTGCCCCTCTCACCTGCCCTGAAGGCTAGCCCCACAGTGGCTGGGGCCTGAGGCCGTGCTGTCTGGCTGGTGAAGCCACACTCGCCCAATGTCTTTCCGTCGTCCAGAAGCTGGTCGTCCTGAGGAGAGAGGCAGGCAGGGTCTCAGGAGAGGCCCCAGGAGGGGCAAGTCCCAAAGACTTCTCTGGTCAGCAACTACACTGAAAGTCAGAAGACGGAAAAGAAACAGCCCCAAGTAGGGCCCAGAACCACCCCAGAGTATATCAAACAGTTTCCAGGACTACACCCAAGACTTTCCAAATCAGAACCTCCCAGGGTAGGGTAAGGGTCTGGAATCTACCACCCTGCAACTCCAGGTGAATCTAATTTCAAGTGTCAGTGACCCCATCTGGCCACAGGCAGACCTGGTTGAATCCCAGCTCTACCACCTTGCACAAGGTGGTTGATCTTTTTGATGTGAAGTTTCCTTATCTGTAAAACGGGAGTTATTGGAATTCCCAACTCATAGGGCAGCCAGAGGCTTCAATGAGCAAAGGACACACAGAAAGCACGGAGCACAGCAAGTGAAAGAAGCTCAGGCAGTAGGAAGGGTCCTTATTACAGAAGCCCCAGCAGGTAACAAGAAGAAAAGGCCTTTAGAGACAAAGGGGGTGAAGGCTCAGCCTGGAGCAAAAGATCAGTTTCCCAGTTTCCACCCAGAATCAGATCAAGGAACTTAGGTGAGGGACCTCATACTGCCAGAAACTTGAAATGAGGGGCCACCAAACAGAACTCCCCAATGAAAACCCCAAATCCCACGACATCCTTGCTGGATAATTGCAATTGGTTTGTAAGGGGGAAAGGGGCGGGGGCTTTTAGAACATCAGCAGTTAAGTTGGGGAGTAATGAACAGTTGTTGGGTGAAGAACTGGTGGGACCTGACTCATCTCAACACCCTCCATTTCTTCATTTCTTTGTATTAAGGCGTGTCTGGGGCGGGGGGCGTGTGAGAGGCCTGCACAGGATTGAGCATCGGGGTTCAAATCCTGACTCTGCCAACAACCTTGGCCTCGTTAAGTGGCCACCTCCGAGCCTCAGTTTCCTTAACCGCAGAGCAGGGAAGTCAAGGGTCAGCACGTCGCGGGTGGGATCGCTATAAGGATCAGGTGTGACGCTGGCCCTCGGCGCTCAGCATAGGGCCTGGCGCGCGACTTTCAAGCCATCCGAACGGAGACCCCCGGTGTAGCGAGCGCTATCGGGGCTTCATCTCCCCGAGTTCGAGAAACGGCCCCACGCGGGGGAGTTCCGGCCCGCGGCAGCCGGTCGCTGATGTTTACATCAACGACGGGGCCGCCTTGCGCCCACGGCCAGGCTCGGGCGGCGGTTCCGAGCAGCACGCTCCCCCAGCCCCCGGCCGCCCGGAACCGACGGGACCGCACCTTGTACAGCCGCTGCTCGTCCGGCGGCCGCTTGAGGATGCCCTCGACGATGCGCTTTAGCTCGAACACAGTGCTCGACTCCTTGGCGTCCGTGAAGATGGTGGTCTTGTGGCGCCGGATCATGAGGAACACGTCCTGGGGGCGGCGGGCCGGCGTGAGCGCGGAGCCCGGGCCCCCGCGCACGGCCCACCGCCCTCGCCGCCCCCGGCCCCGGCCCCGGCCCCGGCCAAGCGCCCCTCCCCCAGCGCCCGCTCACCATCTCGGCGGCTGCCTCTCCCCCTCGACGCGCCGGCGCGGCCGCGCTCCGCCCCGTTCCCGGCAGCCCGCGCGCTGGCCCCAGCGTGCCCCGCGCCCCGCGGCCCCGCCCCATGGCCGCCATTTTAAGTAATCCGCAAAGGGGGCGTTACGGCCGAGCCTCCGACAGCGGACTCGGCGCCGTGGCGCGGGGCGGGGCCGGTTGGCGGAGTCGCGGAGGTAGTGGGAGGCCGACAGGGACCGAGCGCGGGAGGGACGCAGGGCGCGGTGGCGCCATCTTGGGTGTGGCAAACCGAGTTCCCCATGTTGGTGCAGTCTAGGGGACTCCCGTCCTTCTTGGGGGGAATATCAGGGACTAACTTCGCAAGCGTAGGGTGCCTCACAGCCTAATGAGAGTGAATGAATGATGTGTCTTCGGTCATCAGGGCGGCAAGACATTCACATCTCAGCGAGACCTGGGCTGCCAGGTTTGGGAGTCTGACTCATGATTATGGGGCTTCCTGGCGGCTGTTTTGAGGAGGTGTTAAATTCTGGATCTTTCGGCCGCCGTATCAGGAAACAGCCCCATTTCCCTGCCCTAGCCTTGGTTGTAAGGATTATTTAAACCAGTTCACTGAAGCTTTAGGGCCTGTAAGGATCTTTGGAAGCTGCTTTTGGGGTTAGGGAGTGTGTAAGCAGCTCTTTGCAGGAAACCGCCCTCAGCAGGAAGCCCATTTTCTTGTCACTTTAGCAAAACTATATTGTAAATAACTTTTTTTTTTGGGGGGGGGGCATACTGCTCACCACGTGGAACCTTAATTCCCCTGACTAGGGATCCAACCCCCTGCCCCCCTGCGTTGGAAGGTGGATTCTTAACCACTGGCCCACCAGGGAAGTCCTTGTAACTAACTTTTAAACCAGGCACTGCCCCTCCACCCATATCTGGCCCAAGCACACCTTTCAAATCTTTTAATTACACAATACCTTGCCAAACTAGTTGGTTCTTTAGAGAAATGAGCAAGTATTTAACAGATGACCAGATCTCTTCCCTAGCTTTCCCTTCAGTAACCTGAACAAACTGTGTGACCAAACTGTGTGAACAAGATAACATCTAGAGGAAGAGCCCAAGAAGTTGATGAGCCTGCATGCAGTGGAGGGATGGCAATAATTCTGACCCCCCTATCTCAACAATTAACTGAGATTACTTCCCTTCTGCCCTTTAAAAGTTTCATGGCTGAGTACAATCTGCGGAGGTGGGTTTTGGGGGACGCTGAGTCCACCATCTCCCCAGATTGTTGTCATTCTGATTAAAAGCACCTTTCCTTTGCCACCAACATTTGTGAGTATGCAATTGATTGTGAGCAGCAAGCAGCAGGACCCCCATTTGATAACAAGGCCTGGCAAACATCCTCAGAAGAAGCAGCATGCATGGCCAAAGTTGGTGTTCACGCTTCCCAGGAGGAGGATGCCCTGGGCAACTGCCCGCCTTTCTGCCCAGGTCCACTCAGGCTCCGGAAGGGCCTGTGGACTTGGTTTCCCTCTCTGGCTGCCCTTCGTTCCTACTGACAGCCTAGGCCTCCCTCCTTGGTAGTTGGACACTCTCCTGTGTCGCCCCAAATTGCAGTTATACTAGAGCAAGAGAAGGAGGCTTTTCTTTCAACCTCTCCCAGGGAGAAGGAGAACGTCAGCTGAGTCATCGCTGGCATGTGCCGTGGCACCCAGTGAGAGATGAGCCAGTGGTGCCCCTGGATGCTGAACAGCTCAGCAGTTGTTGAGGCCACAATTTGAGGATTCTTTGGAGTGGGTGGAACCTGAAGATGCTGCTGCCTTGGCCCTGAATCAAGCTGGTGGCTAGCCACGCAGGCTCTGGGCTCAGACCTGCTGGGATTCAAATCCTTGCTCTGGCACTGAGTGTGCAGCCTTGGGCAGTTAACCTCACCAAGGCCCAGTTTCCCCCTCTCTGAGACTGGAGAATAACTGTTTGTAAAGTTTGTGGAGCCTTGCTGTAAGCAGATAGGGTCGGGGTGGGGGGGTCCCTGGAGAGAGAACCCAGCATGGTTTTCTTGACAGAAGAGAAGCCATTTTTGGCCTAAGCCACTTTGTGATCTAAGCCTGGCCTCATTGCAAGCCCTTTCGTGAATATGCATGTACCCTTAGCCTAAAATTCCCCCAATTTTGCTGTTCGGGGAGACACTGCTTTGGGAAAGATCCCTGGTGTTCTCTTCACTTGCTGCAAATAATAATAAATCCTTCCTTCTCCCGATCTTTGGCTTGGTTGTGTCTTTTCGCTTGACACTCACCAAGAGGCAAACCCAGTTTGTGGGTAACATCACCAAGAGTTAGCACTCAATAGATGTTTCCTAAACTGTAGCTATAGTTATCATTTTTTACTTCTGGCCTCTGGCTCCTCAGGAGTCCTTTGAAGTTCCTTTTCTTCCTGGGACTCCTCCCCACCTGTGCCTCAAGGCAGCCCTTTCCCTCAGATGGGATCTCTGTGCACCCCATTGTGCTATGTTGGGTGGGTCGGTTGCAGGAGGTAACTGCAGTCCTCGTGTCAGTACAGTGACACCTCCTGCAGTGGGAATGGGGTCAGGAGAAGTTTGAGGGAGGAGCAGGGGCTGAGCCCCCAGCCCCCCAGTTCTGTGGTCTAGCTGGGTGCGGGCCCTCCTTCCTGGGGGCCATGACAGACAAAATGGGAGTCTCAAGATGGTGGGTGAGCCAGCTGGCCAGCTGCTCTTGCTTCTCTGCACAGGAAGTCCTCCTGGGCCCTTTCTGCCCTGTTGCCTCAACCACCCAGCGCTCACGAAGAGACCCTTCCCGGCCTCCAAACTAAGCCTGTAGGGTCTCAGCCTGGTGGGCCTTCTCCTTTGGTCTACTTAAACTTTTTAAAGTGTTGATTAATAAATAGTAATTGTCAATCATCACTCGTTACTAGTGTGCCTCTAGTTGTGTCATACAACTGGTTTCATTTCTACGAGGGAAGTGATAATTCAGTGTGGAATTAGAGTCAGTCGCCCAGATTCAAATCTGGTTCCACCTCTTGCCTGCTGTGGGTCTTAGGGCATATTACCTAGCCTTTCTGGGCCTGTTTCCCCATTCGTGAAATGGGAACACCTTACGGGTGTTCAGAGATCAGCGGAGAGCCCGCCAGTGCCTGGCGCAGCCTGCGTGCTCACTGGGCAGAACTGAGTCATTCAGACTCTCCCAACAGCCATGATAGGGTTGGTGTTACCAGTTCAGATTGTAGATGGGGAAACTGAGGTTGTCAGTACTCCTGGGAGAGGCTGGGCCATCTGGTTGCAGCTCTACCAACTGGAGCAGGTGAGCAGCTAGAAAATGCTTGCTTGGACAGGAGCCTGATGTCCTGTCCCCGGTGGGTTCTCAGGACTATCCTCGCCGCCCCAGGGTCTCCCTCCTGGCAGGTCAGGCAGCCGTCGTGAGGCCGGGGGCTGGATGCTACTGATGCAGGGCCAGGTCCATACCTCCCCCCGCCCCCACCCCCGCCCCGGCTCCAGGCCCAATGACCTTGCTGACAGGCGGGATGCAGCAGCACAGGGTGCCGCGCCACTGAGCCTGCTGGACAGAGAAGAGCTGTAGCTTGTCCAGCCCTGTGAGGCTGCCACAACAGGAACGAGCAGAGAGGAGGCGGGCCTGGAGGCCACACTGTTGGAGTGGGAGGAAGTGGAGAGAACCAAGGCGGTAATACCCTCTTTACCATCCCCAGCTGCCTCCAGAATCAGACCACCTGGGTTCAAATCCCAGTCTACCATCTACCAGCTGTATGCCTCTGGGCCTGTTTTCTCATCTGACAAATGGGGAAACCCCCCTCACAGAGTGTCTAGTGAGAATCTCATGAGATGGTGCAGTAGAGCTCTCTGCACCGTGTCTGGTGAGGGTTTAACGAGGAGTAGCAGATTTCTGCTCATTCCCTTCCATGCGCAGCCCGCCCCCTCCACTTCTAGGACACCCCTGCTTAGCTCTCACCTTACGCTTCAGAAACACTTGGCTCTGGGACTTCCCTGGTGGTCCAGCAGTTAAGACTCCACGCTCCCAATGCAGAGGGCCCAGGTTCGATCCCCGGTCAGGGAACTAGATCCTGCATGCCGCAGCTAAAGATCCCGCGTGCTGCAACGAAGATCCCGTGAGCCTTAACTAAGAACCAACACAGCCAAAGAAAGAAAGAAAAGAAACACTGGGCTCTGAATGGGGATCCATTACTCTAATCACGGCAGGTCCAAGACTGAGGCATCCTGGCTCTCAGTCCCTGGCTTGTTCTGGTCTCAGTTACCTTGGGAGGCATCTTGAGGAAGTTCTCTGAGCTGGCCCCCGGCTGAGGGCGGGATGGGAGGACGGTCAGCATCACCCAGCAGGGGCGGCTAGGGTCCCACCGCAGATGTGCCCACAGCCTTTTGTCTGGCCTGCCACAGCCATGCCCTGTTCTGGGTACCCTGGTCCCCAGTGACCCCACCAGGGGCAGCCAGTAGACGGCCCTCAGCCTAGGGGAGACAGCAGCCTGGATCTCCCTCACTGCCCAGTCCACAGCCCCACCCTCCCAGCCTGGCCTGGCCCAGCAGCAACCACGTGCTGCAGCCACTTTTTCCCCTGGGAGGAAAGAAGGGAGGAAGACGAGGCTCAGGCCTGCGTGGTGGCAGCTGCACTTGGTCCTGCCCAGCCAGGCTGCCCCTTCAGTGATAGCCTCCCCTGTCCCCCCTTTCCCCACTGCCCTGTCAACTCCAAAGGGGGGCTTCGGAGTTTCCAGGTTTTGTTCCGGTTCTTGTTCTTTCTGCTGTTCTAGAAACTGAGCTCTGTCTATAGGGATGGATGATCCTTGGCCTGGGGATGAGGAGACGGCAGAGAGGGGATAGGACACCAGGTCCCAGCACATGAGGGTGGTCAGGGAGCTGAAAGGGCCTAGGCCGGTCTCCAGATGCAGGTGGGGGAAGGGGGCAGTCCTGGGCCTGGGGGCCTGGCCAAGGCTAGGACACAGCCTCAGACTCATCCAGGGCATGGATGGGGGCAGTGGCAGAAAAAACAAGGATAGCAGAAGTTATGGCCAGGCCTATCTGGGGGCTCCTGTCTCCTCTTGGCAGAGGGCATGATGTCAGGTGCCCCAAACTCCTAAGACCTTAGAATTCATGGGAAGGCCAGGCTTGGTGGCTGGCCACCTGCCTCCTGGGGCACTTTCACTGCAGTGGGGCAAAATCTATATGAGTTTTCTATTGCTGTGCAGCAGATGACTACAAACATAGCAGCTTAAGCACTAATTTATTAAATCACAACTCTGCGGGTGGGCTAAACTGGGTTCTCTGCTTAGGATCTCACCGGGCTGAAATCAAGGGCTTGGCCTGTCAGGGCTCTCACCTGGAGGCTGGGAGAAGAGTTGGCTTCCAAGCTGGTTCTTTGCAGCTGTAGTGCTGAGGTGTCCCTTTCCCTGCTGGCTGTCAGCCAGGGGCTTTCTTCAGCTCCTTGCCACGTGGCCCCTCCATCTTCAAAGCTAGCAATGGACAATCATTTCCTTGGTGTTGAATCCCTCTCATATTTGAGTTTCTCTGACTTCTTCCAGAAAAGAAGGGCACACAGACCAGACCTAGCACTGACTCACTTGCCTGTCTTTGGGTGCTCTGACTGGAGCTCAGGGGGTTAAATATGAGCAGGAAGGGAAGGGAGGGAGTGTGAGACCCGCGGACACTCGGGAGCCTCCTGGAGGAGGGTTGGCAGCTTGGGTTTGGTGAGCCCCAAGGAGGAGGCAGGGGATAGACAGATGAATGGATGGGTGGATGGCCCCTTAAATTTATTAGGCCTCTAAGCCCTAAGTCAGAAGGGGCTGGGTTGGGGGATGTGTAGATCCCCACACAGACCAGGCAGCTGAGGCACCCCAGAGTCTGGCTTCAGGTCAGTGTCACTGCATCAGAGGCTGAGGCGAGCCTGAATCCAAGGGCTGTAAGTGGCCACATTGGTATAGACACCTGGACGGTTGGGCAGGGCACAGCCCTTGCCCCAGCTCACCACACCCACTAGGACCCAGCGCCCAGATTTCATGCAGGTCAGGGGTCCTCCAGAGTCACCCTGCAGGAGAAAGAAGAGCTTAGGTCCCAGCCCTCCAGGGACTTTGGGTCCCAGGGCTACAGTCCCCCAGGTGGTGCCTCTGGGTTGGGGTCCAGGACACTGAGCCCTGGAGGTGGTACCTCCTGGGTCCTGGGTTCTAAGGAGGTAAGGTGCTGGCCATAGGAGAATGGACTCCAGAGTTTCTAGGCAGCTTCTCGCACCTGGCAGGCATCCTTCTGGCCCTCGACATAGCCAGTGCACAGGTTCCCTGGCAGCACTATGTGCTCGGCACGAGGCACGTTGGTGCCCATGTGGTAGAGGAGGTCACAGGTGCGAGTATCCAGCAGTGGCACCCTTACGCCCTGCAGAGGTCGCCACTCTGGGAGTGGCATTGGAGAAGAAGGGGGACTTCTAAGAGCTGGGAGACGGTGAGGTGGAAAAACTGTGAGGATGTTTGCGTCCCTGGAGGTCACGCTGGGTCCTGGATTGGGGCAGTGAGGGGCTGGGATTCCTGGTCAGAGAGAGGTGGAGAGAGAGCGCCTGTCCCTCCCCCAATGCCCCAGTGTCCCGCCCTCTACCTCACCTCCTGAGTGGAGGCTGCCCTAGCCAGTGACCCAGCACGGTGTGCCTGGTGGTGGGCAAGCCCCAGGCTCAGGCAGGCAGATGGGCTGGACTCATGTGCTCAAGGGCACTGGGCGGCGAAGCTGCAGCAACGCCAGGTCTCCTCCGGCCCCGTCCTCTGAGTAGTCCGGAGGCAGCAGCACCCTCCGCACGGGCACCAAGAGAACATGGGGCAAGGCAGGACCCAGGTGCAGTGCCCCGAGGCGCACGCGGTACTCAGATGGCAGTGCCCTCCTGCATGACAGCGGCGGGTCTAGTTAAAGCAGCTCCTCCTCCACCCCCAGTAGGGCCCCCGTCCCTGCCACCCTCTCACTCAGAGCCTGGGGACCACGCTTCCGCCAAGTGGCGCCCCCCCCTTCCGTGGGTCTTGCTCCACCCGCCCCTGCCCCCCTCGACGTTGAGCCCTCAGCGTAGGGGAATGCCCCTTGTCCAAGCCTGGGCTGCCTGCTCACCTCAGGAAGCGGTGTGCTGCCGTCAGCACCCACTGGGGGGCATGAGAGAGCCCACACACACATGTGCCCCGCGGTGCTGGATGCTCGCCTGCCTCGGCCGCTTCCGTCCTGGGTGTCCCGGCCCCCCACGATGAGACTTGACACGTGAGGCTGCCCGCAGGCTGTGAGAGGACAAGGGGAACTCAACGGCGAGCAGAGGAGCGGGGAACTGGGCGGAGGATGGGGGCAGGGAGACACAGGGCTAAGGTTGGGGGGGGGTTGGCACACCGGAGGAGGAAGCAGGGAAGGGACTGGATTATGGGTTTGGTGTCAGATAACAGGGTGAGGGGAGGGAGGTCAGAGATTAGGAATGAGGGTGCCCTCTGGTTGGAGCCTGCAGAGAGAGGAGGAGGATCTAGGCCCCCCAGAGGCCCTTTTGTCTTCCTTTAGACCCTGGTTGGTCCCAGACCTAGCCCTGTGGCCCAGGCTCTATGCCCTATGCCGAGGCCCCAGAGACCACCCCTGCGCCCCACCCGCTGTGAGATTTGGCCACCTTAGGTCTCGATACAAGCCCTGGAGCCCAGCCCCTCCCCCATCTTGTATTTCCACTTCCTGACAGCTGCTCCTGCGTGCCCCCCACCCCTAGACCCCGCAGCCCCTGGATTCTGTTCTCACTCTTGCAGCTGGTGTCCTCCTTGCTAACTGGGCTGGGGGATGACCTGGGGGCTTAAAGACCCAGGAGGGGGTGGGGGCCTGGCCAGGAGGTAATTAAGGAGGTCAGGGCGGGGCTGTGGCTTCATCAGCCCAGCCTTGAACAAAGATGCTTTGAACAGTGCTTTTGAGGTGACAGGAAACGGACACCTGGGTTTCTCAAAGGAAACCTGGCTTGGGCCAAGGTGCACAGAACTGGGGGCGGGAGCCTGTGCCCAGCCAGGTAAGGGGGGGGGCGATGTGGGGTGGGGATGAACGGGGTGGGGGTTGTTTCGGTCGGGCCACGAAGCTCCAGAGGATCCTCGGCCGCTCACCTCTGAACCGGATCCTGCCTCCTGGCTCCTTGCAGTGTTCGGTCACTGGGGCTTCTGAGCGGCATCGTTCTGTCCAGAAATCCTGGCCGGGACAGCCTCATACAGAGCCCAGGCTCCAGGGCTTGCATAGCCCCTCCCAGCCCCAGCTCTGCACAGTTTTTTTGCAGGGAGGGGAATGAATGTCTTATGAATATCTTGTTTAAACCTGGCAGCTCTCCTCGCTTAACCCCAGAGGCAGGAGCAGACTTGACCTTGGGAAACAGTCTCCTCTTCAATTTGGGGCGGCCAGGACAGCAAGGCTGCCGGTCTCGGGTGAGGCTGGGAGATGCTGGGGACAGGGCTCAGTTGGCAGGCTGGGCCTGGACTGTGCCCACCTCCCAGAAGGCTCTGGAACCTCCTTCTACCAAGTCATCCAGCAGCCCTCCACTTGGTTCCTCCTCGTGGGGCCTTCCTGCCCAGCACACCTCCTCCTCTGCCACGTCACAGTGGGAGTTGACGTGTGATAGAGGAGGTTTGATTTGTTTGTCCTCCCTCCATGAGGCAGGGTCTGGGTCTCTGTCCCTGTCTTAGCTCAGGCTGCCAGAACAGAGCACCACAGACTGGGGGGCTTAAACACAGCTTATTCCTCACCATTCTGGAGGCTGGAAGTCCAAGAACAAGGAACTGGCAAGATGGGTTTCCCTCTGAGGCCTCTTCTCTTGGCTTGTAGGTGGCTGGCATGTCACTGTGTGATCACACGGCCTCCTCTTTATGTCTGCTGGGCATGGGGGGGGTGCTGGTGTGTTTTTAGAAGGACATTAATCCTATCGGATCAGAGCCCACCCTTATGACTTCATTTAACCTTAATTACTTCCACAAACAGTCACATTGGGGGTTAAGGCTTCAACATATAAATTTTGGAGAGGACACAGACATTCAGTGCATACCAGTCTCCCATGGCCTGAACAGTGCCCAGCACAGAGTGGGCACTGAGTATTTGGGAGTGAAAGGGGCCAGCAGGGCATCATGCCGGGAGTGAGGGTGAAGGATATGAATGAGGGGACCTAGAGGCAAACCAGCCCCAGCCCCAGCCCCTACACTCGAAGTGAGGGAGGGCAGCCTCAGGCCTGACCCCTGCTGTCCACGCTCTAGGAGCAGGCTCAAGCCCACGCTTGAGGACTCTGGAGTCGGCTTGTGGAACACCCTCCCTCCAGCCCTGAGACCTTGGGAGAGTTTCCTCTTCTGTAAAACCCTCCTCCCAGGTGGTTGTGAAGATTAACTGGGTTAGCCCACGCAGAGCTTGGAATAGTGCCTGGCTGATGTAAATGCTAAAGTGCCACAAGAATAAAAGAAGCACCTTCCCCAAGGCTCCTGACCTTTCATTACCCCCGATTCAGCTGCCATTAGAGGGCTTGGCAGGAATGGAGCCAGGTGGGCAGTGCTCCCCTTGGTGCAGAGTTGGGGCAGCTGGAGAGGCAGGTGGGAGCAAGAGTGACCAGGGACCCTGGGAACACACAGCTATCTCTGGGGATATGGGCCAGACCTTGAGAGGGGATTTCACTGGAAGGTGGGATGGAAGGAGCTGGGTGTCTGCCTGTTGCAATTTAGGTGAGGCGGGAAGCCTGGAGGACAGACACCTGGGTGCAGGGACCAGGAAACAAGTTCCCACTGAGAAACTGGCTTATGGTGGGAGGATCTGGAACTGATTGAATATTGGACAATCAAACCTGAGAGGAGTAGGAAAGGAACCTCTTTCCAGGGGCTCACCCCAACCCAGCCCCTGTCTCAGATTGAGAAACTGAGGCACAGACCCCTGCTGGGCCCACACGCCCTTCAGTCCCACCCTTGAGTCACACTGAAGAAATGGCCCCTCGGCAAATGTCATCTACTTGCCCTCCTCACAACCATCCTTCTCAGGGCCACAGCTGAGTCATCCCCACCTTTTTCTGGTGCCGGACCTGTCCCCACTCCCAGGGGAGGGCAAATGACCCAAATGGGGGCCATCATCCCACCATGTCCTCCAGGTCACAGTGATTGATCAAGAAGTGACACATGACCCCAGACCAGCCAATCAGAATTCTTCCCTGGGATTTTTACCCTGGAGGAGGGAGAGAGGACCCCTTGGGGCTCAGGCAGGGGGCAGCCGTAGCTGCAGCCACTGGCGAGGACTCTCAGCTGGCCTGAGAGCCTGCAACCTTCCAGGCTGAGAGAGAGTGTCCTGTGGAGCTGGAGCACCTCATTCCAGTCATCCTTGCCCTTGGTGGGCTGTCCTTTATCCTTCTAAAGCAACTCTCCTTCACTCATGCTGGTACTAGGGGATTCTTTTGCTTACAACCAAAGTCTTTAAATGCCAAGGATGAAAACAAAATAACAGTTCAACAAAGGTGGAGGGGAGGTGCGCCCTGAGCTGGCTGCCCTGCCAGTGTGTTTCAGTATGGCGGTGCCCAGCCCACCATCTTCAGCACAGGACTCATCTCTGACGAGTGCCCAGCCCTGCCCTTGGCCAGACCCCAGGGGCACCCTGTATACCTGGCAGCAGGAGGAGGTAGGAGGGGGTGGCCTTTCCAGGATGCAGGTGGTGTGCTCACTGATGTCCCAGCAGAAGCTGGGCCCTTTGGGACGGCCACAGCCAGACCCCAAACCATGCTGACCCAACAACCAGGGGTCATCCAAAGCAGCCTGAGGAGGGACAAAGGTGTGGGGTGAGCCAGGCCAGGGGGAGGGGCATGCCGTGGCACCTGGCTGGAGTCCTCTTGAGCCTCTGGGTAGATGGCCCTGAACAGGACCCTATGGGTGGACGTGCTCCTGGGCGGGCTTGAAGGTATTTCTGTGGATGAGTCTGTCACACGGGCACTGGACCACCAGAGGCTACTCTGCCTGCGCTGGAGGAGGGGCAATGTCCAGGCAAGCCTGCAGGGCAGTGTCGCAGTGTAGCCGGTCTGGGGCCAAGCGCTTAATAGGCATTAAATCACACTGTCCTCCAGTAACACATGGGACACCAGGGCAGTGAGTGTTCTGCTTGGGGTCAACTCAGAGGGCCTTTGGGGGAGGTGAGTGGCGGCACCCTCAGGTTTTGGCTGTTGGGGAGGGCAGATGGGGGAAGTGGAAATCTCAATGCAGGTGAGTCTTACAGGAGACCTGGGAGACCCCACCCATCTGGTACCTGCTGGCCCCTCTGAGTCAGGCCATGCAGTGAGAGGTGGACACAGGCCCTTGTGAGCTGAGTGACTTGAGTGGTTCTGTCACCTTGCTGGGCCTCAGTTTCCTCATTGTGAGGAGGGGGAAGAGAAGCTCCAGCCTCGCAGGGCTGCCGAGGGGCATGAAGACTGAGCGTGGTGTCCTACAGCCTGTGTGGCTGTCCGGGTGGGCAGAGGCGAGGAGGGCACCCTCCCAAGACTCCTCCACCTGCCTCTTCACAGAGACCACCTCTCAATCGACCAGAGCTTCTCATACCTTCTGCTCTCATAGCACCTCTGTATCTCATGAAAACGCAGATCTGCCCGAGCAGTTCCAAGCAGCCCAAGTCGGCCCCGCTGGCCTGGTCCCTTGGCCATGCTGAGGCTGGGTTCTGGGACCCCAGCATGGGGGAGGGGGGGACACACTTGATGCTGCCCATCCACCCAGGCCACCTATAGAGCTTGGAGCCCCCACGCCCCCAGGACAAGCCTCAACCACGGGGAGTCAGTAGAGAAGGGGCCATGCCAGGTCCTCGTCCCCCACGGGCGATGCTGAGGTGTGTCCCCGTGATTTCTCAGGGGATCCCGGCCAGACAGCACCTCAGCTGCCCACAAGGGTAACCTCCTCATCTGGGCAAACGTCACTGGCTCTCACCCCTCCTGCCTCAGCTTCCCCACTCTTCACTGGGCCTTCTTGGTATCGCCTCCCAAATAAATTACCCGCACCCTCGTCCTGGTCCTGGGTCAGCCTTTGGGGGACCATGGTGAGACCAGGAGCGTCTGGCGTCTGTGTGGTGGGGAACACGGCATGAGCGCTGGGGGTGTTTGGGGGCGTTTCCTCCACCGCACCCCACTCCAGCCTTCCTAGCCCCCAGGGACCCTGTTGCTATTTATGTCCTCCTGTAAATTATCTTTCTTTTTTTAAAATATTTATTTGGCTGCGCCGGGTCTTAGTTGCAGCACACGGGATCTTTGTTGCAGGATATCTTTAGTTGCGGCATGAGTGTTCTAGTTCCCTGACCAGGGATTGAACCCGGGCCCCTACATTGGGAGCACAGAGTCTTAACCACCGGACCACCAGGGAAATCCCTGTAAATTATCTTTCTGATTGAACTAACCTGAGAGGGTTCTGTTGTTTGCAACCAAAACCTATATAGCACAGATGGGTGATGATGGTTTAGGAGTTAAGGAGTGGTCTTAGGGTGGATGGGACGCGGGTAACTGCGAGGGTGTCCAGGAATCCACCCAGGGCCACAGAACGTGGTGCCAGGCAACAACGTGAACATGCACACGTTTATTAGCAAAGGGGACAGAAGGGGACTGGGCCTGGTCCAGCAGGCAGTCCTGCCACTGGGGTGCCCCCAGCCCCTGGCGAATGTGCCTGGAGCTGCAGTAACTACTGCACCCTCGTGGGCTTAGGTGTGCACAGGCCAGCTGCAGGAGTCAGGGAGCCCAGAGCAGAGAGAGGGGCAGCAGCAACTGAGAGGGGTCTGGCCTGGGTGTGCTGCGGCCCACCAGCATCTGGATCCAGTTGAAGTAACTACTGACATTGGTGTAGATGCCGGCCCGGTTGCGCCTACCACAGCCCACTCCCCAGCTCACGATTCCAATCTGAATCCACAGCTCATTCTTTTCACAGACCAAGGGTCCACCTGGGTCACCCTGGGAAGCAGTGTGGGTGAGCAAGACCTGGGGTGGGGCAGGAGGGGCCAGTGGAGAGGCTGGTAGAGCAGGAGGGGCTGTGGAGCTGGGCAGACTGGGTGCAAATCCCACTCCTCCCCCTGGAAGCAAACAAACTTCAGTTTCTGCATCTGCAAAGGGGGGCAATAGTCTATCCACTCAATTTCACATAAGGATCAAAGGAGGTACAATTAATGTAAAATGGGAAGCTTGTTTTATAGGCTGGATAAATGAGGTCTACAATGATTTTCTCATGAATAAACTCAAAGGGTGGATTGGTAGGGGTCAAGGTGGTTGCTCTCAGGCCCAAGATTGGGAGGGGTGGTACCCAGTTTCAGTATGGCCCTCATTGGGGCAGGGGTACTCACTTTGCAGGTGTCAGTGTTGCCATCCTCAGAGCCAGCACAAATCATATTATTACTGCTGTGACTGCGGTAATCAGGCTGATGGAACAGGTAGGAACACCTGGATTTGTTTATGATGGAGACTTGCACTTCCTGAAGATTGTAGGGAGGTGGCAGATCTGTCAGGGGTTGAGGGTGGGAGAGAGAAAGACAACAACCTTAGCCTCTCCTCTGCCATCTGGGGAAAGGGGGTATGAAGGGGAGTGGACTTCCTGGAGTACCCACAGTACCTGGGACATTGCCCTTGATTCCTCTGCTCTAGTCCAGCACCCAGCAATGTGGTGGGTGATGAACAATATCACAGAGGGACCCAATGGATGGACAGGCTGTCACAGCTCCTCCCTGAGACTTGGTTTCCCTCTCTGTAGCCTGCAGATGACAGTCCCTGCCTGAGCCAGTGGGGAGAGACCATGGCTGAAGCATACACAGGGGGAGGGGCTGCTGCAGTTGAGCTTGTTTATAATTAGTATAGCTGCAGGATCCAGGCTGAAGTTTTCCCAAATTTGATGAAAGATATGAATCTACACATTCAAGAAGGTGAACAAATTCCAAGTAGGATAAACACAAGGAGATCCACAATGAGATACATTTTCATCAAAATATCAAAATGCAAAGACAAAGGGAGAATCTTGTAAACAGCGAGAGAGAAGCTACACATCAAGTATAAGGGATCTTCAACAAGATTGACAGCCACATTCTTTTCAGACACCCTGGAGGCCAAAAGGCAGTGCAATGACATATGTAAAGTGCTAAGAGACTAAAACAGTCAACCAGGAATTCTATATCAGGCAAAACTATCCTTCAAAAAAAAATGAAGGCGAGATTAAGATATTCCCAGATAAGCAAATGCTGAGAGTGTTCATCATTAGTAGGCCTGCCCTACAAGGAATGGAAAAGAGAGCCCTTCAGGATGAAATGAAAGGGCAGTAGCCAGTAACTTAAACCCATAGGAAGAAATAGAGAACACTGGTAAAGGTAACTACACAGGTAAACACACAAGCCAGTATTATTATAGTTTTGGTTCATACCTTTTTTGCTATACAATTTAAAAGACAAATGCAATTTAAAAGACAATAATTGTAAATCTCTGTTACACAGAGATTGGTTACACAATATATAAAGATATGGTTACACAATATATAAAGATGTAAATTGTGGCAATAACAACTTGAGAAGAATAGAGTTGTATAGGAACAGAACTTTTGTATGCTATTGAACCTAAGTTGGTATTAATTCAAAATAGACTGTTATAAGTTTAAGTTATTAACTGTAATCTCCAGGGAAACTGCTGAGAAAATAACTAAAAAATATACAGAACAGGAAGTGAGAAGGAAATCAATACAGTACACTAATAAAAATCAATTAAACACAAAAAGGAGGAAATAAGGAACAAAAAAGATATAAGACATAGGTATAGATATAGATATGATATAGATATAAGATATCTATATCTTCTACATCTGACAAAATATAGAAAACAAGTTGAATAATGGTAGAAGTAAATCCTTCCCTATCAGTAATTAATTTTAATGTAACTGTATTAAACACTCCAATTAAAAGGCAGAGATTGGCAGAATGGATTAAAAACAGAGATCTAACTATATCCTGTCTACAAGGCAATAATTTTATTATTTTTAAATTTTTTTATTTTTAAAAATTTATTATTTTTGGCTGCATTAAAAACAGAGATCCAACTATATCCTGTCTATAAGACAATAATTTTATTATTTTTAAAAATTTATTTATTTATTATTTTTGGCTACGTTGGGTCTTCATTGTTGCATGTGAATTTTCTCTAGTTGTGGCGAGCAGGGGCCACTCTGTTGCGGTGCACAGGCTTCTCATTGCGGTGGTTTCTCTTGCTGTGGAGCACAGGCTCTAGGTACGCGGTCTTCAGTAGTTGTGGCACGTGGGCTCAGCAGTTGTGGCCCATGGGCTCTAGAGTGTAGGCTCAGTAGTTGTGGCTAGCAGGCTCTAGAGCGCAGGCTCAGTAGTTATGGAGCATGGGCTTAGTTGCTCTGTGGCATGTGGGATCTTCCCAGACCAGGGCTCGAACCCGTGTCCCATGCATTGGCGGGCAGATTCTTAACCACTGCCCCACCAGGGAAGCCCAACAACAATTTTAGATCCAAAGGTAAATATAGGTTTAAAGTGAAAGGTTGGAAAAAGAGATTCCATGAAAATAGTAACCAAAAAGAGCTGAGGTTGCTATACTAATGTCAGACAAAATGGATTTTCAGTCAAAACATGTTACAAGAGTCAAAGAAGGGGGACTTCCCTGGTGGTCCAGCAGGTAGAACTCTGTGCTCCCAATGCAGGGGGCCTAGGTTTGATCCCTGGTCATGGAACTAGATCTCACATGCATGCTGCAACTAAGAGTCTGCGTGTCGCAACTAAGAAGTCTGCATGCTGCAACTAAGAAATCCCACATGCCGCAACTAAGTATCCCGCATGCCACAGTGAAGATCCTGCATGCCACAACTAAGACCCAGCTCAGCCAAAATAAATAAATAATAAATAAATAAATAAATATTTTAAAAAAGAGTCAAAGAAGGACATTACATATTGATAAAAGAGGCAAGTCCTCAAGATATAATAATTATAAATATCTACACATCTAACAACTGAGCTCCAAGATACATGAAGCAAAATTGCTGTTACTGGTGGGAGAAATAGACAGTTCTACAAGAACAGTTGGAGACTTCAATGCCCCACTTTTATTAATGGATAGAACAACCAGAGAGAAGATCAGTAAGATAACAGAGGACTTGAACAGCATTATAAAGCAGCTAGACCTAAAAGACATATACAGAACAATCCACCCAAACAAGAGCAGAATACACCTTCCTTCCAAGTGGATGCAAAACATTCTCCAAGATAGATGACATGTCAGGCCACAAAATAAGTTGCAATAAATTAGAAAAGATTGACATCATAGAAAACAGTGGATTGAGGCTAGAAATCAATAACAGAAGGAAAACTGAAAAATTCACAAATATGTGGAAATTAAACAACATACTCCTAACCAATGGGTCAAAGAAGAAATCACAAGGAAAATTAGAAAGTACTTTGAGATGAATGGAAATAAAAACACAACATACCAAAACTTATGGGATGCAGCAAAAGCAATTCTCACAAGGAAATTTATAGCTGGAAATGCCTATGTTAATAAAGGAGAAAAATCTCAAATCAACAATCTAACTTAAGGAACTAGAAAAAAAAGAGCAAATTAAACCCAAAGGTAGAGGAAGGAAGGAAATAATAAAGAGAGGAATGGGAAAAAAAATCAAACTAGGGAACAGAAAAACAATAGCGAAAATCAACAAAACCAAAAGTTGGTTCTTTGAAAGATCAACAAAATTGACAATGAAAGTGGGGACATTATTACTGACCTTCAAGAAAAATTAAGGACTATAAGTGAATACTATGAACAATTGTATTCCAACAAATTAGATAACCTAGAGGAAATGGACAAATTCCTAGGAACACACAAAATACTAAAACAGACTCAAGAAGAAATAGAAAATCTGAACAGACACATAACAAGTAAAAAGATTTAGTCACTAGTCAGAAACCTCCCAATGAAGAAAAGCCTTGGGCCAGATGGCTTAAATGGTGCCTTCTATCAAACATAAGAAGAAATTAACATCAATCCTTCTTCCAAAAAACAGAAGAGGAAGGAACACTTCCTAACTCATTCCATGAGACTGGCATTACTGTGACACCAAAGCCCAAGCAAGTTATCACACACAAAAAGAAACTACAGACCAACGTATATGCAAAAATCCTCAACAAAATACCAGCAAACTGAATCCAGCAGCATATTAAAAGAATTCTACACCACGACCGAGAGAGATTTATCCAGAGTGCAAGGTGGGTTCAACATATGAAAATCAATCAATATAACATACTACAGACTACAGTAATAGAATGAAGGAAAAAAAAAAAACCACATGGTTATCCTAATTGATGCAGGAAAATCCAACACTTTCATTATAAAAACACTCAGTAAACTAAGGATAGCGAGAACTTCCTTAACATGATAGAGATCATATGTGAAAAACCCACAGCTACAGAATTGTGAAAGACTGAAAGCTTTCCCCCTAAGACCAGGAAAAAGACAATGATGCCAGTTTTTTGCCACTTCTATCTAACACTTTACTGGAAGTTCTAGTCAGAGCAATTAGGCAAGAAAAGGAAATAAAACACATCCAAGTTGGAAAGGAAGAAGTAAAACTATGTCTATTCACAGATGACATGATCTTATATATAGAAAATAATGAAGAGTACACAAAGAAGGACTAGAATTAATAAATGAATTCAGCAAATTTGCAGGATCTAAAATCAAGACACAAAAGTCAATTATATTTCTATACACTACCAATGAACAATTTCAAAAGGATATTAGAAAAGAAATTTCATTTTACAATAGCATCAAAAAGAATAAAATAGTTAGATTTAATTGAGGACCTGTACACAAAAAACTACAAAACACTGCCGAAAGAAATTAAAGAAGACATAAATAAATGGAAACGTATCTTCTGTTTATGGACTGGAGACTTAATATTATTTAGATGACAATACTCCCCCAAAGCAATCCACAGATTCAATGCAATCCCTATCCAAATTCCAATGGCCTTTTTAGTGGAAATTGACAAGCTCATCCTAACATTTAGAGGGACTATCAAGAGACCCCAAATAACAAAACCAATATTTGAAAAAGTAAACAAAGTTGGAGAATACACACGTCCCAATTTCAAAACATACTTGGAAGCTACAGGAATCAAACAATGGGGTCCTGGCAAACGGATAAACATACAGACAAACGGAATAGAATTGTGAGTCTAGAAAATAAACCCATTCTTCTTTGGTCAACTGATTTTTGACAAGGGTGCCAAGATAATTCAGTGGAGTAGAGAATAGAATCTCTTTAACAAATGGTGCTGGGACAACTAGATATCCAAATGCAAAAAATGAAGTTGGACCCACTACTTCCCACCATAAACAAAGATCAACTCAAAATGAATCAAAGATATACATATAACAGCTAAAACTATAAAACTCTTCAAGAAAACATGAGGGTAAATCTTCATGACCTCGAATTTGGCAATGATTTCTTAGACATGACACCAAAAGCAAAAGCGCCAGAGAAAAAATAATCTGAACTTCATCAAAATTAAAATATTCTGTGCATATCAATAGATACTATCATGAAAGTGAAAAGAGATGTGGTCCGCGAGTCTTGGCTCAGCCCTGCATCTGAAGTGCTCTTCCCCCATCAACACCAGGGACTGACAACATGGAACCTGGAAGGAAGGAGCTATGATGCCTCTTTCGAAGAAACTGAAGGGTTAAGTAAGAGCATTCAAAACACAACTTTCTGACGCTAAAGCCCACCTGTTCTGCAGAACTTCGGCTAGGTCTTCATTTCAACTTTCAAACCTTTAGCTGTTTGTCCTTTTCCTGGAGATTATTGCCTCTTTCCTGGCATCACTTGGCTCTCTAAGCATCATGAACCCCATTAGGCCAGCTGGTCTTACCCTTAGCTACGTATTAGAATCATCACCTGGGATGCTTTAAAATATCCCAATGTCTGTGCCACATCCCAGACCAATTAAATCCATGGAGTGAGATCCAGGAACCAGTTTATAAAAAAAAAAAGTAGAAGAAAAAAGGAAAAAAAAACCCCACAGAATAGGAAAAAATATTTGTAAATCATATATCTAAAAAGGGTCTAGTATCCAGAATATATAAAAACGATTACAGCGTCACAACAAAGAGAACTCAGTTTAAAAATGGGTTGGGGGGGGGTGGTCTTCCCTGGTGGCGCAGTGGTTAAGAATCTGCCTGCCAGTGCAGGAGACATGGGTTCGAGCCCTGATCCAGGAAGATCCCACATGCCGCAGAGCAACTAAGCCCGTGTGCCACAACTACTGAGCCTGCGCTCTAGAGCCCGCGAGCCACAACTACTGAGCCCATGTGCCACAATTACTGACGCCTGCGCACCTAGAGCCCGTGCTCTGCAACAAGAGAAGCCACCACAATGAGAAGCCTGCGCACAACGAAGAGTAGCCCCAGCTCGCTGCAACCAGAGAAAAGCCTGCGTGCAGCAACGAAGACCCAACGCAGCCAAAAATAAAATAAATAAATTTATTTAAAAACAAACAAACAAATAAATAAAATTGGGTTGGGAATTCCCTGGAGGTCCAGTGGTTAGGACTCTGTGCTCTCACTGCTGAGGGCCCAGGTTCAATCCCTGGCTGGAGAACTAAGATTCCACAAGCCACGTGGTGTGACCAAAAAAAAAAAAAAAAAAGGGTAAGGGACTTAAATAGCCATTACTCCAAGGAAGATATACAAATGGCCAACCAGCACATGAAAAGTTGCTCAACATCACTAGTCATTAGAGAAATGCAAATCAAAACCACAGTGAAATACCACTTCACACCCACTAGGATGGCCAAAGCAAAACAAAACAAAACAAAACAAAAAAACAAAAACCTGGAAAATAACAAGTTTTTTATTAAGGAGAATGGAGAGAAATTATAACCCTTATTGTTGATAGGAATGTAAAATGGAGCAGCTGCTATGGAACACTGTTTGTCAGCTCCTCAAGAAGTTAAACATAGAATGACCATGTGATCCAGGATTGCACTCCTAAATACATTCACAAAATAATTGAAAAGAGGTATTCAAGCACAAATTTGTATACTAATACAAATACCCAAAAGATGGAAACAACAAAAATGTCATCAGTGGAGGAATGGATAAACAAATTGTGCATCCATACAATGGAATATTATTCAGCCATAAAAGAGAATGAAGTTTTGATACATACTATAATATGGATGAATCTTGAAAACATTATGCTAAGTGAAAGAAGCCAAACATGAAAGGTGACACAGTGTATGATTCCATTTATATGAAATGTCCAGAATAGGTAAATCCATAGAGACAAAAAGTTGGTTAGTGGTTGCTAAGGGCTGGAGGGAGGGGGTAATTGGGAGTGACTGCTTAATGGTTATGGGATTTCCTCTGGGCGTGATGAAAATGTTTTGGATCTTGATAGAGTTGATGGTTATGCACTGTGAATGTTCTAAATGCCATTGAATTATATACTTTAAAATGGTTAATGTTATACGAGTTAAACCTCAAAAAGAAAGGAGTGAAGTACTGACACACACTAAAACATGAATGAACATTGAAAATATTATGCTTAGTGAGAGCAGCTAGCACGTAGTGTATAACTGCATTCATATGAAGCGTCCAGAGTAGGTAAATCCATAGAGACAGAAAGCAGATTAGTGGCTGCCAGGGGCTATGGTCCTAGAACAACGGGGAATTAGGAGTAATGGCTAATAAGCATGGGATTTCATTTTGAGATGATGAAAATGTTCTGTAATTAGACAGTGGTGATGCTGGAACCACTCTGTGAATATACTAAAAAAAAAAAACCGTCTGAATTGTATGCCTTTTTTTTTTTTTTTTTTTGGCTGCACCGCACAGGGTGTGGGATCTTAGTTCCCCAACCAGAGATCGAACCCACACCCCCTGCAGTAGAAGCCCGGAGTCTTAACCACTGGACTACCAGGGAAGTCCCTGAATTGTATACTTTAAATTTTTATTTATTTATTTATTGTTAATTTATGGCTATGTTGGGTCTTCGTTTCTGTGCGAGGGCTTTCACCAGTTGTGGCAAGCGCGGGTCACTCTTCATCGCTGTGCGCGGGCCTCTCACTATCGCGGCCTCTCTTGCTGCGGAGCACAGGCTCCAGACACGCAGGCTCAGTAATTGTGGCTCACGGGCCCAGCCGCTCCGCGGCATGTGGGATCCTCCCAGACCAGGGCTCGAACCCGTGTTCCCTGCATTAGCAGGCAGACTCTCAACCACTGCGCCACCAGGGAAGCCCCTGAATTGTATACTTTAAAAGGATGAATTTTATGGTTTGTGAATTATACTTCAAAAAACCCCCAAAAACAAACAAAAAAACCAAACAATGCCTGATGCCTTTCTGACAAGTCCACCCCAAAACCTCGCACACCCCCGCAGGCTGGGGGTGTGGCCTGGGCCGGTGGGGGGGCCTCCCTCTCTGGTTTCTGGCTCACAGTCTCGGGAAGGGAGGGGGAGCTGAGTGTGGGTACAGAAAGCCCTGCTCTACAGCGGGGCAGGGTGTGGAAAGGAGGTGAGGAGAGATTGCTCAGCAGGCTAAAGCCAAAGCACAGTGGCACACAGACCAAGGTGGGGGCCACTGCAGCTGGTGTGGCTGGCACAGGGCATGGTGAATAACACTCCCCTTCCCCACCCGTCTGTCCCCAACCTCACTCTTTTTCTCATGGATGTCCCCCCAGCCAGTCACCCAGCAGTCATCCCGGTTCTTGAACTCAAAGGAGGAGGACAGGACACAGATGGGCTGGATGTGCTTATTGAAGGTGACGGAGGAGGACAGCTTCAGCAGGGAGATGTCGTCCTGTGAATACTTCCTGGATTTGGGTTATATAATAATACTCTTCACCCTGTAATGACGGAGGTAGGCCCGCAGGCTCCAAATGGGTGGTGTGGCAGACAGCTCGCCAAACTGGACCGACCATTCATAGGGATCTCTGTGGCTGGCAGGGGAGGAGAAAGCCGTCAGGGGTCCTCAGAGGGAGGGTGGGCCACCTGAGCACACCTGGGGCTGCTCCCTGAGCTGAGACCCCTGGGCTGCTGCGGGGCTCACCCCAGACACCATCAGCAGGTCTTCCTTCGACCAAAGAGGCCAGGGTAGAAACGGGGAGAGCCCAGACAGCCCCAAACAAAGTCCCACACCTGGGGACTTGAGGGGGTTGGTAGGAGGGTGCCTCCCCTGCCAGCTCATCTGGCCAGTCACTCAACCACCTGTCACCTCCAAGAGCCCTTCTCAAAAGGGAACAAGCAGGTGCACGGGCGCCACAGCAGGCTGGGCTCAAAACAGCTTCCGGGGCCACTGTCACCACAGGCCAGGCTCTGTGTCCAGCACTTACTTCAGCTCATTCCTCCCCCCGGGGGGGGGGGGGTCACCTCCGCTGGGAGGTGGGGTGAGGAAGGTGGAGGTTGGTGGTGCCATTTGGGGACAAGTGAAGCAAGAAAGAAAAGAACAAGACAAACAAATGTGCGTGGGAATGTTCTGGGAGAACATTCTGGAAGAAACTGCACAGGGTTTCCTCCCGGAGCGCCCTGGGGGACTCGCGTGGGTGCGGAACGGGCTGCAGCCGGGACTGGGCCTCAGGAGCACACGAGGGCCGTGCCCACGTGGGGCATGCGCGCAGGTCCTGCTGCAGACCCAGGGCCCGGGGTCAGCGGGCCGCCTGCCCCCAGACTCACTTTTGGAAGCAGTGCGCGGCCGACGGCACCCAGCGGCGGTTGAGCAGGCTTGCTCCGCAGTAGTGGGAGCCCCATAGGCGCAGGCTGCCCTGCCATGGCCAGCGCCCAAGCTCTGCGTCCTTTCCACCCACTATGCGTGTCGGGACAGTCCGTTGGCCACATGGCCCTGGGATGGACAGATGGACACCAGGCTGAGCTGCGGGAGGCAGGCCCACCCCGTCCACCCTCACCCACCGGGTGGGAGAAGGGAAGGGGCGCCCCGGGGAACCGCGCGTCCAGGGGTCTTGCCGCCCAGGAAGAAGGGGACGCTGGGGACCTGCCCCACGTGGGCCACAGGCGCCCGCCCCTCCCCCACACCCCGGGGCGGCCCCATCAGTTACATGCGAGCATAGAAGAGTTCTCGAAACCTGGGGCGGGGAGAGGAAAAGATGAGTCGCCCTTCGCGCTCCGGCTCAGGTGCCCTGCGCAGGGAAGCGCGCCCCCTGGGCGCCTTACCTGGAAGCAACAGGTCCCTATCCCGCAACGCTGCGGGTAGGAGAGAAAGTGAGCTCCCCTCGGTCTCCACGCGCCCCACCCTTCCCCCATCACCCCTAGCTGCGCCGGCAGCCCCAGCCTCAGCTCACCCTGCCTCGCGATTTCGACCCGCACCAACAGTTGCGCGAGCAGCAGCGCCCCGACCTGCGCGCCCATGGCCTCTTCTTCCCGCCGCCTGGCGCCCCCTCTGCTTCCGCCAGCTCCAAGGCCCGGCTGGGGCGCCCCCTCGGGGAGAGGGAGCCACGGGAACCCTGGCCGCCCCCTTCCCTCAGCTTGACCTCTCTGGTCCAAGGGCTGTTTGGGAACCTGGGACGTCACAGTGCCCCGGCTTTGAGCTGCTACTGGGACTCGGTCCCCCAACTACGTACCTTGCTATGGCCCAGGAGCCAGTGTACCCAGACGATCCCTTTCTTGTCTGCGACCCTGGGGGCCTGGCTGCCCCCCATGCTGCCCTCTTTTCTACCCATTCCTTCTGCTAGGAAGGACCAAGGACCTGACCCACAGCCAGGACTCCCATGAAAGCACATTAGCAAGTCCTCACTGAGTGCCCATTGGGGGTCTCGCACTGTGTCATCTACTGTTAAACGTGATGATCCTTTACAGGACCCACAGAATAAACGCTGGCCTGATTTGACCATCTAGAGGGCTCTTAGCCTCCCTGTCTGCCTGCTGCCCGGCAACAAGCCTCACCTAACTCTACGGAGTCTACAGGTAGCTTCCCTTCCTTGCAGACAATATTGCAGGGCACCAAAGTCACCAAACTGGCTCTCTCATAGATGTGAGCAGACCACTGAGTTGGGGTCCACAGGACCACCCACTGAGTCAATGATTTTTTAGGAGGATTCACAGAACTCAGAAAAGCTGGTGTACTCCTGGTTATGGTTCCTTACAGTTAATGGATACAGATAACATCAGCAAATGCCAAAGGTGCAGAGGAGAGTCTGGAAGAGACCAGGTGCAGGCTTCCAGCTGTCCTCTTCCAGGGGAGTCAGGTGGGCAGTGCTTAATTTTCCCAGCAATGACGTGTGACAACACTCGTGAAGTTTCGCCAACTAGGGAAGCTCACTGAAAGTTTGGTGTCTAGAGTTTTTACTGGAGTTTCATCACATAGGCATGGAGGGCCCATGTGGCCAACCTTATTTCTCAGACTGCAGCCCCTTCAGAGGTCCAGCTGATCCAGTGTGACCCAAGGCCCCGCCATAAATCACATCGTTATCATCAACTATCTGGAGTGGCCCGAGACCCCAGGTCTACAAAGACAGTCTTTTCAGGCAGGACATTCCAAGGGCTCAGAGGTTATTTCCTAGGAGGTGGGCAAGGGCCAGTCCTTTCTTTGGATTGTGCAGGGTTTGAACATCCTAGGCCTGTTCAGTTAACCTTTTACTGCACAGCAACCAAGGATGAAGAAATATTTGCAGAAAATCCACGCATGCACCAGAAGGATCTATTTCAATAAACTGAACTGACTCCAAGGAAAATTGAGATAATACAGTAAGTCCCCTACATACGAATGAGTTCCGTTTCGAGAGCACGTTCATAAGTCCAACAAAGTTAGCCCAGGTACCCACCTAAGACAATCGGCTATATAGTACTGTACTGTAATAGCTTTATAATACTTTCACACAAATAATACATAAAAAGCAAACACAAAAAATAAAGAAAACTTAAAAAAATATTTATTTATTTGGCTGCGCTGGGTCTTAGTTGCAGCACACAAGATCTTCGTTGTGGCATGCGGGGTCTTTAGTTGTGGCACTCGGGAATCTTTTAGTTGCAGCATGCAAACTCTTAGTTGCGGCGTGTGGGATCTACTTCCCTGACCAGGGATCGAACCTGGGCCCCCTGCACTGGGAGCATGGAGTCTTAGCCATTGGACCACCGGGGAAGTCCATAAAGAAAACATTTTTAATCTTACAATACAGTACCTTGAAAAGTACAGTAGTACTAGCTACATCACTGCTGCTTTTATGCTTACTTCCGGACATCCTGGGCTTGAAATAAAGTTACTGTACTACTGTACTCTATACAGTACTGTACACTAAAGTACACAAAAGCACAACCACTTGTATAGGATGCACGCACGTGACAAAGTACACCAGACACGTGAACTAACTTACGTGATTGGACATTCAAATGCACATTCAAATCTTTGAAAGTTCACAACGTTCAGTTTCGTATGTAGGGGACTTACTGTACATGGGACAGCAGACAACTTGGAAAATTCTAACTGGTGTCCTCAGAAAGCTTGAAGAGGGGTTTATCAGCATTAAATAAGAATTATACTATAGAAGACCAATCAGAGAACGAGAAAGAGTGTTTGGAAATTTAAAATATTGCTGAATTGGACTTCCCTGGTGGCCCAGTGGTTAAGAATCTGCCTGGGGACACGGGTTCGAGCCCTGGTCTGGTAAGATCTCACATGCCACGGAGCAACTAAGCCCTTGCACCACAGCTACTGACCCTGCGCTCTAGAGCTCACGTGCCACAACTACTGAAGCCCATGCATCTAGAGCCTGTGCTCCGCAACAAGAGAAGCCACCGCAATGAGAAGCCCACTCACTGCAACGAAGAGTACCCGCGCTCGCCGCAACTAGAGAAAGCCTGCACGCAGCAACGAAGACCCAATGCAGCCAAAAATAAAATAAATAAATAAATAAAAATTACTTTAAAAAAAATGTTGCTGAAGTTGGGACTTCCCTGGTGGTCCAGTGGTAAAGAATCCGCCTTGCAATGCAGGGGACGCCGGTTTGATCCCTTCTCGGGGAACTAAGATCCCACATGCCACGGGGCAACTAAGCCTGCATGCCACAACTACTGAGCTCACGCGCCTCAACTAGAGAACGTGCGTACCACAAACTGCAGAGCCCACACGCCCTGGAGCCTGCGCCCCACAACTACAGAAGAGAAAAACCGCACGCCACAACTAGAGAGTAGCCCGTGCACTGCAACAAGGAGGCCGCATGCCTGAACAAAGATCCCGAGTGCTGCAACTAAGAACCCATGTGGCCAAAAATAAATAAATAATAAATACATCTTTAAAAAATAAATAAATGAATAAAAATAAAATATTGCTGAAGTAAAACATTTTAGCCAAAAGGCTGAATAATAAAATGGACATGACTAAAAAATGAATCCGCAAACTTGAAGATAAAGTAGTGAAACATGGTCAGAACTTAGAGCAAATGTTTAAAAGGGGCAGATTACATGAGAGAAAAATGTAGAGATGTGGAAGGATATTCAAGATCAGTTCTTGTATATACATTTTCCATAAAAAAAATGTTTTAAGTGAAATAAAGTAAGGAGTTGAGAAAAGGAGACCAGGCCAGGCTCTAGAATCCCTATTAGCGGACCATTAGAAAGGCAGGTCTGTACATGATATTGGTTCCATATCGGCCAGGTTATCTGTCTACAGCACTCTGAGTTCTCCTAGATTATTTAAGTCTGAAGAGGAAGAAGTATCTCCTCCACTTTGTATATTCTTAACATAATGTGAGTAGAAACATGGAATGTAATGAACACACTTGGAAAAAGAGGATTATGAAAGCTCGTCCATTGCTAAGCCAAATGCTTTGCTAGGTGTCCTAGTCCACTGGGATGCTATGAAAAAATACCATAAAGTGGGCAGCTTATAAACAACAGACCTTTATTTCTCACAGTTCCTGGGCTGGAAGTCTGAGATCCAAGTGCTGGCTGAGTCCATGTCTGAGGGCCTGCTTCCTGGTTCACAGCTTTTGCCTTCTCTCTGTGTCCTCACATGGCAGAAGGGGTGAGGGAGCTCTCTGGGTTCTCTTTTATAAGGGTACTAATCTAAACAACAAGGATTTACTGTATAGCACAGGGACCTATATTCAATATCTTGTAATAAACTAAAACGGAAAAGAATTGAAAAAAGTATACATATATATGTATAACCGAATCACTTTGCTGTACACCGGAAACTAACACAATATTGTAAATCAACTATACTTCAATAAAAAGTAAATAAATAGGACTTCCCTGGTGGCGCAGTGGTTAAGAATCCGCCTGCCAATTCAGGGGACACGGGTTTGAGCCCTGGTCCAGGAAGATCCCACATGCTGCGGAGCAACTAAGCCCCTGCACCACAAGTACTGAGCCTGCGCTCTAGAGCCTGCGAGCCACAAGCACTGAGCCTGCGTGCCACAACTACTGAAGCCCGTGCACCTAGAGCCCGTGCTCCGCAACAAGAGAAGCCACCACAGTAAGAAGCCTGCGCACCGCAACAAAGAGTAGCCCCCACTCGCTGAAACTAAAGAAAGCCTGCACACAGCAACAAGGACACAACGCAGCCAAAAATAAATAAATAAATAATAAATAAATAAATAAATAGGGACTTCCCTGGTGGTCTAGTGGTTAGGATTCCGGGCTTTCATTGCTGTGGCCCAGGTTCAATCCCTGGTTGGGGAACTGAGGTCCTGCAAGCCGCGCAGCGTGGCCAAAAAAAGAAAAATTTATATATATCTACACTAATCCCATTTATGAGGGCTCTGCTCTCATCACCTAAGTACCTCCCAAAGTCTCCACCTCTGAACACCATGACCCTGGGGGTTAGGATTTCAACATACGAACTTGGGGGAGACAAACATTCAGATCACAGCACCAGGACTATGCATACTTTACCTCCTCAGTATCACACTTAGCAGGTGACCAGGTACCTGTGAGCACAAAAAGGGTTATTGAATGGTTGTGAGTTCTAAGGAACACTTGATGATGATGATAGGACCATCAGGATGTCTTTATTTTTATTTATTTTAATTTTAATTTTATTTTTAAACATTTTATTGAAATATACTTGATTTACAATGTTGTGCTTGTTTCAGGTGTGCAGCAAAGTGATTCCGTTTTTTGTCTGTTTTTTGGCTATGCTGCACAGCATGTGGGATCTTAGTTCCCTGACCAGGGATCAAACCTGTGCCCTCTGCAGTGGAAGCACGGAGTCTTAACCACTGGACCACCAGGGAAGTCCCAGTTTTATACACGCACATACACACACACACACACACACACACGTGTATATATATATTCTTTTTCAGATTCTTTTCCATTATAAGTTGTTACAAGATATTAAGTATAGTTCCCTGTGCTATACAGTAGGTCCTCATTGGTTGTCTATTTTATATACAGTAGTGTGTGTATTTTAATCCCAAAGTCCTAATTTTTCCCTCCCCCCCTTCCCTCTTTGGTAGCCATAAGTTTGTTTTCTATGTCTGTGAGTCTATTTCTGTTTTATAAATAAGTTCATTTGTATCATTTTTTTAGATTCCACATATAAGTGATATCATATGGTATTTATCTTTCTCCTTCTGACTTAGTTCACTTAGTATGATAATCTCCAGGTCCATCCATGTTGCTGCAAATGGCATTACTTCATTCTTTTTTATGGCTGAATAATAGGCATGTCTTTAAATCAGATTTACTATGAAATACACTGGCTCTTACATAATTCTGATAATCTAGGAGTTCTCAAACATAATTTCTGGGACCAAAAAAACCCAATCTCAAGCAGGCAGGATGTGCCTTTATCCCCATAAGGTGTCAGTAAATCATATGAAACTTATGTTTCTTTTGCAATAACAAAAATCCATAATACTGTTAGTGGAGGTACTTTACTATTTTACAAGGATTCCAGCAAGTCTGTTCCAATAAGGGCCAAGCATAAATAGGTTGAGAAATTTAACTTCTTGTAATTTCTTTATAAACGTATTCTTTTTATTTTGTTTTGATTTAAGAATATATATTGGTGGAAAAATTGCAAACAAGATGAAAGTGGCTGTGGAGTATCACACAGCAGATAATCGCAGATAAAATAGAACCCAAGGCTCGAAGTCTTAAGAATGAGCTATAGGGGTATTTTACACTGATAAAAGTTACAAGCCACTGAAAAGATGTAAGAGGCATGAGCCTTCATGCCCCAATAACAGAGCTTTGAAATACATAAAGCAAAAAATGTTCTAAATACTCAATAAACTAATAAATCCACATCTTTTAAGTCAGAAATCAAGAGATTAGGTAGAGGAAAAAAGCAATAATGCAGTACTGAGTATTCACTGAGCATGATTTTGGTTTAAACCAAGCGTTTGGGGCTGCTCAGAGACCCAGCGAGCCCCTTCGAGGGGAGCTGCCTGCAGGCTAGGTTGATGCGAGGGTCAATTGAGAAGAATGGGTACTTAAAACAAATTTTTTTATTGGAGTATAGTTGCTTTACAATGTTGTGTTAGTTTCTGCTGTACAGAAAAGTGAATCAGTTATACATACACATATATCCCCTCTTTTTTAGATTTCCTTCCCATTTAGGTCACCACAGAGCACTGAGTAGAGTTCCCCGTGCCATACAGTAGGTTCTCATTAGTTATGTTTTATACACAGTAATGTATCTATGTCAATCCCAATCTCCCAATTCATCCCAACCCCACTTTCTTTCCTTGGTAACCATAAGTTTATTCTCTACATCTGTGACTCTATTTCTGCTTTGCAAATAAGTTCATCTGTACCATTTTTCTAGATTCCACATATAAGTGATATTATATGATATTTGTTTTTCTCTTTCTGACTTACTTCACTCTGTATGACAATCTCTAGGTCCATCCATGTCCCTGCAAATGGCACTATTTGCCATTTTGAATGGCACTATTTCATTCCTCTTTATGGCTGAGTAATATTCCATTGTATATATGTACCACATCTTCTTTATCCATTCCTCTGTCGATGGACATTTAGGTTGCTTCCATTTCATGGCTATTGTAAATATTGCTGCAATGGACATTGGGGTGCATGCATCCTTTTGAATTATGGTTTTCTCCAGACTTATGCCTAGGAGTGGGATTGCCGGGTCATATGTTAGCTTTTTGAGAAGTGGAAAAAATTTAGGAATCAGAAAAGTCTCCCACATTCCTTCTCCCTGCAGTGCCCAAGGCTGGTCAGCTCTCCTTTCTTGATCATACAGCCCCCTGGTCTGTGACACTGGTCACGTCTGTCACACGGGTTGTGAGCTGGGGATCCCACTGCAGGCTCCCTAAGAGGCTGGGTGTTTCCATCAACGTCAGCGTCTACACCACATGGGTTGTCAGCACAACCTGGAGCTCAGCTCGGGATGTCAGGAACTTCTCTCCAAGCCTTGCTAGGATCTTATCTTTGCCCTGTTGTTGCTTCTGGGACCGCTTGGGGGCACCCCCGTCTCCCCGTGGCTTGCCTTGCCTATCCGGGCAGTCAGCCCTGCAACCTCAGCCCCTGCATCCCAAACTCATGCCCTCTCTCTCTGCTCCCTGCCAAGAGTGTAGCGGCAGTTCCTGCAGGGACCTACTCCCCAAACCCTCCCCAACAGCCACCTTCAACCATCCACCTATCCTCTGTCCTCCAGGGACCTTCTCTGGTTCCGCCCCCCCACCCAGCCCCATGACAAGCCCCCTCCCCAATACCCACATCTATCCCTCTTCAGACCTCACAGCCCTGGGCCCAGCATCTGCGTTTCATGTGTCCCCAGGGGGCTCCAAGATGCCCTCTCTCCCTCCTTGCCACCCCGTGGACCCCCAGGGACAGACCTGCTTCTCACCCACCATTCAAGGCTGAGTCCCAAGGAGCACCCGCATTCAAGGATTCCTTGGGTGGTTTCTGGGACTCTTGGAACTGGGGTTTCCAGCGCCCAGTGCTGGGCTGGTGCCTTTGCAGACGTGTCTGTCTGAGAGGCAGTAAAGCCTAGCTGGCAGAAGGACATTCCTCTGGCTGGGTGATCCTCCCTGTGCCTTGCGGCCCCAGAGGGGTGCATGAGAAAGTATCTTCCATGTGTAGGAGCTTAACCACAGGGCGTCGCCAGATGCTCACAGTAGCCCTGCAAGGTGCACATTACTGTTATCTCCATTTTTCAGACAGGGAAACTGAGGGCTGCAAACCCCAGGGCTTGCCCGAGCCCACTCTGCCCAGCAGCCCTGTCCCTGGCTCAGTGGCCAGCAGAGCAGTAACATATCCTGGGGTTCCTGGCAGGGCTGGGGGGGAATCCACATCACCCTGACGTGGACGGTGAGGACTCGGGGCCAGGCTGGGCTTGCTCTTTCCCTCTTTCCCTCTTTCCCCAACCCCGGTCTTTCCAGGGGAGCCCAGGAACTGGCTGGAGAAATGTAAGCCGGCAGCTGGAGGAGGGAGCACAGGGCTGGGACCCTGTGTGTGTGAGTGGGGACCCCTGCTGGCTGCTGTGCAGGGCAGAGGAGCAGGAGCAGGGCCCTTTGGGTCCTCCATCAGCCCTTCAATTCCACATTCACTGGGTGTGTCACACACAGTCCCTGGAGGGAGCCAACAGCTACACACACAAAGGACCGAACAAGATCATTTTGGACATTGCTAAGTTCTAGGGAGGAAATACAACAGGTCAGTGAGAAGGACAGTCAGTGGGGGCATATGGGGCTGGCTTTAGATGGGAGGGGGACAGGGAAAGCCTAGTTGAGGATGTGACATTAGCACTGAGACTTGAAGGCCCAGAAGAAGCCTGCTGCGTGACCATCTGGACGAGGGGTCTGCAGGGAGAGGCCGGCCCGAGGCTGGAGCAGGCATGGCATTCACCAGGAAAGGACAGTAGGAGCAGGAGACAGGCAGGTGGTCAGAGGGAGGAGAGAGCTCTCAAGAGCCGTAGGCAGCCCCGAGGATTGCACAGGATCTGCGGCTTAAGCTATCCTTCAGGCTGCAGGGGAGGAGGAGTTCCTGGGCCGTCCCCACAGCACTGCAAGGTAGGCGCTGGCACTGTGTCTCATCTTGTGCAAGGAGCCGCACTTAGCCCTGATCCAGGGAGCTCACAGTGACTGGCCAGTCACAAGCACTGTGGTGCCAAAAGCCACAGAGGGGGACCGTCTTAGGGGAAAACTCCAGCCCTTGCTGCACGCAGTCTGTCCCTGCATCCACCAGCCAGAGCCCATGCCCACTGTCCCCTCTGCAGTGTGTGAAGTCCACGAGGTTTGCTGACTGGCTGGCTTCAGCCTCTGCAGAAGTTTCCATTGTCCCCAAGCATCAGGCGTCTCCCCCGTGTCTCCACCAGCGTGCCCGGGTCAAGGACACCATCTGGGAACCCTCTCTCCCGCTTGGCCAGGCAGGGAACCTGCTCTGCCTGCTCCTGCCTCCAGCGGCTCATTCCCTTGGCAGTCACCACCCAGGCCCTGCTGAGGGTGCTGCCGGGCTGGACCCAAGACCCAGGGCTCCCGAGGGGGATACACACCTGTGGATACTCCTGCAAGTCCAGACTGGCTCCCCTGCCTGGAGGGACCCCCAGAAGCCAATGCTGGGGGACTCATCACTCCATGAACACCTCCACATCCCAGGCAGTGTTCAGGACACACAGAGGGGCACCAAGCAGGCACAGCCTTCCCAGGTTCCCAGTCCGTAGAGTCACCGGTCACAGGGACGCTGGGATGAACAACCCAGCGACGTCTCTCTCTCACTTTCTTTGGCAATTTCCTTCCCCCCAGGACCCAGGGCAAGAAAGTTTGTGAAAGGCAGTTTCAACTTTCAAGACTGAATCCTGAGGAGGGTGATAAAAGGGGCCGGGGCCTGCCGCCAGGGGGCAGCCTGGGCCACACGTGGGCACTAGCCTGAGGCCAGCACAGGGAGGGACAAGACCCAAGATCATCATTTCCCCAAGAAAGGCTTGTGAGGGGTCTTTTCTTCCTGGCTGAGCCCAACAGTTCGAGACCCCCAATGGGCACTCAGTGAGGACTTGCTAATGTGCTTTCATGGGAGTCCTGGCTGTGGGTCAGGTCCTTGGTCCTTCCTAGCAGAAGGAATGGGTAGAAAAGAGGGCAGCATGGGGGGCAGCCAGGCCCCCAGGGTCGCAGACAAGAAAGGGATCGTCTGGGTACACTGGCTCCTGGGCCATAGCAAGGTACGTAGTTGGGGGACCGAGTCCCAGTAGCAGCTCAAAGCCGGGGCACTGTGACGTCCCAGGTTCCCAAACAGCCCTTGGACCAGAGAGGTCAAGCTGAGGGAAGGGGGCGGCCAGGGTTCCCGTGGCTCCCTCTCCCCGAGGGGGCGCCCCAGCCGGGCCTTGGAGCTGGCGGAAGCAGAGGGGGCGCCAGGCGGCGGGAAGAAGAGGCCATGGGCGCGCAGGTCGGGGCGCTGCTGCTCGCGCAACTGTTGGTGCGGGTCGAAATCGCGAGGCAGGGTGAGCTGAGGCTGGGGCTGCCGGCGCAGCTAGGGGTGATGGGGGAAGGGTGGGGCGCGTGGAGACCGAGGGGAGCTCACTTTCTCTCCTACCCGCAGCGTTGCGGGATAGGGACCTGTTGCTTCCAGGTAAGGCGTCCAGGGGGCGCGCTTCCCTGCGCAGGGCACCTGAGCCGGAGCGCGAAGGGCGACTCATCTTTTCCTCTCCCCGCCCCAGGTTTCGAGAACTCTTCTATGCTCGCATGTAACTGATGGGGCCGCCCCGGGGTGTGGGGGAGGGGCGGGCGCCTGTGGCCCACGTGGGGCAGGTCCCCAGCGTCCCCTTCTTCCTGGGCGGCAAGACCCCTGGACGCGCGGTTCCCCGGGGCGCCCCTTCCCTTCTCCCACCCGGTGGGTGAGGGTGGACGGGGTGGGCCTGCCTCCCGCAGCTCAGCCTGGTGTCCATCTGTCCATCCCAGGGCCATGTGGCCAACGGACTGTCCCGACACGCATAGTGGGTGGAAAGGACGCAGAGCTTGGGCGCTGGCCATGGCAGGGCAGCCTGCGCCTATGGGGCTCCCACTACTGCGGAGCAAGCCTGCTCAACCGCCGCTGGGTGCTGTCGGCCGCGCACTGCTTCCAAAAGTGAGTCTGGGGGCAGGCGGCCCGCTGACCCCGGGCCCTGGGTCTGCAGCAGGACCTGCGCGCATGCCCCACGTGGGCACGGCCCTCGTGTGCTCCTGAGGCCCAGTCCCGGCTGCAGCCCGTTCCGCACCCACGCGAGTCCCCCAGGGCGCTCCGGGAGGAAACCCTGTGCAGTTTCTTCCAGAATGTTCTCCCAGAACATTCCCACGCACATTTGTTTGTCTTGTTCTTTTCTTTCTTGCTTCACTTGTCCCCAAATGGCACCACCAACCTCCACCTTCCTCACCCCACCTCCCAGCGGAGGTGACCCCCCCCCCCCGGGGGAGGAATGAGCTGAAGTAAGTGCTGGACACAGAGCCTGGCCTGTGGTGACAGTGGCCCCGGAAGCTGTTTTGAGCCCAGCCTGCTGTGGCGCCCGTGCACCTGCTTGTTCCCTTTTGAGAAGGGCTCTTGGAGGTGACAGGTGGTTGAGTGACTGGCCAGATGAGCTGGCAGGGGAGGCACCCTCCTACCAACCCCCTCAAGTCCCCAGGTGTGGGACTTTGTTTGGGGCTGTCTGGGCTCTCCCCGTTTCTACCCTGGCCTCTTTGGTCGAAGGAAGACCTGCTGATGGTGTCTGGGGTGAGCCCCGCAGCAGCCCGGGGGTCTCAGCTCAGGGAGCAGCCCCAGGTGTGCTCAGGTGGCCCACCCTCCCTCTGAGGACCCCTGACGGCTTTCTCCTCCCCTGCCAGCAACAGAGATCCCTATGAATGGTCGGTCCAGTTTGGCGAGCTGTCTGCCACACCATCCATTTGGAACCTGCAAGCCTACTACAACCGTTACAACGTGGAGCAGATCTTTTTGAGCCCCAGGTATCTGAGGTCTGCATCATATGACATCGCCCTGCTGAAGCTGTCCTCCTCCATTACCTACACCAAGTACATCCAGCCCATCTGTCTCATGGCTTCCTCCTCTGAGTTTGAGAACCGGACTGACTGCTGGGTGACCGGCTGGGAGGACATTGAAGAAGATCAGGGTGAGGCTGGGGACAGATGGGTCTGGGGCAGGGGAGGGCGGCAATGTCATGTCCACTCATTCTAGCTGCACCAGCCTCAGTGGCCCCCACCTTGGCAGCATCCCCTCTTTGGCCTACTCAGCATCCTCTCCACACTGGCTCTCCACTCTTTTTTTTTTTTATAAATTTATTTATTTATTTTTGGCTGCGTTGGGTCTTGCGCAGGTTTTCTTTGGTTGTGTCCAGCGGGGGCTACTCTTTGTTGCAGTGCGCGGGCTTCTCATTGCAGTGACTTCTCCTGTTGCGGAGCATGGGCTCTAGGCACGTGGGCTTCAGTAGTTGCAGCACGCGGGCTCAGTAGTTGTGGCTCATGGGCTCTAGAGCGCAGGCTCAGTAGTTGTGGCGCATGGGCTTAGTTGCTCCGTGGCATGTGGGATCTTCCTGGACTAGGGCTCGAACCCGTGTCCTCTGCATTGGAAGGCGGATTCTTAACCACTGTGCCACCAGGGAAGTCCCCTTTTTTTTTTTTATTTTAGATTTTTTTTGATGTGGACCATTTTTTTAAAGTCTTTATTGAATTTGGTTGCAATATTGCTTCTGTTTTTTTATGTTTTGGTTTTTGTGGCCACGAGGCATGTGGGATCTTAGCTCCCCGACCAGGGATGGAACCCACACCCCCTGCACTGGAAGGCGAAGCCTTAACCACTGGACCGCCAGGGAAGTCCGTGGCTCTCCACTCTTGCTCCCCCTTAACGAGCAGTGCTTTCTGTACACACACTCAGCTCCCCCTCCCTTCCAGAGACTGTGAGCCAGAAGCCAGAGAGGGTGGCACGCCGGAAGCCAGAGAGGGTGGCACGCCGGAAGCCAGAGAGGGTGGCTCGCCGGAAGCCAGAGAGGGTGGCTCGCCGGAAGCCAGAGAGCGTGGCTCGCCGGAAGCCAGAGAGGGTGGCTCGCCGGAAGCCAGAGCGGGTGGCTCGCCGGCCCAGGCCCGAAGCCGCAGCCTGCAGGGGTGGGGCTGGGGAGGGCTGTTTCAGGAAGGCCTCCTTTCCACCCCAGCAGGGTGCTCACCACCACCCCCACCGCCAGCCAGCCTCCCACTCTGGCTTCTCCATCCCTTCTGCAGCTGCCGGAGTGGCCTCCTGTCCTGGAGTGCCAGCTCCTTTTCTCTCCTTGAAATGTCAAGCCATGCTCCAGCCTTGGCTCCCCCCTGAATCTCTGCGGGGCTCCTTGCGCTGTCATGAGCTGCCACCTGCTTCTCTCTCACCACGAATCCTCTGAAACCGCTGGACACAGGCCCCCAGAGGGGCTGCGGGGGCTCTAGCCTGACGGACTGGACGGCGCCTCACACTGCTCCCAGGCCCAGCGTGGCCCTGCCTCACCCTTAACCACAGCAACCATATAGATAAAGCTCCTCTCATGCACTCTGTGTCCCTGGCACTGTTCTGGGTTCCAGGGACTCTCTTCCTTCTGGAGCCTATCTGCCAATGAGGCTGGGAACATTTTTATACCTACTTTACAGATGAGCAAGCTTGGAGAGGTATGGAAATTGCCCAAGGCCCCAGGGCTCAATGGAGAAGCCAGGGCTCACTGGCCCGGAGAGGGTAGCACACCTGGAATTGGCACGGGGCAGATAGAGGAGTCGACAGGAGACCTGCCCCGTCCTTTCCCTTCACCTGAAGGGGCTGGAGAAAGTGCCCCTGTGCAGACTGCCTGGGCCCAAAGGGCTGAATGGGTGTGAGCCAAGGAGCCTAGCCAGGCAGACCCTGCTCCCTTCCCCCGGCTGACAGGTGGTAACACCCAGCCCCAGGCTGAACCCTCACTGTCACAGGTAGAAGGTGACTTCTTGTCCCCCACCCCCCAGACCTGATATACTCTGTACTAGCTGGGAAACCTTAGGCAAGGTACTTCATCTCACTGTGCCTCAGCTTCCTCATCTGCAAAATGGCATAATAATAGCTCCCACCTGAGAGGGTAGTTCTGAGGCTTAAAAGCATTCATACATGAGGGCTTAGCAGAGCGCCCGGCAGCCAGGAAGCTCTATTTACAGACCAGCTTTCAGTGTTATTGTGGTCACCATCCTCTGCAGGATAAGGAGGTGATTCGGACCCAGACTTAGGAATTGGACAGACCTGGGTTCATATCAGGCTCTGGCAGTTCCCTGATACTTTGCTGGGGGTGGGGGAGGGCAATCTTGCTCCTGAATCTTTCCTTACCTGAGGATGGGGCTTGATCGCACTGCATCCTGGGGGGCCGGGCATGCGCAAATGCATGGGGAGAGAGTGCACCAGGCATGCCCCACCTCCTCAGGCACCTGGGCGCTGGACTGTGTTAATCCTAAACCATCTCAGCTGCACTAGCCCCGCCCTCAGGCGTGCTACGGTCTCTCCCCGGTCTCTCCCCAGGGCCTCAGCCAGGGCTTGTTATCTGCAGGCTACAGAGAGGGAAACCTGTAACAGCTTGTCCATCCATTGGTTCTTTATGTGATGTTGTTCATCACCCATCAGGTGCTGGGTGCTGGGCTAGAGCAGGGGAATCAGGGGCAATGTCCCAGGCACCGTGGGTACCCCAAGGACCACCTCCCCCCACCCACCGCCTTCGTACGTAGCCTATGCCATTCCTCCCAACCTGATGGTAGGGGAGAGGCTCAGGATGCCATCTTTCTCTGTCCCCTCAACTCTACAGCAGCACTGCCATCTCCCTACACCCTCCAGGAAGTGCAGGTCGGCATCATAAACACCACCATGTGTAACCACCTGTTCTCACTGCCTGATTTCCGCCGTGACATCTGGGGAGACATGGTTTGTGCTGGCGACCCTCAAGGTGGCAAGGATTCCTGCTTTGTGAGTGTCCCTCCCGTCCCCAACCAGGGCTTCTGGGCCTTAGTATCACATCACCCCAGCCCCCAGGCCTGAGAGCAACCTGAATCCCTGCACTTCATTTGGTCCTCACCTCGACCCTGGGGGTGGGGTAGAGACCATTGCCCCCACTTTGCAGATGCAGAAACTGAGGCTTGGTTACTTCCAGGGGGAGGAGTGGCATTTGCATCCAGTCTGCCCAGCTCCACAGCCCCTCCTGCTCTCCTGGCCTCTCTGCTCACCCCTCCTGCCCCACCCCAGGCTGGGCTCACCCATGCTGCTCCCCAGGGTGACTCAGGTGGACCCTTGACCTGCGAAATGAAAGGGCTGTGGTATCAGGTTGGAATCGTGAGCTGGGGAGTGGGCTGTGGTAGGCCCAACCGGCCCGGTGTCTACACCAACATCAGTGCTCACTACAAGTGGATCCGAACGGTTTTGGCCAAAAACACCATTTGCAGGCCGGACTCCTGCCCATTGCTGTTGCTCTTCCCTCTGCTCTGGGCTCCCCCATTCCTACAGTTGGCCTGAGCCCAGCAGATGGCCCCCGAGAGTCAGGGCCATCTGCTGAGTCAGGTCCAGTCCCCTTTGCTAATAAACCTGTGCATGTTCAAGTTGAAGCCTTGCACTGTGTTCTGTGGCCCCGGGTGGCTTCCTGGACACCCTCACGGTCACCCGTGTCCCATCCACGCCAAGACCACTCCTTAAGTCCTAAATCATTGTCACCCATCTGTGCTATACTGGTTTTGGTTGCAAACAACAAAACCCTCTCAGGTTAGTTCAATCAGAAAGATAATTTATGGGAGGACATTAGTAGCACCAAGGTCCCTGGGGGCTAGGAAGGCTGGAGTGGAGTGCAGTGGAGGAAACGCCCCCAAACACCCCCAGCGCTCATGCCGTGTTTCCCACCACACAGACCCGGATGCTCCTGGCCTCACCACGGTCCCCCAAAGGCTGACCCGGGACCAGGACGAGGGTGCGGGTAGTTTATTTAGGAGGCGATACCAAGAAGCCCCAGTGAAGAGTGGTGAAATGAGGCAGGAGGGGCGAGAGCCAGTGACGTTTGCCCAGATGAGGAGGTTACCCTTTTGGCAGCTGAGGCACTGTCTGGCCGGGATCCCCTGAGAAATCACGGGGACACACCTCAGCATCGCCCGTGGGGGACGAGGACCTGGCATGGCCCCTTCTCTCCTGACTCCCCGTGGTTGAGGCTTGTCCTGGGGGCGTGGGGGCTCCAAGCTCCATAGGTGGCCTGGGTGGAGAGGCAGCAGCAAGTGTGTCGCCCCCCCCCCCCGCCCCACGCTGGGGTCGCAGAACCCAGCCTCAGCACGGCCAAGGGACCAGGCCAGCGGGGCCAACTCGGGACGCTCGGAACTGTTCGGGCAGATCTGCGTTTTCATGAGATCCAGAGGTGTTGTGAGAGCAGAAGGTATGAGAAGCTCTGGTGGGTCCACATCCTGCCCTCCCTCCCCACCCGGAGATCCCCATCCTCCCTGCTCATGTGTGAGCCCTGGGGGTTTCCCAAACAGGGAGGGTGGGCAAACGCTGGTGGGCAGCCCCGAACCAGACGGAAGTGCCCCCCGCGGTTGTGTCCCGCGCCCCCCCGTCCACCCCCACACCCAACCCGTCCCCCCTCCTCCGCCAGCTCTCATCCCCTCTGCAGCCACAAGGATACAAATCTACACCCAACAAGTCCGGCCAACACGTAACACCCCTGTAACACCCCTGCAGCTTCCCAGTGCTCCTAGGGTCTCCTGCAGGGCCCCCCTTTTATCACCCCCCCACTCTGGCTGCATAGCGCCTAGGTGCCCAGCTCTTGCCCACCTCTGCCCTTGCAGATGCTGCTCCCTTGGTCTAGAATGTTCTAGAATGTTCCTCTCTTTCCTGGTTGGCTCCTGCCTTCCTCCAGGCCTCGGCTGAGACCTTGTCTCTTTATCGGGCCCATCATGCCTGCTCACCACACCCTTCACAGTCAGTCCCTCATGCCAACTATCTCTGTTTGTCAGGAATGTGGGCTTTGTGGTACTTTCCCAAATGGGTGGCCCTCAGCCTGCAGAAGCCGTTTGTTCCCCCGAGCTGGGCAGGGTGAGGTGCTTCCCTGGTCTGTGCTTGGCGCACAAGGCCACAGCAGGACTGAGTAGCCACGTGCTCTCCCTGTAGGTCACCTATGGCACACCCCTGTGGTGGAGCCGCCTGACAGCCCCACCAGGAATCGGGGCCCAAGGCTGGGGAGAAAGTGAACAGCTGGGGACCCTCAACCCTGTGCCCCGGGGTCATTCATTACTGTCATCGTGGGCGCAGACCCATGCAGCCAAGGGCCCAGCTGGGGCATACAGAGCCCTGGGCTCTGGGTAAGCACAGGGAGGGGACACCAGGGTCCCTGGTTCACCCCCTGCCGTGTCCACTGCCCTTGCTCTCAGCACTTGTCCTGGGACAGGCTGAAGAGACCTGGGAAGGAATTGGAGATCTTCAGGCAGGGGTGATGGGGCAGGGCCTTTCCTAGGTGGAGAAACTCAGGGCTTGTCACCCCCCACCATCTGGGCCCCATAACCTTCAGCCTTTGTATTCCCAGCTGCCGTCCACGAAAGACATGACCCTGGCCCCAGAGAGTGGCTTTGGGCACTCCTGGACACAAGGGTCCTGCACCACCCCCAGTCGGGACCCATCACTGACCAGTAGGTGCTGACCTGCTTTGCAAGTGGCATTGCCTGTCCCGCCACCACTGAGGCCGGGAGTGCCATGACCCTGTGGACAGTTGAAGTCCCTCTGATCACTGGGGGAACCCACAAGGTGGGGACATGGGGGGCCCTGTCTGCTAGATCATAAGTGACCAATGTCCTATGGTGTGTTTTCCCACCAACCAGTGTTAACAGAGAGGAGCTTCCTCTTGTTCTCACATTTGCTAAGACAGTTAAACCTGCAACTTTCATCCTTAGTTTGCAGTCATAAGATGCTTTTCTAAGCCTAGTTTTTCTAGAGTAATTGTTAGTTTATTGAGCTCATGCTTATTATTTTTCACCACATATTGTGGATGGCACCGCTCATACATTTTTTCCCTTCCTTTTCCTATTCTCCAAAAAGTTGTAGAAAGCCAGAACAGACTTTCTAGACAGCCACTAAGGTTATTATTTCCCTTTTGCAAAGGTTTAATAGAATGTAGGGGAAATCGAAGTATTTCTGACAGGTTCTAAATGTAAACACAATTCAGAGCTTTGTATATATTTTTGCATATGGAGAGTTGGGTATGTATACAAAGACACCAAAATATCAACACTTGTTACCCCTGAGTGCTGGGGGTATAGGTGATTATCATCTTTTGTATACTTTTTAGCCATTTCCAGATTTTCTTCATTAACCATTTACTAGTGTGTTACTAGAAAACCAAAACCAAAACCAAACAAGAATCCAGAATTGGTTGGGCAGTTTGGACAAGAGACATTTTCTCAGGCTTTCAGAAGGGATTCTGTACAGATGCAGATTCAAGCCACCTGCCTCCAACCAAACTGTTGTTCCTACGCCACTTCTAAGTAAAAATTTCAGGACCACTGCTATTAGTAAGCACAGAATGCTAATAAGAATCTAGACTGGGAAGCTAGAAGATGATGCAGCAAGGCCTTCCAAGGTCTGAGAGGAAATTAGCTTAGTTTTAGAATTCTAAACCCCGCAAACCATCAATTAAAGGGGAGGGCAAAATTATGTCACTCTCAGACAGGAAAGCTTAGAAGGTTTATCTCCCACCTGCCCTATCCAAGGACCATAACCATAGATGCCTATGTCCTAATCTCCGGAAACTGTGAATATGTACTTCACTTGGCAAAGGGGTCCTGCACACATGATTAAGTTCAGGACAGGACATGGGGAGATTATCGTGGATTATCTGGGTGAGCCAGTGTAATCCCAAGGTCCTTATACCAGAAGGAGTCAGAAGAGGGAGTCAGAGGGATGGGGTGTGAAGTGGTAAGGCAGGACCCACCATTGCTGCTTTGCAGATGGAGGCAGGGCCACAAGCCAAGGAATGAGGGTGGCCTCTAGAAACTGGAAAAGGCAAGGAAAGTGATTCCCCCCAGAGCCTGCAGGAAGGGACACACCCTGCCAATACCTTGATTTTAGTTCAGCAACGGACTTGTCAGAATTCTAGCCCACAAATGGTAAGACCCAGATCCACCAGGCATCAGACCCAGCATGAGGCGGAAGTTGGGGGAGGTTTGGGGTTCAGAGGCCACCTGAGGGCAGGAGAAGGGTGGAGAGAGGGCACCCCCTAGTGGCATCTACCCACAAAGGCACAGCTCCCTGGGATGTCAGAATAGGAACCTGCCTAGGGCAGGTGTCCCAGGTGACTGCACCTCAGCCCCAGTTGGCTGAAGAGGCTCATGTTAGAGACACTCAGTGTTGTCCTGGGAAACAAGACTGGGGAGCTCCCCTTGGGGCCAGAATCAGCTCCCCCTGCGGGGGTGTGGGAACAGGAGGGAGGAGGAAGGTCCTGGGAGGCGGGCAATAGGGCCCAGTCATGTAGCCAGCCCTGTTTGCCCCAGCCTGGCCCTCAGGACCCTGTGTGTCCAGGAGGGGATGAGAGCCCCCCACTGATCCCTTCTTGGGGACAGTACTGGGACCTAGCCCTGGCCTGGCCAGGACCCTGTAGGGCCAGCAAGGGTCAGACCCAGGAGCACTTGACCTGACACCAGGAAGATGGGCAAAGACGGGCAGGCCCGGCCCGGTGGCTGCACGTGGTTGAGGACACCCAGGACATGGGGGTGTGTGGGGGAGGAGAAGAGTACAGGTGACAGGGCCTAGCCAGGGCCCAAGGGGACACGGGACTCAGGCTGAGGATCCCCAAGCCCAACTCAGGGCCTGCTGTGGTGTGGGGTGGGCATGGGGGCGTGTAATCTCCTCTTTCAGAGCTGGTGACCCATGCGTGACCCAGACAGACCTTTGGGAAGGCCACCTCCTCATGGCGAGGGGAGGGCGTCCAGTCAACAAATAAGTGAGCAAAACAAAGAAATAGTCACACCTTGCCTCTTTTCAGGTTCTCAGGGCACATTTGCCCTGGGAGCCAGGCTGGGCCCGCTTGGGCATGGCATGGGTGACCCGGCCCCTCGGCTGAGCAGGGGCTGATTCTGGCCCCGTGGGGATTCCTGGGGTGCCCCCTGGGCACACGATGGGGGTGGGGGGACAGGGGTGTGCTCACAGGGCTCTGCCCATCCCAGGCTGCTCTACAGTTTGGGACAGCGCCCCCTCCTGGCCCTGAGAGGAAGTCCCCACATCCACCCTGACAGGCGCTGGGGGCAGAGCAAGAAAAGGAGCCCGGAGCCCAGATCCCAGCCCCCAGCTTGCTGCCTCCTGCCCAGGCGGGACCCCCTGGGCTCTGCGATGGTGCCCTTCCTTCAGAAGGAGAAGCGGGCTGCAGCGAGCTGTCCCGCCGTCTTCACTCCGCCCTGTCCCTCGCTCCCTCAGCATCCACCTCTGAGGAATCGCCTGAGACAGGCGGGCCTGTTCCCTTTTCTTCACAGGAGGCCTTCTCGTATCTGAAGAAATAGCCTCCTCAGGCCATCAGAAGGCCCTGTGTGTGGCCCCAAAGGCATTACTTTGATTTAAATGTGTCCCAAACTGTTCAGTGGCCTGGGAGACACACCTAACTGTCTTCCAAAGTGGATATGCCAATTTTGTGTTCCCACCAGCAATGAATGAGAGTTCAACTTCATTTTTTATATCTAAAAATTTGTACCTTCCCTATAGACTGTTAAAATGAAATGAGTCAATATATAAAGGGTTTAGAATAATACCCCGTATAGAGTAAGCACTATCCGTGTGCTTTCACCACCATCACCATCGTCTGGGCTCAGAACCGCAGACCCAGCAAAAGTTTCCTAACGGATCCTCACGTCTCTTTGTGATACTCACTGACATGTTCCTCTTCTCTAATTCTAATTTTACATGCTGGTTGAGAGTCACTTAGTGGTTCTTAACCTGGAGTCTGTGGGAAAATTCAGGAATCCATGAACTCAGATCAGGAAAAAAGCACCGATATTTTCATTGTCTTCTACTGGAAATTTCATGTTTCCATCAGTAGAAGGGACCTGGGACCCCTCTTTAACAGCGCCTGTGCCCTCGTCATATCAATTACAGTTGTCCCAGATAGCTTGAAATTCACACTCAGCACGGCTTCCAAATTATGGGTGTTTGTGTTTTGCTTTTTCCTTTTTTATTTTGGCCACGCCCCACTTGCAATGCAGGATGGTTCCCCGACCCCAGGGATCGAACCCTGGCCTCTGCAGTAAAAGCACCAAATCCTAACCACTAGGCCACCAGGGAACCCCCAGATTTGCCTTTTCCTGAATCAATAATAAAAGCACAGGTGTTCATAGGACACTTGTAAGGCACGTGTTAACAGGTGTATCTGCAGCTGCTTTGCGGGACGTTCCTTTCTTCTTGTATCGGGGGAGGCAGAAGGAAGGAACTGGAAAGGGCAGCAAAACTCACAGTGGAGATTTTCCAGTCTTAGGCTTGGTCGAGGGGAATCTCCAGCTCTTTGTCTGCGCTGTGCTGAGTGTGCTCTTTGCTGAGGGCTTAGCAGGCTGGCAGCTCTTCTACATTCCCTCCTCCCCAGGTGGGCTCCCCACTTGTCACAAGGGGTCGAATAGGTGACAGCCTGTCCTCCTGTGTGGTCCCCTGGGGAGGTGGGTTGGGTTGTGCTGAGCTCTGCATGTGCCCATTAGCTGGGGGACGTTTGCAAGAACCAGGGACAGGGAAGGGGGCTGAACGCTGGCTGGGAAGAGGCCGAGGAGCCAGGGGCGCCTGGAGCTCAGCAGGGGTCTCCGTGGATCAGGGGCAACGGGGTGTGGCGATGATTGCCTGGCTCAGGACTTGTCACTGGGGTCCTGCCTGGCCTTGGCCACCATCTCCCCTAGTGACCTCAGGCAAGGTGCGGAACCTCTCCGAGGCTGCTTCTTCAGATGCAGTGGGAATAAAGCAGTGATGCGATGTCACCAGGATCAGGACGCTAGTCTGGAGGCCTGATCCGAGTGATGCTCCACCAGCAGTGTTATCCCGCAAGTCCTTGGACGGGGCCGTGGGATTAGACTTTCAATTTACTTAGAAGAGCACAAGCAACTCCACCTAAATGAGGGAAGGGTGGGGCCCTGTCTCCCACTTTCTCTGCAGCCGGCCTTCTGTTCCATGCAGTTGCTTCTGTGTCTCCAACCCCTTGGGGGTCACCTAGGGCAGAACCTGCCTGATTTCTTCCTCCTCACGTACCCAGGGCTCTGTGGCTCTTGGGTGTTTCAGAGCAAACATCAGTCCTGGAGTGGGGAGGGGGTGCTGGAGGGGGGAGTGTGTGGCCGGAAAGTCCACCTCCCTCCCAGCATCCGGCTGAGGTTTAGGGCGCACTGGAGCCCGCGGTAAGGAGCCCCCAGCGGTAGCGGGCCGGAGTCCCTGCGGTAGACGCTCTAGAGGGTCACCCGGGCGGCCTGCATCCGGCACCGGCGCTGCGGCACCAGCAGGGGGTGCCAGGCCACCATCGGGTACCGCGCGGGCCTGCGGTTCAGCGCCCGCCCTCCCGCCTCCCGGCGGCCACTCCCGTCCGCCAACGGCCAGCACCTGCTCCACTGCCTTTCGGGAATCGGCTTCAAGTGGGGATTTGACCCCGAGAAGCCGTCCGCCCAGTCGGCCCGCCGCGGTGACCAGAGAGCTGACGACCCACGCGGGGAAGCAGGACCCAGCGAGGCCCAGTGTGGTCCTGAGCCGGTCTCGGGTCCCACCACGCGCTGCTTCCTCGCGGCCAGGTGGGCTCCCTCACCTGTCGGGACCAGAGGCCAGGTGACCCCGGGCTGGTACCAATCGGCAAGGCCAGAGTGATGCTGAATGCCCGTGTTGAAGAAAGGTTCTGCACACACGTGAGCCCGCCTGATTCTTGCCCCCAAGGGGAGTGGCTCCAGGCGCCCCCAAGCTCCCCGGCCCCGCACACTATGCGAGCCTTATATCCTGATGACCGGAGGTCCTGAGAACAGCATCTCAGGACGCTGTCTCCACCACGCGTGACTCCGTGGGGCCCGGGCAGGCCTCGGCCTGGAGGACACCTCAGTGTTTGCAGTGGGAACGATGAAGGAATTCCCAAGAACCGGCTCCCAAATAAGGATGAACTGTGCCCGGGACGGTGCTTCGCAATTAGTCTCCACAGCAGCCCCTGAGCTGGCGCCACGCCTGCTCCGCCCCCTCCCTCCCCTCCTCCCCCCACCCACTCCTCTTCCTGCTCTCCTCCAAATGCTCCTCTTCTCCTACCTTCCCCAGTCTAAGGCACTGACTGCTGTGGGGATCAGTGCTGTCACTCCTCCCATCAACACTGTCCCATTCTGACCCTCGTTGTTGCCAACCAGGAGGCACTGGGAGGCGACCCCCTCCCAGGTGCCAGCCCCAGGAAAGGTGGGCCCCAGAAAAGGGGTCGAGTCTCCTCAGTACTGGAAACATTTCCCTTTTAGCAAGTCAGGGGCAAGGAATTAATTATGCAACAGAAAGGAACTGGTTCCAGAGTGCTGCTTGCGAAAACTGCTTTCTGTTGCAGTGTTTTGTGTACGTGTGTGAGTAATTCTCCTGTGATTTGATTTATTCCTGCAACAGGGGGTGGATGGATGGAATGATGGAAGGATGGATTGAAGGAACACTAGCATCCATCCTGCACCCATGTGGGGCCAGGCCTATTGCCAGGTGGTTTCACAATTGTTCTCTCATTTAATCCTCACAACACCTCTCAGGTGGGTGTTAACATCCTATCTTTACAGATGAGGGAACCCAGGCTGAGAGAATTGATGTAATTTACCCAGTGGTTGTGGAATTTAAACCCACTATCGCTCTGCCCCCCACTCCCCTGTTCAGATGTCCACCCAGTGCCCATCTGGGTGCCATCTGGGGGGAGGGATGTCCTTTCCTGAGTGTCCCCACACACTTCAAAACTCACACAGCAAGCAGTCTCCCTGCAGGTTTCCTTCCGCTGCTCTGGGAACTCGGGGCCCAGAACTTACAGGGCCTTTGGCAGAGCCGGCCTGGCCCCTGTGATCTCCTTCTCAGTGGTTCTACAAAAGTTAAGAAACCAGGCACGTGTCAAACCTGAGCCCTGGGGTCCAGGCTGACAGAGGGACGGTTTATCCTGGGCTCGGATCCTGCTCTTCATCTGGGCTTTGGTCGGAAGTCAGCCTGTCAGCCTTCGGAACATCTGAGTGCATTCTAACCCCTTCCTTATCCACGTCCTGGCTGAGCCATGGAGGGTCATTTGTTTGGGGGCTGTGAATTGTTTCTTCTCCACAGCACTGAACTCCCAGCCCCTAACCTGTCCCTGGACAGTGTCACTAGTCCCAGGCCCACCAGAGGCCCACCAGGGTGCAGGGACCACCGGCCAGCCATCAGGGGGCCCTTGAGAGACATTCAGCCGTGCAGCCAGGGTGGTTGGGCAGCCAGATGCTGAGAGGAGCTGCTGGAGGTGGGGCAGCCCCTCCACTCCACCCCACCCAGTGGAGGCCCCAAGAGGCCCCAAGAGAACCCTCTTTGTCTGTTGCACCAAGCCGGGGTTGGGGTGGAGTTTTATGAGCACAAGTGTCAGTCTTCCAGATCCTCTGCAAACACCCTCTGGAAGTGGCCGGGGAAACAGAGGACAAAGGGGCTGGTGTGTGTATCACAACCAAGGTCAGGCTGCAAGGTCTCCGTGGGTTTTGCTCTTGGTTCAGGCTCCTTCCTCCTCACTCTCCATCGGCACAAGTGGGAGGTGGGGTGGGGGGAGGAGGCACCCCTGGCTGGGGGAACTGAACCGTTTCTGCTGTCTTTTGCCAGCAAATGTGCGGTGCTCTGAGGAACACACACACACACAGATCACATACACACATGACAGACACACACGCAGAAACGCCCCAACACAGACACGTACAGAATGTACACAGACACATAAACACACACACATACATGTACACAATCATATAGATGCACAGACATATACAGACACACACACACACACAGACACATACACAAATACAGACACACACGCAAACATATACACACAGAAACATAAACGTACACATACACATGAGGCGTTTTGCTTAAGTGAAGGACCAGCTATTCCAGGAGTCACGATGCACCAGAGTCACTTTGAGCTCTGGGGCCTCAAGCGCCTGGGCTGTCACCTTCAAATCCCCAGTTTGAGGTACATTTTTTCTGTGTCACCTCCAAGCCTCCTGAATCGCAAATCCCACCAGAAGGGTGAGTCTGGACTGCATCACTCAGGGTTCACAGGGCCCCAAGCAAGAATAAGGCCACCGGCTCGAGCAGGGGCACAGCGTGGAACCCAGAGGTGCTTGAGGGAGACTTTGCCAGTGTTCCCCATCCAGTCTGTGTAGGTTGGCACATGGGTGTAGACACCAGGCTGGTATGGCCCAGCACAGCCTGATTCCCAGCGTACAGTCCCAACCTGGATCCAAGCATCATAGATGGGACAGAGCAGTGGCCCCCACAGTCACCCCAGGGACAGGGAGGGCAGGAGCCGAGCACAAGGCCTCCCAGGGCCCATGGGCCTGCGCACCCTCTGCTGAGGCCACAGGGGCTGGGCAAGGATGCTGCTCCCTGCGGACGCTGGGGTGTGGGGGTGGGGACCGAGTGGGGACACAAAGAACCTGGAGGGGGGGTGGAAGCCACCGTCACCTCGCAGGAGTCTTTTTTCCCATCACAAAGAGGCACAGAACATGTCATCCTGGATGAGGCCCTTCCTGGGGAGGCTGGGCTATCCTAGGTGCTCACCTGCTGGTACGTCTCCCAAACCCAGATGGCCCAGCCACCGCCAGGAGGACCCGCGCTAGGACTGGATCTCCTGCCCCTCTGCCCACCCAGCTCCTCCCGTCTCCCAGAGCCAGGAGGCAGGGGCTGGGGCAGTAAGTTCAAGCCCCAGGCATCTGCCTGGGAACTGAGGGCCCTACTAATCTCACAGACTCTCAGCCTCAACTGCACTGGCTCCGCCACGGGCAGAATCCAGGACACCGGCCCAAGGCCCCCAAGTCCTATGCGGGTCCCTGTGGTGAGAGGGCTCAGGGAGTCTAACTGCACCAGGAATTTGTCCCCTGGGCCACCCCTGCCCATGGTCGAGGGGGGACAAGGAGACACGGAGGCCAAGTTGGGATGGGAAAGGGAGGGAGCGACCCACCTGCCTCAACACAGTAGAGCTGGGATCCGAACACCCAGGAGGCGCTGATGATCCCACGTGCCAGCCTCCGGGGACGATGGCGCGGGTGAGTGTCCCCACCATGTCGGCACCAGGGTCTGTGTCCCCCGGTGGGCCTCAGCCGCCCCTGCCTTCCAGGAGACTCTGCAAGACCAGCAGGGAAGTAGCAGTGGGGGATGCCCTCCATGGAGCCCCGAGCTCCGGGCGAGCCCGCCACCCAGCAGGGCTGAGGGGCCGCCCTCACTCACGCTGCAACGGCAGCAACAACCACTACCACAACCCAGCGACAGTGGCGCCAGCACCCACAGTGACCACAGCAAAAGCAGCAGTAACAACAACGACACACAACCACGTGAGTCAGGGCATCCGTTTAGCTTCCTGCTCACACAGACCCTGGGTCCCGCATCCAGAGCCAGGTGTAGAGACGCCCCTTCACTCTTGCTGAGGACGCCATCCTGTTTAGTAAAGCGCAGCTGTTCCAAAGCACATGATCAATCAATCAATAAAGACCTAGGAGGGAACAGACGCAGGTGCTGCCTCTGCAGCTAAGGAGCCGGTGGCCGCCCTCCACCCATCCCACTCACCCGAGGAAGCAGTAACGCCCAGCGCACCCAGCTGAGGTGGGTGAGGGAGCCCCCACCCACGTGCCCCTTGAGGCCATCCTCAGCTCACCTGCTGCAGCCACAGTCCTTCCTGGGCCCCTTGATCTCCCACAATCTTCCCGGCATCCCTGGAGAGGCTCCACCCCGGGAGAGACCGGCAGGTGGGGACGGGGCCCAGCCTCGGCCATCACATGTGTCCCCTCCTCTCAGTTTCTACCCCAGCACCTCCTACGCACACCTCACTGGCCCTGGACCCTTGGCTGGGATGTCCAGGGCTGGGCCAACCTGGAGGCAGCACATCCCTGAGGGCCCCTAGGAAAGACAGACCAGGGAGGCAGGGTCACCATTCTGGTCATAAAGTCACCCCCCTCTGTTAGACCAGGAGTGCAAGAACAGGGCGAATCCCAATTCTCCTTCTGGTCTGGGGGAGGCCACCCCAGATGGAAGGAGCTTCTGGGTCTCCTCCTTGATTCTTTCTCCTCCCACCTCCCCAGGAGGCTCACTGGCCCCCCAGGGCCAGGCCTCTGCCCCTTGGCCCTGTCCCAGCCATCCAGAAAGCTCCCCGGAGGATGACAGAAGCAAGAGACCCAGGCCCCATAGGAGAGCAGAGGGGCCAGTGCGGGGCAGGGCAGCAGTCAGCAGATGCAGCAGCAGAAGCAGGTGGAGGCCTGGCCAGCCGCATGACTCTCCACCTGCAGACACTGTTCAAGGGTCAGCATCCTTGGATGGCACCCGAGGGATGGTTGGTGGGTCCCTCACCAATGGCAGTCACCCGGAGCCCTGGCTGGGCAGGACCTGGCCCGCTCCTCACTGGCAGTCTTCTCGGACTCCTGTCCTGCCACTTCCAGGGAGACAGCTGAGAGGAGGCCGGGGACCACAGGGCCCATCTGAGGCCAGTCCCTCCTAGGATCCAGGGTCGGTGGAGCTGGTCGGGCCTCCCCAGACTGAGACGTGAAAGCCACGTCATCCTGCAGGCAGCCCGTCACCCCCTGTGTCCAGGAGACCTGGGGTCCCCACTCACTGCTAAGGGATGGCCACCTGGTCTCCCTGTCCCACCCAGGGCACGCGAGGTCTCCCTGTGGACCGGCCACCTCCTGACTCCCTTCTTCCCAGAGGAAACTGCAGCTCACGGAGAGTAGAAATCTCTGAGTTCATGGTTAATCCACAACAAAGCCTTCACTTTTTATTTGTGGAGTAGGACAAGGCGAGTTGAATTTAGTGAGTTTGACATTATTAGAATTTCTCTGATGATTAGGGACAGTCCCCACTGGGTCAGTTAGCAGAAATTAAACCCAAGGACGCCAAAGGCAAATCTCCTGAGTGATGTGGGTCAATGGCAGTATCTAAGGGTTGGAGCTCAGCAGGTGGCTGAGGCTAGATGCTCCTTTGAACATAGCCACCTGGGTGCTCTGCTTGTGGGAAGGGTGACTGGTCTCTGAGTGCAACCTGTAAGACCTGCAAACTTAGACCTCACGTGCAAACACCAGGGCGGGCTGGCAGTGAGCTTGTGTATAGTGTAAGCAGTGCGAGGGGGAGGGCATTGTGAGTCAGACTGCAGGCAGGAGGTGTGTTCATTGGCGTCCCCACTTGACCTTGACCCAAGCAGTGGAACCGAATTGAAGGAATAACACGACTTTCCAGTTCTCATAGGACTCCTCCCTACGGACCGAGTCAACCTGTAGGATTCTTGGATAATTTCTGGGCAGAATGGGGTGGCCTCAAGAGAGAATAGACTTCTGCTAAGGAGAGAACTCAGTGCTTGAGGGAGTAATTAGAAAAACAAAAGAGATGTGTCCACACTGTCCACCAAACTGATGACATAGACCATACTCATTACCATTACCATTAACTCAAGAAACATTTACTAACATCTGCTATTTTTCCGGGACCCTTTTCTGGACACTGACCGTATCATGGTGGATAAGGTAAAGGTCTCACCCTTCATAAGCTCAGAATATTTCCTGGGAAAGATAACTGAGTAAATAGACAGTAATAAGAGAACGTGACAAATGCAGGGACAGAGGCTTACCTTCTGGTTATGTGTGTTAGGGAGGGGATGATAAACAAGGAACAAATGAAATAAATTGTATATATTAAATAGTAATAAATGTGCTGGAAAAAGAGAAAGCAAGGAAAGGAGCAAGAGTGGAGGGAAGGAACATTGTAAACAAGATGATGACATGGTGACACCTGAGTAGAGATTTGTAGGAAGTGAGGGAGTGGCCATGCAGTCCTGCAGGGGAAGAGGAAACCGTAGGTGCAAAGGCCCTGAGGCAGGAGCATGCCTGTTGTGTTCCCAAACACAGCTGGGAAGCCAGAGAGGCTGGAGCCCCACAAACAAGGAGAGAGATGAGAAGGGAGGCTGGAAAGATGACATCATTTACTCTGAGTAGGGTTTGGAACAGAATGACAGGATCTGACATAGGTTTTAAGAGAACCACTCTGGCTGCTGTGCTGAGAACAGCCTGGTGGGAACAACAGCCGAAGCAGTGGGACCAGTTAGGAGACCATGACAGAAATCTGGGATAAAGAGGAAAGTCGCTTGGGATGGCGTGGGAAGAAGTGGCCAGATCTGGACGTATTTTGGAGATAGGATAGAACTCACAGGATATGCTGATGGCTTGAATTTAGAGAATGAGAGGAAGAGAGGTGTAAGGAAGACGCCACAGTTTTGTGTTGTTGGGGTTTTTTAAATCAGTTTTATGGAGGTATAGTTTACACAGAGTAAATTTCACTATTTTTAATAAATTATAGTCCTATGAGTTTTGATAAATGCATCCAGTCATGTAACCATCACCACAATCAAGATATAAAGCCAGTTCCATCACTACTAAAAAATCCTCCTAAGCCCCTTGGGGGCAATCCTTCCCCCACCCCAGCCCCTAGCAACCACCCGTCTGCTCTCTGTCCCTATAGATTTGCCTTTTCAACAGTGTCATATAAATGGATTCATGGTGTGGAGCCTTTGGAGTTCAGCTTTCTCCCCTCGGCATCATAAAAGACAAAAATAAAAGAGGGATTTCCCTGGTGGTGCAGTGGTTAAGAATCCGTCTGCCAATGCAGGGGACACGGGTTGGATCCCTGGTCCGGGAAGATCCCAAATGCCGCAGAGCAACTAAGCCCGTGTGCCACAACTACTGAGCCTAGCTCTAGAGCCTGAGAGCCACAACTACTGAGCCTGCATGCCACAACTACTGAAGCCTGAGCACCTAGAGTCCATGCTCTGCAACAAGAGAAGCCACCGCAATGAGAAGCCCACGCACCACAACGAAGAGTAGCCCCCGCTCGCCACAACTAGAGAAAGCCCGTGCACAGCAACAAAGACCCAACCCAGCCAAAAATAAATAAATTAATTAATTAAAAATAAATAAATAAATTTATAAATAAAGATTAAAAAAAAAAGCTTCACCATGTTGTGTATAGTTTGTTCATTTTTGTTGCTGAGTAGAAGTCTACTGAATGGATGGACCACTGTTTGCTTATCCATTCACCAGCTGAAGAAACATTTGGGTTGTTTCCAATTTTTGCCAATTCTGAATAAAGCTGTTATAAATATCTGCATACAGATTTTGTAAGAATATGTTGTCTTCTCTCTTGGATCAATCTTAGGAGTAGGATTGCTGCATGGATGTTCAACATTACCGGAAACAGTCAGCATGTTTTCCACAGGGGCAGTACCAGTTTGCACTCCCACCAGCAACACGTAAGCGTTCCAGGAGCTCTGCATCCTCACCAGCACTTGGTGTTGTCAGTACTCCAAGGTTCCCAAACTGAGCAGTTGGAAGGAAGGACTGCTGCTTTGTGCTGAGATGGAAATTCTGCCAGTGGAGCAAGTTTGAGAGGGAATACTGAGATTCATTTGGGGTCACCTTAAGGATGAGATGTCTATATGATATTTACAAGGGGATGTTGATTAGTTGAGTGGACACGCAGGGAGAGAACTCTGGAGTCACCTCTATGGATGGTGTGTAGAGCTATGACACCAGATGCTATCACCCATGGATACAAGTAGGTGAAGGAGGAGAGAAGCCCCAGCTCTGATGTTGGGGCATCAATCACATAGAGGTTGGGAAAATGAGGAAGAACCAGCAAAATAGACTATGTTCTGTGAAAGTGATTTTTCCCCCCTCAGTAAGAATTGAGACAACTGTGTCCCTGAAAACTGGTATTTGTCCTGGTTTGCCTGTGTGTGATTGTTTAGTAGCTGCCAACAGGAAATCAGACCCACAGGCCCATTGGGTCAAGGTCAAGTGGTGATGCAGATGAACACAGCCCCCACAGTCTGACACACACCACCTTCCCCCATGCCCTGGTTACGCTCTTACTCACTAGCTGCCTGCCAGTCTGCCTGGTGTCATCATGTGAGGTCTAAGGTTGCAGACCTTGAAGGTCATACTCACAGGCCCAGTCATCTTTCCCATGAGCAACTTTGTGATACTATGAGCACAACGACCTGGGCACAGGTAGCAAAATTTGGCTTGGAGCTGGGAAATCCATTGTCTCCACCTTCACGTAGAATCCCACACTCCCCAGGCAGTCTGGGGAGCTTGGGGAGATGGTGCCCTTGGTGAGGAGACTGGTGAGCTCATTAGGGCACCATCAATGGGGTCATGGTGAGACTCCTTCAGGTGCCTCCGTGGGCAGCAGCACTGACTGGGAGACTTCAAGCAGGAAAGGGTGAGAAAGAAAATAATTGCTCTTGAGTAAGCATGATATGAAAACATGAAACTAACTGGGACACCCTCTGAAGGTCCAAAGCTCTTGTGGACAGGTATGAGCTCAAAGCCTTCATAATTTGGATAATTTAAGTGTGATTTGATTGTACTGACGAAATCTGACATACTGTTTCCATGATAACAAACAGTGTTTTTTGTAAAAAAAAAAAAAAGCAAAAACTATTCTGTGGGCTTCCCTGGTGGCGCAGTGGTTAAGAATCTGCCTGCCAATGCAGCAGACACGGCTTCGAGCCCTGGTCCGGGAAGATCCCACATGCCGCAGAGCAGCTAAGCCTGTGCGCCACAACTACTGAGCCTGCGCTCTAGAGCCTGAGAGCCACAAGTACTGAGCCCACGTGCCACAATTACTGAAACTCACACACCTAGAACCCGTGCTCCACAACAAGAGAAGCCACCACGATGAGAAGCCCACGCACCGCAACAAAGAGTAGCCCCCACTCGCTGCAACTAGAGAAAGCCTGGGCACAGCAACAAAGACCCAATGCAGCCAAAAATAAATAAATAAATAAATAAATAAATTTATAAAAATAAATAAATAAATAAATAATTTAAAGAACGATTCTTCAGAATAGTTTTAGATTGACAGAGGGTCTGAAGCAGGTATATCAGTTACAAAGGCATTTAGCTGCAGTAAAAGAAGATCCGACCGACAGTGGCTTAAAAGCACACAAGAAGGATGGAGGTGGCTGTCTAGGATGGAGGCAACTTCTCAACCATGTCCTCACACCTGCAGCTTCTGAATCTTTGTTCACTGTCAATTTAGGTGTTATTCAACCCATAGCCTCATGGTGATAAGATGGCTGCTAAGGGTTAGGCATTACATCTGTATCCAAGACTAGAAGAAGGCAGACGGTGGGAAAGGATAATGCCAACTGAACATGTTCCTGTTATCAGGAACAAAACAAAGTCTTCCCAAGAAACTACCCATCAGACATCTGTTTCCACTGGGACCTTGTGGGAGACTGTGGAAAGGAGCATTTAGTTTTTCCAGTCTTTAAGGTGGAAGAAGGAAGGGAGGGGTGTTGGAATGGGGTTATTGGCTTAGCCAGCCAAAGGAGTCGGCCACCAAGGGAGCTCATGGGGTTAGATGTGATTTACACACTTGTTCTGGATGCACAATAGAGACGAATTGGCAGGTCCCTGGCGTGGGAGTGAACGTCTTCTAAAGAATTAAAGATCTGGGGAAGGAGCATGTGGAGGCAGTAGCCAGACCTCGCAGCCTATGACTAAGGCACTTCCATAGTAAGGATATGGGTCACTGTGGCCAGATGGCGGCACCCCTGCCCTGGGGGAGGTAAGGAGGACTCTCCCTGGGGCTGCTCCATGTGGGGGGTTAAAGGTGAGTGGAGGCACCTGCTGGGAGCCCAGGTTGGCGTGCCAGCCCCTCCCACTGGCACTTCCTCTTAGCCCGACAGGCCCAAGGGGCTCCATGTGTGGCCCCCAGAGGCAGGAGGTGTTGGCGGAGCCGAAGAAGTGATGGCCCCCACCCCCGCCCATTTGGGGCTTGCTCCTGGCCTGGTTCCAAACAAGGGGCAAACAGGCTCTCTGCGATGCTGGTGTGGACCCCACCAGGGCTAGACTGACCACATTTCCACCTCCTGGACCCCCCACCTGACTGGGGAGGGAGTCACTGGAAATCTTGTCACACTTTGGACCCAGGGCGGGCTCCCCACCCCATGGCCCAGCCCGTCTGTCAGGCTTCTTGGGGCTGTGGGAAGGTGCCTCCGGCTCTGGGGCTCCCTGGAGGGTGATGGCCAGCTCAGAGAAAACCCACCCTCACCTGAGGGTCCCACATTTACGGGGTGACTTCTCAGCCCCAACAGATGTTTCCTTTTTTTCTTTAATTTTATTTTTTTTTTATTTTTATTTTTTTTGGCTGCGTTGGGTCTTCGTTGCTGCATGTGGGCTTTCTCTAGTTGCGGAGAGAGGGGGCTATTCTTTGTTGCGGTGCGTGGGCTTCTCATAGTGATGGTTTCTCTTGTTGCAGAGCATGGGCTCTAAGTGCACAGGCTTCAGTAGTTGTGGCACACGGGCTCAGTAGTTGTGGCTCGCAGGCTCTAGAGCACAGGCTCAGTAGTTGTGGCGCACGGGCTTAGCTGCTCCACGGCATGTGGGATCTTCCTGGACCAGGGCTCGAACCTGTGTCTGCTGTATTGGCAGGCGGATTCTTAACCACTGTGCCACCAGGGAAGTCCCCCCAGCAGATGTTTCTAGGTGTGGCCTTCTCAGGGGCTTCTGTCAGGATGCCATTGGAGGCAGAGGCAGAGGGCAGTGAGAGACAGGGCGTGGGGGACACTGAGCCACAGAGGCCAGTGGCCAGAGACAGAGACAGAGAAGGAGTGAGGGGACAGGGACAGGACGTGGGGGAACGAGGAACAGAGGAAGAGCCTGGAGGGCAGAGGGGGAAACGGAGGCAGGAAGAAGGGCAGCGAATGAGGCACTGGTGGAGGGGTATGGGGGGGGAGGGGAGACTGAGTCCAGAGAGGAGGGTAAGTGGACAAGGGAAGCAGAGTGACAGGTAAAGCGGGACCAGGTCACAAAGGGGAGGGGCCTCACCTGAGCCACCTGCTCACCCCCCAGCTGGTTCCCAGGCCAGCGGGAGGCCAGGTTAGCGTTTGTTTGTTAATAAGACCAACCCCACAGCACTTATTAACATGGGGGTAATCGAAACAATATGAACAAAAGTTTTAGAACAATGCTCCCAAGTAAAGGACACCAACCAACCAACCAAACCACACCTGTGCTGCCTTCTCAAGCTCACTGCACTGATCGTTTCTAGTTGGAGACCCTGAGGCAGCCACTCAGCTCTGTCCTCTGCACAGCTGGGCCTACTTGTCTTCCTGACTGTTAGAAAAAATCTCTCCCGCACATACTCATCAAACCAAGCACACAGCCCTGCCTGCACATTCGCTTGTTTCTGGGAAGCCCAGGTGGGGCTGATGGGGTACAGCGTCCTGGGCCCTGGGAGGAGGGCCAGGGCTGGTCCAGGAGGCCAGAGGCCTGGCTGCAGGAAGGTGGGCGGTGGGAAAGGGGAGCATTAGCTCGGTCCCAGGCAGACCCCATGGTGGCCTAGGACTCAGCTCTCAGCCCCACCCCGTGGGGGCAGGTGAGGTGACTCAAGCCCCCACGGAGACCTGCTGTCTCACTGTTTTGCTCCTTCGTTCTGGGGGGAGGATTCACAGAATCGGCAGTGAGTCACTGGCTGAGTCAGCTCCTGGGGAGTCCTGGCTGCCTCAGCCCAAACTGAGACACCCGGCTCTAAAATGAGGGAGGATGGGGGACACCCCACTCTCGTGTGTGTGTGGCGGGGGTTCTCCTAGCCAGCCCTGTTTCGGAAATTCAACAGGCAGGTTGGGGACCTGCCTGGCCCTGCAGCCCCCAACACCCACCTTTCATGTGGGAGAGCTGGGCCTCCTGTCTCCTCTCCATTTGGTCTCTCTGGTGGCAAGGGGTTACAAAAGGACAGTGCAAAGGTCAGAAGTCAGGATGCTGAATCCTAGGTGGGCAGGACACCTGGGTCCCTGGCCAGACCACCATCCAAACTCCTACCTGCCAGCCCCCGTTTTAACCCCGACTGGACCCTGCTTCCCAGTGTTCCCATACACGAGGGAAAAAATAGGAACTGGGGAATAAACAATTTATTGAAATTGGAGGAATAAATAAGACGTGTGGGAGGAGTTACAAATAACTGTAAAAATCATTAACATGTATGTACACAAAGGCGCTCCGGTCCTCGGGGGTGGGGCCTGAGCCCAGGGGCGGGGCGGGGCCTCCCCGCGGAGGAGATCAGGCGCCGGCACTCGGGCGCTCCCCCAGAGGTAGACTGCTTATTTACAACAGAGGAAACAGCACGTGGTCTCCCCAGATCCCTAAACCCCGCGGCCCCAGGCGGCCCTGCGAGCTCGCCGCGCCCCCAGAGCCCGTCCCGGGCGCCCTGTGGGCCCGCTACCCTGCGAGTGCCCGCGGAGCTGCACCCCTTGCACGATCCCCTGTACCCAGGAGCGGTGGGCGGCCAGGCTGATGTAGACGCCGGGCCGGTTGCGCTCCGCACAGCCCTCGCCCCAGCTGATGACGCCCGCCAGCAGCCAGGTGCGCTCGACCTGGCACATCAGGGGGCCTCCGGAGTCGCCCTGCGGAGAGGAGGGAAGGTTAGGGACCCGCGTGGGGCAAGCGGTGAGCAGAGCCCAGGACCCGCACCGCAGCGGGTGGCAGTTCCCTTCGCGGGGGACCATTTCTCCGACCTGGGGGCCGCGGCACTCTAACCAACGCCACCAGGACCGGGAGGGCGGGGAAGGACACACTTCCCAGGCTCACTTCCGGTAAGAAGCACTTTGTGCTAGACCTTCTCCCTCACAGCCCTGGAGGCAGGGAGGATTGTGACTTGCTTCACAGTTGAGGAAACCGAGGCTCAGAAAGAAGAAAACTGACCCAGCCCGGGTGTGGACCATCGCACCGTCCCGCCGTGCTCCGCCACAGTGGTGGAGCTGGAGCTGGTTCTGGGGGCCAGGACCGTGGCACCCCTTCAGGAGGATGCCAGCTCCCTGAGAATGGGGTCAGGCACACCGGAGGTGCTCAGAATGTTTGATGTATGAATGGCTGAGCCAGGCTGGGGCCGGGTTCTGTAGGCATCTATCTAGGGGGACTACCAGGTCACAGCCGATTCTGGGAGGAGGCCCAGGAGGAGAGGGGTGATGGAGCTCAGTGGGGCAGGGCTGGGAAGGAGGTGGTGTGCTCACCAGACAGGCGTCCCGCTCCCCCTCCAGGTAGCCGGCGCACAGCATGTCCTCCGTAATGGCGCCCTGCCCGGCTCCCCGCCAGTACAGGCGGCTGCAGACTGCTGAGTCGATGATGGGAACCTTTAGCTTCTGGAGGGTCTGAGGGTGGGGCAGGGGCACTGGGAGCAGGGAGGAGAGAGTCAGGCTTGGGAGACTTTCCTGGTGGCCTCCTCAATTCCCTCCTCAATTCCCTCAGCAGCGTTTCTCAAAGGGTAAATGGGTCAGCTCTGTCAGGCTCTCCCACAATGCCTGCAGAAAGCCCAAATTCCAGGACTCCACTCTGGACCTACTGAATCCCAAATGAACGTGCAGCCTGAAACTCTGAATCTTTAACAAGATCTCTGATGCCAATGAGATGGTTCAAACCAATGGTCCAGGCTTGTCCCGTCTCAGGCATTACTTTAACCAGCACCGGTACTGCTACAGACTAATGGCCACTCAGTGTTGAATGTTACTGGGACTTGAGGGACCCCCCCCCATCCCCTAGGGGGATTGACCCTAGGGTTGGTCTGTAGACCTTCCCCAGTTCATAAATCCACCTTTCACAGGAGCCCCTAAGAATGACCGTGGGGAGGCTGGCTGAAACTTCAGAGTCAGTGGGGTCCCCAGACACCCAAACTGGTGTCATTTCTCTTAATTCTGGAATCTGGTTAAAGTTCCATATATATATGTCACTGCTTCTCTGCCTCTTACTTTATCTAATCTAATTTGTGTTTCTAGATGAGGTTTTCCAAACCTCCAGACTTGGTTTGCCAATTATATTTTACCATTTATGGAGACTTCATTTTCTCCTGGGAATTTTGCCTGCAATTGTGTCATGATGCCACCAGGGGGCATTTATTCCAGATTTGGAATCTTAGAGCTGTTTTCATATTCACCTGGTTCAGCTTGGTCCCATAGACACCTCCTCTCAGCTGTTCCTATATCACTTAATATCTTGGTTGATCTGGCATCTTTGCCTCAGAACACAGCAAAAGGTACATTTTAACTAGAAGTGATCTAGAACTATCCACCTAGGCTTCTGCGTCATCACATCTCTGGGTCACAGCCTGTCTTTTCTTCTATCTGTGTCATGCTCTGCCTCTGGCCTCTATCCTTTGTTGCCCATGGCACCTGTATCTCCCAGTGTCCACCACCCTCTATCCCCACCCACCCCCACCCCCCTGGTGGGAAAGAAGCCACACCTCCATCGTGGATACTCCCCCAGCCAGCAATCCAGCAGTTGGTGTCCGGAAGGAGATGGACGGAGGAATCAGGCAGGCAGATGGGCAGGATGCGTTCAGAGAACTGGATGGCGTGCTCCAGGCGCACCAAGGCGATGTCAGCATGGGCGCCTTCCTTCCAGGAGTACACAGGGTGGGACTGCACCCAGGCAATACCCACCTCCTGGGACCTCGGGCCGGGGTTCCCCAGCTGCCAGGCCCCCAGCAGCACAGAGAACAGGGCTGGTTTGTTCAGATGGCTGGAAGGGAGAGGGAGGGGGTGGCATCAGCCAGGAACCACTGGGTGGTCAGGAAGGGTCTGGGAAGGGTTTCTGGGGGAATGGCAGGCATATGAAGGCCCCTGGTGAGCAAAAGAGGCTTCTGGGGAGAAGCAGGGACTCCCCTGAGGGACCCAAGACTGGACTAAGGCCTGGAAGCCGGGGCCGTGTGGGCAGCCCGGGGTCTGGGGAATCGAGTGGAGGGGACCGGCTGAGCGTATGTACCCCTTGAAGCAGTGGGCGGCCGTGAGCACCCAGTGGTTGGTGAGCAGGGAGCCTGCACAGTAGTGGGTGCCATTCTTCTGGATGCTCACAAGCCAGGGCCACTCGGCATCGGTGCTGTCCTCACCACCCACGATTCGGTTCAGGTGTTGGGGCTTTCCACAGGCTGGGGGGCCTGGCGGAGGAGGGGCCGGTGTGTCAAACCCTCAGGCACAATCCTCATCCCTTCCAGCCCCCCTTCCCTGCCTTCAGCACTTAGGCCTGTGCTCCAGTCTCCTCCCACCCTGCTCCGTCCTTTGCTGCCTCTTCCCCGGCCCTTCCACCCTCTGCCCTCCCCTCTGGCTCTGCACTTGGTCCTCTAGCCCTTTTACCTTCTCGGGCCGCTCACCCCCTCCTGGGCCTCTCTCCTCCGCATCCCGACTCTCTGGGCCTCATTTCCTGCCTGCCCTTCCTCTCCAGCTCAAACCCCCTCTTGCCCCATTGCCCGCTTCTGACCTGTCCCCCACAGACAGACACACAGACACTACCCTGCCCTTCAGGCTTCCTCCCTCCCCGCTTCCCTGAGGGCAGCTCTGACTTACCAGCTGTCTTGGCAGCAGCTAGGGTGGCTGAGGGCAAGAGAAAGAAAGGGTCAGGCCGGTGGAGGGGAGCCCTGGTGCCCAGCGATCCTTCCCGGTGGCTCAGTCCCTGGGGCCCTCCAGGCCACCCCAGGTGGGGCATTTCCTGGAGCCTGGGCAGGACAGACAGAAACCTCAGGCCCTCGCTGTGAGCTGCGGCCTTGGCCTCCCTGCAACTTCCGGTGCAGCCTGTGCCCGGGCTCCATCCAGCCTGCCTGGGGGTGAGGGGTCAGCTCCTGGGGTGTCTCACTGAGGTGAGAGTGAGAACCCCCCTCTCAGGCCAGAGGTCTGGATGCCGCTGCCCCAGCAGTGGACCATGCAGACCCAAGAGACAGGAACGGGACATGAAGAGGGTAAATAACAAGCAGAGCTGAGCACACAGAGCGCGGACTGCGCTCAGCCCTGTCCTGGGCCCTGTAGTGCAGTGTTTCATGTACTCCTCACAGCTGTGCAGGAACCTGAGGCTCAGAGCAGGCAATAATGATAGAGAGGAAGAGAGGTGGAGGGAGAGAGGGAGAGAGGGAGGTGGGGGAACAGAGCAACAGATGAGAGGGAGAGGAGGGATTCAGGCAGGACCAAGAGGGAGGGCGGCTGGGTGGACAATGGGGAAGGGGTGGAGGGGGCAGCAGGCCCTCAGGACTCACCTGGAGCAGCCAGAAGCAGCAGGGAGGTTACAATCCTGAGGTAGTGCCTCCCCAGGGCAGGGAGAGTCTTGGGAACCACCATGGCCACTGCCGACAGGAGAGCTTGGGTTCCCTGCAGGCCACCCCAGGTTTTATCCTGTGAGGCGGAATGCCGTCGGACCAGTCCCCCAAGTGAGTGGCTCAGTCCCGCCACCCCGGGCTGTCAGTCACAGGGAGGGGGTGGGGCTTCGGGGAGGAAATAAGCCGTTAAAGTCGGGGGTGGGGGTGGGGCTGGAGGTGGGGGTGGGAGGGCTCTAGCTGGGTCCCCTACCTCGGGCCTGGATCCGCGGACTCAGGTCTCAGGATCTGGGCTCTGGAGGGGCAGGCGAGGGAACCTGGGCCCTCAGGTCTAGGCTGGGCCTTGACCTTGACTGGGGGGGCAGGGCAGAGAAAGGCCCTTAAGCTTGAAGGGGGGGTGGTCCAGGTGGGGAAGGAAGGCACTCAGACCCTGGGGCCTGGGTCCGCGGTGGCGGGAGCCGTTGGGGAGGCCCTGGGGCCTCGGGTAGGTGACAGCGGGCAAGGGGCTGCCCAGAGGCTCCGTAACGGCTCCTGTGACTCAGCGGAAGACCTGACCCAGCCCTGGGCTCGGGGATCCCGTTAACCCACTTGCCAGAAGGCGTGAATCAGACCCCCAGTGGCCACCTGTCCCGGGGACACCTTCCTGTGGGCCCTGTCACTCAGCAGGCTGAGGATTCATCTCTCACCTGGACTCCCAGGAAGCCCGGGCGGGGCAGCCAGTTGCCCAGGTGGCTGTGACTGATGCGGCTGCCTGGGGAGGGCTGGGATGCTGAGTCCCCACACCCCACCCCAGCCCCTGTGCTCCCAGGACCACCCCCCTGGACTCCTCCTTGGGGTCAAACGGCTGCTGGGTGATGCTTGAGCGGGGAGCCCAGGTGGGAGTGTGGGATGCGAAATGCTCCCCCAAGGAATCTGCCCGCGTGATCCTGTAGCCCCCACCCTGCAGTCAGGTCTTCCGTGACTCAGCGGCCCACACTCCAGACACCCGTGCCCTGAGCAGGAGGAGTCAGGCTTCTTCCGAGTGAGACTGTGTATCTTTGTCCTTCAGTCATTTGATCAACAAACCTTGCGATGGCCCTCGATATGCCTGGGGAGGGGCATGGACATAACAGCAGTTATGGCGTGCTTAGTGAGCCAGGCACCACCTCATTCAGTCTGCAAAGTCCCTTATTATTATTCCCATTCTGCAGATTAGCAAACTGAGGCTGCTTAGGTTAGTGACTTACACAAGGTCCCCCAGCTGGTGAGGGGAGGAGCCCAGATGTGAACCCCAATTCTAGAGAATTGGGCACCTGCTGTATGCCAGGTCCTGTGCTGGGCACCGGGACACGATAATGAATAAGACACATGTCCTGTCCTTAGACAGCACACATCTCCCCAGGGGTGGGAGGCAGTGAGCAAGTAATGACCGCAAGGGGTCATGGGGGGATGGGCACAGAGGCCTGGGACTGGGGTAGGAGTGTCAGGGAAGGAGGGGGCTGCAGGCGTGGACCCTGGAGGGCCCTCCTGAGGGTGGGTGCTGTGTGCTGCGACTCTCAGAGGGGAGGGACAGTGAGGAGTTTCCCCATGGATCCTCGGGATCTAGGTTGGTACCTGGTGCACACTGGGTCTCGATGGATGTTTGTTGAATGAATAAACAAGTGAGGAAGAAGTGAGTCTGGAGAATTCCACTGGGGACCAACTGCTCCAGCCTCCTGCCTCTCCAGTTCCTCTCTGTTCCAGCTCTTCATGCCATTCATGCCACCTGGATCACTTCCCAGGTGATCCAAGGGGCAGGCATGTGCCCCAAGATGTTGCTGTCCTCGAGATGGGGTGGCCAGGAAGATAGCCCCAAGGGGAAGGGCCCTGGAAGAACCAGGGGAAGTCCAGAAAAGCCAGTGAAGACTACCTGTTACAAGTCCTGGAAAAGGACCCCACAGACCGGCTCCCCAGTTCCCAAGGAGTGGAGACCTTGGTATGATTCAACATTCATTCAAACAGAATATTCATTGTGCCCACGGTATGCCAGACCTATGCCAGGCATCGTGGCTGGGCATCTCTTCGCCGGGGCAGGAGATGGATGGGCTGCCCACCCTGCCACCCACTCTCCGTGTCCCTGCCAGGCCGTCTCAGGACCACTGATGATTTTGCAGGGAGGTGGGGGTGACAGATAGGGCTGCAGAGGCCTCAGAGGGCATAGCAGCTGGAGCCAGCAATGCTCAATCCAGAGAAGTGACTTACTGCCCCCCTTCTCTCAGCATCTCAGATGTGGGCACCGGAGTCTGGCAGATATCTGATCAGGGGTATCCGTTCATTATCCAGCCAAATCTACTGAGCACCTACTGCGATACAGCTGTGAATAAACCAAACCAAAGACAATCCTGCCCTCATGGCAGGGACACCAGGGGAAACAGAATAAACAACATAAGTAAATCATTTAGTTTAATAGATGATAAAGTCTATGGGGAAAACCAAAGCTGGAAGGGACTCTGGGGTGGGGGTGGGGATGGGAGGGGGAACAGGAGGTGGGGTGTGGGGTTTTGGGGTTTGTAATCTTAAATCAGGAGCCCAGGGAAGAAGTGCAAACCTTCAGCTGAGACTTGCAGGAGAGGGGCAGAAGCGGGTGTGGTCAGAGGCCATTCCAGCCGCAGGAAGAGCAAACTCAAAGTCTCGGTGGGTGGAATGGAGGATTCCAGTGGCAAAGGAGAGGCACAGGGGCTAAGGGGGCCTGGCCCGGCCACCCGGTCTCCCTGTGTAGGTGACACTGAGCCTGGCTCCAGAGTATGAGTTGGGGACGCTAGGAGAAGAGGTGGGGAGAGCCATCCAGGGTGAGGGGCCAACCAGCTCAGGGCACAGGGACAGGGTACTCGGGGCAGAGGCCACCAGACCACCAGGGTCCTTGTGGGCCCCACCATATAAGGGAGCCTTGGCTTTAGGGCAGGAGCCCTGCAGACAGAAACCCAGCAGAGAGCATCGGCCGCAGGAACTGTTCTCTCCTCTGAGGCTCATTTTCATGCAGTTCTGGCCCTGGCTTGGAGATTGCGAGCTGTTTTCTGTAAGGAGAGGCTGGATCTCTGAGCTGGAGAGGGGAGCCGGGGTGAGGTGGGGGTCACACTGAACTCCAGGCAAGCCACTTGGCTGAGATCAGCACTGCATTCCAGGTGTGGAATCTAGCCCTCCAGTGGGTTTGGTCAGACCCGCACTGCTGTGTTTTTTAAATTGGGCAAATCCACATTAAAAAAAAAATCTGGGGGCTTCCCTGTCGGTCCAGTGGTTAAGACTCCATGCTTCCAATGCAGGGAGGGGTCACGGGTTTGATCCCTGGTTGGGGAACGAAGATCCCACAAGCCAGGCGGGGTGGCCAAAAATATCTGAATTTTGACTAATGCTGTTGTGAACACAAGTGTACAAATGTTTTTCTGAGTCCCTGCTAAAACAGATGTTTGCACACCCATGTTCATAGCAGCATTATTCGCAGCAGACAAAAAGGTGAAACAACCCAGTGTCCATCGATGGATGTATGGATAAACAAAAGGTGGACCATTATGTACGTTCAGCATGAAAAGGAATGAAGCACTGACCCACGCTACAACATGGATGGACCTTGAGGACATTATGCTGAGTGAAATAAGCCAGACACAAAAGGACAAATACTGTATGATTCCACCTATATGAGGTCCCTAGAGCAGTTAAATTCATAGCAACAGAAAGTAGAGGGTGGGTGCCAGAGACTGGGGGAGGGGGGATCGGAGTTAGTGTTTAATGGGTAAGGAGTTTGCTCAAGAAGATGAAAGTTCTGGAGACGGATGGTGGTGATGGTTGCACAACACTGTGAACGTATGTAATGCCATCGGACTGTACACTTAAAAATGGCTAAAATGATAAATCTTATGTATATTTCACTACAATTAAAAAATGGAAAAAGAAATCTGAATATCCACCGTTTCATGAACCTCAGAAGCTGTGGCAACACTGGGCCCCGCTGGGCTGAGAGGCCTGATTCCAGTCCAGCCCCACTCATCCACCCGCACTCTGCGGTTTGGGCCAGCCAGGGCACCGCGTCTTTGGGTATCTCCTGCGCTCGGAGGGCAGGGCTTGGGACAGAACAGATGCTCCATCCCTGCCAGGTGACTCAAGTAAGCTCCCAGAGCAAGCAGAGAACTCCGAAGGAGCCAGGGACATAGCAGCTGCTTCTTCCAACCTGGCCTTGGTTTGTGCATCTGTGCAGAGGCTTGTCAGCCCCGCTATGTCTGTCATGACTGCTCAGGCAAAGGCTGGAGGCCACGCCAGGCTGAGCGCCGACTGAGCAACGGCCAGGCTGTGCTGTCTGCAGGCAAGTTTTTCCAGGGCACTAATGGTTTTGAGGAACCTGGCCTGGCTGGTCTCAGGGACACTGCTCACCGGCTGGCATTTCATAACCTTTCCGAGGGGACGTCCTTCCATCTAACCACTCCTGAACTGTCCTGGGAGCTCAACTGTCACTCGGGGGCTCCCTGCCTCTTGGAGACTGGGGCGAAGAATGCTCTTAGTCATGGAGGAAAGGAGACCTTTCCAGTGACGTTTGGAAAGCTCTCCCCATCCCAAGAGCCTGGGTCCCCCTCAGAGCCTCGCCATGGCTCCTATGGCCCCAGGCCTCGCATTTCCTCTACCTCTGCCCAGGCTCCTCAAGGCCCTCTCGGTTCTGCTTACCCCAGTCCCAGCCCCAGAGTTCTGTTTCTTCTCCCTTCCACGAGAAACCCAGCTTCATCGGTGCACACCGAATCCTTTCCCCATCTTCAGGCTCTCGGACCCTGGGCTGTGTAGTCCAGGCACTCCCTACCCGCACCCCCACCCCAAATTCTGCGACATAAAATTTTCTCCATCTTATAACAGCATTGTCTGTTCTCTTGACAGTTCCTCAGAATGGAAGTTGAGCATCCCCCTCCTTGCCCAGCCTTCCTTTCTGTAGTCCTAGGGGTCCCTCCTCCCCAGTCCCTTCCTCAACCCCATACTTTCTAAACACAGAGCCCCTCCCTGACCCACACCACTGTCTGACTCTTTGAATGCTGGACATCCAGGGTCCAGGTGTTAATGGTGTGACTCCATGTATCTTCACTCTGGTTAACGTCTTCCTGGAATATGGAGCATTGTTCATTCTCGTGGTCCACTAAGACTTGCAGCACTTTTTAAAAAACTGCACTTATACTTGTTCCTCCATTCCTTAGTGGTCCATCTCTTTCTTGACGGCAGGTCTCCATGTCAGCTTCCTCCAGAGTTTTCCTTCCATGGCTTAGAGCATTCTCCTAGGTTTTGTTCATAACCTATTCCTTCTTCGGAAAAGTTGGCTGTACATCAGAATTCTTAGAGCACGTTTTCCCCATTGACTCCTGTTGTTCTGGAAAAATATCCCACCAGCCTGGCTGGGAATCACCAGGGAGGAAGGTGGCCAGTCATCCTACAGAAATGTCATTGGAAAGGTCTCCTTTCCTCCATGACTAAGAGCGTTCTTCACCAGTCAAGCACACTGCTCTTCCTCCTACCCAGGACCAACTAGAATGACTCTCCCTGCAACACTGAGAAATCAGTCTGGAAGGACTGCAATTCCTCTGCACCAGGAAACAGAGAGGGGAGCTCCATGCTGGGAAGGGCCGAGCCCAGACAGAGCCTGATGGGAAGAGTTGAGCTGGGAAGGGCAGAGGGAGTGGGCACGTGGGGCAAACTGCCTTGCTGGGTGCCCATCGCCGGCCTGGGCCACTTCTAGCACTCTTGGTGACTCATCAATGACTCGCAGACCTAGAAGTTGTGAGGTCAGAGGTCATGGCCAAGGGCTCATGGAGAGGAAGTGACTGTACAGAATTAACTTCGGCTAGGGGTAGGCGGAGAATGAGAGGCCCCCAGTTCCAGAGGTGAGCTGGGCACAGAGCTGGAGTCTGCAGGTCTGCCTGTGGGGTACCTACTGACCCATGAGCTGGGCAGCCACGTGATGCTGGCCAGAGAGGAGGCGTGGAGAAACCGGCTCCAGCATCCCCTGCAAGGTGGAGAGCCACCTGCCTCCAGCCACGTTCCTCCTCCCCCATCAACCCTCCAGGGAAATAAGTGGCTGTGCTAATTACTGCTAATGAATGGCTTCTGGGTAAGTCAGAGTGTGGACATTTCTCTTGCCAGGAGGACAGACAGCTCTGGGGGAGTCAGTAGGCAGCTGGGATTGGGATACCCCTGTTCTAGGGGCCCAGGGAGAAAGACACCCCCCAGTTGCAGTCCATAGCTGTGCCTCCAAGACACAGGCTGGGTACTGGGGATCTGGATTCCCACCAGGCACCTTTAACTAGGAACCTGGAGATTCCCTTGAATTCAGACACTCCACAGGCACCCCGTCTCAGAAAACGGCACCACCGTGCACCCAGTTGCTCAAGCCACACGTCTGCGAGCCATCCTTGATTCAGCTTTTTTCTCCCCACCCATAACCAATTGTAAAGGAAAAACTCCTTCTCTGTACACACAAAATACTTTTGACACCAGGTGTGCGGGTTTTTCCACCACAAGCAGTTCTCTAATTCTCTGTGGACACCAACTGTGTGTCCTACGATTTAACTCAATCCTGACACTAACTGGAGTTTGTGCAGATCCCACAGGTTAAAGGCTCAGTCCCACAAGACTCCCCCCATCTCAGATGCCAATCACAAGTGGTGGGTCCTCAGGTCACCTGCACATGTCTGACGTGGCTACAAATCGGGACTTCCCAGGAACCCCCTCCTCAGGTTTGATAATTTACTATAACGACTCAACAGAACTCAGGGAAACACTTATTTACATTTACCAGTTCATTATACAATAAAGGACACAGATGGACAGCCAGGTGAAGAGGCGCATGGGGCAAAGTCCAGAAGGGTCCCGACTGCAGGAGCTTCTGTCCCCATGGATCTGGGGTGTGCCACCTGCCTTGCACATGGATGTGTTCCCCAACCTGGATGCCTTCCAAACCCTGTACTTTAGGGATTTTTATGGAGGCTCGTCACGTGGGCACGATCCATTATTAACTCAATCTCCAGCCCCTCCCTGCTCCCCAGAAGATGGGAGATGGGGCTTAAAGTTTCAAGCTTCTAATCACGGCTTGGTCTTTCTGGTGACCAGTCCCCATCCAGGAGCCAAAGAGGCCACCAAGAATTATCTCATTAGAACAAAAGATGCTCCAATCACCCAGGAATTCCAAGGGCTTCAGGAACGGGGGTGAGAGGGGAAGAGACCAGTATATACATATTTGCAGTGTAAGTGTCTGACATTAAGCTTTTGGTTGCTGGGGCATCCATTTCAAGACATCCATCTCGAATGAACACATCGCCAGCTGTGCGACACAGCTACTAGCTGACAACCAGATAAGGAGCCAGGCGGCCCCACCCATGAAGGATTAGAAAGGTTTAGAAAGCCCTGGGTGACCTAGATAACTGACCACTGGAGTGACCCCACTTTTCCCTTCCTGAGCCCAAATTCCCACTCTTAGGTTTTATTTATTTATTCATTGGCCTTGCCGAGAGGTTTGCGGGATCTCAGTTTCCCGACCAGGGATTGAACCTGGGCCACGGTAGTGAAAGTGCTGAATCCTAACCACTAGACCACCAGGAACTCCCCCAACTCTCAGCTTTTAAATTTGGCCATGAATTAAAATTTAAATTCGACAAAGAGTGAAGCCGGGAAACCCCAGCCTCCTCACCCTTGGACCCTAATAAAGGCAGAGCCCCCTGTCCGCGTCCCCCATCCCCCACCTACCCTCGACCTCGCTGTGTGGCCCTAGGGTGTGCGGTGTGCCCTCCAGGACCTGTGAGTAATAAATCTGGTTTCTTTCCAAAGTTTCCTGAGGGTTGTCGTTAAGGTGTGTCTTGCAATCATAATAAGAACCACAAGGGCCAGTCCAGCCACAACACGTCTGTGAAGGCCTTGCCGTGTCATGGGGCCGGGGGAGGGGCTCAGGCACCCCTCGCCACCAGCGTTACTACTGATAGGCTGAGCCCGACACAGCAATACTTCTTACTTCCCACCAATCCATCGGCACGTCCTGGTGTCTCCAGCCCAGAACAAGCGAGCGGGAGAGCCCAGGCCTTCTCCCCCACCCCACAACCCCGGCACAGGCCCGCCAGCCCCCCTCCTGGTGGGTCCTGGGTCCCCTCCAGGCTCTTCTCCCGCAGCAACCAGAGATGTTTAACAAAACACCAACTAGATCACGGCATCTCCCCGTTAAAAACCCTAGCGGTGCTCACTGCATTTAGGAGATCTCAAATCCTCGCGGCTCCTCCCTGCAGGTGCTGCAGCATCCACCCGTGCTGACCTCTTCCCCTTCCCGTCCTCACTCCTGGCTCACGCCCAGCCCCACTGGGCCTCTATTTCCTCTTCGCCCTTTGCACGTGCTGCTTCATCTAACCGGAAGGTCTTGACCGCACCTTCAGAGCAGGCACCTTCTCTTTGGCCTTAGTTTAAGTGACACCCTGTTATTCTTTTTTTTAAAAATTAACTAATTAATAAACTTGGCTGTGCCGGGTCTTAGTTGTGGCAAGCAAGATCTTCGTTGCCACGTGCGGGATCTTTAGTTGTGGCATGGGAACTCTTAGTTGCGGCGTGTGGGATCTAGTTCCCAGACCAGGGATAGAACCCAGGCCCCCTGCATTGGGAGCGCGGAGTCTTAGCCACTGGACCACCAGGGAAGTCCCTCTGTTATTCTTTTACACAGCCCTGTTGGGAAAAGTGTGGAAGACTTGAAATGGGCAAATGAGATGCCTGGATAGCCTTCCAAGGCAAGCTGGAGCCTCCAGGGATCATCTGATCCCATAGGGGAGTGCACCTTTGTTTGTCTCTTATGAGGCTATTTGACAGCTCTGTGGAGACAGAAGTTAATTGGCAGAAAACTGATAGTAATGCCAATAATTCCTGCTCCTAGAAAGCAAGTCACATCCCACCAATGCTACTGATTACTGCCCTGTGAGGATGGACAGCATTGCTGGCTGGCATTCTCGTCGTCCTGTGGAAGAGATGATTCCAAACGTTACATTCCTTGCTTTAGGCTACTGAGCAGTCTTGCATCCATTATTAGCAAATTGATTTCAGCATTCCTGATTTCCCATGTATATGTCTCTTCTTCAGATTCTCTTTTAAACCAGTTTTAACATCTTGATGGTTTCCTCCTTCATTAATGAGTTAAAATCTTTGATAAATGCCACTTTTATATTTATTTGAAAGTCATGCTTTTACCTTTTTTGAAAATTACACTTTTAACAGCTCACTGTTATACCCACAATGCTTGGCACGTAGCAGCTCCCACTTTTGCTGAGTCAATTGATTACTTAATTAAATGAAACAGTACACAACTTTTTTCCTAACTGATAAAACAGGCTATGGATTCTATTTTTATCCTTTTATATTATAGGAATCATGCTACTACATTATTTCAATCTGTTTTCTAAATGTAATATATTTTGGTATCTTCCCATGTCAGTAAACTATTTTCATAACATGAAAATTAACACTGGACATTCATTCTTTTTACTACTGTACAGAATGCTTCATTAAACAATCTTATTCAGAAATCTTTGAAAAACATCTCTGATTATTTCCACAAGTTATATTCCTAATAGAGATATTGCTAGGTCAAAGGTTATAAACTTATATACAGCTTTTAGCATGTATTATCAAACTACTCTCTATTCTAAAATTGTATAGTGATTTATTTTCCTTTCCTTTCTTTACCATAGAAAGATGAAATGCAAATATTTTCCCCTCATATCCTGGCAGAGTTTCAAGATCCCATCTTTCTTGCCCTCGAGGAAAAGAGAACTGGTTTTCCAGTTGCTAATGACTTGGTCTCAAGACTTACCTTGCACTCAGGTCTGCTGGGAAAGACAAGAGGAGACAGGAAATGCTTCACTGAGGAACAGAAAGGGGGAAGGAATTCCCCCAGTTTAAATGAAGGGAAGACCAGCAGATTTCCGTGTGAGGGCGCAGCTCAAAGGCTCAGGAGCCCCAAGGAGCCCAGGCTTCACTGGGAGACGCCAGCCATCAGGTGCCAGGGCCTGGGAGTGCCCAGAGAGGACCCACCTGATCAGAATTTACTCCTCACCCATGCCTGCCCTGCACTGGGCTGCGCCGCCAACCTCCACTTGTGCCACACATGCCACCTCCACGCTTCCCTAGCAAAGCAGATATCCATCCAGGACGCTCCGAGGGGGCCCAAATGAATGTCACCTACAGGCTGTAAATAGCTGCTTCCTCAAGCCCCCGACTGCCCCTTAATGCCACTGCTCCAGCCCTCCCCTAGACCCCCAAAGGGAGTAATTAAAGGGTTAATGCTGGGGACTTCCCTGGCGGTCCAGTGGTTAAGACTCTGTGCTTCCAGTGCAGGGGGTATGGGTTTGATCCCTGGTTGGGGAACTAAGATCCCACATGCCACTCAGCATGGCCAAAAAATGAAAAAAAGAGGGGGGGTGGTTAATGCCTGTTGAGACAGGGGACCTCCAAGGGTCTCCGGCCAGCCTTTTCTGATTGTTTCCTGCCTGTAAAGAACTGGTTGTTCAATATTTTTTATGTTGCCCTTGCACCTGTCCTGGGGATGGGGAGGGGGTCAGGGGGAGCAGTGCAGGAACTGACCTGAACAAGCCCCAGACTCCCTGAGCTGGGATAGTGGTTACTGTCATCTTCATTTCTCCTGCTTTCTCTCCCAACCTGATTAATCCTCTGAGTCCTTCCCAACTTTGCTTCCCATGGAACCAGTCTCTCTCTCACAGCTGTCCTAGACCCACAGTTCACAGGGCAGCCCACACTGCTAAGGGCTGACGCTGCTCCAGAATCATCTGCACCTCAGTTGCAACTGCTGGCACTCAACACATGAACTCACTTCAGCCTCCTTATCCTGCCCAAAGCACCGTCTTCCCCACCATACCTAGGAGGAAATGAGCTCAGAGAGGGGAGGAGCTCACCCCAATTCACATGACTGGGAAGTAGGAAGGCCAGGAGTCAAACACCCCAGGGCCATTTTAAGGCCTTGATAAGCCTGGAACATTTGTAACCTTGACGCCTCCACCACATGGCATCAAACATGTGAACGTGCACCTCCCTTTACCGAGTAAATGCAATGACCCTGTTACTATATGCGTTCAGTCGCAGTTGGCAAGTGAACATAGTGATATGTTGGAGACATTTAATAAACATCTATTCGTTTCGATTTGGCAGCTCCCTTTTCGGATTTGAGAGTAAGAATTATTTTTCAAGACGCAGACAGTTTTGTAAGCCCCACCGTGCTGTAATACTGAAAGGCTCCAGCAGGCTGAAACCTTGGTCTTCTCACGCATGCCCAGCTCCTCCCGCGCCCCCCGCGCGCCCCGCGCCCCAATCCCCATTTCACGCACAAGAAAACCACATACAGGATTCCTCTGGGTGCAAATAGCAGAGGACTGTGACTCACACTGGCTGAGGCAAAATAACATGACTGTTACTGTGAGTTTACTATTCCCGGAAACACCTGCCCGGGAGCACAAAAGGTGCAGATAACTTTACTCCTTGACTTCAGAAAAATCCATCAAAAATGGCACAACTTTTTTTTTTTTTTTTTAACTTTGGGTTTATTTATTTATGGCTGCGTTGGGTCTTCGTTTCTGTGCGAGGGCTTTCTCTAGTTGCGGCAAGTGGGGGCCACTCTTCATCGCGGTGCGCGGGCCTCTCGTTATCGCGGTCTCTCTTGTTGCGGAGCACAGGCTCCAGACGCGCAGGCTCAGTAATTGTGGCTCACGGGCCTTGTTGCTCCGCGGCGTGTGGGATCTTCCCAGACCAGGGCTCGAGCCCGTGTGCCCTGCATTGGCAGGCAGATTCTCAACCACTGCGCCACCAGGGAAGCCCCATGGCACAACTTTTTAACAGGTAACATCAAACAACTGTTGAAGCTCCAAGACTCTGAAACCCTCACCTCGCTGAGACGACAAATCCTAAACTACTGTGACCAACAACCTTACACTATATAACATGATTCTTACCCAATCCTCATTAAGGTCCACCTTAAACCAGACCCCAAAACCTCTCTATCTCAACTTTGCCCTTCCCACCTCCTCTCCACTAAGGACTCTTTCAAGATGGTGCTCTCCCTGAACAAGGGAAGCAACAAACTCAGCTCTGTCTTTGCAACAGGCTGTTTGGATAGTATTTTCAAGGAGCCAGCATTTGACGAGGGGTACAGGACCAACACGGTGGGCCGAGCCCAACTGGGCCAGACGCAGCGCTGGAGTAAATCTCCCTGGAGGGGTGGGCACTACCTGCCAAAGAGAAAGAAAGGGAACAGATGTCTGGGAGCCAAACAACAGTGTCTACTGCAGTAACCCAAGCCCAGCCGGGTTAAATGCCTTGCCCAAGGCCACACAGACTGTTGGCATAAGAGCTGGGAGGAGAACGCAGGCTTTTCGGCCAGCAGGCCATTGCCCTCGTCCTCACCCACACTGGAAGCCTGCGAAGCCTCCTTCCCTGATCTCCCGGGCGCTGCTGCCTCAGGGTGACCCAGGAGAAAGCTCCTGTTCCTCGTCCCTCCGCACCAATCCACACTAGTCCAGGAAAATATAAGCTAATTGCCCACTGATTAATTGATGACCTAGAACCGCTCTGGAACCTCAGCAGGCGAAGCACGATCACCGCGCGGGGGATGCCGGGAAGGCGGCGGCTTGGCCGACTTCCGGCCTCAGAGGCTGCCGGGTGTGGGCTTTGGGCCGAGGGCGGCCGCGTTGGGGGCGGCCCTTCCGCGCCCCAAGACCCCTGCCAGCGTCCCCCGGGCCTGGACGCGCCCGAAATAAAAGGAAAAGCGTCTTCATGGTCCAGGAGCCTAACAGGTGCCGCGGACCGCAGGGGTCTTCGACTCCGACTCCGGCTGCCTATCAGACTGTGTCTGTCGCCCCCCAGTGGCCGTGTGGGGGACTCGAGCCGGAGTTTGCTGCTCCCCACCTGAGCCCCATTCCTCCTCCTGCCTTTGTTTCCCAGCGCCTTGGAAGAAGTAAAATACGAGCCATCAGAAATGAGAGGAGAAGGCTTCCTTCGTGGCTCAGTGGTTAAGAAGCCGCCTGCCATTGTAGGGGAGACGGGTTCGAGCCCTGGTCCGGGAAAAACCCACATTCTGCGGAGCAACTAAGCCAGTGCGCCATAACTACTGAGCCTGCGCTCTAGAGCCGGCAAGCCACAACTACTGAAGCCCGCGAGCCACAAGCCACTGCAATGAGAAGCCCGCACACCGCAACGAAGAATAGCCCCTGCTCTCCGCAACTGGAGAAAGCCCACACGCAGCAATGAAGACCCAACGCAGCCAAAAATAATAAATAAATAAAATAATTTTTTTTTTAAAAATGAGGAGACAGTGTGTTCAGGAGTTTTGCAAGCTGGATGTTCAATACATTATTTATCTTTTAAAAGTCATTGTTGGGGACTTCCCTGGTGGTCAAGACCCCACGCTCTCAATGCAGGGGGCCAGGGTTCGATCCCTGGTCAGGGAGCTAGATGCCGCGTGCCGCAACTAAAGATCCCGCATGCGGCAACTAAGACCCGGTGCAGCCAAATAAATATATATTTTTTAAAAAGTCATCGTTAGAAGTTGTACTATATAAACCTACAATTAAATTATATTCAAAAATTTAGCAAATAATCAAAATTCATCGCTTTCTATTTATTTTACGATTATCTATGTTCTTGAGGTTTTTGTGTCTATTATGTCCGTATGGTGGAAATAGCATACAATGATGTGCTACTGTACATTTATTTCTGACTCCACATTCAGTGACCCTGTTGGTAACTTGACATCATCCATAATGGGAGTATTTATACCACAGAAATTGGCAAACTCTAGAAATCAGTCCCCACCCCCCCAACCCCCAACTCCCACCAGGGTCATTCACCAGCACACCACTTGAGTCAGACAATGGTGGGGTGCACAGAGAACAAGGCCCATGTCTTTTGGGGGGCCAGCACAGGAACATAATCAGTTTCCTCTTTATCAAGGCCCAGCACAGGTCCTGACCATGGTGCTCAATGAATGAGGAAGGGAGGGAGGGAGAAAATTATATGCTAAACTGGGCTCTCTGTAAATTTTCTTAAGATCAGCTTACCTAACATTGATTGTGCGTCTTACCTGACCTTTTCCCAGTTGACCTAACAGTCCTTACTGCGTGGTGTGCAAGGCCTTGAATGCCAACAATTGAAATAGTTTCCCTGGTGAAGGTCAGCCAAGGAAGGATTTTGAGTTGGGAATGATATAATTCAAATTTTGCTTTAGGATGAGAATCAGGCCTGTGTGCAGGACAGGTTAAAGAGAGGAAGGAACAGAAACCAGGAGACCAGACTGTTCATTCAAGACTTGGCTCAGCACTCAGGACCTGTGTAGGGGCAAGGCTGTGTAGAGGAATGTAAATCACAATCCATGGCCCCAGGGAGTTCAACCTTATGGTGCAAGAGATAGTAAACTGACAATTACTATGAGTGTGATAAGTGCGTTGAAAAAGGCAGTTCAAAGTGCCAAAGGGTGACATTCTTTCTGGAGGAGGCAAAGAAGCTGTGACCCAGCCCTGACAAGTAGGGCTTGTAGGCAGAGGGAAGTTATCAAAAGAAGGAAGAGGGGTGGGTTCCAGGCTGAGAGAACTTCCCAGGCAAAGGCCTGGGTTTGTAGAGGGCCTTGGAGATTTGGCTGGAACAGGAGAGCTAAGAGGAGGGTGATGGGAGATGGATCTGGAAAAGCACTGGTGTTCTCACTGCTGAGGCTGAGTAGGAATGGTTAGTGTGGGGGCAAAGAGCAAGTCCTGACAGAATGGGATGGGGGAATGCTCTGTGTATTCTCCTGTTGTGAGCTCCACGTCTGCAGCAACACGACGTTTCAGCCACGTCGCCTATCTTCCTTCTGTGATCCAGCCAGGAAGGAATACTGATTCCCAGTATGGCTGAAGGCTCCTGACTCCATACCTGGCCCACGCTGCTCTTATGACCAAAATTCTCTTCAAACACACATATTCTCTCCATCTATCTATCTCTCTGTCTCTCTGTCTCTCACTCACACACACACACACACGCACACACACTCCATTTTGGAAATTTTATACAACTTTTATCATCTAGCTGGATGTCTTGATTCAAAGTCAGTCCCCTGAGATTCTTTTTTTAAAAAAATTTTTGGACAAACTCAAGAAATAAAACTGCCTTTGAACAGCTTTATGTTTGATACATTAAAATTTTCAATTTTTTTGATGTTTGCATTTTGTTTCTGTATTCTGGGGCTATAAATATATTCTATATTTTCTTCCAATATGTTTCTATAAGCATATCATCACATTTTTATGAATGATATGAAGTGCAGATATACTATTTTCCAAATATATTAGCTAATTATTTTCAAGGATGCTAACTGAATAACCTTTTCATTCCCCACTGATTTGACGTGACATTGACATAAGATACATTTATGTATATGTGTTAGGGTAAAATTCATACACATATCTGTTAAGTTTTGACCAGGGAAGCAGAACCTCCATGAGCAATATAAAATAAGGAATTAATTGTAGAGATCACGTTTTACAGGATTGTGGGAGTAAGGGGGAAAGTCTATGGAAGGCTGGCTGCCTCTTCATCTACAACTGCTAAAGTCAGAGAAATCAGAAAATCAGAAAAAGAGTTAAGGGGGAAGCAAGGGAGAGCGAGGACAAACTGGAACCACATCTGTCTCTCTCTGCCTCTACCCCTGATAACATAATGACTTGCAGAAGGAGCTGGTGTCCTTCACCTTGAATCTGCAAATGTGCCTGGCTCAGGACACTGAGAAGCTAGTGGAAGAGACTTGGTGAGAGCTGCAGGAGCCATGGACCTGCTGCTGACCAAAGGGGCTCAGCAGATCAGTGACCATGTGCATGAGCTAGTGAGGACTCATCCCTGCACTGACCTCAGAGCTTCATGGCTGCTGCTTCATTTAAACCTTCCTGATCACACATGGATTTCTTTTCAAGCCATACCAACATGGAAGGGAATTCTGGGGAACATCGTTCCCAATATATATATATAAAGAAGATATAACAATTATAAATATATATGCACCCAATATTGGAGCACTTAGATATATAAAATAAATATTAGCAGAACTAAAAGGAGAAATAGACAGTGATACAGTAATAGTAGAGGACTTCAATATCCTACTTTCAACAACTGATAGATCATTCAGACAGAAAAACAATAAGGAAATAGTGGACTTGAATAACACTATAGACCAATGGACCTAGCAGACATATACAGAACAGTCCATCCAAAACCAGAAGAAGACACATTCTTTTCAATGCACATGCAACATTCTTCAGGAGAGATTATACATTAGGTCACAAAACAAGTCTTAACAAATTTAATAAGATTGAAGTCATATCAAGTATCCTTCCTAACCACAATGGTATGAAACAAAATCAAAAATAGGAGAAAAATTTATAAATATGTGGAAATTAAACGATATACACCTGTACAACCAACCAATGGGTCAAAGAAGAAATCAAGAGGGAAATAAAAAACTATCTTGAGACAAACAAAAATAGAAACACAACATACCAAAACTTATGGGATTCATCAAAAACAATCCTAAGAGGAAAGCTGAGAGTGATAAACACCTACATTAAGAAAAAAGAAAGATCTCAAATAAACAATCTAACTTTACACCTCAGGGAATTAGAAAAAAGAAGGAAAAATAAGTCCAAAGTTAGCAGATGTAAGGAAATAAAGATTAGAGATAAATTTCAAAGACACTAGAAAGACAATTAAAAAGATCAACAAAACTAATAGTTGGGGTTTTTTAAAAAGATAAAACTGAAAAACCTTTAGCTAGACTAACAAAGAAAAAAGGGAGGAGACATTACAAGTGATACTACAGAAATACAAAGCATCATAAGAGACTGCTATGAAAAACTATACGCCAACAAATTGTATATAACCTATAGGAAGTGGATAAATTCCTAGAAACATACAACCTATCAAGACTGAATCATAAAGAAATAGAAAATCTGAATGGACCAATTGCAAGTAAGGTAATTGAAGCAGTAACCAAAGACCTACCAACAAAGAAAAGCCCAAGACCAGAAGCCTTCATGGGTGAATTCTACCAAACATTTAAAGAAGAACTAGCTACCACTCCTGTCATGGAAGGATGGTGTGTGAAAAATGTAAAAAGAAACTTGGTACTGTTATCACTCTAGATACATGGAAAGATGGTGCAAGGAATATCACAGGAAGTGGTAGAAGAGAGCTGGACAAAAATAAAGCTTTGACCTAAAAAAAAAGCAAGACTTGATCCACATGGAAAGAATAGGTCCTCCACTTGCAGAATTTGTAAAAGTTCTATGCACCAACTGGGTTCTCATTATTGCCAGTGCTGTGCCTACAAAAAGGGCGTCTGCACTATGTGGGGAAAAAAATTTGGATACCAAAAACTACAAGCAAACGTCTGTCTAGCTGTATTGAAGTTTCTGGCTTTCCATATGATTTACTTTTTGCTTTGAATTTTCAAGGCATAACATAGATGTTCAGGTTACAAAATATGTCTTAAAACAATTAGGTTTAATTCAGGGAAGTTGATTCGTATTCATTCTTCTGTTTTCAAGCAGTTCTGAACTGCAACAGTGTAACTAGTTTTCTGTCTTAAGTTGCTTTTTTTCCTTACAAACATCTTATTGAACTGGAATAAGTGGCGAATGTAATGAAAAAAGATTTTCCCAGTTCTATATGTACTTTTTATTTATCATTATATATTATTTTTATCCTTTCTCTCTACTTTATTTGTAGATATTGCAAAAGTGTGAAGGAGATTATTGATATTTGGCTCTGAACCTGGCATCCAGACATGTAATTCTTCCCTCATTCCCTGTTGGTTGCATAGTTCTCAGAATCAGCAGCCCCTTAATTAACTGCAGCTTCATAGGGAATTTAAATATCTGAGACCTTTATTACTGAATTGTTCCTTAAGTAATTAGCCCAGACCCAAATCAAACACAAGTTGTAGTTATGATATTTTTTATTTGTTCTTGAAGCCAAAGTGCCATTATCTTTCACATGAGAATGAAAACACAAGGGATACCCTGTATATGTCCACATGAATACACTGGATTTCAGAAAAATACATATTCCATACATTACCTTGAATTCAAACTGTCATGAAAGCCAGGATAACTATGTGCACCCATGATGATATGCAATGAATGAATCGCCACTCTTAGGGAAAGTGCTTTGATGCAGAAACCAAACTTTTTTTTTTTACCTCCTCTACTTCCCCCTCCCCTGCTAAAAATAAATAGAATTTAATTAATTAAAGAAGAACTAATGCCAATATTTCTCAACTTTCCAAACAACTGAAGAGGAGGGAACACTTCCAAACTCATTTTATAAGGTCAGCACTACCCTCATACCAAAGCCAGATAAAGACAGTATAAAAAAAGCCAATTATAGGCCAATATCTCTGATGAACATAAATGCAAAAACCCTCAACAAAATGAGAGAAAACTGAATTAAACAGCACATTAAAAGGATCATGCGGGCTTCCCTGGTGGCGCAGTGGTTAAGAATCTGCCTGCCAATGCAGGGGACACAGGTTCAAGCCCTGGTCCAGGAAGATCCCACATGCCGCGGAGCAACTAAGCCCGTGCTCTACAACTACTGAGCCTGCGCTCTAGAGCCTGTGAGCCACAACTGCTGAGCCCGCATGCCACAACTACTGAAGCCCGTGCACCCTAGAGCCCATGCTCTGCAACAAGAGAAGCCACCGCAATAAGTACTGCAATGAAGAGTAGCCCCCGCTCTCCGCAACTAGAGAAAGCCCACATGCAGCAATGAAGACCCAACACAGCCATAAATAAATAAATAAATAAGTTCACTATTAAAAAAAAAAAAGGATCATGCACCACAACCAAGTGAAATTTATCCATGGGATGCAAGGAAAATGAAACATATGCAAATCAATAAATGTGATATACTACATTAACAGACTGAAGAATAAGAATTATATGATCATCTCAGTAGATTCCAAAAAAGCATTGACAAAATTCAACATCCTTTTTATGATAAAAACTCTCAACAAATGAGGTATAGAAGGAATGTAGCCCAACATAATAAAGGCCATATATGACAAGCCCACAGCTAACATCATATTCAACAGTGAAAAGCTGAAAGCTTTTCCTCTAGATCAGGAACAAGATAAGGATGCCTACCTTCACCACTTTTTTTTTTTTTTTGGAGTAGAATTGCTTTACAATGTTGTGTTAGTTTCTGCTGTACAATGAAGTGAATCAGCTATATGTATACCTATATTCCCCTCCCTCTTGGACCTCCCTCCCACCTCCCCCATCCCACCCATCTAGGTCATCACAGAGCACTGAGCTGAGCTCCCTGTGCTATACAGCAGGTTCCCTCTAGCTATCTATTTTACACATGGTAGTGTATTTATGTCAAACCTAATCTCCCAATTCATCCCACCCTCCCCTTCCCCTGCTGTGTCCACATGTCCATTCTTTATGTCTATGTCTCCATTCCTGCCCTACAAATAGGTTCATTTGTACCATTTTTCTAGATTCCACATATATGTGTTAACATATGATATATGTTTTTCTCTTTCTAGCTTACTTCACTCTGTATGACACCACTTCTATTCAATACAGTGCTGGAAATCCTAGCCAGAGCAATTACACAAGAAAAAGAAATAAAAGGCATACAAATCAGAAAAGAAGTTAAATTCTCCCTGTTTGTAAATGACATAACCTTACATATAGAAAACTCTAAAGAGTTTGCCAAAAATATGTTAGAACTAATAAATGAATTCAGCAAAGTTGCAGGATGCAAAATGAACATGCAAAATTCATTTGCATTTCTATACCCTGACAATGAGCTATCTGAAAAAAGAAATTAAGAAACCACCCCATTTATAATAGCATCAAAAAGAATAAAGTTCTAAGGAATATACTTAACCAAGAACATGAAAGGTCTGTACATTGAAAACTACAAGACAGTGATGAAGGAAATTGGAAAAGGACATAAGTAAATGGAAAGATATGTGTTTATGGATTGGAAGACAATATTTTAAAAATATCCACACTACACAAAGGGATCTACACATTCAATGCAATCTCTATCATAATTCTAATGGCATTTTTCACAGAAATAGAAAAGGTAATTCTAAAATTCATATGAAATCACAAAAGACCTTGAAAATCCAAAGGATTCTTGAGAAAGAAGAACAAAGCTTAAGGTATCACACTCCCTGATTTCAAACTATATTACAAAGCTATTAGTAATCAAAACAGTATGGTACTGGCATAAAAACAGACACATAGACCAATGGAACAGAACAGAGAACCCAAAAGTAAACTCACACACATACAGTCAATTAATCTTTGACAAGGGTGCCAAGAATACACAATGGGAAAAAAATAGTTTATTCAATAAATGATGTTGGGAAAACTGTATATCCACAAGTGAAAGAATGAAATCAGACCCTTACACCATACAGAAAATTTAACTCAAAATGGATTAAAGACTTAAATGTAAAACCTGAAACCATAAAACTCCTAGAAGAAAACATAGGAGAAAACCTCCCTGACATTGGTTTTGGCAATGATTTTTTGGATTTGACACCAAAAGCACAGACCACAAAAGGAAAAATAAACAACTGGGACTATGCAAACTGAAAAGCTTCTGCACAGCAAAGGAAACAATCAACAAAATGAAAAGGCCACCTACTGAATGGGGGAAAATATTGGCAAAGCATATATATACTAAGAGGATAATATCCAAAGTGTGTAAGGAACTCACACAACTCAATAGCAAAAAAATAAATAAGTAACCCAATTTAAAAATGGGCAAAGGACCCAAGTCGATATTTTTCCAAAGAAGACATACGATATCCAACAGGTATGTGAAAAGATGCTTGACGTCACTAATCATTAGGAAAATGCAAATCAAAACCACAATGAAAAGAAAAAAAAAAACCACAATGAGATATCACCTCACACCTGTTAGGATGGCCAACAGGTCATCCTTTTTTTTTTGGCCTCTCTGCATGGCTTATGTGATCTTAGTTCCCTGACCAGGGATTGAACTCGGGCCCACGGCAGTGAAAGCACTGAATCCCCGAGGATGGCTAATATTAAAAAGACAAGAGCTAACAGGTGTTGGGGAGGATATGGAGAAAAGTGAACCCTCGTACATTGTTGGTGGGATGTAAATTGATACAGACATTATGGAAAACAGTATGGAGGTTTCTCAGAAAATTAAAAATAGTACTACCATATGATCCAGGAATTCCACTTCCGGGTAGATATCCAAAGGAAATAAAATCAGTATTTCAAAGATATATGCACTTCCGTGTTAATTGCAGCATTATTCACAATAGTCAAGATATGGAAACAACCCAAGTGTCCATCAATGGATGAATGGATAAAGAAAATGTGGTATAAATATACAATGGATTATTCAGCCATTAAAAAGAAGGAAATCCTACCATTTGGGACAATATGGATGAACCTGGAGGACATTATGCTAAGTGAAATAAGCCAGACACACTATGAACACAAATACTGTATAATCTCACTTACATGTGGAATATAAAAAAGTCAAACTCAGAGAAACAGAGAGTATGGTGGTGGTTGCCAGGGGCTGGGAGGTGGGGGAAATGAGGAGATGTTGGCCAAACGGTACAAATTTCTGGTTATAAGATGAATAAGCTCTAGGGATCAAATGCACAGCATGGTAACTATAGTTAATAATATTGTATACTTGAAATTTGCTAAAAGATTAGATATTAAGTGTTCTCAACACACACACACACACACACAAAATGGTAACTACAGGAGGTGATGGATGTGTTAATTAGCTTGATTGTGGTAACCATTTCACAACGTATACATATATCAAATCATCACATTGTACAAGTTAAATATATACAAATTTTATTTGTTAATTATACTTCCATAAAACTGGATGAGTCAATAAATAAATATTGTCAGGGAGAAAGAAGGGAGAAACAAACCAGATGGTCTGACAAAGATGAATCTGTTTTGCACATTTTGAGAGGTAAATTAATTAGCAGAGCAGTAAGTCTATTCATTCTGTCCCTGAGTAGGTCTACTTGAGGTATCAGAGAAAACAATTTCAGTTGTTTCTGGATTCTGAGAAAACCTGAGAGTCATGAGGTAGAGCATAGGTGATGGGACACACCTATGTGACGTCTGTCATTGTCCTTCCATCAGCACCTTCTTGGTTCATCCAGGTGTGCACCATTTCCCTCATCAGAATTTCTCCACAACCCCCTCAAAACAAGCTCCGACAGCACCACTTTTGACCATGAGGCTTTTTTTTGCCTGGTGTGATTAGCTGGATCCCAGTTCAGAATAATGGTTTTGTGGCAATATTTAACACTCTGAATCAAACAGTGGAGAGGGCAGAATGATCTGAAAACAATCACAAGTATTGTGAGAACATACCTTGCATTCAGTTTTTTAGTCAACTGAGGCCTAATTAGGAGAATAAGGGTCAAGGATCAGACTGGTCAACTCTCATTTATCAAGTGGCATTTAAAAATTGATGGTGTTTGTTTTATCTCTTATCTGGGTCAGAGTCAGAGGTGAGTTACAGGTACCCCATTTAAAAATATTTTTTAGCCAGGGTGGAAATTCTTGTACAAACCAGTGAAATCCAGAGTGTTAGGTGTCTCCTGAGAAGTCAACACATCATACTCTTAATAAGATATCAGTTACTGGGAGTTTGGTTTGATCACATGGGATGTCCCAATAACAAATGTAAAAAGTGGAAATTATTAACTTTTCACAGTCTACTTAAAGCTAATATTATACCAATCCATATAAAATGTAGGAAACTTGCAATTATATAGGCCATTTACCTCATCCTGTACTTTATATTATAGTTGTCGTATGTGTTATATCTACATAGTTGTCATATGTATTATATCTACATATATTACAGACCCCACAATATACATTTTGCTTTAAACGTTCATGTGTTTTAAAGAAATTGAGAAGAAAAAAGAGTATTTTATATTTATATACATATTTTCAGTGCTCCTAGTCCTTTCTGAAGATCTTTAATTTCACCTGGGATCATTTACCTCTAGCCTGAAAACTTCCTTTAGCTTCTCTTATAGTACAGACCTACTGGCAATAAATTCTCTTAGTTTTCACTTATCTGAAATTGTCTATTTCCCCTCCATTCTTGAAGAATATTTTCATTGGATGTAGAATTACGGGTTGGCAGGTATTACTACCATTGCCATTATTCCAGCACTTTAAAGTTGTTCCATTGTCTTCTGGTCTCCATTATTTATGATAAGTCAGCAAACTGTACAAGCTTGAACTGAAAGGGACAGTTCTTTAAATTCCCAACTTTCTACAGACAAGAAGCAGGTTGGCAGAGAACGCTATTCAGTTACAGACATGAACCATGTTTTATGGGAAAGCATGGATGATTCAGAAGCCAAAGCCAAAAGCCCAAGGGCAGAGCTAAGAGTCATGAAGAACTACTCCCAGGGCCTCTAGACAACACACACTCCCTGCTCCTGGAGCAGAAGGGGGCTGCACGTGTCCTTAGCGAGATTTCAGAAATGCTATGGACCAGTGCTTGCTATGTGTGGGGTTATCTATTGTGGTTATCCTGTCCCTTCCTCACCCTTGCATGTTGGGTGAGCAGGGTGAACTCTTTAGTTCACAGTTCTTCAGATCATGAGGAACTATGCCCAAGAAGCCTCGTCTGCATCTAAATCTGATTTAGTTGACCAGATCCTGGACCTCAAGTCTGGCTGATACCATAAGAGGATGAGACTTTGGGTGGGGAGTACTACGTTTGTTCCCTTTCTTAATTTTTTCCCCTGAAGTTAATAATAGCCTTTGTTATTGTTAATTGCCTTTGTACCTACCCAAACTTTCCAACTCTCCACCAGGTCAATCCCATTAGGGAACATATCAGTTCCTTTTTTTTTTTTTCTTCTCTTTTTCATCCCCCCTTGATATACCCATTTTCCTTTCTCAGGGATAGTTGCTCTCTAAGCACCACTGTCATCCTGGGATGTCCCTTTAACTGTCATCCTTGGAATTCCATTTGCCTCTCTCCTGGTTTGGATTCCCCGTCCTGGGTCTCACATCTTCCTCTTTCTTGATTTACATCTTGTTTTGGTGTAGCACATCCTCCAGTTGTTTCATCTGATTGAAAAGACAGCTCAGTGGCAGAGTGCATCATGATGACAATGTGACATTGTCAGCATTCCTGTCTCTTTTGTCACAGTGTTCCAGTGAAGGCTGCTCTCTCTATTTGGGGCACAGCTGCCATTCTGGAATCTCCCTTCACCAGCATACTGCAGATTCCCTTCTCTCCTCTTCTGAGTTTGATCTGTTTTCCACAGCCCATATTTCCTACTTTCTTGGTTTATTCCTTCTTTAGTCAGAGAACATCTTCCCCCCAGTGGCTTCCCAAAAATCATGCCTGGGGGGTAAATTTTCTGAGAACTTCCATGTTTGAAAATGTCTTTATTTCACTCTCACACTGGAGTCAGTGTCGTAGTTATTGCTTCTTGCTGACAAGTTTCCTTCCCTCCTCCTTTCTGCTAACAACCTCTGTCCTGTGGTCACATAGTGGCCACGTGACGAGCCTGGGCTACTTGTGGGACAGTTAATGTCCTTCCCTAGGATTGCTCACACTGAGTGGGGCAGAGGAGGAGCTGTAGCCCACTTAGCTGGCATTCCTTGAGGAAGGGACTCCAGTGTGCCTGGTTCCAGGAGTCATCTTGGAGACTGGAGAATGCATCACCACCAGAGAGTGGCAGCACATCCTGGGGCTAAGATGGAAGGCCATCTGCACCACCCTGGGTCCTGAAGCTCTTCCTTCAACTGGAGCATCACAGGAAGGTCCCATGAACTGGGTCCCATGAACCAGGACCAAAGGTCCCATGAATACCTGTTGTGTTCCATGAGTCTCAGTTGGAGATTAATCCTTTGTCAGTTGCTTCATTTGCAAATATTTTCTCCCCTTCTGAGGGTTGTCTTTTCCTCTTGTTTATGGTTTCCTTTGCTGTGCAAAAGCTTTTACGTTTCATTAGGTCCCATTTGTTTATTTTTGTTTTTATTTCCATTTCTCTAGGAGGTGGGTCAAAAAGGATCTTGCTGTGATTTATGTCATAGAGTGTTCTGCCTATGTTTTCCTCTAAGAGTTTGATGGTGTCTGGCCTTACATTTAGGTCTTTAATCCATTTTGAGTTTATTTTTGTGTATGGTGTTAGGGAATGTTCTAATTTCATTCTTTTACATGTAGCTGTCCCGTTTTCCCAGCACCACTTATTGAAGAGGCTGTCTTTTCTCCATTGTATATTCTTGCCTCCTTTCTCAAAGATAAGGTGACCATATGTGCATGGGTTTATCTCTGGGCTTTCTATCCTGTTCCATTGATCTATATTTCTGTTTTTGTGCCAGTACCATACTGTCTTGATTACTGTAGCTTTGTAGTATAGTCTGAAGTCAGGGTGCCTGATTTCTCCAGCTCCATTTCTTCTTTCTCAAGATTGCTTTGGCTATTCGGGGTCTTTTGTGTTTCCATAAAAACTGTAAAATTTTTTGTTCTAGTTCTGCTGTCACCTGCTTTTGAAAGAAATCCACATGACTGCAGAAGCCCTACTAGATGGTCACTCCTGAACATTCTGCAAGCTTTTCTTTTGGATGGTCACTCCTGAACATTCTGCAAGCTTTCCTTTTTAAATTTAAAAACAACAGCTTTTCTGCTGCTGTTTTGAAATTTAATTATTTTTTCAGTCATTATATTTTCTAAAAATCTTTATACACATTCTTTTAAAATTTCCCCTTATATCATGAGCATTTTCCACATTTACCCACTCTCCATGGAAATGTCATTTTTTATTAATCATATTCAAAGGAAGTTTTATTTACCATCATCCAACAAGTTTTGTTTTTGTTTTGTTTGTTTCTGCAATTATAAATAACCTGGCCACTGACATCTTCATGCTTTTTCTGTATTTAGGATTTTCCTCTTAGAATAGATTTCCAATGATGAATTCATTGAGTCAAAGGGAATAACTATTTTAAAAAGACTGACAAACCAATTTATGAAAGGGTTGTGCCAGTTACATGCCCACCAGCTGGGGCATTTCCCCACATCCTCAACTAACAGCATTCCAAGGTCAAGCTAACTCCACACAGCAGAACAGTATCTCCTTGCTGTGGCTTTGATTTGCATTTCTTTAATCACTGAGGCTGAACATTTCTCAAAAAGTCTATAAGCCAAATTGGTTTCCTCTTCCGAGACTTGTCTGTGTCCTTTGTTCTTTTCATCTTTAGGGGCTCAGGGTTTTTCTGATCAATTTCTTAAGCACTCTGGACAATAATGTTGTCATCATTTGGCCACATTTCCTGCAAATATTTTTCCTATTGTTTGCCATTTTATTTTGAAACCAACTTTGCTTGTATTTTTTTAGTTTATGGGCCATATCTCTTTTATTTTGTGTTGTCTACTGTGACTTCTAACATTAGAAAACGTGCCCCCTTCCAGGGTTGATAGATATCCACTTCTTTTTTTTTTTTTTTTTTTTTTTTTTTAGGAGAAACTGATAAAATATATTTAAGTCTCTGAATCCCTCTGGATTCCAATCTTCCTCACCTGTTTGGTGGCAGGAGTGAGGAAGGGACCTGGTTTCCTGCTCACCCTGCACCCCTGCCCCCAGCTTCCTGCTCAGTTGGGGGTCCACAGGCTCCGGGCCAGCGGTTGTCCAGGGGACACGGGTGCTCTTTCTCTAGTCACTGGAGTCATCAGGAGCCCAACCTTCCCCGGCGTCCCCACTTTCTGATCACCTCTCGACTTTTGTTGCTTGCTTGATTTCAAGGCAAGCCTTCTTAGAATTGGCTTTTAAAAACAAAGGCAGAGAAAACCGAGAAGGACCTGAGAGTAAGTGGTCGGCCCAAAAGAATCTGAAAGGCCTCTGAGATCCCGGGAATTAATCATCAGGTGCCTGGAGAAATGTGGTTACCCTGACGTTTTGAAACACTTTCCAAAGTTTATGATTAGACATTTTCGATTTAATTCTGTCTTGCCGTCTCCTGGACAGTGCTGGGCACCCAACGTGCTCAAAAAACACTTGCGGACTGAATGACCGAATGATTCTAGAATCCCTCTTCCCATACTCTGCTCCTCCCTCCCCGAGGGACCCCACTCGCCCAGACACCCCACCGGGAACTCCGGGACACAGCACGGAGGGGTCGCGGAGGAGGGACAGGGGAGGCAGGGGGGCGAGAGAAGGCGGGCCAGCGCTTGGGTGGCAGTCAGGAATTCAGGGTGACGACCCCTCCCCCTCACAGGGCTGATGGAGAAGCAAAGTGAGAATTGGGGGGAGGGGGTCAGGAGAGGAGGACAACGGACGGTGGGAGTGCTCGCGGTGTGTGTGTGGGGGAGCGGTGGGAGGAATGGGAAGAAGAGGGACAGTGAGGAGGTGAGAGACCTCCCCCGCCCCCCACCAGCATCCTGCCCGGCCCGCCCGGCGCTGCTGCCGGCGGCCACTAGAGGGCAGAACTGCGCTGACCAGGAGCTCCCGCGAAGGCCAAGGCAAGAGGGGCGGGGGTTGCCTGACACCCAACCCAGCCCCGGAGCCCGCGACCCCGGCCCCCACTACCCCCCGGGGCGCACCGTAGCACACTCAGGCCACGCTCGCACCCACTGCGCAGGCGGGGAGGCTGAAGCATGGCTCTGCCTCTTATCCTGCGCTCCCCACCCCAGTTCTGGAGGGGATCTGCCGGTCCTGGTCCCTTCCTCCGGCCCCAATCCGAACCCGCCGCCTGGGCGGGCAGTGGCCGCCGAGACCCGACTCCGCCTCTGACGTCAGCCCCGTGCCCCAAATAACTTCCTTCCGGAGCCGCTTCCGTGGCGGCCGCAAGTCCCGGACACGGCCAGCCGCGCCCAGGGCAGGGTCACCCGGGACGGTCATCCCGGCCCGGCCTTCCCAGAGCCAGCTTCCGCCCCGCCCACCCCGGCCCTCGGGCTCCGGGAAGCCCCACCCCCACCCCCCGCCCCCGGCCCAGGGGAGGAGGGTGCCGACCCGGGGACAGGAGGGAGGCAGGGGGAGGGAGGTCATGGCCACCTTGGGGCCGGTCCTGGGACTGCTGGGACCCAGTTCCTGGAGGGAGGGCCGGTGAGAGCGCTGGGGTCCGCTGGGGACCCCGCTCCGGACTCCCTCCCTGCTCTCCTTTGTTCCATAAGCACAGGTGACCTGGACTTTTCCGTGCCCATCCCCCCTCCCCCCAAAGTGTAAGCCCCAGTCCTGGACTCTGTTTCATTCACTGATGTCTGGTACATAGTAGATGCTCAATAAATATGAATGAACAAATGAATGAATGAAACAGGGAGGGTCTCATGGGCGGACTGTAGTCAGCTTATGTGGGGCCTGTGGTCAGTTGGGGGATGCGGTCAGCCATGGTGGGGGGTGGAACCCCATGCCACAAGCACCTAAATGGGGCAGATGCATCTTGGCCCCCAAACCCCAAGGTGTCTTAGGGTGAGGGGTCTGGCCCCTTGGGGTTCAGGGCCAGGTCATGGAGGAGTCGGGGTTCTGGGGTGCCTCCTTCCTGCTGAGAGGAACTGGGCGGGCCAGGCTGACAGGTCCAGCGGCATAGCCGAGCTGACACTCATCTCCAGCATATAACCCCACTTCATGGAGCCCCAAATGTTGTGCTAGTGTTCACGGAGCTCCTGCCACTGCTGTCCCCTGCCTGGCAGGCACTCCAGCCAGGCCAAGACCATGAGGCAGGTGCCGGCTGTGGCCCTGCTCCTGCTCCTGCTGCTGCTGCGGTTTGGTGAGTCTTAGAGGCTGCAGGGCCCCTCTCTCCTACCTGGAGCTGTAGCTAAGCACCCCACTCCCTGGCCAGGCCTGGGGCTGCAGCATGGGCCTCTCCTCCCTGCCCCAGGGGGGAAGGTTCCAGACGTCCCACCTCGGGGAGTGAAGTGGGGAAGGTTGAATGGGGGTGTGGATGCAGGCCCGGGAGGAGCCCGGAGGCAGTAACCATAACCCTGCTCCCCTTGCCTTGGGCAAGCACGGCCAAGCTCTGGGCTTGGAGCTTCTGCTTCCTCTCATCTGGGCCTCTCTCCCTTCTCCAAGGGCTGCATGGGTGCAGGATCTGAACTCGAAACCGCTGGCCTCCAATCCCTGGGCCACTGTTCGCTGGGCCCGGGAGGGGTAGCTGAGCTGCTGCCTGAGCCTGGGAGCCTCGGGAGGCTGGCGAGGGCTTAGCAGGCAGCAGGGGGACAGGGGTGCAGGCTCCAGCTCCCACCAGAGAGGGAGAGTATGGGAGGAGCAGGCCCTGAACCCCTGTCCCCTCTCCCAATCATGGGTCAGGGTTAGCAGGTGCCAGCCAGGGCGCCCCACCTGCAGGCCCCTCCCAGTGGGCGGGCTGCTCTCTGCCAGGGAAACTCTCCCGCATTCCTGGGCCACCTCACTTCCCTGTCCTTAAGTCACCTCCCAGGGCCAGGCCGGGTCACCCCAGGCTGCAACTCAGCCAGGGCTCCAGGCTTTCCACCAGGGGAGGAGGGCACCAGGGCGGCACCTTGGTGGGGAGGCCCCAGCCTCCCTGGGCTCCACAGGGCCTCCCCAGGTCTCTCTGCCTGGCCTACCTCTCCTGGCCTCCTGGTTCAAGAACCACAGCGTTCTTTGAGGGAGCCCATCTCCGCCAGGGTGTGTAACACCGTGATTGCTCCTGGTGGGTTGAGATACCAAGGTCATCGCCAAAATGGAAACAGCGGCCTGCACTTGGCTCTCAAACAGCTGTGACCAGAGGCCTGAACTCCTTCAACACTGTCCTTGCCCCTCATCCCTGGCTGTTCCCTCCTAGAGCCTTGGGTATCTCCTATCTATCCCCACTAGCAACTAGCTACAGGAGCATGAGGGCCCTGGGCCCAGAGGAGGGGCCTGACACCCCCACCAGCTCACTCAGCCCCTATAGGACGCCCACCCTGCAGAGCCCAGGTCTCCACATCACCCATTCCCGGTCAGCCATGCTCCCACAGCTGCTCCCATTCTCTCCCTCTTATACATTCCCCGGGCTCAGGCCCCATGGTTGTGGGCTCTGCCTTCACAGAGCTCCTGAGCCCATAGGTGAGATAAGACAACAATTCTACCCCCAGGGCAAGGTAAGCAGAGCTCTGTGAGGCCAGGCGGGAGGACAGAAAGCTCAGAAGAGGGAGCCAGGCTTCCCAGACAGTGCAAGCAAGAAAGGCTGCCTGGAGGAGGAAGCATTTCAGTTAGGCCTGATCTGGATTAGGACCATATAGAATCTGGATTTGTAGACACCAGGAGGAAAGGGGTGTTGTGGGCAAACATTCAGAGGCCGGAAGGCTCAGTCCGAATGAGAAGCAGGGTTGCATTAGGCTGGGGTGAGGAAGACTGCAGAGCTCCAACGGGGTGGGGGGAGGGTGTGCTGCCAGGCAGGGTGCGAGTGCCCTTGATCCTGGGAGCAGGCAGTGGAGGATCCATCTGCATGTGTGGGAGGGGGGATGGCTGTGGGGAGGATCTGGACAAGGCTCTGGAAAAGTCCCACAGGGAGGGAACAAGCCTGAAAGCACGTTAATGCCGCCGAGGACAAGGTGAATGGGAGCATCTTGCCAGCAGAAGCATCAGCCTTAGAAAGAGCACGGGGTCTGGTGTTATCAATCTAATTAAATCATATTATACTAAGATGAGGGGCTGGAGGGAACTGCCCTCCTGGGGGCATTTGCATTTTAAAAAGGCACCTCATTAACACAAATCAATGTCCAGGCAGAATTCCTGCTCCCCCTCACCCCCCGCTGGCCTGGGCTGACTACTTCCACCCTCACATTTCTGCTTGGCACCTCTACTTTGAAGAGTGGCCAGTCCTGCCTGTGCCTCCTCAGCCCCCTCCTCCTCCTCTTGCTCCAAGCACAGCTCCCCCCCACAACCGCTTCTTCATCCAGCACCCCCAGCATTGGGGAGTGCACCCCTTAGACTGCAAGAATGTGGGTCTCGTAAAAATCCCCAGGGTCCTTGGGCACCCCTTAGAGAGGCGTGGCTCAGCCTGGTCGTTTCCTGCCCCCAGGGCCCCTCAGCTGCCTGGGACTGGTTACCAAGAGGGGCTGGTGTATAGGGGGAATACTGAGGGCTGAGGTGGGGAGAGGCTGTCCTGAGCCCCCCATCCCAGCTCTGATCAGATCTGCCCCCAGTGAACCAGATATGCGAGTGGGGCTCTCTCTACAGGGCGGGTATTTCTGGAGTGTTGCTGGCACTGGGCTGGGGACTGTCGGCCTGGCTGGGGTTTCTGGGCTGGGGGGGTGGGTCCTGTCAAAGCCAAGTAGCAGGCCCTGTGCCTATGTCCAGAGACATGGGGGCAATGGATCCTGGGGAGATGGAGGCCATTACCGAACGGTCCCACCCTCACCCCTCCCCTGTCCCTCGCATGGGCAGGGGTGCCATGGCCCAACAGGGTGCCGTGGGCTCCAACTGCAAGCATGCTGGAATGTCTGAGAGACCGGTTGGCTCTTGGGAATCTGGAATCTTGGGAGGACTGACCCACGACCACTGGCTGGCCTCTCTCTACTCCCCAGAGACCCGAGTAGCTGGGCTGTCGCCCCAGGACTCCAGCCAGACATGGAGCCTCTCTCCCTCTATCTCGTCCATCCCAGCCCCAGGCTGGTGGAGAGGGGTAGGGAGGGAGACCCCACAGCACCAGGGCTGAAGGCTGGATGCTCCTCAGAGCTTCCGACCAGGACGAGTGTGGGGTGTGGAGGGAAGGCCCTGTGGGGACAAGAAGGAGTCCTCCTGCCCCAAACAGGAGAGTCAGCCCTGACAGGGTCCCCTCACTGGCATCTCCTGATTGTTTCCCCCTGTGGCAAGGGGCTTGTCTGCCCTTGCAGGTGAGCTCTGGCCCACAGGCCTGGCCTGTACACATCTCGGGGGCCAGACCTGTGGGGAACTGAAGGCCGCTGGCCTCTCCTGCCAGGTCCCCCTGTGGGCTGTCCTGCTGAGTCCTCAGGAGGTTGCGTGTGGAGCAGATGAGGGGCTACGCTGACCAGCAGTGGTGGGGGTGGCGGGGAGGAGCAGACCTCAGCTTCAGCTAAGTTGGCTGATCACCCTCTTTTTTCTCATTTCCAGGGACTCAGGAGGCTGAGGCATTAATTGGTAAGCATCCAAGTCCCCTGGGTCGGGGGATAGGAGTGGGCTTGTCTGAGAGCTGCAAGACTAATCAGAAAACCACACCCTCACACACCCCCGGAATGAGACCCAGAATGAATGGGCCGGGCACAGGGAATCCCACAGTGCGGGAAAGTTGTGGAGCCCAGGCAGGAGTGGAGGGGGAAGGTCTGACACACAGTGTAGGTGGCACAAGAGGGCCATCAAGGCAGGAAGCATGGAGAAGGGGGGTGGGGAAAGCAACAGAAAAGAAGCTAAATCTAAAGACAGATTTGGAAGACCACTCACCTACCCTACGTGGGACCCTCCCAACACCCACTGACCTTCTGGGAGCCCATTTGTCAGGCTCTGTGATAAGACCTTTACCCGTGTTATCTCACTCCCCGCCCCAGGTAGGTCTGATGTCACCATTTCACAGGTGAAAGGAGTGGGGCCCATGGGGGTGGGGGACTTTCCCACAGCTGGGAAGGGTCTGCCTGTGTCAGAGGCTGACCTGATGCCCAGGCCTCTGACTTGCCTAAGGTCCCCAAGCAGGTCAGGGGCAGGGAGGCCGGGAAGTGAACAGAATGTGAAAGTGTGGGTTTGGGGGTATGGAATCAGAGCCGATGGAACTGGCCCCAGTGAGCGCACCCCTGGCTGTGTTCCCCTAGCCTGCGGGAGCCCGAGGATGCTGAACCGGATGGTGGGCGGGCAGGACGCCTTGGAGGGCGAGTGGCCATGGCAGGTCAGCATTCAGCGAAATGGAAGCCACTTCTGCGGGGGCAGCCTCATCACAGAGCGGTGGGTCCTCACCGCAGCGCACTGCTTCTCCAAGTGAGTTGGCTGAGCCCCCACGCTCCCCCTCCCCACCCCTCGCCAGCACAGCCAGCCTCCCTCCCCACCAGGGGCGCAGATAATGCAGACAAAACAACACCTCCCACACCTACCCAACCCCGCAAAACGCCCAGCTTCAGCACCGCGGACAGCGCCGACCCGCTGCAGTGTGGGGCGCTCAGGCTGACCACCTATGGGGGGGGGGTTCGGTCTGCATTATCTGAGCTTTCCCTACCAGAGCTCCCTTTAGGTCCAACCTCGGGGCCAACTTCCAGCAGCAACCCCTGCTTCCCGGCTCTTGCTCCCCCCCAGCCCAGCTGGGAGGGGTCCACTCTCCTACTGCTGGTCTCACCAGTGAGGTGCTTTGCCAGACCTGGGGCCTGCCCCTGCCGATGCTGGCAGGCTCCTCCCATGCCCTGGCCCTCTTCCCCGTCCCCCTCCCACACCTCAAATATAAGACACTCCCTTTCTGGCTGGGACTCTGGGTACAGGTGGACTAGAGCAGAATGGCCTTAAGGTCACCTATGCCGTCCCTAACCAAAGGGCCAAGTCACCCAATCCCTACTACCATACTATGACCCACTTGGTCCTAGACCTTCAGGGTTTCCCAAGCATCTTGGCTCTTGCCTCACCACAGCTCTGCAATTCTTTTAAAACCTCACATCTTAAGTTCAGATGTTTGGGCTCAGAGGGAGCAGGCGGCTTGCCTAAGGCTAGGCCCAACCCCCAGATGCACCCTGGTGGGTGATCATCTCCTTCAACCCTCACAGCAAGCCTTTCAGGTGGGGACTGTAAGTGTCCCCATTTCACAGACAAGGAAACTGAGTCACAGAGAACTTGCTGGGTGACTTGCCCAAGGTCGCCGGGCTGGCCGGGGTATAGCTGGGAATTAAAGTCAGGAATTAAAGCTGCTTCAGCTTCTACCCCCTTACCCACCTCATCCTGATGTATGTCCCACTGGAGATTACTTTTTTGAAGACAATGTGCAGAGAGAGATGTTGGCACCATGGGGGGCCTAGAGGGAGCCCAACTCCTCCCTCTTTCCCGTCTCCATTTAACTTCCACCAACTCCATCTGTGAAGCCCTTGTGGGGCTGCCTCACACCAGCTCTCTGCTCTCCCACCAGCACCTCTGAAACATCCCTGTACCAGGTCCTGCTGGGGGTGCGGCAACTGGTGAAGCCAGGGCCGCACGCCATGTACGCCCGGGTGAAGCGGGTCAAGAGCAACCCCCTGTACCAAGGCATGGCCTCTAGTGCCGATGTGGCTCTGGTGGAGCTGGAGGCACCTGTGACCTTCAACAATTACATCCTCCCTGTGTGTGTGCCTGACCCCTCAGTCGTCTTTGAGACGGGCATGAACTGCTGGGTCGCCGGCTGGGGCAGCCCTAGTGAACAAGGTAATGGGGCAGGGCCAGGGCAGAATGCGGGACATGCCTAGAGAAGGCAGCGTGGGGGCCCCTCTGAACCAACAATCTTTTTCTGTTGATATTGGTGCACATGATCTCTACTCAAATGGGTGGAGTAGGTATGGGAAATGGGCAGCAGACTCAGGAAGAGGAGCCATGGGGAAGTGGAGAGTGGGGAATAGAAAGAGCCCAGGCTGGTGGGTGGGAGGAGGGAAGAAGGAATTCTGTCCCACAAAGCCCCCAGCCAGAAGAGAAGGTCTAAACGCAAGCGAGAAACGGGGAGGGACAGAGTTGTGGTTTTCGAGAACCCAGGGCCCCGGAGTCCTTAGTAAGACTGTCCACTGAGCCGCAGGCTGTGTCTCCCCTCCCTAGACCACCTGCCCAACCCCCGGATCCTGCAGAAACTCGCTGTGCCCATCATTGACACGCCCAAGTGCAACCTGCTCTACAGCAAGGATTCCGAGTCCAGCTTCCAGCCGAAAACCATCAAGGATGACATGCTGTGTGCTGGCTTCGCCGAGGGCAAGAAGGACGCCTGCAAGGTAGGGACCAGGGTGGGCCGTGCCAAGGCTGAGCCCTGCTCCCCAGGCCCCAGTCAAGGTGGAAGCCAGCCCACCTGGGACAAGGGATAAAGCCCCAGGAGGTGGGCCCATGGGGTCCAGACAGGGCTGTGCATTTGACCAGCTGGGAAAGCAGATTCCTGGACCCCACCCAGGGGGAGTCAGGCAGCAGGTCTGCAGTGGGACCCAGGAAACTGCATCTTCAACACACTCTCCTGAGGTGAATCAGGGTGGATAGTCTGGGGATGCTAGAGAACTGGGCACCCCAGGTCAGAGAGGAAGGACTGGGTGGCGGGGTGGGGGTGGGGGGGTGGGTCCTGGGCAGGGAAGAACAGATAAAGGGAGGCAGACAGGCATGTGTGCACCCATGTAGCTGCAAAGCCTGGCTCTTGGGCCTCCGTGGACTCTAACGGTACCTCTTCTTCACCTGCAGGGAGATTCGGGGGGCCCCCTGGTATGCCTTGTGGGTCAGTCATGGCTGCAGGCTGGGGTGATCAGCTGGGGTGAGGGCTGCGCCCGCCGGAACCGCCCAGGTGTCTATATCCGGGTCACCTCCCACCATAACTGGATCCATCGGATCATCCCAGAACTGCAGTTCCAGCGGGCTAGCTCGGGTGGCCAGAAGCGGGACTCCCGGGGCCAGCAGCCCCTCAGTCGGAACTTTGCACCCTTCCTGGCAGCCCATGCCATCCTCCTGGTCCTCATGGCCCTGCTCACCTTCCTCTGAGCTGCGCTCAGGCCAGTGGGCCAGTGGCGCCCCGGGGCCTATGGTGTACATTTGTAAATAGCTCTCCAATTCTCCCTACTCTCTAATGCCCACTTATTTCTATTTATGTTCACTCTCTAATAAAACCCCAACCTCAATGCCGGCTGCCTGGGTGTAGACCCTCCGGGAAGGAGGGGGCTGGTGCTGGGCAGGGGGTGTGGCAGACGAGGCTCCCCAGTGGAAGAAGCTACAGCAGGCACACTGGAGGCTAGACATCACCGAGTCCTGTGACACCTGTGGCCTGACCCCCTCACAGGGGCTTCCCTGCTCCCCCCCGCCTCAGCATCCTTGCCAACGTGGTCGTCACCATGAGTGTTGCCAAGGGGTGCCCTGTGCTGGGCACTGGGGGCAGCAACAGATACCGGCGGGGGCCCGGCAGAGGGTCCTGAAGGAGGGGGGCTCTGCGGGGCGTGGGGGAGCACAGCCCCCACTGCCTATGTCTGAATCACCCTGAACTTCTCTTGGCTGTCACACAGAGGAGGCAAGGCCCAGGCCACTCGGGGCCGTGGAGGTCGGCAGGACAGGCCCCCCAACCGAGATAGGCCAAGGCTTCAGCAGCTCCCTGGGCCAGGACCCCCTCCTTCTTCCTTCCGCAAAGTCTGGGGTTCAGGCCATCCCTGCAGCAGTCTTTAATGGTTTCTTCGAGGACCCCTGGGGAATTCAGGAATGAGCTGCGATCCTGCACAGAGAGCCTGGTGCTTGGCCCTGCCCCCAGGGGCCCCACCCCAGCTCTGCTGCCCCCTCTCGTCCTTTGTCCTGTCAGTAGCTCCACGCCATCCCCCTCCCAGTCCTCCTGTGATGGCCTGTGGCCACCAGGTATCTAGCAGGAATAGGTCTCAGAGCCCAGGCCCCAGCTCGCTCTGGCCCTGCCTGTCCTGGCCGCGATGGTGCGGCTGCCCACGGAGGTGGCCCCGGGTTCTCAGCCTGGCCCAGCGTGTCCACGGCAGGCCTTCTGCGGTTGGACGGTCAGCTCCCCAGTGTGGGCCGATTCCTGAAAGGCACCCAGCTTCCTGCCGTGCTCAGTGACCATGAACAGACGAGAGGCCTGAGAGGGCAGGGCCTCGCACACCACACACGCACACCCATGCTCACATGCTAGTACACGCACACACTTGCACACCCACACACAGAGAAACACACACGTACGTGAGCTCGTGCACAGGCCCAGCTGGCCCGGCAGGTGCTTGGAGAAAGCAGGCCTGGGTATTTATGGAACGTATCAATAAGCACTTAGCAGGCACCTGCTGTGGACCGGCCCCGGGGATGGAGTGGGGAACACACACTGAATTCGCCTCTGCTCTGCTTTGCCTGGGCATGTTCCTGCCAGGCAGGGAGCACTGCTTGGTGGCCCTCCAGGGACTGGGCCATCTGAGGGCTTCTTCTCCAGAGCAGAGATGGATTCTGAGTCCCGGCGGGGAAGGTGGGGGCGCGGGGCAGCAGGTGCACTGAGGCCTGATGGGGGGACGACCGGGCTGTGGGTGTCCTGAGAGTGGCCCCAGGGACAAGTTCTGGGTCATCTTGGCTGGGAGCAGGGGCTGGCCTGCGTCCTGCAGCTTTGGAGAGAGGCGACGCTGCTGTGGGGAATAGAAAGAGCTTCAGGTCCTGCAGTGATGGGGGTCAGAGGAGGTTAGGTGGCCCATCTGCCACGTCTGTGGTGAGAGGCCAGGATGGAGCCCAGGTGAGGGCCAGGCCCCCCTTGGAGGAGGACTTGCCACCCCGCCCCTGCCTCCTCTTCCTGCTGTCCTAGCTTTCTGAGTGCCCTGGGGTCCCCCATCACCCCACCATTCTCCTGCCTCTGCTACAGGGCAGGGGTCTGGTCAGGGTCCTGTGGGCCTAACAGGGAGGAGGGGCGAAGATGTCAGGGCAGCCCAGTGCTCCCCAGTGACGCCCCACCCAGCCGGGCTGGGAGGGCAAGGCTAGGGTCCTGGGTGGGTCCCAGGTGGTGGCCAGTGTGCGACCCTAGGGCACAGATCCCCCACGCCCTGGGCTCCCCAAACCCAGGGTGGACACTCAACGAGACAGCTGCAGGAGGGGAAGGGATACACTCGTGCAGAGACTAGGGGTTTAAAGGGAAGCAAGTTTATTCATGCTGTTCACAGTGCGCTCAGTGCTGTGAAGAAGGGGAAGGAGAGAAGTGCCCCCAGCTGTCACGGGTCCCCTCTCCCACCTGGGTGGGGCGCCGCTCAGACACAACTTTCTATGCTGCCCCCAAGCAGCGCCTCAGAGCCACCGCCTGGTGGGTGGGGGCCCCACCAGGGCCCCACCGGCTGCAGGGAGAAGGCTTTGGAGTGACAGCTGGCTGGCACAGACCACCAAGCCGTGGCAGGCGGAGGGAGCGGGGCCCAGCCCAGGGCAGGGCCCACCTTGCAGCAACCAGAGCGGCCGGCAGGTGAAGCCACAGGAGGGGGCCACAACCGAGCCTGGAAATCCATGTGCGCACACACCATACTGCACGCTCGGGAACATAAGGCTTAAGATCAGCCTGTGGGAGCCCCAAGAAGGAAAACCGCTGGGCCAGGACCCCAGGACCCCTGACCCCTTCTGGCCTCAAGGATCAGGGGTCAGCCATGGTCCTGACGCCAACACCTGGAGCAGGCAGGGGTGCAAATCAAAGCCCCCCCAAACCAGAGACACCATCCCAACCCAGGGGTTGTACACCAGTGTCCAGATTTGCAGTTTGTCTCAGGGAAGCACGGCTCAGTCCAAAAGTGCCAGAGTGGCACTGCCTCTGCGCATAGACACCAGCCCTGGAAACACGACAGACACTCCAAGAAGGCTGAGAGTTTGGGTTGCAGGAGACTCCGGCATCTTGGGGTCAAAGACATCCTACCCAACCTCTGGGAGCCAGAGCTCTCCAGGGAACACGGGGAACGGGAATTTCCTCAAAGCCTTGGCGTCCCGGGAGTTTCTGAAGAGCCACCACCAGGGGGAGCCAGAGTGGCTGTGGGGGATGGGGGCCCAGGGAATTTCAGAGAAATTTCTCTGAAGCTGGTGCTTCTGGCCAGGGAAAGAGACAAGACAGGTGCACACGCTTGACGCAACGAGGCATCAGTACTTTTTAAAAAGTCACTTGAAGATGATCTCCTTGGCCCAAGGATGGGGGCACGATACCACCAAGAGATGATGGGTGAGGGGCCGGGGGCTGGCCCGGCCGAGCGGGGAGACGGGCCTGTGCTGCTCTAACCTGCCAGTCCCAGGCTGGACAGTGACACAGGCGGCAGGCCCGGGGCTGCCGCGAGCCCAAGGCGGCGCTTCCGCAGTAGTGGCTCTTCCGTGCATTTTAAGACACTAACAGTTGTTCCGCTCATTCATAAATACACAATTTTATTTGCTATTTTCAGGGGAAACTTAGGCATTAAACTGTAAGCTGATAAAATACGGATACCTAAAAAAGTACAAAAGTATAAATATCCCCTTACAATAAATTTTAGTGAATTAAGTCTTAATATCTTTAAATTAAAAAAAAAAACCCCACAAGCCTATCTATTATGTCAAGGTCACAAATCAAACAACACTAAATGGCCAGCAGCGCCCCACTGGTACACCCCGAGGCCAAGGAGGGGCTGCCCAGCCCCCACACGCTCCACCGGGAGGACAGGTCACCAGGGCCAAGTGTGTCCTGCAGAAAGATTGCTATAAACGGATGAAGCCAAACATTTAACAACATACAACAGACCTTACAAAAGGAGGAGGTAAGTCCTAGGTGCTGGAGAACTTGGTTCATCAGGTAATATTGGCAAAGGAGAAGAGGGCACAGGCAAGAAGCCTCTGGAAGCGTCTGGAGCCAGACAGCGGTCGGTAGGCACAGCTCCCCTGGAAGCTGGAGGTCAGGAGGCAGAGCTGCCTGCCGGGCCAGGCCCCCCAGATGGACAGGCCCCACGACCAGCTGAGGAAGGTCTGTTCTCAAAGCATGCGGACAGCGGTTTTCAAAGGAATCCCGGTAGCTCCGTCACGTCAGGGGGCAGGGCCCGTGCAGCCTGTGTCCCCAGCGCCCCAGAAACGTCAGAGAGAACTGCATAGTTACACGAGAGAGCCGGCGAGAGAGAGATGTTTGTGATGTGCTGTAAACATCCAATTTCCAACGTGACCTGGAGTTTCAGCTCCAGAAGCCGGGTGGACAGGCCTCCCGCCCCGACCTCCACCCCAGGTGAGAACAAGGCACTGATGGGCGCCAGCTCCCCCTGAGCCCCAAGGTGGGTCAGACGAGGCAAAACTTGTACCTCCCTTTACATGACTTAACAGATCAGCCCAAAAGGCAGCAGCACTTTTAGGCATTTCTAAGAAGTGAAAGCACTGGGTAGTCTATCCACAATTGGAAAGAAAGGATGCAAAGGATGCAAAGGTCTCTCGCCTGGAAACTACAAATGGAGAAGCCTTGACTGTGCCAGGCCGGGTCAGGCCAGTGGAGCCCAGCTCTGAAGGAGGACCGGGAAGTAGTGAACACGCGGAGGCTGGGAGAAACCACCAACCGGTTATGTCTGGGAGGCACAGCAGACCCCCTGCCCTGAGGACCAGGGCCTGGTGCATGCCAGGGTGACCAGCAGGCACCCAGAGCCCAGGGCTGTGGCACTGCGGCCACTTCCTACCAGCAAGGCCCAGGCTCCGTTACAGACTGTTTATGTAGCACCAAGAACGCTGTCCTTTAAATGATCTTCGGTGATTAAAGGGTCAGTCAGGAGCGCCCTGCCTCAGGCCCGAGCGGCACTTGTGAAAACCAAGCGGAGGTCCCTACAGAGACGCCCGCCCAGGCAGCATGCCGCCTCTGAGTGGCGACGCCCGGCCTCGGACAGCTGGTCCTGTCTCTCACCACCCACCTCAGAGGCAAAAAAAGGATTCACACCCAGATCTCTAGAGAAATTGTCAAAAGCAGGTTTCTTCTCACGGCCAAGCTTCCTCGACATGGCAGATCATTGCATCTTGGGAAAAGGTAAAACGTCTCTTCAGTTGTCAACACTGTGTTCCTCACATCCTTGAACCCCGTTCTTGCAAAATCTGAAAATGCCAAATGCAGACAATGAGAACTCGGGCCTTGAATGGAAAGGCAGCCTGCAGCCGGGAGCTTCACGGCCCTGAGGCCAAGTGCCCTGCTTGGGGGTGGAGCCCACCGCAGGCCAGGGTCCGAGAACGGGGACCCTGCTGTGCAGGCCTAGCTTGCCCACTTCCAGGCCGCACACAAGGGGCAGGCCTCCCAGCTCTCCACCTCTCCACCCGAGCCTGACATCGCCATGCCTGGGAAGTAGTGAACCTGTGGAGGCTGCGAGAAACCACCGAGCGACCACGCCTGGGAGGCAGCAGCAGACCTGTCCTCAACCCGGCGCCTCTCAGGCCTCCTGAGACACGTGGCAGGGCTCCGGGGGGATGACTCCTCATTGAGGCCCCAAGGACCTCTGGGCAGCCTCTCTCTTGATGGCCTCCTGAGGATGGGAGGCTCCCTGCTCCCAAGGGTGCCAAAGCCCACCCGGCGGTTTAACTGCCCACCGACTCCTGATTTTCTCTCCAGCCCAGCTTGATCCCGGGCGGAAGACACATGTGTGCAACCAGGGCCCCCTGGGCCCCCAGCCCAACCTGCCCCTCTTCTTTCTTCCATGCCCCATTGTAAACCATGTCCCTTCCACCCTGCAGCCACACACCCAGAAACCTGGGCCCCTGGGATTGCCCTGTCACGCCCACATCCATACGTGCCAGCTTGCTCCCCACACTGCCTGGCTGGGGTCACATCTTCCGTAAATGGACCACCCCCCTTGAGGGTGCCAGCCCCCTCCTTGCTACAGCCAGACAGGACTCTCTGGGACACACACTTGACCCCACTGGGGAACCCTGCCAGCCCTCGGCCGCCATGCTTGAGCCTCTCCCTCCCACTCCTCCTCAGCACATCGGAGCCAGAGCAGCGCCCCCACCCAGCCTTCCTCGCCACTGGAACCATCCATGCATCCCATCTTCCCCCAAATCAAGCTGGGAGCTCCTCAAGGCCACAACCCCATGGGAGCCAGGGGAGACTTTGGAGTTGGCAAACTGTGCTATTTCGACACGTCAAGCATGGCTGCTAAGCACCAAGTAACCAGGACAGAAAGGCCACGCATCCCGGCCAAGCCCAACCGCGCCCAGGCCAGCACTGTAAGATGACCCTCCCTGCGATCCCACTGGCAGTGAGAGTGGCCTCCCGGGGGCATTTTCCACTTGAATTTCAGAGCTGAGAGAGATACGGCCCCGAGGACACTGTGTGTTGCTGAGCCCTGGACCCGGTGCAACGCGGGGACATGCCTGGAAGGGGCACGCCCTGCTCATGCCAGGCCCAGCTCACACGGATGCCCAGCCAGAGTGAGGCCCTGCGGGCACAGGCAGACTTCTCAGGCTCATGGCCAGTGACCACCGGCCCTGACTCCTGCTCACTGTCAGGGCGGCTGTCCAGAACCACAAGGCCCATCTCTCAAGTCCCCCGAGGGCTTGTTCAAATGACTCAAGAGAAGCCCAAGCTCTCCAGCCTGTCTCCTGATGCCCCCCCATCCCTGTGGTTCCCCAGGCCTGTCCCTCTGTCTCTGACAGCTCCGAGGCCGTCCAGGCAGCACTCCCTCTTGCCCGCTGCCCACTCCCCGGTAGGTGCACCTTCCACTGTGCTGGGGGAACAGCACCCCAGGCTGAAGGCCCCTCCTCAAGCCAGACAAGAACAAGCTCCTAAGCTCAGCAGGACTCGCCCGCTCACTGGGAAAGCCCAGGAGGCCCCTGTCGGAGGGACATGGTCTGAGGACGTGACTTGGGGTGAGGGTGGGTCCCCAGTCAGCCCTAGAGGACCCTGTGGCCCCCATGGCGCTAGTCCCAGCCCCAAGAGGGTCTGCCGCCCTATCATCGTGGCTGTTTGCAGGGAAAGCTGGAGTTTGGGGGGCCATGAAGCCGAGAGCTGCTCACTCAGTGGGAGCCCAGCAGAGCAGACGGCGTCCGAGTTCACAGGCCTCAGTGGTAGAAAGGACAAGGCCCACGTAACTACCACGCAGCCTGGCAGCGAGGTGACAGCACAGGAGGGGTCGCCCTGCCAGAGCCAGAGCCCCAGTGACTATCTCCTAACGAGGACAGAAGACCCCTCCCGGGACCTGTGACGGTCACGGCCCGTCTGCCCTGGAAGGAGCTCTCATTCGGGCTGCCGCCCACAAGAAGGCCTGAGCTGGGCCACAGGGACTGAGCAGGCTGTGCATGGCACAAGGCACCCCCGCCCCCCGCCCCAACCCAGCGGGCCCAGGGGCCAGGGCCACTCCAGGGCTGCCCTGCCATCAGCCCACCTCGCCCCTCCCACAGCCCAGACCCTGGCAGTCATGGCCACTGAAGCGGCTCCTGCCAGCAGATGTGAAGTCTGTAACTGGGGGCGGGGGGTGGGCAGTGCTGCTGAAAGAAGCCCCTCCTCCCTCCTGGAGGTTGGCTCCTCTATCCTTGCCCCCGCCCCAGCCCGTGCCCCTGGCTCCTACCACAGTTCACCATCAGGCCAGGCCAAAGTCAAGCTGAGCCCCTAAGGTGCAGTCACTCCAAATCGAGACGGGCCACAAACGCAAACTACCGCCTGATTTCAAAGACTTAGAGAAGAGCAAAGTAAGATGTGTCAGTGATTTTTTAGGTTGAAATGACAATATTATGCATGTAATGGGCTAACAGTATTAACATCAATTTCACGCATCTTTTTATTTTCTTAACGTGGCTGCTAGAAAGTTTAAAATGACAGATGGAGCTCGTGCTGCACATGCCCTGGACGGCAGTGGTCCAGACCAGGGCCCAGCAAACTTTTCCTTAAAGGGCCAGGTAGTAAATACTTCAGGATTTCCGAGTCAAGAAGTAAAGCTGAAGATATTATGCACTCATATAATCACCAGAAAAATAACCACTAAAAACGTAAAAGCCATTCTTGGTCTGCGTCCCCAGACCAGACTCACAGCCAGATGTTGGCCTCTCAGCACATGGCTGGCCACAGGCTCTTCCCGAGCTCCTCACCTGCAGGGCTTGGCGGGGAACCCCTGCATGACACCTGTGCCCTGCCCTCTCTGGGCCTCAACCTCCCCTGCGCAACGCGAGGGAGCAGACGAGGTGCTCCCTGCTGATGGGATCCTGGCTGAGCCACGGGTTTCGGACAACAAGAGGGGCCGGGAGGCAGCACGGACTTGAGGAGCAGCGAGGGGCTGAGGGGGCGTCCACGGAGCCTCCCATGACAGGGCAAACAGAAGGAGGGTCCCCCCAGACTCCTCTCCACCAGCACCCCTAGTCTGAGGCATGAGGGAGTAGGGGTGCCACGGGCTTTGGTGTCGGGATCAGGGCCCACTCTCTGTGGCACAAGCCCCGACTCCTTGGCCCTGAGCCCATGGGTGGACTGGTGACAAGGTGGGGAGACTGGCGGGCTGGGGGCTGCGTGTCCCTAGGAGGCGCAGGCCCGTGTCCCTGCTGCTGGCACCCATGGCAAGGAGGCCCTTCCCAAGCCTGACACACACAGCGCGCAGGTGCCTCAGCCAAGGTCCCAACCCCACCCACATGGGCATCCTCAAACGGGACAGACAGCCCCGCCCCGAGACAGACTGGCTCCAGTGCAGATCTATGCGCTGGCATCTAGCATGGAAGGTTCTCTGTCAACTACAGGCACGAGACAGACGCAGGGGAGGAGGGGCTGGGATCAAGGAGGCTAAGGTAGGTGGTCAGTTTCAAGGGCGCAGGCTCACCATGACATTTACACTTAATCTGAGTCATTCCCTTCGTGACCCGTGTCCTCGTCGTCACTCTGGCTCGGCACCGGCAGGCGGCAGGGAGGAGAAGAAGAGAGGGACCGTCAGTGCAGGGCGAGGCGGGAGGCAGCAGGGGGAAGCCCAACCAGACAGGCCAGGCCTCCATGGGGCAGCAGAGAGCACGGCGCTCAGGGCTGGACCTGAAGTTGTGCTGTGCGGCGAACTACAGGCCAGCCTCGTCCAGATCACACTGTGGGGGGAAGCACGACGTCCCTGGGCCCCGGCACTCCCAAAGTTCCAGAGTTTTCCTTCCCTCTGTGTTGTGAAAAACTGAACCTTGCCCAAACAGAGGTCTGGCCTTTGCCCTCAGCTCCTGGGAGGTCATGACCTCCAGGACACACCAGTCTGACCATGTGATGGGGGGAGGGGTCAGTTGGCCGGGGGACTGGAGACTGCAATCAGGCACATGGGTGATCAACTGTTGATCAATGGATCAATCATGCCTATGTGACTGAGCCCAGTAATATCTCTGCACACGGAGGCTGTCGGGGCACCCCTAGTGGGCGGTGCTCCATGCACGGTGCCACGCATCCTGACTGCACGAGGAGCACCTCTGCAACATGAGCTCCACGTCCGGCATACTTCCTGGACTCTGCCCCACACACCCTCCCCTGGCAAGTTTGAAACCCCCCCTCTTTCCGTACTTCCTGTAATAAACTGTAACTTTGAGCAGAACAGCCAGCAGTGAGTTCTGAGTCCTCCCAGCAGATCATGGAGTCGGAGAGTGGTTTGGGAAGCCCCTGAAGTTGGGGCTGCTGGTGGCCGCTCTCAGTGGACCGGTCCCCTCTCTGAGTTGCCCGACCCCCACCCGCTCTCTCCTGCCACTTCCACCTCAAAACGTGTGTGTGTGTGTGTGTCTGTGTGTGTGTCTGGCCCGTGCTGTGGGCACCCAGTGAGCAGGTCCACAGTAGTGGACTCACTGTCCTCAGAACATGAAGTACTGCTCCAACCAGGCTGTGCACAAGTGTCCCCAGATCCCGACCCCCAATCCAACCTCAACACTTTTCCATGGCTTACGGAGGCCCTGGCTGTGCTCCGCCTCCTGGGGAGCTCCTGCCACGTTAGAAGCCGCTGTGGCTGCCACACTCTAGAGCCAGGTATTTCTGGAGAGAGAAATAGGGCCGCACTTTCAATGGCAAAGGGATTTGGGGTCATGAGTGGAGTTCTGTCAGCACAAACGCATCCCTTCTGCAGCTGAAAAGCCACCCGAGGGACACGAGCTCAGGCAGTTGCCCTGGAGGACTTAGCTATGAGAATTTTTCAAGTTCAGAAATAAAAGTTTCTAAAAATAAGACAACTTGCAAAAGAGCCCTGCAAACGCTCAGAGAGGTATGGCTCCTCGTGAGGCTGGGGGCTCCGGGAGGTGGGGTTGCCTCCTACCCTGACTCAACAGGAAGCACGTCCCCAGGCATGGCACCGGGACCCGTTTGTTCCCGGCCCATTGCAGGGACCTGCACCAATCCCCACGACAGCCTGTCCTGGGCAGCGGCGGAACAGCCCAGACCCTGCACTTGCAGCTGCAGGCACCCTTGCAGGCCAGGGGTTGGGGGTGGGGTGGGGGCCAGGATGTGAGGACTCTGGAGGCCCCAGGGCCTGGACAACTGCCCAGTCGTGCTGGGGTGAAAGAGCTGCCTCGAGCACCAGTGGAGGACGGCCATTGCGGGAGGACCAGCAGGCGAGGTGAATCTGCCATCCATTCCCAAGCCCACGCCTCCAAGGAAGACCCTGAAAGGCTCACAGGGGCAGTTCTAGGCAGGTAGCAGCCAGGGTGGCACCAGCCAAGAGTGTGAGGAAGGCCTGGAGCTCCTGGTTTAATGTCGTCAGTTAAAACCCCTCTGGCCTTGCCCACACTCACTCAAAACACCCTCTGACAGCATGTCGGAGCCTTCCACCAGGGCCACCTGTGGGCCCAGGACACACAGGCTGGCCGCCACAGAGCCCCTGGGTCCCCTCAGAGCCGGCTGTGGGGCTGTCCAGGCACCACCTGGCTTGAAGGTCCAGAAGGCCTGCCCAGGCTGATGCTGGACTCTGCAAGGACAGACACATCTGGAGTCACCGACCTCAGGAACAAGCCCAGAGGAGTTGCCACTAGAACCTGTCACCTCCAGGCAAGGGTAGCAGCTGCTCCCTGCCACGAGGCTGCCCTTGCGCTCCTCGGGAGACAGAAGGGCCAGACGTCCAGCAGGGAGCCGGTGCAGTTCAACAGGAACTGGCCTGTGCCAGGCCAAGGCAACACTCCGTGGAGTCTCAAAATCACACAACCTGCCGTATCTGCTCCATTTACAAACCAGCACGACTCCCAAGCCTGGGATGGGTGTATCCGAGGCGGGTGCCACCAGGAGGCCCTGCCCTCCAGCCTCGACGTCCCCAGTCCCCAGGAAAACAGCCAACAGTGGCATCACTCAGAAACGTAGCCCCCACCGGCAGGACTGGAAGACAGCAACACTTCCAGGAGCAGGCTAGCGGGTTAGAAGAGGTGAGGGCGGAAGGCCTGGGCTGTGGGAGCCGCAGCGTGTTCAACAACCCCACGCTCCACCACTCGCATCCCGTGGACGTCCGTGTCCTCTGTTCCAGGACTCTGCTTCTGATATGCCAGGCAAGAATTACGTGATGATGGACAAGCAGCATGAGGCGAGCAGGCCGCCAGGAAGCCTGCACGGCCAGGAGCGCCGTGACGACAGTAAGAAACAACACAGCAAAGGAGAGAAACCCAGCCCTGCAGAGGGCACTCGGGCCGCAGCCTCACCCACCTTGGCCTTCTCACTGGGCTCACTGGTCGTGCCGTACGGGGAGTTGTGCAGCTCCTTGGAGACCACGCAGAGGAACTCGGCCTGGTCTTCACTCCCGTAGTTGTAGGAAGAGCCAATGCTGACCAGCTGGGAGGAGAGAAGGCCAGCGGGATGTGGGCAGAGAGCCTCACACACTTGGCTCAAGACCAGCCCCCCACCAGGAGGGAAATAGCCTGCGAAGACCCCCGGCAAAGACGGCCAATGCTCAGGGAAGCTAAGGGACAGGATTCAGCCAAGAGACTTTTAACAAACTTACTGAAAATAAAGTCCCTGAACACCCACGCTCAAGCTCGGACGCAACCGTACACACACACCACGTGCAGGACAGGCCTCCTGTGCCAGCACGTCCAAGCTCCTCTCAGGTTCCTGGCTGGGTCCCGGGGACGCTGAGCGACCCAGGGAGGGGAATGCGATGCTGGAGTGGGCACCAAGCGGGCCGGGCCCGAGAGCAGGCAGCGGGGCGGTGGCACTCTGCTCTGCCCATAAGTTGTGCCCTCCGCACGGGCTCTGAACACACAAGTGTGAGCACACGCCCGCACACATGTGAGGGCGAGCCCCTCCCCAGGGAAGCCAGGACCAAGCCTTCCTCCCACTGGGGCTACTGACTGCAAAGGGGCATAGGAGGGCCGCAGCAGCTCCGACAGGCTCAGGGAAGGGCCGGGGGCAAGAGAGATGCCGGGGCTGTGGCTTCCCACGCCTCAGCCGAAATCTCAGTCTGGGTGTGTCCACGCCCATGGCCCTGCATCCCCGGGCCTCCAGGTCACCACTACGGCCACACAGGAGCTGAGGGCCGACCTGCCTGCTCCAGCTTAGCCCCAGAGCCACCAGGGACTTTGTGTTTAATCAAAAGAAAAGCACTAAAATTGTAGTGAGCTATCAGTGGCACAATTATCGAGGCAGTGCCTGAAAGGCCCTCCATCTTTGCCTTCTCTACTGATGGAACTGCCCACGGAGGAGAGGCCAGGGGCGGGAGCACCACGTGCAGTGACAAGGACACGGTGAGCACCGCCGAGCGAGGGAAGTGTGCAGAGCGGTGCGGCCCGCTCTGGGAAAGGAGAGGAAAGCCCCAGGGCCAGCGTGCCCACCCTGCCTCTCTGGTGGAGTGAAGTGGATGGTTTCTAGAGGTCATGGAGGGAACTGATCAGACCCCCGAGAAACTCATCCCTCCCACCCTTCCCCCAAGGCTAGGTAGGGTGCCCACCTGTCAGCCTCTGCCAGAGATAACACTCTGGATGCTGGGGAATGGGGTCCAGGGAGTTTGTGTTTTGTGTACACATACAGGTATTTGTTTTCCGAAACATGGGATTGATCTTGCAGCAATGCTGTTTTGTAATTTCTTTGTAAACCTTAGGCTTTTCATTGGGGGTTAGATGGCTACCAAAGCGATAGTGAAATAAAGAGTTGAGGAAGGGGAGAAAAAAAAAAAAAAAAGGTCTGTTCTAGGAACAGACTGGAAGGCTGTTCTAGGTTCATAAATGCCTCTCGGAGACAGGCCCGCCACCTGCGGACCTCAGGGGTGCCTGGCCCTGGATGCAGACGGAGCAGCGCGTATGCAGCCACTCATAACCAGGTCTGCCCAGGGACCACATCCTCACGAGGTGTGCAAGCCTCTCAGAACCTGGCTCTGGCCTTGTCACTGACCACTAGGCGACTCTGGGTTCAGCCCCACCACCTCGTGGGGTCCCAGGCTCCGGCCCCTCTTCCCCTGCAGTTCCGGCTCCTGTTTCTGGGAAGTAGACAAGTGAACAAACATGACCCTGGTTCTGGAGTTTCTCCGGCATGAACAGGGGGAGCACGTCCCCAAGGGAGGAACTGGGCAAAGCGGGTGAGACTTGGGGAGAGAGGAGCTGCTCTTTGCTGTGGGTTTGGGATCCGCTCGGAGGAGCTCAGGACAAAGCCCCTGAGCTGGTCTCGGGGAGGAAGTGCCCATGCAGGAGGCACAGGAACCCCTCTCCCTTCCACAGGAGCCACAGCGAGGGTGACCTAGTTCACGGATCCTGAACCGGTGACCACAGCTCCCGTCTCCCCAGCCCTTTCCTAGGCTGCACACCAAGGGACAAAACGAGGGGCGGTGGGAGCCTTCCTTTCCTTTGTGAGCCTGGCGTGACTGTGCTGGGGTCAGGGAGTGAGGAATGCAAATGCAACCACGGGACCCCGCCTGGACACCCTCCACACCCCCGCCCCAGGGCAAGGGCAGGGCATCAGAGCAGCCCTGCTGGCTACGTCTCCGGGTGCAGAGTGGGACACAAGTGCCGACTGCACCTTTCATGACATTTCAAGAGGTTGCCAAGCATTCTACAGCCTGATTCATTATTTCAAAAGACCCATAACAAAGGGTAGCCTTAATTAGGAGGGATGCCAGGGAACCCCATGATTTCCCACCGTGGACAGAAAGCTGGCACCAGAGGACGCTCTCAGGAGCCAGAGGGGGCGGGCTGGGGTCACAGACCTGGTCTCCGCCCTTCACGACCAGCGCCCGGGGCTCGGGCCGGGCAGGGTCATAAGCCCAAACCTCAGAGTCTCTGCCTAAGACACACAAACAGCGACAATGAGCTTGTGGGCAAGGTATCACCCACTCAAGAGGACATCCTTGCCGTGTTCTCAGGCCCACAGGTAACGGGCTGCAGTTCCCCAGGACGAGAGGCAGCATGCCCACAGAAACACCAGAGCGCTGTGGACAGAGGGCAGTGGGTGGGCGGAAGAGACTTGGCTCTCACCCCTTCTCACAGCCATCCTAGCAAAAGCAGAGCTGAGGAAAATGAGGGGCATGGCTGAGCCAGAGTCAGCAGCACTTTCCAATCAAGGGCAGGACAGGGGGCTGGGGGGCTGCAGAGCAGCCCCAAGGGGAAGGGCATCTGTGCCAACGGCAGCACAAAGGAGCCGGAGCCCCATCTGCTCGGCCAGCACAGAAGGGCCAGGAGGGGCCAGGGCGGACACGGGAGGGGACGGGTGGTGGGGTCAGGCCAGGAGGCACTCAGGATATTGACTACACACACACACACACACACACACACACACACACACACACACACACACACACACACACGGACACACGGACACATGGAGATGTCAGAGAAAAGCACACAGAACAGTCCTCCCACAAAAGAATGGGCTAGACTAAGAAAAATAACTGCAGAGAGAAGACTTGGGAGGTGGGACCCTAAGAACAACTCTTGCCACTCCCCCCATCACCCGTGACCAATCCAGTCGGGACTGGTACAGCTGCTGCTTGTGAGAGGTGCTGGAAACATGATGGGGACCCATGCTTCCATGAACTGCAGGCCGCCCAACACCTCATTACTGGTCCCGGGGGCCAGCTGACCTGAGGACCCGAGCAGAGCCTTTATAATTAAAAGATCCACTGTGCTGCAGGCTCAGGGGGTACTCTACCTGCTCAAACTTCCAGCCGTCGGACATGGTGGAGACCATCTGCGTGAGCTCCTCCTCCTGACACTGGAGCACACGGTACACGTGCTTCACTGGCACCTGTGAGAAGGGCCACAGGTGAGGGCAATGCCTGTGCCCCGCCCCCTCGCAGCCCCACCCCACGTGCCAATCAGGGATGGCGAGGGGGGCCCTGGGAGGCTGACGGTTCCCTTCCACCTCTGGGGCCCAGGTCGTGATGCCTAAAGGAACCCCAAAGGCATCCACCGAAGAAGCAAAACAAACATGCTGGAACAGCTGCCGTTTTCTGCTTTCCCATCCACCTCCAAAAATATTTCCATTTCTGAATTCCAAAATAAAATGAGTCATGTTCCTGAAATCCCAAGAGCACCTGTGGCTAGATGTGAATACACGATGACAGCCATTCCTGTGCCTTGGGGGAACCACACAAAGTCTCTGAACTAAGGGGGTGCCTTGAGAGCCAGGCAGGACCAGCCTCAGCCCTGCTCCCAGAAAAAAGCTCTCAGACACGCACAGCAGCTCGGACAGGAGCCCGTGGATCTTCCGATCCACTCACCCACCCGACCTTCGCTGAGCTATGCTCCAAGCTCGGCTTCTGGCAACACCGCGGGGAGCACTGGCCAAAGGCCTGTCCCAATACAGCTGCCGCTCCAGCCGATACACAACGCGTCAGTGACAGGGTCACAGCTCAAAGTACACTGGTCACCACACAGCCCAAGTGCTTTCATCTGTGAAACAGTGGAGGACACTGAGCGCTGCTCAGCCTGAGCCTGCTAATCCCCTTGCCAGCCTGTGAGGGGGCCTCTCCCACATCCACCATGCAGAGGGGACACAGGCACAGAGGGCTGGTGCCAGCCCAGGTCACAGGGTTCGTAACCAGGGGGGCTGGGCGGAGGGGAAAGAGGCCTCAAACTGGCCAGAGATGACTGGGGAGCTCGTGGCCACATCTCCTGCCCCCTCCCCAGGCCCCTCCCGCTGTCCCGATGGTCCCGTGGCTCCTGCAACAGGGAGAGGGCGGGGGCTGTGTGGTGGGCGGTCCCAGCCTCCCATGCCATCGCCCCAGTGTGCCCTCCCCTGGCCCCTGACCAGCCACTCGGAGAGGCCAGGCTGTCAGCAAGCCTCTTCACAAAGGCCAAGAGCTCCAGCTCAGGGCCTGCCGGGCGCCCAGCGGGAAAGCCCGGGGTGGGTGGGGGGCAGTGAAAGGGTTTTAAGTGGACGGAGACTCTTCATGTAGTCTGGCATGAAGCTCTGAGAGAAAGTGCACTTCACAGCAGCCTCCTGGCAGAGGGAACCCACCGGGCAGGGCCTAGCGCTCTGCTAGCAAGTGCAGAGCCGGCACCGCAACAAAGACTAATGCCTAGACCCTCTGGCACCTCCCTTCGTGGGAGGTGCTAGACACAGCCCACCTCAAACAACACTGGCCTAATGGGTAGCAGAGTGGCCGTGCTGGCCCTGGCACTGCTGACTGTGGTCAAGTGCAAATGGGTCCCACATGGAGCTCTGCACCACTGGGGACACAGTCCAGCACAAAGAGTACCTACTGAGCCCTTCCTTCCTGGTAAAAGCCAAACTCTCATCATGCCTACACACACCTACAGGACCCCCACCTCATCCGTCTGTGCCCAGCTTGCCGCCAACTCCCCTGTGCTGTCCCTCCAGCCACGCTGGCCCCCTGAATGGGTTGAGTACTCAGCTACCACAGGCCCTTTGCACTTGCTGTGCCCTGTCTGCAATACCCTCCCCGAGACGGCCACACACTCGAGTCCCACAGAGGCCTCCTGCTCTCCCTCTGCCCCCTCCTCACCCTCACTGGACCGTCCTCCTCAGCAGCTGCTCATCGTTCCCCACTGGAGTGGGGCCCCCGAAGCACGTGCCCTGCGTGCCGGCCAGGGCGCCAGCTGGCAGCACCGTGGGAGGTGTCCAGAGGGCAGGCCACAGGCGCCAGGACAACTCCAGAGGAAGCCGGTCAGCAAGGAGGGAGGGAAGCGAGCCGCGCCTTTACGCCAGGCCTCGGAAGGTTCCTGCACCTTAGTCACCGGTCTCACCTGTGATGTTCTGCTGTCTCGTTCTCTAATTTTGTCCTTTACAAGTTTTATTAGTGAGGTGATATTGTAAAATTCTGCTTCCTCCAACACCCCTAGAATAAAGAAAAACAACTATAATTCCCACCAGATCAAAGAATAAACGTTGTGCCTCTGCCCCTCAGTGGACCGGTGGCCCATTCTCAGCCCAGCCCACTGGAAGCCCCCGGCCCCCGTCCTGCCATCCTACAGACTCTGCAGACACCGCTGGCTCTCAGGGCCCCAGGGCGCACACGGAGAAAGGGCATATTTGTGGACACACGTCTGGCCCGCGTCCTTCCAGGTGACCCTCTGGGTGCTGAGTTCACGCCGGGTGCCCGGGACGTTTCTCGAACAGACCCCCTGCAGAGCCTGCGGCCGTCTGTCCTGGGCTAGCGGCCGCCTCACATGGGTCCCTGCGTCAGTCAGAAGACGGCTGGTTGAGAGGCTGCTCAGCTGCGGGAGTCCTGCCAGCTTAGGAACCCTTTCCTGCCGTTTGCAACGTCCCCAATTTAGGGGCTCTGAACGGCCAGGAAACTCTGAAGAGCGGATCGGAGGGGCCCTGCCTCGGGGGCTCCTCGTGGGTATTCCAGAAGGTCAGGTGCATGCCTGCTGCCACCATGCCTGGTTGTCCCGATCAGTCTGCACTCTGCACAGCGGGTCCCTGCGCTAGCGGCACCGGGAGCTCAGAGCCGTGGACTCTGTCTGACCCTCGAGCTGCAGCCTAATGAGGTCTCAGGGACTCAGCAGAGCGGGGGGTGGGGCAGCCACCGCCCAGGCAGACATCTCTCTCTTCAAGGCCCCAAAGGGAGGTGCACCTGGCACGTCCCATCTCAGGATAATGCGGGGCAACGTCCTATCAACCCTTCCCTTTGGATCCAGGGGTGGGGACTGTGGGGCTGCGAATAAGCCCCGGAAGCCTCAGGATAAGCGCTTTGGCCTGAAGGGCCAGCCTTCTACCATCCAGATGCTCCAGGCGCCCCTCGTGCTCTGAGAGGCAGATGGGAAACGGCACCCGTGGGGGCCTTTCTCCCGAAAAAAAGCACTGCGTCTGAGGCTGATGGAAGATAGGTGAGCGAGGCCGGGCGGCAGGGGCTTGATCTGTGGCAAGTACCACATTTGCTTTCTAAGCAAATCACGCTGGGAACAGTTTGCCTAGAACTGTA